>NC_088245.1:38255489-38880489 GCF_036013445.1 Caloenas nicobarica
CTTTACAAACTGAAGTTAAACTCTATTTGAAAATACTCATTCTGATTCCAAATAGTGACAAAAACTTTGCACATTGCATGACTGGGAAGATAGAATATGACTGTGCTGTACGCAACATTCAAAAACCACTTTTAAAGTCTAACCTCACAGCAATAGTCTTTTTCTTGTTTACTTTAATTTCTCTTCTGTAACTCATTGTCTCTCTGGCCCAGTGAATCATGAATTCCTGTTTCCAGATTCACCAGCTTGCAGTTTGTTGCACATCTTCAGAGCCTGAAGGTCAAAGGTACTGAACTTTCCCAAACGAGTGCTTTTGCCATTAGTTTATTGCACAGAAGGAGACTCTGTGATGACAGTAACTCTTTTTCTTGAAAGAACATGCAGATAACATCTCAAGATGATGTTCTTGAGCTGGTCAGCTCATGCAAGGTGAAATCTCTGGGGTATTCCCATCACCTGTGGTTTCTGTCTGTCTGCTTTCACACTGCTTTGCAGCAAGCCTTTCCAAGCACTGGAATGAACACAGGCACCTATCTTTTCTGCCACATGTGATTCTCTTTTATGAGCTAGGCACTTACTAGACTGAGTCCAAAATGTTTAACCTTACCCATTTCATACACAACTAAATCTGTTTATAGGGAATTACCTGTAGTTAGCAGCTAAGCAAATAATTTTTTCTATAATTTGAAGCCCAGATCCTAATCACAGATGGAATTGTGTGTGAGTGGTCCTTTTGAAACCACTGGGATTAATTTTACTAATAAAGTAGCACACATACTGAAGTGTTCCCTTGGGGCCGCCTTTTTCTTTTTCTCTCTTTGTAGAACATCTGCAGGAATTCTTCTTTGTTTACTTAATTTTCCAAATTATACAATGATTTTATGTTGCAATTTTCTGAATTGATTGTGAACAGTTTGTGTGTTAATGTGCACATTTATTCATTTGGAAGGAGATTATAAATGATGATAGTGAACTAAGGCCTCTTTTATTTTCACATCATGTATTTGCTGTTTTTCTTCTCCCCCTTTTCACATCTGAACACACACATCTACCAGCATTCACACAGCAATCTAAATGGGATTCTGGGCAGTTTGGGGTACTTCTGCACCAAAGGACCAGTAGTAAAGGACTGAAGTGGGCACTGGGGAGATCAGTCTTAATTCTCCCTCCCCAGTATAAATATATGCCTGCACGTCTCTTCTTGTTACTCAAAAATCAGTCTGACCACACCCACTTAAACTACTTTTTACATGCCTCAGATACATGGAGAAGAGGAAGGAGGCTTATTACCAAAGAAAATGTGCTGTGCCTGTTGCACAAACTACCCTTAGGAAACACGGGCAGGGGCTCCTCTTACCAGATGCATTCAACAAAGTCTGTGTTTTCCAAGGTAAGTCCATGTAGGGCTTACACCCAGTGAGAAGGGGAGCTGAAGAACTCTCCACAGCTGTCCAGTATCTTTAGGTCCCACTTTCATCAGAACTCAGTTTAATTCAGTACATCAGGTTAGTCCTTTTCTTGTTGCCCTAACAAACCTTGATTATATTTTAATGAGAAAGTTCTTGCCCAGCATGTAGCCTTAAATTTGCTTTTCAGCAGGTGGCTCATGGTTTAACTCAAAAGTCACCATGTAAATCCTGACAGTAGATTATACTAGTTAATAATATAATACTCAGGCCCTGGGACTTAATCTTAATGATTCATTTTCCTTTTATTATTAATAAATTCTGCCCAGAGAAAGCCTGGGTGAGGAAAAGAACTTGGTCGGAGTTCTTTCTGGATTCTGAGTTCCTGTGACCCATTATCTTTTAATTATGTCTCACTTTTGTACTTTTGTAGAGCAGTGATTTTAATTATTTTAATGAACTTTATCACAAGTGAGTGAGATATGAAACGCTGCTGTGGAGAGTAACTGACTCCCATAAAGCCTTTAAAGTTAAGTCTCTTGTTTCTACATGTGGAATTGAACGAGCAAAGGTTACCAGGGTTTCAACAGCTGGGACTAACCCTGTGTGTGAACAGCTGGTTTTGAAACTGAGTAGCCCACACAATGAGTGCAAGAAAGATTAACCAAGTTTCTATATTGATTTTCAATGTGGTTTAGAAAAGGAAATTGAATTCAGAGAATGACACGAGGTTTAACAAGTTTGCAGTTTCTCTCTGAAACAGTTTGCTGGAAATCCTAATGATCATCTGCATACTAAACTTGCAGTAACAGTTATTTTATAGGACTTCTTTTAGGAAAGACTAACATTCAAGTGACATGCGAGCCAGTAGTTTTAATTTAAGTCTTTGCAATTATCACATCTCCCTTGTTTGTGTAGCTGGAGGAATGGAGAAGCTTCGCAGAAAAGGTGGGAAGCGTCCACAGAAGAAGGGCCAACAACACATACATCATTTCCTTCTTTTCTTGTTCCAGAGGCTCACTTTTTTCTGAGTACATAAAGAAGGGTGTGCCAGCAGCTGAAAAGAATCAGCCACCATTAGGCTTTTTCCCTGGGATTACTTTTATATTAATGCTACTCCACTGACTCCATCAGGATTGCTTCTGCTGTATGAGACAGGAAAACGAGAACCATTCTAGTTCCATTACAAACGCTGGGAGTTTACATAACGGAATAAATGTAATGTTCTAATGGATATTAATGCTATAAGAATCCCGGAATGATATAAAAAACATATAATACATAAACTTATAAACATTGGCATGGACTGGTGAAAAGGGAAAGCTTTTTCCTTAATATGTTATTTGCTGGCACTAAAATACAAATATATTGTGAGATAATCTCCTGCAAAATAGCTCTTATAGCATAAGAATAAAAAATTACTCATGTGCTTGAAGAGTCATAGGATGTCAGAGTGTCTTCAGGGTGTACTCACTGACCACTAAAACATCCTTTGTTGCGTCTTAATACTGTAATAGAAGTGATGACTTATGTGTTATTAAACAGCTGAAAAAGCAAACTCGTGAACACAAAATAAAGTTTACCCTCAACAGAACAAACACTGGAATAAAGGCCAACAAACATCTGAACACAACAAGCCAGTTTAGCTTCATAGACCCTCATGTCAGTATGAATATCTACTAGCAAACTCATCTGTGGCAGTGGTTCTCTGCACTCTTGCTCTGAGTATATAACCTTAGCTTTTATAATTGTATTGAAATATAATTTTATCCTAAGCTCCAGGTGATGCTCTTTCTTTTCTGGGAGAGCAGAGAGAGCATGGAATTGCAAACTTTACGTGTGTACCACACAGTGAAATGCATGTTTGAGAGTTAGTTGAGCCCTTAACTGTGTGCTTTCCATATGCAATGCTTGCATTTTTAGGTTGCTGTATTTTGAAGTGCCTACACTGTTCTTGGCACCATTTGCTAAAAGACCACATTGTAGTGTACACAGTCCTGCTGATGCCTAAGTTATCCACAACACATTAACAAGAACGTGATGCTGGTTGTGTTCAGGTCTTCCTGAGGCAACCATTTACTAGGCTTAAGGGTTTACTTTTAAAATATGGATTACTGGCTGAGACAACAGGCTTGGATCTATGTTTAATTGATAGTAAGACATATCCTAAGTGTTTTAATGTCTCCAGCTCAGCATCTAAGGCCTGCTTCATAAAAACAATGGGAAAAATCGTATATTTTTAATGCCTCAGGTCCTAGAATATTTTAGATGTTGAGAGTGACTGTAGATTCTCTT
Organism: Caloenas nicobarica; assembly: GCF_036013445.1. Classification (NCBI taxonomy): domain Eukaryota; kingdom Metazoa; phylum Chordata; class Aves; order Columbiformes; family Columbidae; genus Caloenas; species Caloenas nicobarica. The sequence continues at coordinate 38,259,191 of NC_088245.1, forward strand.
TCTTATGAAAATTCTGCTTAGTATGAGAGGATGATTAAAAGGTGGCAGAAAACCACATTTTTACTTTCTTTCTTCTAGGCTTGTCTTACCTCTCCTTTTCATGGAATCATTTAGGTTGGAAAAGACCCTTAAGGTCATCAAATCCAATCATTAACCTAACACGACAAGTCCACCACTAAACCATGTCCCTAAGTGCCGTTGTTCTCCGTCCCCATCGCATGTCTGAGGAGCCTCCTACTTGCTTTACTTAGCGGTCATTTACCTACAGCCAAACAGTTTGCTATGCCTGGTGAGAATAGTCAGAACATAGCAAGGTGCTGAGCACCCACTGCACCTGTCACTGTGGGAGTCCCCAAAGTCATCACCGCAGCTGTGGACACGTGTGGCTTCTCAGGAACTCCCTGGTGTCTGACCAGATATGCATTTACTAATACCACCATGGTAGAGATGCTGTGTGTCTGACCAGCTACCCTCCCTCACCCTACACCTACATACCAAAGCACCATCTAATTAAACCCTAACTATCATCTGCTTTGGAGAGGTAAGAGGACTGGCATGGGAGATTTCGAAGCAATGCTAAGGAGGTACAGTGCTCTAACAGGACAACTATATATGAACTGGGTCCCCAAGGCAGCCTAGCAAAACAGACCTCAGCATTCTTTCACAGTTTGCTCGGTCACAAGGGCCCTGACGGAATGGCTCAAGAAACACAGCATGCTCTGTACCTCTCCTCACTGTACTAGCATATTATCTTCTATAATGCATTTTAATGTACTATGTGGGCAGGAATATTTTAGACAAGGTTTTACAGATAATGTTTTGTTCTAGAAGAATACTTTTAGACAAGGTTTTACATGACACGTTTTATTCCAGCTTTATTTTTTTAATTAATTTTAATTTTCCATTCAATGGTTGTGATTTAGCCACTTTATTCTTACCAAATAGTAGTTGATTTTTGTTCTAGAAGTTTGTACAGTTTATCACAGGAGGATGATACCTGTAACAGCCCAACCTAAGCTGTCTTCAAGACAGCTTTAGCAAGAAGCCTTCTGATCTCACCTGCACCTCCAACCGCTGACCTCTTCACCCCCTTCCCTAGGTGGCCACTGTGGTGCAGAACTGGTACTGCCACTGTCCCACTGAGTTAGCACTTTCCAGTCTGCAGGCCTGTTTGGGTACCCACCTGGAAAGAAAGTTTTCAAATTTTTCTCTTAAAAACAAGTGCTTTGATGATACTGCATGTCAAGCCCCTTGTAAATAGTCAGACACTCATGAACATTCAGTAGATTTGTTTACAAGTAAGGGAAGACTAATCTTCTGTCATTACAGGTTAGTTCACACTTTTGGGTAATAAAAGCTGAGGAGGCAGGAAAAAGGATCAAGAAAACCTCACTTAACTTTCCTCTCTAATTTCTGAGCACCATAAACTTTCTCTTGTCAGATGTCTAATACATATTTCTGCCCTGGGAACTGAAGTGTGTTGATCTCATCTTGTGTAGCGCTGGTCTGGAAAGTGCTGATATGTTCCATTGGCCGGTATCAGAAAGAATAAAGTTTTGTGGCCACTCCATGGGACATAGTTCAGATTCTTGAGTGTAACACTTGGCATGAAAAAAATAATCTTTGCTTTGTCTCTGAGTATTTAGGCTTTGCTTTTTTTTTTCTTTGTAGACCTGAGACTACGATTTTGAAGAAGGCTGTTAAAGGCATTGCTATTTGCAGCCAAGGCATTTTACAATTACATTAGCATGTTCCTCTTTGTCAACCTAAAGCCTGCATGAAAGAGGCTTTTAAATTGAAGTTTCTTGTACTACATTCAGAAGGAATCAAGATGGGCTTGTCCTCATCTTGAGTTCCACTTCAGACTCCTTGACGGCAGATGCCAGGATGGATTGCAGATGGACAAAGAGATGGAGAGAGAGAGAGAGGCATCTAGGCAAGCCCAAGCCCATTCTGAGGCTTAAAGACTAGTGCTGAAAGTTTGCCATGCAGAGTTTTAGAAAGCGAATAGCTGGACAAGTACCAAAGCAATGTGTTGCCATTGACTCAAAAGATTGTTTATGATGTGATAGAGTAACTCCGTTTTTCATAGTTTTTCACAGTGGTCCAGGACTGAGCAAACTGTGGAAAGCATATTGTGAACGGTATAACTGACTGGAAAAGGGTTGAAACAGGACACTTAACGGGCTTTCTTATCTCAATGTTTAGGTGTAACTAACCCCAGAACATGCAGAAAGCCATCTGTGACTTTGACGGTCAGAGGACACACCGTTTAAGGTGAAGTAAGAACTCCTGCAAGGCCTACAAAAAGATAATTGACATCAACTTCAGTTTTTCTTATCTAGCTTGAATGTGAACAAGCTTCCTCCCCCTGCCCCTTCTTAGATTCACTAGAAAAAGGTCTTTTACTTGACCATTCCTTAAATGTTTAAGGTATCTCACAAAGAACACTAATATTATCGCAGCTTGTCATTACGATGCTTTTGATGTGCAAATGCTGCTTGTGAAAATAATGGGAAAATACTGAGTAAAAAAAAAAGTAACTGACAAACAGCGTTCACACACCTGGCAGCCAAGGGGAAGGGACACGAGGAGGGCCTGTGCACATCTGGGGGGACACTGAGCAAGACAAATCTTTCTTTCTGCCATAGTGAAAGGAAAAGACTTAGGTGGGTGTGGGTGGGAGAAGGTATGATTGTTTTCTCTGCATAACAGGAGTGGTTAGGGAAATTGTTTATTTTGTTCTACCGGTACAGGAAATGTCTTTGTTTATCTGTGGCACTGGAAGAGGCAAAGTCTTTCTCTCTGGCAGCAGGGATAGATTTTTTTTTTCTTATGCATAGAAAAAGGAGAGATTAATTTTTCTGTCGTCTTCTGTGGAAGGGGATCAAGCGAGCTCTGTCTACATATCTACCAGCTGTTTCAAAAGGGAAAATATGCATGGTCTGTACAGACTTCAGAAAGCCCTGAGCATTGGTAGGAGAGTTCATTTCAACGCTGTCCCAAGCTGAGCGAACGTTCAGATATCTATTTTTGGCTCTAATGACGTTCAAACTGACAGACCAGGAATTCAAAGCATTGTACTCCACAAAGCACGTTGTACAGTCTGGAAAACAAGGCAAATAATGCCCCCTGCACTCTCACTTCCCTCATTCTACCTTGGGGCACAAATGACTCCAGGGCAATCCCAAAGGCCCTCTTCCCTCGCTGCTATTTTTTAAGTTTTCATCCCGTTACATGTTACAAGTACCACCCTTCTCCTCCTAGTTTGACACGAGTCACCCCCGCAGCCTGAGGAGTGGGTGATCCCTCGACTCCTCTCCCGCCCCCCGCCCCCGGCTCCCACACCCGCCGCTCTCCCCGCCGGCCGCCAAGATGGCTGTGACCCGGGGGGTGACCAACGGCCGGGCGGGCACGCGCGCCCCCGCCCGCACCCCCCGCCCAACGGCGCCCGGGGCCCGGCGCGAGGCGGCCGTTGAGCGCGCGGGAGGCGGCCGCTGGGCGGGCGCGGGGGGAGGCGAGGAGCCCTCCCCTCCCCACCCCGCGCGGGGGGGACGTGCGGGTACTCGGGGGGAGCGGAGCGGGAGGGGGCGACAAGGAGGGACGGAGCGAGGGGAGGCGGCCGGCGGGGCGGGGACCGCCCCTCCTGTGCGCTGTTTGTCCCTGTTCCGCCGCGCGAGGAGGAGGGCCCTGTCCGGCCGCCTGCTGCTGCCCCCTCCTCCGTCTGAGGGGACCGGGGCGACCGGGGCGGGCGCGGGGGAGGTGATGAGCTTGGGCCGGGGGCTGCGGCGGCGGCGCGGCTGCTGCTGCTGCTGCGGCGGGAGGCGACGGCGGGCCGTTGGAGGGTCTGTCCGGCCGGCCCGGGGCCAAGGGGATGCCGCGGAGGACGTGTCGGGATCTGGGTGTAGCTGATCGGAGAAGAGAGGCAGTCGCCGACCGGAGAGGCCGAGAAGCAGCGGAGGAGAGCCACCCTGACATGCCTTTTCCTCTCCCTCCTCTCCAGCGGCCATGTTAACCAGAAAACCCTCAGCTAGCGCCGCCGCTGGTGCTGCCTACCCAGCCGGTAAGGAGCGTGCCGCCACGATCGCCACCGCGTCGGGAGCCCGCACCCCCCCTGCCGTGCTGGGCCGCGCCAGGCTGGGCCGCGAGGCGCTGGGGCGGGGGGGGGGGGGGCTCGACCGCCCCGTGGCTGCCCCCGAGCTGCCGCCGCAGAGGGGCCGTGCGTGTCGGAACAATGATCCGCCCTCCCCCCGGCAACCGAGCCCGAGGGGCCGGCGGGAGGCTGCGTGTTCGGCTCCGGCATGCTCTTCTGCGGAGTGGCGAGCTCGCCTCAGGGAAGGCAAAAAAAAAAAATAGAGAAATCACTTAGGAAAACGACCCAGAAAAAATTGGGAATTGCTGCTTTTGCCGGAGCGGCAGCGTTTGACAGGGGGCAGCGGTGCTCGTCTCCTCTCCCCGCTGTAGACTTGTGAACTCCTGGCAGGTCCCCGGCGGCGCCGGGATTTCGCCGGGCCAGACGGCTCGGGGTGGGTTGGGCGGCCGTCCAGCCCCGAGGCGTCTGCGGAGCAGAGCCGGCTTGTTCTCCCGGTTAGGCGTCTGCCGGTGGCGGGTTAATCTCGGATGAAGGGTTTAGCCGGGCGAGCATGGCCCGCCCGCGCTATTAGCCGGATCGGTGCGTGTGTGCGCCGCGGCGGTGATTAGCTTTTAGTGGCTTCTGCCTGAAGCAAGACGGGCGGCGGTGCCGGCGAAGCGCTGGGGCCGCCGCCCGGACGGTCGCGCTGCCAGAGGGGTTGCCGCCGCCGCTGCATTCCTCGCTTACCCCTCTGCTCTCCGCAGGCAGGGCAGGGGACAGCGGCCGCCCGCTGCAGTCTTCGCCGGGCACCGGAGCCGGGGTTTCCCGGGCAGGAGCTGGGACCGGCCCGCCGTCGCCGCTCGCATTGCCGCCGCTCAGGGCCAGCAACGCCTCCCACACGGTGAGCCCGGGCTTGGGGCGGGGGGTCGGGGCGGGGGGTGGGAAGGGGCGTCCTGCCCCGAGGGCTAGTCGCGCCGCCGCCGCTCTCCTTTCGCCGAGTGTTCCCCGTGGCGGGACCGAGCCCTCATGGGCACTGCGGGGTGGGAGAGGACGAGGGTCCCGCCGCCGCCCCGTCCAGCCTAATGAGGCACTTGGTGCTTAAGCGAAGTGCATTTAATTTCTACAGGCTCGGATCGAATGTGCATGTTTGTTGTGAGACTGGATCTCTGTGACTGCACTGAGAAGCAGCTTTCTCCCTCCCCCTCCCTAGCCCTCCTTCAGTCTGGTTTTGTGTCTCATTTTCAGTGACAAATTCGATCTTCCACACTCGCACAGAGGAGCTGTTCTGGTAAATGCATTTTTTGAGATGACATTATTTTGTCAATGAGTTTAGTCACTGTGATTAAAGGGTCGCATGAACTGTGGGGAAAAATGAAGGCTGCTCACCCCTTATTAGCTCAGGCTGATAGCTGTCTTCCCTAGAAATAGCCGTCACTGTACTCGGCGACAAACATCGGATGAATTAAACTTTATTGCTGCAGTAGTTTACCTAAAGAAATAAGCACTGATGGCATGAAAAATATGTTATTTTCCGATTCTGTGGTATCTCATGTTATCTCCCACTCCTAGTTAATCTAATAGGAATGAGACTTCCCAAGTATGCCACTATATATGGATGAGAGAGGGTATCTCTGTCCTGAAGGCAGGAGGGGGTAGAGAGAGGGGTCTATATGTTGTCATGTTAACACTAAATATCTGGAATTTTTATTGCATACATTTCCTTCTAAATTATGGAAGATTTCATTCTGACCCTGAAAGGCATTGATGGCACACTTTTCTTAGAATTAATGAGTTCTTCATGGATGCTCACATACTATCTTCGTAAACATATGGCAGAGCTTTAAATGGTAATGTGATTATGGGCTAGTGGAAGGTGAAACTATGCATTTGGATATTAGTGTTTCAGTGACTTTCTATGTAGCTTCAGGGGTAAAAGCATCTTATTCAAATCCATTTATAGAAAGAATTGGCTTAAATTAAAAAAACCCCTACACTATATGTAGGATATTCTCAGAAGAAGTGATGAATACTCTGCAAATTCAAGGTGGAGCTGCATACTTGAGGTCAACATCACTGTCTATTTATGTAGCTAGGTTATATATCTGAATTGTTCATTCTTATCAAGGGCCATTTTTTTCACATTCATGTACCAGTTAAGTGCTGGTCGATTTTTAGAGTTGGGGCAACAGCTTAATTTTTTTATACAAACAGAAAAGAAGGAATGTAGTACAAACAGCCTGGACACTGGTGATGAAACTGTACATATGTATGGGCCCATAAATAACAGAGCCCTGCATGTAACAAAGCCCAGACTTAATTTAGGATTTGTGAAAGTGTGGTGGTCCAGCTATGTACCTGGGATGACTTACTAATTTTGGAAGTACAGAACTTTGGTATTTTTATACATAGATTTATGTTTGTGTGTATTATATATAGTGTCTTTGAATATATAAATATATGTATGAAAATGAAGTCTTTATGAAGGCATGCAAGGGGTGTTCAGGCATTATATTTCTGTGTTTCAAGTATTTTTATACACATATCGTTGTGTATGTATGTGTATGTTTCTATATAGCCATGTATGCTATATACATGTGTGTATATAGGTACAAAGAGATGAAATACTTACGGAAGCACACACAGGTGATCAAGCATTATATTGCTGTGTTTCACGTCCCTCTAGATTCTGACTGTTGCACACTTTGTCTTTCCTTTGTGCTAAAGAGCTTGCTTTACAGTATTTATTTAGCCTTGGGTACTATTATGTAAATACCTCAGACTGCCTTTATGAATTTTGTAGGTGGTTATTTTGTGGTTGGCTAATATAACTTTTTGCGGTAAGGATCAGATGTGACATCAGAATGCTGGATTTTAACCATAAAAAATAAGGGCTATATCTGTTATGTGATCTTTCTGTAAACTTGGAGCCTGGTGACCTCAGCTGACACTGACTGATTGAAACCATTGGTTTTGTATCCCACTACTTCCTCCAGTCAGACCTATCTATTATAAAATGGAACATTTCAGTTTTCTTAAGCCATTTTCTTTTTGTGTTCATTTACTTATTCAATTTTCATGCCTGTTGTAGTTATGTGACTTCTGTAATAGCTAAAAATTCAGAGTATTTCTCTTTGTTTTTCAAATTTTCAGAAGGTATAGTTTGCTTAAGTGGTTGAACTTGCTGGTAGCTGGATGTAAGCATGTATATTGTATATACACTAGTTGTGAAGAGAGACTGAGATTTAAGGTAGTTTTGAGTTTAAGATAAAAAGTTTTTCTTTTAATTCAGAGAGAAGAAATCCACTATCTGTCATATTTCTTGCAGCAGTGAGTTGTGTCATCTAGACTCTACTGAAACTGTTGTCTCCTACTTTCAACTGAAGTTTCATTGGTTGGTAGAATATAATAGCATGGAAGAGCTGGGGTAGTAGAAGGGAAGATGCTGTTTTACACAGGTTTCTTACCACAGGGCAGAGGTTTTGGCTGCAGCTCCTGCAATCACAGCAACCTTTGTTGCTAAGCAGGCTGCTGTGTATTGTACCAGGGAAAGGTTTTGTTTATTTTTTAAAAAATTTGTAGCTTCATTGTAGGCTTATTCGTCCCTGCTTCCTTCCCTGACTGTCCTTCTGGCTCATGGTGGAAAATGTGAACTCATTTCCAATCCTTTGTCCTCTTCATTTTCCTCTGCGAAGTCATTGCTTTCTTTTTGAAGACTTAAGTTCTTGCCTTGATGATTGGAACCTTTTTCTATTCACTCTTCTCTTTTTGTTACGGTGTTCTTGCATCCACTTGGCATGCTGCAGTAGAGATTAATTTACTTGCCTGCTGCTCTGCTTGTGTAAATCCCCACCCATCTGTGAGTCTCTCTCCCAGACTTGTCTCTGTCTTCTGCCTACCTTCATCTCTTTTCTTTCTTATTTGGCATATATCGCTGCATGCTGGACTCTTCCTGTTTCTCTTGCAGTAAAGCAGTCTTGATCTTTTTCTCCTCCTATCTAGTACTGTAACAACAACCCATTTACAGTGCATGATTCAGTGCCCTCCCTCTTCAACCCCTTTCTAAGACTTCCCCACAGCAAGCCTGTTTTCTTTTGCCACAAGGGATGAATGTCCATCCATATACTTTTGCATCAGTTGGTTAGTCTTAATTTTTTTTTTGTTGTAATAATATACATTATAATTGAACAGAGATTCCTGGACTCTGTTAACATGAAGATCTGGTGGGTCATATGCTGCAAATTTTTATTAAGAGCAGCTGCTTTAAAACAGGTAAAACCAAATAAAATACCTTCCTATTGTGGTGTTTTCTTCATGTAATAAATTGCCACAGAAATGCTGCCATGTTTCAGTGGAAATAACTGTACAGTTGTGACCTGAACTTTGCTATATCTAGATTTTTTTTTGATGTTTCTGCTGCTTCTGCGTAAAACTTTTGTCTAGATGGGATATGAAGCTATCTTAACTTTTAATGGAGGGGTCTGGAATTTAAGCTCCAGCAGTTGGTGACTGAGCTTGTGGACTGCTGTAGATCTGGACACATCTCTCACATATATACGCTTCAGCTTACCTGAAGGGTTTAATTTACTGTCCATTGACTGTCTTTTTTCGTTTCAACGTGTATAATACCTGCAGGGTGCCCCAGCAGTATGGAGATGCTCTGTACCTGCATAGTCCTGACAGGAGGAAAAAAAAAGTTATGAATCGTTATCACTTTTGAGGCATAGTTCTGTCTGTGAAAATATTTGCTGTATAAAGTCAAAGTCAGCTTTTCAAAAAATAAGCTTATATGGACCAGATATGACAGCAGCAAAAATCCAAATAGTGTGTTTTTTCTACAGCTCTTGTTGAGCTACAAGCTCTTTAGGAGAAGGGCTTTGTCTTTTTTGGTGTATAAAACCCATACTTGTAATAAAACCATTATGATAATCCTGCATTGTTGTTATCTTACTAATTAGCAGCTATTTTTAGTTCTGAACAGAGGAATGTTGTTAAATTCATTTATCAAGGGAAAAAGGCCTTTTGTACATTTGCTGAGGTTGTGGTCAACAAAATAGGCAGTGAAACATGCTACACTTGTAAGTGTATGCCTCTAACATGTTAGACACAGTAGGACTGAAACTGGAATGCCTAGAAATGCTGTAAAGAAAGAGGTGTATAGCATAACATTTATTCTTTAATTAAGGTACTGCTTTGGAACACTGTTTCTCCCTTATTCTCATCTATGAAAAGTAATAGCAGATAAAGACATCTTATTCCTGTGCAGTACTTCAGCAGGCCATTGTGATTGCTTTATTACTAAGATTCATTTTATAAACCTTCTTAGATTCTGACTGACATCTAAATCTGTGGTTTTGCTCAAAATAAAATGGTAGTATATAGCTGAAGCAGGTGCCTGTCTTGGATAATGTTACAGACTGCTAATATCACATCAAGTGACTTTTACAAAGATGGAATATATCTTGGTGCTTTTGGAAGATACAGTTGAGAAGAGGTATATGCTACTGTGGTGTTCAGTCCTATAGTCATAGTTTTGTAGGTCTTGAAACAGAACATTGCATTGGCTGAGTGTTACTCCAAAGGAATTGTCAGTTGGTTTGTCTTTTTGTTAGCAGGTTGGACTCAAGTTTATGCTACTTCTATGTTGTTACAGGCCTGTAGTCTAAGGATACTAAGTTACTGTTCTACTTCTGTGCCTAAACCCCTTTGTGCAAACAAACAAACAAAAATCCAAACCCCGAACACTCCCACCCCCCCCCCAAAAAGGTGTGTTTGTTTTGTTTTGCATGGTGTCTCTACTTCAAAGGTTAGGTTTTTGGCATAGCCATCAACTTCCATAAACTGAGCAAACCAAAGTTAAAGCAAAATCATAGCAGCAATTTTGAAGTGATGAAAAACTACTGAGAGAGGGAAAAAAATCCCATTGTTACATTTGCTGTTTTGTAATTGATGTTGCCAGAAGATTCAGGAAGATTAGTTCTTTCTGTTCAAGCTTACCTGTTGTTTCAATATGTTTTATGGAGAATTGTGTACGTCAGTTTTTGAAGATGTGCACTATAAAAAGTTGTAAATCTTTGAAGGTGTAGATGGATTTGAGCACAGGCAGTAAAATACATAATAAGTATGCTGCTTAAGTGCACGCAGGTTGTCAACTGTGTAGGTTGTTGGTTCTGGAATTTAGAGGTCCATCTGCTGAAGCGAAAGGGAGACACGTTATGAACATCTCAGGCTTATGGTTTTGGATGAAAGGCTGATGGAGCTTCTGTGTACCATGAACAGATTGTAACTGGGACTAAGAAGGCTGTAGTCCGCTGTAGCTTTGCAAGCCCATTAATTGTGGTTCAGGGAACTTAACAGCATCAGTGGTGAAGCCTGTGGAGCTTGTAAGCAGTGCAAGCCTGAACTTGACAGCAGTCTCAGACACCTGGTAGCCAGAAGTAGATGGGCAGAGCAAAAGGCTGGTGAGAATCCAACTCTCATCCAGGTTGGAAATAGAAGAAGTGATGGTGATTCTTGTGCAGGCAGTACCGTGAGACAGCTAAAGTCCATTTTTCATATTGACTTTGTGATTGTGATGTGTCTGATAGCTCTGGAGCTCCCATTTCGATTTTTGAAAGAAGAGCAAGCTCTCTTCTCCTCCACAGCTTTTGGAATAGAGCCTGTGCTAATTTGGTGTCTTTTCTTCCACAAAGAAAACCAGTGCTACTGTCTGCATCTGCATTTGCATTCCCCAGCAGCAGCTGACTGAAACTGGCAAAACCGGTCATTTTGGATTTGGGGTGAAGCTGGGATAATGCTGGTGATTTCATTGTGCTGCTTGGCAGAAAAGGCAACCTATGAGCAGCAAGAGAAACTATGAGGCTCCCTGAAGGTGCAGGAAGCAGAGCTACATGGTTTACACTTTAGAATGTGTTTGCAAACATGCTTGTAGGAAAAAGAACTCTTCAGTCCCTGTTGAGAGTGAGTAAATGTTTAGATTTTTTCCAAACCCTGATACAAAGCAAATAACTGAAATTTGAAGAATTCCCCACTACATCTATTGAAACAAGCAGTTCTTAGGAAGGGTGGAAAAATAGTTAAATCTGAAAACAGGTGATTCAACTGAAAAAAAAAAATCAAGATGTGAACTGTGGCAATGAGTATTTCGGTTAAGAAATTCTTAAAGATGGTTTTCTCCTCTATGTTCTTTCTTCCTCATGGTACGTTAGAATTGTCTACTCCTGGTTTGTCCAGATATGTTCTGGTTTGTTGTTCGACCAGTACCACTGAAGAAATGTATGTACCACGATTTTCCTAGCTTGAGTACTTGTAGTCTGTACAGTTGCTCTGCTGCTTCATTGTGCATTTCTTATGCTGTTTTGCAATACTGTATGTACTGAGCCTCCAACACATCTTACTGACTAGATCTGTTTTTTCTGAGATGCATTATGTAGCAGCTCATGGGGCTGAATTTTCTTCTCAGTAACTGCTGTTTATATAGAGGATCAGGGCAACCTTCAGGGAATTGCTACTGCAGTGCGCTTCAAACTTGACCTGAAGGAATTCCCTGTAGGCATGATAGGTTCGTTAAGTCCCCTTGATGATTTAATTCCTGGGGATTTTGAGACATCAAACTAGGAAGGGAATTAATGTCAGTATCTTGTATATCTTCACTGTGCTTAAACATTACCGGCATCTTTTGCTCTGAATTACAATTGTGTGGTAACGCTTTCTATGAGATTGATCAAATTTGATAGTGTGATCTCAAATTGTTCTGCAAATAAACGTACACAATCAAACTGCAATGATGAAATAAAATGGACCAGTTATTCAACGCGAGTCAAAATGCAATCAGAAAAGCAGTCAACTTAGCAGAAGCAATCCCTGAGAGCTCTGGTTCTTATGTTGTGTGAGTTTCAGAGCTGCGAATTTCAAAATATTATCCAAAGGTGAGGGTGTTTTCCTGCTGGCTATGCCTTGGGAACAAATTACTGAATTTACAAAAGAACAATCCTGCCATAGCAGACCAATACCTTAACAGAAGCACAAAGTATGCTAGAGTCTGTGTTGCATGTCTCGGTTTTCTCATTAGGAAGCACTTCTGTGGTTGCAGCACAGATTTTGTTGCCTCGTATCACAGCACACAACTGTCATTTTCTGATTTCATTTCAGCAACCTTAAGTGAACAGGGAATGTGTTTTCCTTAGCTACCTAAAAAAATAACTCTCAGATTAAAAGTGCTCTCAACCCTGTCTTGATCGTCTGTCTGACAGTATTGGTGAGCTTTTGGTTAGTAATTTGACATAAATATTAAGACTGGTGAATCAGCTGGAGAGACAGCAGGGGAATTCTTCCCACGTTTGTATAAGACCAGGCAGAAGACAGACTAATTATCCTCTACTTCAGAGCAAATGAGGATTTCTAAGGACAGCTGTTTTAGTGGCAAGTATATGCCTGTAAATTTCTTGGTTTTCCTTAAAAATAACAGGTTTTGAGCAATAGTTGTTTATACACCCCACTACTTCCAGTGTTGTTTTTCTTGAAAATGCTCAATGCTGCTGTTTATGTCCTGGTGAAAACTGTCCAGAACAAATGTAAATTCTAAAATCAATTAATCCTTTCTTTCCATTCCTTTAAAATGAAGTTAGTTGTATATTCAAGGCAAAGATTTTCTTTCCACTCAAGTTTGTATCAGGCCTCAAATCTCATCTTGGCTAAAAGTTATGATAAGACTGGTTTGGGAAAGTGCTAGAGGATATGCTTGTACTTCATTGGTCTGAATGCTGTGCTGAATAGTGATTGTCTCAATTGCAAGCAGGGAATGGCATCTCTTGAACTTCAGAAAAGTGCAGGTTCTTTTCCTCTTTGTGCATGTCACAGCACGTTCCTTATTGCTTAAAATCGTGTCTGGGGCTTTTGATATACAGCAAATTTAGGAACAAGTTAAAATCTTGATTTCTGAGAACAGGTGACTAGGAGAGCCTTAGCCACCTAATTTCTAGCGGGCACCATATATTGATCTCCAGCATTAATAAAACTGCTACAGTGTTCTGTAAAGTGTAATTTAGTGTCCCGCAAGCATACTTCTTGATATTACAGGACTGTTGCCTTGAAGATTCCTTGGAGGAATTGTTAGCTTATCGTGGTAGCACATCTGTAATTGCCTTGTTGCAAACATTTTAGAGAGCCGTGAAAGTGGCATATGAGATATAAGGATCTGGAAAATTTAACAGCATCTAACCGTGTCACAGTATATGTGCTGTATTTTTCAGATTATCTGTAGACAACCGACTTCTAAGAAAATACTTGGTTTTCAGGTGATTTAGGTAGGATGGCAGGTTGCAGAATGAACGGCAGAGCATAGAGTTTATGCCTTTCTTGTTAACTGGGTATTTATTTTCAATTTTAGGTTGGAGGCAGTAAGCACACAATGAATGAGCACCTCCTTGTTGGTAGCCATGGACAAATCCAGGTTCAGCAGCTGTTCGAAGATAACAGTAACAAGAGGACGGTTCTGACGACACAACCAAATGGACTTACAACGCTAGGCAAATCTGGTTTGCCAGTGGTTCAAGAGAGACAGTCAGAGAGTGCTCACAGACGACAAGGGAGCTCCAGCTCTTTAAAATCTACAGATGGAACAGGGAAAGTGAAAGCCTCCGTTATAACACCAGAGCAGGCAATGAAGCAATACATGCAAAAATTAACAGCTTTTGAGCATCATGAGATTTTTAGCTACCCTGAAATATACTTTCTGGGTCCAAATGCAAAGAAGCGGCAAGGTGTGATTGGTGGTTCCAACAACTGCGGGTATGATGATGACCAAGGGTCTTATATACAAGTACCCCATGATCATATTGCATACAGGTATGAAGTCCTGAAAGTTATAGGGAAAGGAAGCTTTGGGCAGGTAGTGAAGGCCTACGATCACAAGATGCATCAGCATGTAGCACTGAAAATGGTGAGAAACGAAAAACGTTTCCACCGCCAAGCTGCGGAAGAAATTAAGATCCTGGAGCATCTCCGGAAACAAGATAAGGATAATAACATGAATGTTATTCACATGTTGGAAAACTTCACATTCCGCAGCCATATCTGCATGACGTTTGAATTGCTGAGCATGAACCTGTATGAGTTAATAAAGAAGAACAAGTTTCAGGGCTTTAGCCTGCCTTTGGTCCGCAAGTTTGCCCACTCAATTTTACAGTGCTTGGATGCTTTGCACAAGAACAGAATCATTCACTGTGACCTTAAACCTGAGAACATTCTATTGAAGCAACAGGGTAGAAGTGGTATTAAAGTGATTGATTTTGGCTCAAGTTGCTACGAGCATCAACGTGTCTACACTTACATTCAGTCACGGTTTTACCGTGCACCGGAAGTCATCCTTGGTGCTCGTTATGGGATGCCCATAGATATGTGGAGCTTGGGCTGTATTCTAGCAGAGCTTCTCACCGGTTATCCACTTCTACCTGGAGAAGATGAAGGAGACCAGCTGGCTTGTATGATTGAGCTATTGGGCATGCCTTCTCCAAAACTCTTAGATTCATCCAAGCGAGCCAAAAACTTTGTGAGCTCTAAGGGTTATCCCCGCTATTGCAACATCACAACCTTGTCTGACGGCTCTGTGATACTTAATGGTGGACGCTCTCGGAGAGGAAAGCTACGTGGCCCGCCAGAGAGCAGAGAATGGGGTAATGCATTAAAAGGATGTGATGATCCCCTGTTCCTTGACTTCTTGAAACAGTGTTTAGAATGGGATCCTGCTATCCGTATGACACCGAGCCAGGCTTTGCGGCATCCCTGGCTAAGGAGACGGTTGCCAAAGCCTCCGACTGGGGAAAAGGCCTCGGCAAAGAGAATTACAGAGAGCACTGGTGCTATAACGTCGATTTCCAAGTTACCTCCCACTTCAAGCTCAGCTTCAAAACTGAGGACTAATTTGGCACAGATGACAGATGCCAATGGGAATATTCAGCAAAGAACAGTATTGCCAAAACTTGTTAGCTGAGTTTGAAAAACCTGATGCTGTTAATATGAGAGATACAATGTGGCTGAGCCTTATTTGTATGAAAAAGTAGCTCAGATATACATTTTTATTTGCTCAATAACTATTCATTTGTATCTTTCAGCACTCATTTTAAATGTAACAAATGTTGATTTTGTTTTTATAAAAACACGGGGACAATGCTTTAAGTTTTTATACTTATTTTTTAAAATGTTTGTCTTCTACAGTACAATTAGCCTTACTGTAACTAGTGTGACACAGTAATAAACATCAGTGGCAGGCCACTGGTTACAACATGACTGTCATGCATTGCAGCGTGGTGTCAAAGGTATTAACCTTTCTCTTCCGTGGTTCATATTAGGTTTCACCTGGGGTAAATTTGTAGATCTCTGCCTTTTGGATTTTATGGGTATGGGTCTTGATTCTGCAAACACTCACACCTATGCCTGACTGAACTCTAGGAAGTTAAGGAATACTTAAATACAGTTAAGCGTGAACTTATAATGTGAAGTGGAGCCATAGCATGTTACATTGTTATTTTCTGTATGGTAGCCCAGAGAAAGTAGTGGTGTCACTAGTGATACAGTCACCTCCTCTGGAATGCTTTCTGTATTCAAAAGTAATGCTTTTGATTAAAATGAGCATTTAAATATAATGCAAAAAAGAAGAACTTCCAGGGCTAAAATGACTCTCTTACCTTGCATGCTCGTGGTAGAGTGAGAGGGATGGGTGGGTAGTCTCAGAAAGAATGAAGATGGAAGTATGTTTCTTCCTCTAAATCTGAAAGTGACTGATGAATTGGTAATGCAAAATGTTCTGGACTTCATTTCAGGTATGTAACATTGAGCATTCACACTGGGCTTTTCTCTTGGTTCCCCGCCCCCATATCTACTGTTTTCTCCCTTAATGTGCAGCTTGGTCTCCCTAAATCACAGAGGCAGAAGTGCTTGTTCTGTCAGTTTTATACTGTAACTTCCAGACTATTATGGTACATGGATTTCACAGATTGCTTTTATTTCTTATGACAATGTTTGTTGGAGCGACTGTGACCTCTCTGGTACATTTACACTTCAAATCTGCATGTAGGAGCAAACGCTATGTTACTACATTGCTTTCTGTAGAAAAGTACTTCACCTTAAACAGCGTAACTGTTAAGTGGAAAGATCCTCAGTGGAAAGCTTGTCAGCTGGCAGACATGATCCTAGATACTTTCTAATAAGGAAGAATTATCAAAGGAACATTAAATGGTTGGAATTTGATTTAATCCTTGCATTTGTAGCTGAAAATTACTTTGAAGTAACAGTTAGAGATATGTGTAGATTTGTTCACGTGTGTGTGTGCTAATGCTTGTTTTTTCTTTTTACTTTGGGCTGCATTTAAGGAACAAAGATGGTCTTTACTGAGGAATAATATCTAGATCTATGAGAGAAATATTCACGCGTTGTAGCATGTTTTCAACAGGAACAGTTTGAAATCTAAGATCAGTATTTCATAACGTACAGTGGCTGTGGTCTACACTGGATGTATACAACATATGGAAAGGGAATTTTAAATAAAGTAGAACATAAAGTAGAAGGTTTATGGATGTTAGAACAAGACATACTAGAATGGATTGCATTAAACCTCAATAGCTTTACTATAAGCAACATCTATATGTACAGATTTTACTGAGTAACTTGTTCAAATTATGAAAAATACTTAAAGCATGGTCCCCTGAGAGGCCAAGAAAGTTTCCGGTTAAGTTCTCTTTCATATTCATTAATTTACCACTTACAGATTAATTTTTGTTTGTTTGTTTGTTTATTTTTAATTTAATGTAAGACTGGGGAGGGATATACATACAAAGTTGCAGAATTCTCAGGAAACATATCGCTTAACTTCTTGCCAAAAAGTCAACGCCTAAAGAAGCTCCAAAAATAATTTCTGGGTGAGAATGGTATTTGTTGATTGATAACTGTTAAAATTAGAGCATCAATCAACCATTTTTGTTACATTTTTTAAAAAAGATTGTTTCCCGCCTCTAGTCAAATTAAATTATTTAGTGTTAAATGTTCACGACTTTATACAATGTGTGTAAGTGCAATATGTAAACATATATGAAATCATGTTAAAAATGAAATATAGTAATACAGTCAGGAAAAGTGGCTTTTGGAATATGAATATTCACTAAGTTATGGTCAGTACATTCTAAGTCTGGAAAAGATATATATTAATTTCCGTGTAAAATTAACTGACTCTCATGACTATGGGAATACAATACTGTGTATTTTTCTACAGTAACTGGGAAGCTTTACTTCCTCCACCACCTACTTGGCTTTACCACTCCTTTTTATCTTAACTCTTCCTGCAAAAGTTAAGAAATAGGGATGCTTATGTTAGGAGCGGAAGAATAATTGCCTCCCTTACTGTATTTTAAAGGGAATATTGACACGTTCCTGCTTTCATGTCAATTTAAGGTGAAAACATTCATAATGTTCATGGGTCATTAATGGGCTAAAACCACTAAATTTTCTTTTTCATGTAATCAGTTCTTAATGCCAATAATGCATTTGTGATCCACCTTGTTCATAAATGCTACCGGAAACTTTAAGGCCAAAATATAGTGTGCAGAGCTATTTTTTTAACCCAGATACAGTGGAACTTCCTCTATGCTAAAGGAGCAGCTACATCAAAGTTTTTAGGTGATGTAGCTGCTTTTTGTTGTAGCTTATTTATACCTGTAAAAAAGGAGGGAGGGGGGGAAAGGACGTTGCCTCTTGCTTTGATGTGATTTTATTCTAAGGGCTCTGATAATTAGGCTGATAGAAGTTGGCTTGGAAACAGTGCTTAGTCTCACATGTTACCATTGTCTGGGGATGTCTTGGCTATTTTCAAATTTAGTAATAGCACAGTGTTGTCTTGTCTTTGGTTGCAGTCTCACTTGGCTCAGTTTCTTGCACCACTGGAGTGTTCATTACCACTTAAGTGTATTGGAACAACAGAGTGATGCAAGATGTGTAGATTAACAATAGAGGATGGATTGTGCCCTTGGTGTTAACAATGTGCCTTTTATTACAAATACCACGTTGTAGGGCATGCATCTTGGCCTCTTTACCCTTTGCATACTGGATAGTAGGGATGAAATCTATTTTTAAATGCTATACCTATCTTAAAACATCCGGTAGATGATCAAGGCCTTAATAGAAACAATAAGGCAATCACACTGCTAGGGTGGAGAGGACACTCTGTTCTTGTAGTATGTCTTGTTAAGGGGTTAAAGATGGCCCTTCCTCATTGGTTGTACTTTAACATCAAATTGATTTTTTTCTTTTTTTTTTTAAGAAATTTTTGTTATAGTGACACTAGACAGAAATCAACTGTATTTGTAAAAATTTACCTCAGACTCTTTAGTTTTATAGTGTGATTTAATCCCAGGGCATTTGGTATGAACCAAAGTGCATTCCTTTTATATGTGCCTGGCTCTTATAAAGGTGGCCAGGGATTTTTACAATTTGGGTGCAAGGCACTTAAGCCACTTTTAACTTGGTGGGTGGTTTGGAGTTATAAATGACTTCATGGGAATGTTGAAAATACTTTAGACATAAGTAGCATTGGGCAATATTAGAATCTTTAGGAAAGGGTGTGCATTATTTAATGCCCTCCATTTTTTAGTATTTTTTTTCCATCAATAATATTTCTGATAAGTACAAAAAGAACTCTTTTCCAGTCAGCAAAGGTTAGAATATTGCCCAGTTTAATGCTATGGTAGCATTTAAATAAAATAACATTTGTGAATTATTGTTTCTAGGGGCTTGTACATCTCTGCTACAAATTGTAATTACTCAGTTCAACTGCTACAATTACGTCTAAGCAGTAGCTTGGGTTTTTATTGGGCAACGACTTAGACACGTGACTGTAATATGCTGCAACTGTGTGTACTGAAAACATGTGAAAAACGATTGAATGTGGACTGTGTATATATGTATGTATAATTTTCTGTGAGATGCTGCTGTTGCCACTTAACATTAAAGATGTTGTAGTGGGTTTTAATCCTAGTGGCCAGTTTTATGATACTGTATGTATTGTACAGCTGATGACAGGAGTTAAGACTGTTCTAGTGAATATTTGTTACATTTTATTGTTGTGGCCAGAGATCATTTCAGAATAAAATTTTATGTCCTACTTTACTTCTCTCCACTGTAGTTTGGGTTTTTTCTGGTCGTAAAGAGAGCCCTTGGAGTGCTGGCATTTCTTAAATGTGGAAAGGCCTCTCCTTGCCTGCTGGAGTCAATGCCAGCAGTGCCTCTGTCCCCCAGCATGCCTACTGGTACCTGTGTATAGTAATTACCCGTTGCTGGAGGATGACGACTTTGCTGCTGCTTTGTGTGTCTTGACAGCCTTGAATATTGCCCTAAGGCTGGTTTTGCCCTGAGGTTTCTAAAGTTGTTCTCAGGACTTAGAAAGTAATATATTTTGTATTTTTATTTGCCCCATACTTTAGAGAAAACCATCTTTGGCAGGAATTTTGCCTGCATATGTGATTTATTTTTTCAGCTGCTTTTTAAGGTTTTAAAAATAACAATAGATCTGATTTATTGGGAAAAATGCACTGTATATTCTTTTTCTCAAAACTGCTTTTAAAGAGCCCAGATTTCTGCACTGATTTTTGAGTCAGACTGACTTTTCAAACTTGTCAGACTTTGTGAAGCCCCAGGATAATGAGAACATACTGCACAAAGCTGGTGGGTTAGAGTGAGCTAAATTCTGTTCACATATACACCCAGAGTAATTTCATTGTTTAGCGCAGGACTATATAATGAGTAACTGGCCACATTCTCGTCTTGGTAATGTCAACATATACCCACAGCGGTTTCACTGAAAAGCTTTCTGAAATCAATGAGCACAGGGTGAAAAAAAGGGATTTCAACTGCACTTTAGTGTCTTGTTTTCAGCATGGTTGGGAGATTTCAGAGCACAAAACCCATCAAGATTAGATATAGGTAAACACAGTTTACAGCCCCAAAGAGCGGCAAGCTAAAAATTACATCTTTGTGGATTAAATATTTGTTAATTGCTGTGTTCTTCTGAGGACAAAGGCCTTTTTTTTTTTTCCCCAGTTCTTTTAGCTTTCTTCATGGATTTCTTTCCCTTCTGACCTGTCTCCCGCCCTCTCCAGCCATCTATCCCTCTTGCCAACTCTTGTACACTTCTGTCACATCTGCTTTTTCATCTGAAGAAGGGTAGGGGTCATCTCACCTGATTGGAGTTGTCTAGAAGTTGGGTTTTGGCCTGCGCCGTTTGCTGAGACTCCCAGTAGCTGGTGGGGAAAACTGCAATGCCAGAACTGCTCCCTCACGGGTCTGACAGAGAGCTCAGATCCCTGTCTAAAATGGGGCCCTTGGAATCCCACCCCAAATCATGGTCTGTAGCTGCTGTTATCTCCACGGTGCTTCCTTCTGTGAAGAAACTGTGGCTTCCTTTGGATGTCAGCTGTGCACCTCATTGTATTTTTGTTTGTTTTGTTGTTGTTGTTTGGTTTTTGTCTTTTTTTTTTTTTTCCCAGCAAACCAACTGAAGAATGTGAGAAGTGTAATTATGATCACGGGCCATGTTCTTCACTTCCAAGTGCCATGGCTTTTCTTAAAAATCCCATTTTCTTCAATTTTTATTTAAGGGCTCGTTATTGAAAGATCCAGCATGAATTTTACTCTTCATGAGAATGTGAGAAATTAAAAAGCAGGTAAATATTAAGGGAATTATCTGTATAGGGCTGTGTATGGTCAGGAGCCGCTATTTAGAAGGGGGAAAAAGACACCTATAAGAAAAATAGGGCCAAATTTGAGGTAAGCATGATCTTTCCTGTGTTCAGTGAAGGTTCAATAATCCAGGTAGGATTGGGTTGAGATTGGGAAAGTCTTAAGTGCATCTCAGTGTCTGTAAACCATTGATAACCTGTTATTTCAATGGAAAAATATCTTTCTTTGAGAGCTTGTCGTTTTAAACTCTATGCTAATAATTAAAGGATAATATTAAAAGGCCTTTTCTGCAGCTAGAACTTTAAAAATATTGTACATATCTTTTAAAAATATGATTTATAATGCTATTATGTGGCTAACATAGTCTTGTGGTTTATATCTTAAATGTTCCTGAGAAGAAGCATATTCATTGTCTTTATCTTGAGTATGTGATAGTAGACTTCTCCCAGCCATCAGATACGCTATAGCGGAGTGGAAATGGCTTTGATAGAACTGGTTTCTGTTCCTTCACAGAAATCTTCTGCGACTCTTAGAACTGGGGTTTCTCTGTGTCATTTTCCCTGTTTGGTTTTGTGTGTTGTTTGTTTGCTTCTTCATTTGTTTGTTTTTAAGAAGTACTTTCTAGGCTTTGGCTGTGGTGAGTCTTGGATCTCTGCCGACTATTGGGCACTTTGAGATAGGGAGTACTGCAAAAATAATGTTTCTTTAGCTTTTTCCCAACAATAAACAGAAAGTCTAGCTTAGTGCCAGACTCCAAAGACAGAGGGAGTGCACATTCACCTCCAGCTGCTGGGTTCCACTCTCCACGCCAGTCATTAACCTTGTTCTTTTAATTTCTGCATGAAGTCCAGAAGAAATGCCAAGTGCTGCAGAATAAAATGGCTTGTGGCCATCACTTTGAGGGGGAAAAAGAGACTACAAAAGCAATGTCATGACGTCTTTTTTGGAGAAAGTTTGGGACATAGCTGGCGTTAGGGAGAGGTTCTGCTGAGAAGTTCTTCGTCAGGGAGCTCTACATAACACCCTGGGAGGTGGCAAACATGGTGTTCCTGCTAACAATGGAAGCTGTTTTCCCTTATTTTGTAGATTGTGTTTTCATTTCATTGATTTGATTATCTGTAAGCCGGACATGACTATGCATACCTTACACACCTAAAGGTACTGTCTGGAGTAGCTGCAAACATTGAAGTGTTACTTTATAACTAACTTTGATGAAGTTTTCATTCACTGACTGTCTGACCCGACAGTGCCCTATGCATAGCGTCCACGGAGTCTGTGTAAGACTGTCTAAATGCAAAGCATTGCAAAATAGAGGTGCAGTGAAGTATGAAACCTTGATTAAACATGTGCGAGAGACATGTCCACCAAGCAGAAAAAAAAAAAAAATAGAATTGACAATTGTATTATAAAGACTTTAGGCCAAATTTCGTTTTCAAGTATAGTGTGGATTTATTTAATCAGACCTCTTTAATTTAATAAACATGATCTGAATAAAGAGGTAACAGTAAGATTTTTTACTTCAGCTTCAGCATGGCAGTAAAAATTCCAAGCTGATTTTTTTTTCACAAGCATGTGGGGTGCTTGCAGACACTACCGATATACTTCACTCAAGCCATCTAGATATAGAGATCTACTCTAATATAGTCTCCTGACAGATGAGAAGGACTTACAGAGCGTCTGTGTGTGTACAACATATATATATGTATGTATGTGTATATATGATTCTTTGAAAAACAATACCAAAAACTAGGCAGGCATTCTTTGTAGTGCTTTACAAAGAAAAGAGATGTGGCTTCATTTTCCCTTTGCCTCTTTGAAGGTTCAGTATTAGCCCAACTTTGTGTTACACACATGTCAAAGGAAACTCACGTCTGGAGTCCCAGTTTCACCGGTGGGATGTACAGAGTGAACCTCAGCTTTCTTGCTGGAGGCAGAGGGTGCTCGGTGAGCAGGAGATGGCTGTCACCCCAAGGACAAGTGGTCCTTCACTTTTTCCAAAGTGGACATTCACCAACGGGATAATTTCTCCTTTGGGATTATAACCTGAGTTCATGCATTTAGACTGAGTTGATAAACTTCAGCAGAGAAAGAAATCCCCAAACCAAAACAGAACTTGTAAAGCCCACAGCTAGACTATTATAAAAACAGATTTCTGAAGACCCCAGTACTTGTCATGTCCAATTGTGACACTTCAAAAATGGCCCGTAAGATCTGAAAGACCTTTCCGAAGGTCTGTGCAGGGACAGCTTTGCTCAGGACAGCCCTGGGCTGGTGGCCCTGCCTACCCTGCACACTGATGGCAAGTACCTCTGGCTGCCCTGCAAGGCTGGTGCTCCTCATGAGCTTCCAGCACTTCTGCCTTCCTCAGTGTGTAAAGAACACTTACTTCATGGGCACACACACAAAAAAAGAAGCGTTGCTAAGGAGAAACTAAACATGCGTATCAAGGGCACTGCATGCTAGCAGCAGGAAAATGTGCTGTTTGCCTGGGTGCCAGTCCTGTGGGCCATGTTGCCTCGCTGGACCTTCTCCTCCATGGGCAACTCCCAGGCCTGCCAGCACCCATCCATCTGCCACGTTGGAATGGACCAGCAGGCCTGATTCCCCCCAACCTAGCCTGTCACTGCTTATGGCTCTGCCTGAAAATTGCTTGCCAAAGGCACTGAACTGTTAGTATGGTGCCTCAATGATGAAGTTGCTGCCATAGGGTACCCAGCAAGATGTCCCAGCCCACTGGTGGGAGCTGGCCCGAGAGCAGGCTGTGCCCAGACGCTGCGGACATGTGCAAGGGTGGCACTGGCCCTGCTCCCTGTGAGGTGCTCCTGTCCCCGACGGTGCGTGTGGGGCAGGGACACCTCCCCTGTCCTCTCCTGCATGGCAGAACTGAAGGGTGATGCTCAGGTAACGTGCTCTCATGCTGCAGGAAGAGGAACGTGCTCCCTACCCCAGGACTGGTAGCATCAGGCAAAAGCAGCTTAGCACTTGTCAGGGTGGGAAGTGAGGAGGCTGTAACACACTGTTCTGCTGGCACGGGAGGGAATGTTTCCAATCATAAGCATTTGCAGATGGCCTGTCTTAATTAGCTTTGACAAGTATCTAAGTTGCTGTAAGTTACACCACAAATGGGATCCTGAAGCTTTCATTTTTTGTCACTTTTAAATAAAGCTTTTTCCCTCCTCCTAGTATAGCATTTCCATTTTTCTTTCCATATAAGGGTCTTGAGAAGAAATGAGATCTTTGCGTAGCTGAGGAGCTATATTTTGATTGATTAAATGATTTATAATTAGGAGGTAGCTCCTGCCAGTGCTCTTCATCTGTTGATTGAGAATTGCCTGCAGCAAATCAATGCAGGCATAGCTGCCAGAAAGGCATGCTAATGTCTTCTCACAGCAGATACCTTTCAACCCCAAATTTCCTCCTTCCTCTGGTACTGACTCAGACAAATTATCTTTACGGCCAATGACTCTACAGGAGTTACAGGGTTGCACTCCAAGGTCCTTCAGTGAAATACTTATCCGTGCAGTTATTTATGATCTGTTGTGTGGGACTAGTGATGCTGGCAGGCTTTTCAGAGCCTGTGAATGAAATGTGTGTGAAATAAAGCTGAAGGCAAATGTGCCTCTGCCTTTGAAGGTTGTGGTGGAGAAATCTTTCCCCACCTAGTAGAAGCCACTTGGCTTCCTTGCCAAAAAGGTAGCTCTGGAGTGGGCTCACTTGGGCAAGAGTAGAAACAGGAGAGAGCTGGCTGCTATGGGGCTTTGAGGAGATACAAACAGGGTTTTTCTTGTCTCAGGAAGCTATGGCATAACAGATGCCTGGGATGTTCTGACAAGGAAGGAGCTGGGCACATAATCCATCCTTGACTATAGCAGAGGATCAAGCTGAGACTCTTTCTCCTCACTTTATAGGTTTTCCCTTGGTTGAGGTGGGTCTGGCAGTGCTGGGCAGACAAGCTCCCCTTTTGACCAAAGCTGAGGAAATCCTCACGGGGTGGCCTCTCTGTAGATGGGCAAGTCAGAGAGACAGGTGGTCACAAAGGAAGGGCAATAAGCAATAAACAAGAGATCACTTTTTTTTCCTCTCTGGTTTCGTCCTTCTCTCTCTTGGGTTGGACTTAGGTATCAGTAAACAACTGCCTGCCTTCGTGGATCTCAGCTTTCAGAGTTCACATTTACATATTTCTTTTCTACCTTCCAACCATGACAGCCAGAACCTTTCTAGCAGCAAAGAGCCTAAGGGACATCCACTATTACAGCAGACACCATGTCATAAAATCCCTTACACAAATTTACTGTTTTTCTGCTATAAAAGTAGTCAGCTTACTAGCACCTACTACTGCTGTTGGAAGACTTATAAGCTGCTGTTTCTCTGATGGTTAGAAATATGCTTTTAGCTTAAAATAGTTGATGACTCTTTTTGTGCTATTTGTTCTTGTGCCAGCATTGTCTTATAGCTTGAGTGATTCTTCAGCCCTGCTGGTATTTGGTCATGTATTTATAAAGTGTAATTGTACCCCCTTCAGCCTTTCTTTTGCTCAGCTAACCCTATTAAGCTATATTTGTTTCATCAGTAAAACTGACTCCACATTCCCATCCTACGAGGTTTCTGCACCTGTTCCAGCCTGAGTTCAGCTTTGTTAGAGCTGTGGATGGCATTCTGGTTGCAGTCCTGCCAGGGATATGTACAGTAAGAAAAATACTTTCCCTGCCTGCCACGGTGCTTCACCCAGCACATCCCAGGATTTTTCTCCTCTGTGTCATGCCAGCAGCTCAGGGCTGTTCCTCAGTCCTTTGGCTGCTCCTCTGCCTTTCCTCCCTTCTGCCCTGTACAGCTGATGGAATGCAAGTTACAGCAAAATTTCTCTTGGCTGGTATCTAACTGCTTGACTTTATTCTATTAGATTTCCGTCACCTTATCGTGAGAAATGAAACCTTGTGATTCTCATGAGTATATGTAATTTGAGAAGCTGGAACTTTTAAGAAAACACTAGAAATTATGTGACTGTAAGAAAAAATAATCATATTCAGCATTCACTTTTCAAATATATGTTTCAGGATGTGATGCAGTTGGCTCTAATCGACATTGACGGATCAAGGTGTTGCTGTTACACCAAAAAAAATAGCAAAGATGTTTTGACTGTTATCCTGCCAGCTGTCATGACTTCAACCAGTGTTTTTCCTCAAATCCTCACTTCTAGAATTGTTATTATGCAGTTACATTTTTTGACCTTTTACTGAAATAAAAGTTTCTAATCTCAGTGCTATATCTGGAAAGAAGTATGTTGTAAACGCCACATGAATTCAGAAAACAATTCCTGTGAATTTAAAAGTAACAGATTAGAAAAAGAAAGCAGATTTAAATCCTGGACTAACAAATTTGCAGGGTATGTATCAATGTTGCTAAGGTTTTCTGAGTGTTCGGAGTCCTCAGTGCTATCAAAAACATTTGAAATAACATGATTTTAGGCAAAAATACTGCTTTTCAACACACTTAATTGAGAGTTGCTTTATGGAGAGACATCAAGCCAGATGTGGTGGCACTATTGTGCCACACGTGGCAGCTGTGGAAAGTGGGGTGAATTTAATGCATATGAAGAGCTAATAACAAGGCTGAACTTCACGGGGCGCGCTCTTATCATGGGTCATGAGAAAGTGGGACAGAGGCTGGCCCCTGCCTCTGCCAGTTCCCACTCCTGCTCCTAAAAGGGTTGCAGCTCGTGAGAGGGATTGGATGTGCCAACTTGTGGGCTTCAGTAAGAGTCACTAGTTGGTCGAAGTCAAGGTTTGAAGGCATTTCTGTTTCTGCGTTTTTCTTCATTACGAAGTTTCCTGGACAAGCTAAGAGAATACAGTGAATGGAAGGGTAAGAAAGTGTTATGGATGGCTGCTTTAAGACTAGAAAAAAACATTTTTCAAGCATATTTTGAATATTTATTTTGAAATACTGTCAAAAGCATTAATTTTTAAGTGTTAGGCTTTGCTTTTGTTTTTCTTCCCATGCTTCACAATTTTTTCTTTCTTTCCTTTTTGGAGCTTGCTTATTTTGCCACAGGAACATGGAGAGAGAGAGAGAAAACAGATTAAAAATGAAATGAACCAGAGGAAGTCAGTTTAAATGTGAAACTGAAAACACTGCAAAAATTTTGTATAGAGCTTTCATTTTCAGACGCAGAAAATTCACTGAAAATATCAGTTAAACAAATGAAAAAAAGGTCAACATTTGGATTTTTTGTACACAGAGGTTTTATCTGACTAAAACTCCAATCCTGTAAAGATTTTATTGCCTGTTTAGCTTAATACACATAAACATTTATTATTGCCAGGGTAAATTAGAAGTCATGTTCAAAGGGCTTCTGTGAAGCTTTTAATTGCTCTAAGATCTAACAATAAGGACCTTAAGCCCAGAAAACCCACTTCTTGTGGTGGCTGGAAAACATGACAATGTTACTGTCTGGCTTTGGATGAATGACTGAGGAGATGACAACCAAGGCCCATTGCTGGATAAGTAAATATTCACACCCAAGGGTTTGCTTTATTTTTCAAGAAGGCCTTAGAGAGCTTGTGGGTATATTTGCTTCCTGATGATGATGTTTGAATTCAGTTAGTTTAGGAAAATACAGTTGTTTTTACTTGACAATGAGCATAGCCAGATACAAGTATATTCTAGTCTAAGGCTGGGATAGATTTGGGGTTTGGCATTTTTTGCCCTCCTAAATGCACAGAAGTAACAGCATCTCTCTTTTTTTCTTTAATACTGCCTTTCATACAAAGGTTATTAGGAAATAAAATCAACCCAACTTTAGCCTCCAAAATGGGCAAGGGAGCAAGCTTGTAAAATAACCTGCTCCAGGAGCTGGTTGGTTTGTGTCCGTTGGGTGATGCAAAAAGCCAAGGCGGAGGAGGAACCTGGTTTGATTACTGGCAGCTGCTGTCCAGCTGATGTAATTCAGTAATAGCTGGTGACAGGCAGAAACTATAGAAGATACAAATGATAATTCCTTGGGGAGCTCCAGACATAAATAATTCATCAAAATGAATTTTGTAGCAGGGGTCAAAAGAAATTGAAGAAAGCCTGAGTGTTAACTCTCTGAGGGAGGAACTGACAGACTGTTTTTGTACAAACTTTGCAGGGGGCATACGCAGGCAAATTAAATGTAAATGAAGAATATGACATTGTTCCTATTACCTGGAACCAAAGAAAGAGAGACATGAGAAATAAAAAAAGGAAGGATTATTAAGGAAATGTCAGTAACTGAAACTGCTGCTGGATAACAGTGCTGGGTAATGGCAAGAGCAGAGTGAGTCGTCACAGGTCCACGCTGTTGCACAATAAATATATAATATAGTCACACAGACGAGCGGCTTCTCAGTAATCAGCTTGGTAACTTCCCCATAGTTATGAGCTGATTATTCTCCCCCGAATATTTCATGTGTCTGAGCAAGTAAATGCTGCCTGTCTGTGTGGGAAGGACAGAAGTGCTGGTGTGGGTCATCGTTGTGGTTCTGCAGGGGACGTCTGCAAGGGGCTGACCCGCAGGGCAGCTGAAGCCATTCCCTGCTGACTGCTCCATGGGCTGAGTCCCCTCACATCGCCTGGTGCTGTTTGGCAGCTGCATCCCAATGTGAGGGGCTTTGGGTTTCCCACAGTGTGGCTTCTACCTCCAAAAATGCCCTCGGAGGCTGGTTTTCCAGGAGGAAGAGAAAAGCCGTCATGCCCCATGCAGCTGGGCTCCCCGAGGAAAAACAGCAATGCTTCGATGGAGCAAATTTAAGATCCGTTTATCTGGGACTACTTTTAAAAACATTTCATGGTGAAGCTCTTTTTGAGCTCACCTAGCACAAGGTGACTACTTTTCCACATACCAGGCTATAATTCTGCAACTGTTTCTGTTTGTGTTTAATGTTTGCCTTAGTTTGTGAACTCTGACTAGTCAAATAACTTCATCCTGACCAAAGAGGGGTGTTTTTCTTATATTTGAAAACCATGCTGGCTTAGGAATAAGTGGTTATAAGCCTGTGAAAATGGCACGTTGCTTATGTGCAGTGCAAAATTTTCCACCCAGGATCATATTTTCAAAAATGGCCTCTAATTTTAGGTGTCCAAATTTAGTCTCCCAGAGGCTGACTTTCAGAGGTATTGCCTGCCCCCAAGTCTGAGCGTGTATACTTTACAGTCCTCAGAATAGCTTCTCCAGGCCGCTCTGCTTCGTTGCAGACAGCAGCCCTTGTTTTGTGCTATTCTGGATTCGCATTTTGTCATTGTCTGAGAACTGCTGGGTCTCACATATAAAATGTTTTCCATGCCGTAAGTTTTGTGCACCCTAAGTCTGGCAAACTTTATTTTCCAGGGACTTTGGTATTGCCTTAGATACAAAGGTCTCCTTCCCACCCAGACTCAGAAAAAAATCAAGAGACTTGTTTTTCCTGTATTAACACTTACAGACTTCAACTATGAGAATAAAAGGAGAGACACTTTAAATACCTCAACTGTTTTAAAGCAAAAAGTTGTGGGAGAAAAATCATACCTTGTTCAAAAATCCATGAGGCTGGCTGGTACCTCACTGTCCTTCATGCCATCTGAATAAAGTTCGGTTTGGTGCATTTTACTCCTATTTAGCTGCATATCCCAGAGAAAATATCCTTTTCGCATAATGGGGTAAAGGGAATCAGAAAATAAAACATCTAATATTTTTTTTTTTGTGGTAACCTTGTGAAAGATGGGAGTCTGGCTACTTTCTTGCTCCGTTTTCTCCTTGCCTGCTTGCACTTTTTCACACAGGGAGGCATTTCTCATTTTCTGATCTGATAACAAGTTAAAACACGATGTTCTCTCTTATATGCAGAGGGTTTTCTGTGATTTAGGGAAAAAGGATGCACACGTGGTAACGTACCGATTTCCAGAAATAAATAGAAGGGTACCCTGGTGAATTTTGCTGATCGCAGGATTAACGCTCTCTCTTATTACTGAATTCATGCTGGGTGCATGTACCATTAAAGGAGGCTGAAAAACCACAAGGGACTCTCTAGGTTGTTTTTTTTTTTTCCTTTAAGACAAAAAAGCTTGCATCTCCTGTCAGTTATACTGCAATTGCCAGAGCCAGATGAGAAGCAATGACATGATAAATAAATGCCCTGCGATACATGATGGAACTGACCTGTAGCTGGATGCTGGCAACTGTCCAGGCTATTTCTACAGCAGGAAAAACCAAGCAACCCCTTTTACTCTGGATGCTTCAAAATCACTCCTTTTAATCCACTAGGTAAAATGCATGGCTGTAATAGTGGGTACCACTTTCAGGATGATATAGCCTAGAAAATAAGGAATGAAGAAAAGCTGTTGCCCCACTTTTCAGAAAGGAGGAGGAGGCTGAGCCCTGTGCAAGGGATCTTGGCTCTTTCCAGAGAGGAGCGTGTTTTCTTGACTGAGCAAGTAGCAGAATGTGAGGAGCAGAGCGCTTACACAAGGCTGCTTGCTGGGAGCGTACGAACGAGCTCTTCTCACATTTTCTTGTGCAACAAACCCAGCATTGATTGACAATTTTGCAGATGTACATAAGGATCAAGAATGGAAGCTTTCAGCTCTTATGCCACAAGGCAGCACAGTGCCAGCTTTTGCCCATCTCCAGCAATGCCCAGCCGAGTCTGTTGCTGTTTGCTCCCATTAATTTGCTCTCCCTTTGAAGAGCAAGGGAATGAGGTTAGGAATCACGATGCAGCCCTGATGGGGCACAGGATGGTGGCAGGACCCCACAGTGTATGGGGCAGGGACCAGGGGCCAAGGTCCCCCCTCAGCTGCTCCTATTGCCATAAGACTGAACACAGCCAACGCTGCTCTCCTGCTCCTCAGCAGTGAGCCCTTGGGCTAGCGGACACTGCATCTTCACTTTTAAATGCTCTGAACCAAAACAAGCAGAAATAATCCAGGAGCAGGAGTCAGAGAAGGAAAACGGGTTTCCTCTGTGCAAGGGTTTGAGTAAGCAAATGGCAGGTGGAGAGATGCTTCCATGGTCAACGCGAGGAAGAAGGAAGGCCAGCACGGTGCTTGGTGTGGTCCCCCAGGGGCGGCTGTCCTCCAGCCAGATTCATACCACATGTACAGGGAGGCCTGGAGGACATGGGCTGTGTCTGGTCCACAGTAAAAAAACTCAAATGCTTATAGGGCAGGTGCAGGATTCCCAGCAGCGATGGGTTACTGCTGGACCACAGCTCTTGCTAATGTGGACGGTTTCACCCACAAAATTGTAACAGAGATAGAAAATGAGGATTTTTCTCATTTTAGCTCTCCACCCCTGCATGCTTTCTCCTTTCCTGCTCTTGTAGTGGGAGACTACAGTGCTGCTCTTCCTTTTCAGGGCCAGACACATGGCTATGTACTGGGGCTCCCTAGCTGCAGCATATGATTCATCTTACATTTTTATATAGGACTCCCCTTGCTGTCAGCTGTCTGACTTCTGATGTCGGCACAGAGATGGCAGCAGGTCCCACTGCCCTCACCAGAGCTACTACAGCATTACCCACGCGAAATGCCTTTGAAGTGAGGCTCTTCAGTCCGGAGTCCCAGTACGAGAGTGCCTATCGAAAACCTGGTAATCCCGCTGAATAAAGCCCTTGTGGTGCTCTGCTCTCGCTGGCAGGGTAGTTAAACAAAGGGTTGCCACAAACCCATTCCCTGTGTGGGGTTTGAACAAGCCATCTACTTGCTGATGAAATGTGGACATTACTGGAGGGCAATTTTGCTTTTCTAATTCTCTGGAGATATTTGTTCAATAAGTCAGTGCTGAAAAGGAGCATTTGTTTTGATTTTTGTGCGCTGAGACCGCGATACCAACTCTATGAAGTGTTAAGTGCTTCAATCATTTTTATGGGTGTTGCTTTTCCCCATGCATTTGTCAAGTTTGGTTAACATGATTTCCATTATTTCCTCTGAAACAGAGGATTAACCTGCAGCAAATTTTTATATCTAAACTTCAGTCTAAGACAGGGATATCTGCTCATTTAGATACGAATGCATTGGCAACGTGACATGCTGAAACATAGTATAATGATGCAGTCGCATGAATTGCTCTCCATAAAGGTCCTCTAACCCTGTACGCCCCATATCGATCCTAGGAGTGACAAATTCCATCTGAGGAAGGTAGCACTTTGAGATATTAAAGTGTAATTTATGGATTCATTTACTGTGGTTCCAGAATTGATTTCCTTAAATGTTATGGGGCATATCTGATGCAAATCCCCTGGGATTTGGAACAATATAGTAAAATATCATCAATTCCTAGTTCCCTTTGTAATCATTTAATGAAGGCAGAATGTCCTTTGTTAAATGGGCCCTTTCATTCTCTGGGTGAACTAGGTGCAATTATAATCAAACTTTCGTTTAGAATTGGAACTAAATTAAAATCATATAAATAATTGAATCTTCAGGATTGCTATTCCTAATTAATAAGGTGACCGCTCTTGGTGGAATAGAATTTTTATGATGCATTAATAACTCCCAATTCCTATTATATATTTATCTAAGGCAATACATTATATTTCTGTTATGTTTAGCAGAAGTGTCCCATAAGGAAGGATCTAATAGAGTACTCTGTTAGATATCATGTTCTTTTAACAGTACTGCAGGTTCTCTCAGTGCCTCCTGCGTCTTCTGAAAGATGAGACAATAAAATCCACATTCAAATGTGGTGCAACATTTTACGTGAAACTGAGTGACATTCTTGGCGTGCTATGCAGAGTGCTGGCACACTCGCACACTGACTTGGATGACCTGAATGCACGCACACACACACACACACACGCCCATCAAATACATAATTTCATTACTTTTTTCCCCTGGTCCTAGTTCGATATGTACTTTAGAGACTTTGCAAGTCATTCTGCAAAGTAGTCAATGCCTAACATTTAGGATTTGGATTGCGTTTCAGAGTAATAGAAGCATGTCTTATACGGAACCATTTGTAAGTATTTACCTGTTAAATCAAAGTCCTCCACAGATAACATGCTAATAATGTGTTGATTTTCAATATGGAAAGAAAGTACTTCATGTGCAGCTATAACCCAACTGAGTGACGTGATTGCAGTCAACCCAAGTGACTTTGGCTTCTCCTGTTTAAGTACATCCCAGACTGTGTCAAAAAGAGAGGAAGATGTAAAACAGCAGCAGAAGTAATAAAAATAAACATCATTAAGACATAACAGCAGAAAGTGAATATAATCTTCTTTTAGGAGAGGAAAAGGGAAAGCAAAATCATGAAAGGTGTTAACCACTTTTTAAAGATGTTTGGATGATAAGGCTAGTACAAAAAAACCTCATATAGAATATCGTAGAATCATAGAATCATAGAATAGTTTGGGTTGGAAGGGACCTTCGAAGACCACATAGTCCAAGCCCCCTGCAATGAGCAGGGACATCTTCAACTAGATCAGGTTGCTCAGAGCCCCGTCCAGCCTGGCCCTGAATGTTTCCAGGGATGGGGCATCGACCACCTCTCTGGGCAACCTGGGCCAGTATTTCACCATCCTCATTGTAAAAAAATTCCTCCTGATTTTTAGTCTGGATTTCTCATCTTTTAGTTTAAAACCATTACCCTTTGTCCTGTCATAACACAGCCATCTAAAAAGTCTGTCCCCATCTTTCTTATAGGCCCCTTTTAAGTACGGAAAGGCTGCAATAAGGTCTCTCCGGAGCCTTCTCTTCTCCAGGCTGGACAACCCCAACCCTCTCAGCCTGTTCTCATAGGAAAGATGTTCCAGCCCTCTGATCATCTTGGTGGCCTCCTCTGGCTCCTCTCAAAAAGGTTCATGTCTTTCCTGTACTGAGGACCCCAGAGCTGGACGCAGGACTACAGGTTAGAGGGGCAGAATCACCTCCCTTGACCTGCCAGTCACGCTCCTTCTGATGCAGCCCAAGATCCAATTGGCTTTCTGGGCTCCAAGTGTGCATTGCTGACTGGCAAGCAGCAATTTTGGACACCTTTTTATCATTCTGATATCTAGCTGTTCATTACTACCATATGTAAAATATGGCACAATTATTCTATTGAATGTTGTACAGTTTGTGTAACTACACTTTTGCAATCTGCCTTGATATTTTTGCATCAGAAGTGTTTTAAAATATTAGACAGTCAACACCAATAAAACAATAGCCCTCTCTGATTTACTGAAATGTATAGAACTATAGCTTTTCATGCCAGAATATATTAGGCAAAGTTGTTTTTCACCAAGCTCAGACCTTGTAGGTAGTGTAGGTACACTGTTCTGTACAACATGAATCCAATTGTCAGTTACAACAAATGCAGGAAAACTCTAATTTGTTAGCCTTTTGTTCCTGTGAATTTCTACTTATGCTCAGGATATCTTGCTTGCAGAAGATATTAAATGGAAACAAGCTTTTAGGAATGGCACAAAATGAAGTTAATTTTGTAAGTGTTCTCACTTATCAAGCCAATTTTGAATGAGTGAACTGCAAATCTGCTTCGTAGATTGATATAATTTAAGGCTGATATGGTTTAATGAATATATTAATAGTGAATAATGAGTGGAATTGGAGCAGTATATGAGACAGTGACACAGAACAACTTTTGTTTTTGAGAGTGTTTAATTGCAGAAGAAAAAGATTTCTCTCACCCTTTGAGAACTACGATTGTTTTAACAACTGAGCTGAATCTTTTGAGGGTAGTGAGTGCAGTAAAACAATGTTGTGGTTTGCTTTAATTGCTCAGATCAAGGTCCCAGTTAGCTTTCTGGCACAGATCTGCTGGAATGGATTTCATTGTGTAGGGCCTGTTCGTGCTGTGTTTTGTAATCAAGGCATTTAATAACTGTAACTCTCTCAGTCCTGTACATAATTTCACGTGTGTTATTATAACACTTGCATTGCTGATCCTTAACTTCGGAGGCAGGAGATATTGGCTGTGAGGAGGGAAGAAAAATGGGCACGGAGCATAAAAAAATCCCTTTGGTCAAAACCACATAGTATTTTGCAGTGGTTTATGCATGGATGTTCCTTCATGACTGTAAGTTGTCATATATATGTGCAGAGGTTTGAGCCAAATATCCCTTTTTAAAAATAAAATTAAAATGGCATCTTTAAAAATAAATCCTAACCCTCCCTGTATACAACACAATACAGGCTTTGTACTGAAGGCGCAGGATGTGTCTTTGCTGCTTGCCCTTTGCAAAGAACAAGTCATGTCAAAATGTACATGGGCTTTTGAAAAATCTTACTATGTTCCCCTCTCATTTGGAGCATTCCCACCCCTCCAACCCTCCAACTCCCTTTATTGTGGAAAACAGGAAAAATCAGTGCCTGTTTCGTACTCCCTTAGCTCTTCTCCAGACTAAATAGGTCAAGATGCTGATTTTCCAGAAATGCTGGGTAACCACATTTTGCCAGAATTTGTGGCTGGTCAAATTTTGTGACAAGCAGGCACCTCAGAGCGGGAGTGGGAGGTGTCCTCCCTGGTTTGGTGTACTCCTCTCATGTGGAGTTGCATTTCACCATCCCAAATGTGATAGCAGAAGTAATTTCCTCCTTTTAGGACCTTCTCTTTCCTATTCCCTTTTTCAATGAGAAGCAGTGACTTACACAATGAATACAACATTGAAGGCACCATCCCATCAGCATTCACACTCAGTAATAGCTTATTTTATAAAAAGGTAATTCTTGATTCTCCCACCTGGCATAATTTTTATTTGTTTTGAAAAGGTTTAACACAGCTGTTGTGAACTCCGCGTTTCTGGTGCTGTTATGTTGTCCTGCATCTACTTATTCATGGCATAGAATCCTTCCCCTGTCCCTGCAGAAATGTGGAGTGCGGTGGTGCTCTTCATCTGCCCTGGCCTCTGATGGGAAGAAGGGTAGGAGGCTGCCATTCTACTGCCTGCCCCCGCAACCCACTGCCCTGATCCCTGCACTCAGTGGCTCTACAGCCCATCTTTCCTGGGGTGCTGGTTGAGCTGCTCCGCCACCGTGCTGATTTGGTGTCATTTGTGATGCATCTCCCAGGCTCTGATTTGCCCTCCTCGTTCTCCAGAAGATCCTGGGGCTGTACAGCTAAGCAAGGAGGAGACCTGCCTGGGTGGGTTCTGACAACAGCCATGTCTGTTTAAGAAGTCTCTATAAAAGTCCAAAATTCACCCTATCTGACATCATCATTCAACCTTTCAGGAGAAAATAGCTTTCTAGGACTTTCTTCTGCTCACATAACTGCCTTTTGGCTGGATAAGTGTTCTCTAATGTTGAGCCTATCAAAAGGAGTACAGGAAAGCCCCAATATCCCCAAGCCATCTACTTTAAGCCTGGGTAATTTTATCACAAGTCTTTAAAAAATTGTAGAAAAATTACAGAGTCACAGAACAATTTAGGTTGGATGGGACCTCAGGAGACCACCTGAGCCAATCCCACACTCAGAGCTGGGCTAACTTAGATCACATTGCTAAGAGCTGTGTTTGGTTGGTTTTTTAATATCTTAAAGGATGGAGACTTCACAGCCTCTCTGGACACCTGGTCCAGTGTTTGTTCATCCTGGTGGTGATTTTTTCTCCTAATGTCTAATTGGAATTTCTTTTGTTGCAACTCATGTGCACTGTCTGGATAAACTTGCTGGATGAAAGACTTTCATGCAATGTGATATCAGGCTCCATTTACTGTGTCTGTACTGGTGAAATTAGAAGTTCTGTAGCTGTAGGGCTACTTGGACTATCTGAAATCAGTTATTCATCTCAGTCTAGTAATAGCACCTGTGTCACAGAGCTGTGAAGGTCATTTGAACAGCTTGTCAACCTTTCTAGCGGATTGTATGAAGAAGATAAAGGCTGAAAGGACAGACAAACCCATCCCCTTCATGCCAAGTGGAGATCTTTCCAAACAGGCTTAAAGGATACCTGCCAGCAGCCACTGGTGCTTTGCTGGTGTCTGCCCTGAGTTTCATCTCTTGCTAAGGAGAGTGGTGACTTTTGCCAGTGCAGTTATCTCAGCACCTTCTGTGGACACCAGAGGCTGGCTTTGCACTCACTGAGCTCCAGTGACTGCTGCCAAACTGGTGCTCCCTGACATGGCCGGTTCTCCCAGCCCGTCTGTCTCTTCCATCAGGCCCAATGCTAGCCCTAAGCTAGCACAACGCTGGCAAGATGCTCCTCATCCCATCACACAACCTCTGTGCAGTGAAGGGAACAGAACAGTTGCTGTCCCGGTGTGAAACCCATCTACCCGCCAGCCCACCTTCTGCAAAGCATGGGTATTCTCGTTTGCTCTTCTGCGGAGTGCCAGGAATAACACAGCATCGGGTTCTGGCCCGTTTTAACTGTCGCACACACTTCACCTTGCAGATTATTGTAGGGTGGACCTGCCATCTTGGCCCCAATTTATCCCAATATTTTTGCCTTAACCATCTGGATACATGGGCTGCTTACAGACTCCCCTGTGGCAGCTGTCAGTATCTAATCTGCAGCCCAACTGTGTTTAAATCAAGTCATACTTTATTTATTTATTTATTTATTTATTTATTTATTTATTTACTTACTTACTTACTTACTTACTTACTTATTTTTAATTTTACCATGGTAGAATTTGGTCTCATTTCTTTGGCTTTTAACTTCCTTGTGCTTTATGATGACAAGAAATCCTGCAGTGATGCAAACCATGAAACACAAGGGATGGGACACCTTAATCATGGTAGCATAGTGTTATAAAATAAAAATCTCTGTAGGAAATATTCAAGGGATATAGAAAGGTAGTGTGCCTGCAGCCACCGCAGTATACCAGACACATGGGGACATCATTGCTGCGTAAATATTCAGTGCCTATACAGAAAAAAAGTAAATCCAACAGAGATAACCTTCTTATCCAGAATAAATTGAGACTGACCAGAGAGATTTTTATCTATTACACTGTAAAGCTCTCACCTATAAGGCCCTGATGCTGGACAGTTGCTTAGGGCAAGTTCTGACAGCTCGGGCTTTTTGTACTGAAGGTGCAGGATGTCTCTCTACTGCTTGCCCTTCACAGAAGAGTATCACATCTTTCCCAAATCTGCTGATTCCAGCATGAAAAGTGTTTTTGTAGGTTGCCTGGAGACCCTTTCCCACCTATGGCTCCTTTTAAAAACCTCTTTGGGTAGACATCCTTGGAGTCTGATACCATCTGATTTGTGTTCATTGCTGAGGACTGAGACTGAGACAGAAACTGTCCTTGATTTCAGGCATTCCTGTTGTCATAGACCTGTATTTAAAGGCCAGAGAGAGACTCTGCTGCTGCCTTGTCAACCTTCAATCCACAAAAATGATCAGAGCAATTTTTTTCTCAGTAAAAACTATATTCTTTGGGTAGGGATGGGGTAATTTTCTCCTCTTACCCTGTTTTCTGACAACAGGGAGAACACATAATTGGATGTAAGCTTTTTCAAATCTGTGTTTTTTGTTTTTTTTTTTTAAGACTTCTCTGACAAGTAGATAATGGCTAATATTGCTTGGTAGCTGACAGAATTGTCTCCTAGTTCTTTGCTTTAGATAATGCCTTCCCATCTCTTCCCTTTCCCACTCCCTGTACTTAATGTCCCAGGATCAAGTCTGAAGCTTGACCGAGTCTAAAACAGAGACCAAACCCTGTATGCTAATCATCAGCAGAGGTGGACAGTCCTCAGGGCAACAAGGGCATGAAAAAATCAGATCACTGTTTTCACTGAAATGCTTCTTGTATTCCAAAAGGGAAGAAAAACATGATGGTTGCCCATGTCTTGGCTGGGGTTTTTAGCTAAGGCCTCCTGCACGCCTCTGAAACACTGAGGAGCATTTTGGACATCTTGGCCATGCTGCCAGATCTTGGCTCCTACATAACTGGTCTGACTTCCAGCATACCTGGAACACAGGCTGACTTCAAGGGTGTTGGTAGGTTGAAAATCCAGCTGCACTTCTGAAGCTTAAACACAGACTTGTGAACCCAACTTAAGCTTTGATTTTTTTTAGGAAAAGTATGCCATCAATCAACAAAGCAATATATGACTTGGCCTGGCTTTCCTTCAAAAGCCAGGAGCGCATTATACAATTCATGCAGCCTCTGCTCTGCTGTAAGCCTGCCTTCAGAAGACTGTGGCTTTCTCAGATAAATGGAGCCTTTTCTAATTAGTTATTTATATATCAACAGTCTCCACAGAGTGCTGAGCACTGCAAAAGGTGTAAGGAGGAAATTAAGCTTCATGCTTTGAAATGGAAGAAGGCATTAACAATTCTGGTAATAATTTGTTTATTGCTATGTCCCTTCACATTAGGTTCTCTTTGCAAAGTTGTTTCACCCTGGGCTGAGGAAAATAAGTGCAAAAGCCCCAACTCTGCATTTTTTCAGAGGCTAATACCTTCCAGGTACTCACTGAGCCCCTTCAGGACCCTCGCAATAGAGGTCCAGCCCTGCTCAGCCCAACAGCCTCAGCTCAGCTTGGAGCAGTCCCTCCCCAGGAAGGAGCCAGTTGGAGATGAATTAAAGCCCTTTCACAGCCACTGCAACCTGCCTGGTGCAGCCCAGACAACTGTCTGCTGCAGATTTGATTGAGTTCACCAAAGACCTCTGCAAGCTACTCATTTTAGATGGCAGTCCAAAGGGCAAAGGCTTTCTCTCCTGTTTGCAATCCAGTCTGCCACTTAAGCATTTTCCCCCTTTCTTTAAAGGTCAGAATTAAATGGATATCTCTTTACCACTTTGCAGACAAATGCTTTGATAAGTGAGTGCTCAGCAGCCATCGGGATGAATACAGAATGTGGTAAATATCCTGATAGACAGATGAGATTTTCAAAATATGGGATTGTACTTGTTATATGGAAGAGGAGGTGAATTTCCGATTGTTAGATTTGGCAGGGGTGGCTCTCTTCCCTTCAAATTATTATCTTCTGTGCTGAATGAGTACTGACATTAGATAGTCAAACTGCATTACACATGGAAGTTATTAGTATTCAGTAGACAGATATACTCGCAGCTCTCCAGCCCTGGAAATCTGCAGTGAAACTGTTCCCTCCGGCTGAAGGAGGCTCCAGCTGATGGCAAGAGCCAGAGGTGAGGTCAAGGTATCTCTTAGGGCCAGCCTGCTCCCAGCAATGACGAAGACATCACTGGGTACATGAGAGCCTTTTCCCCTGGAAAGGCTCCTTGCCAGTACCCAGAAAGAATCATAGACCCTACTCTCAAATGTGTATATGTTCCCTCTGCATTTCAATAGGGATCTGGGTATCCACAGACCGCAGTGAGGAAAGCAAGGAGCTGGCTGTTTGTTAGAGCCACCCAGCAATGTTGCAGGAAAACTAAAAGGTTTTGCAGAAATGTGTCAGCAAACCTCTGCCAAAACACAGACAGAAACCTGGCTGCTTTTCTGCCAGGCTGCCTCAGATCTCCTAGCATCCTGCATTTTGAAAGAAAGAGGAAGTCAAATTTAATTTTAAAAAAAAAAAAGTACAAACCATTTTTGTAAATCTAATGCAACCTCAGTGTGTACCTCAGTTGGCTAATGCTGATATAACCTCACCTGGGGTGTGCTGATGCCGGGCTGTCCATCAGGCTTGCTCAAACTGGAGGCATGTGCATCCTGCTGTACGGCTGCCACCGCAGAGCCTGAGATGAAAGCCTTTGCCCTTCCTCTCCCTTGTCAGCTTCCTGGGGGGCAATAAAGAGGGAAGTTCAAAGCTCAGAGTACACCTTCTCCGGTTCTTTCACTTACTGGAAGACTTTTGCTAGTTGTTATTTTTTCTATCTGAAAATGCTTACTTTCATTCAGTGCTGTATATCAGTGGGTCACTTCAGTCTGCACTAAACCATATTTATTACATTCTGCCATATTACAATTGACTGTACCCTGCCATTCCTCATCTTTATAATGACATTAAACCCTTAAAATTAAAGCAATTCCATTTTGGATAGAAAAATGTATTAAGCCCTTGAGTGACCCTCTAAAAGGTCACAGTTGTTTTAAATAAATATTAAAATTGATGCATGATCTTGGTGAATTTTGATGAGAAATCTTTAGTAAAACCTGGTCTTATTTTTTAATAAGAGAATCTACAAGACTAAACATCAGGGGTCTTTATGTGTATATACATGACCGTACACACATACACCATTGGCATGTGACAGTGTTGGTTGTGATTCCAAATTCTGAAGTCTTTCACAAACACTAGTTAAAAGAAATACAAATTCTTAATATGAATTAGATTAAGGTAGCAAGATGATGTAAAACACGAGATGAATTGTATTTTTTTTCTTAAGTCTCATTACTAGAAATGCACTACTAGTAATATTTTCCCTTACACGTACTTACATGAAGCCGGTCATGGCAGAGGTCTCATGCAGAGTGTGATGCGTAGAAAGTCATAGTCTTGGTCTTCAAGTGCATCTGATGTGCAAAACAAAAGGAAACAGGAAGAGGGGCAGCATGAACCCTCTTTTCCTCTTGTGGGAGTGGAAGCGCCAGCTCACTGCATGACCATTCTTCCTCAAATTGTTCCTTCAGGATAGTTTGTGGGGAAAGTGAGCTTGGAGGTGGGTGGGTGAAAGTCGCTTCTGTGAATGCTGAAAGGGATTTTGCTGATGGTAAGGGGAGAAGTGGGAGAAGGCAAACATTGACTTCTGGGAGAAATGGAGGTTCAGGTGACTGAGGATGCTCCTGGTGATGGAATGACAGTAACGATCCTTCTCTAAATGAGATGACGTGACAGCAATTGTATCCCAAGGTGTTTTGAAAGGTAGGACAGAAAGGTGGTGGTGGTGGAAGGTGAAATCAATGGGGTGACTTGAAGGGGTCAAGAAGGAAGTATAGTAAAAATGGTCTTAGCTGCAGTATTTCTTATATTTATTATTTTACGTGCTTGTGCTTGTCATGATGTCAAAGGAAAGGGTGGCAATGTCTCCAGAACGGCTGCCAGAGAGGAGGAGGCAGTAACAGTCAAGAGTATGGAAGTGGTGGAAACCCGGTAGGATGAGGAGAGATGGTTTTGGAGTTGTGCAGAAAGAAGCCATAACTGTAAGAGACATCCTGAATATCAGGTTTTGGTGAGAGAGACAAGCAGAAAATGAAAGCAGAACACAGGCCAGAGACATAGACTGTATGTCGCTCCTGTCATGATGGGAGAAAAGCAGAGATGCTAAAGGACATACCACCTTGCTAAAATCCTTTGCAACTGGAAAGTGAAGAATGAAGTTAGAGATCAGTGGAAGGGGTTCTAACCTGCTGAAACATTATAAAATATAACAAAAAATAAAAATATTAACAAAAAAATTAAAATATAACAAAACCTCGAAGTTGTTCTTTCTAAGTAGCATTTATTTATCTTTGCACACCCTTCAGCTTGCACAGTGAGATTACCACCCCTCAGCCTCTCTGCCGGGTTGCAAGCAATGAATTTTTGCTTCTCACAGCAGCTCCTGTGCATTTCAGGCAGGTCCCTCTGCCAGGCTGTGCCGGGTGTGCTGGCAACACTCCAGGGATGAGCTGGTTGGTTAGCGTGGCTTGACAAGCTTAAAAAATGTTGTGCCTCTTTTCCCCTACTTGATTTATAGTGCCAGGGCTGTGTTGTGCTCAGGTTCTACTTTGTTTATTATTTCATTATTCATTTCTATTCAGCAGGCTCAGATACTTCTTATTGAAACTGCCCCTTGTCTTTTGTATTTCTTTGCTCTGAATGGTACAGCTTTGGTTATCTTCATTTTTTGATACCCTTTCTGCTCCTGCCATAGTGTAACTTGTGACAAGGTTTACACAATATAATGAGGGTTATCATTTGGGTGATTAAATGTCTATGTTTAAACACCCTGTTTGAGCTTATTACCATTGGAACAGACTGCGTGGTTGCTGACATTTTCACAAAGGATCCTGCAAAATTGCCTAGTCCTCCTGGGTTTCTGATCTTCTCAGCCTGTGCTTTGTGGATTACGTGTTCAGAACACACATTTTGTTGCAGGTGGAATACGGACATTATTCCGTCTCTCACAACCTTAAGAAAACTTGCCCAGAAATGAGAAATGCTTTTGAAAAAGCCTTGCCTTGCAGGAGCTGAGGTTATGGCGTGGAATGATCAGCACGCAAGCTATGGCACATGGTGTGCAGTACACGCCATTACCTGCTCCACGTCTTAAATTACAGACCGGAAATCTGTCTCATAATCAGCCCCTGATTATGCTGTTTGCCGTCATTAGGCACTGAAGGAGGAGAGCATCTCCTGCTTCTTTTCAAACACTTGTTTATGGAGCAAGTCTTCCTGCCAAGAATATAAGTGAAGGACTGCTTGTACCCCAGCAAGAGAAAACTGGACCTCGTGTGAGGTGTGGGATCCTCCTGGAGATGGGATGGGAGAATACGGCTTCATGGCCAGCTCCCTAGAGAAGGGGCTGTCCTCTACCCTCCTACAAGTTCAAAGAAGCCTTCATCTGTAGTAGTAGTTTTGAGATTAAATAGCAAAGCTGATGTTTCCTTCATTGTACTTTCCACATCCTCAGTGGTAGCGGAAAGCCCAGGAACCTGGCAATGAGGAATGAACTGTCCACTTCAACAGCTTCAATCTGCTCACTCTTTCTGGGAAAACAAGCCCAAGCAAGGGCATCGTGAGGTCTTCTCTTCAGAGTGCAAGAGTCTCGCTGTTTTTGCATTATTCAGTCATTTTTAAAGCAATTGAGCCTCTCCTTGGAGCATTAATAATTCTTTTGGATTTCACTTTAAAAAAGTAATGAAATAATGGCAAGCTAGAACATCCAAATAACTTCTAAATTAGTGTGATCGGTGCCAAGCATAGCAGCACTAAGCCAAAAATCCAGAGCCTTGGACAACAGATCGTTCAGCTAGTTGATGTATATTCATTAATTGGTATGAGAGTAGGGAGGGAACAATGCACAAATGGAAGTGAATTCTTGCATTCAGTTTATGTACACAAATATTAAAATGGGGCTGGTTTTGTTTCATTGTTAAATTCCACTTTTTTTTTTTTTCAAAAACATGCTCTTAGTCGCAACAAACGGTTGGAGAAACAATAGCTAATTTATTTTATCATCTTTTGCATGCACAGCTGTGGATGGGAAGGAAAGCCCTGTTTTGGCATCAGAGACCTTCAAGATTGAGCTTTGCTAGCTTTAAGCCATTTTAAGAAGAATGCTTGGTCACTAACCTTTGTGTGAGGAAATTCAGAACTCCTCGAAAGCTGGAAAGCTTGAGTTCACAGCTCGAAGTCTGTTCCAACCTGGGGGCTGGCTCCCTGTGTGTTGTCCTCTCTGTTGCTTAGCACTGCCTGTCTTTCACAACATCTAGTCGCAGGCTTGCAAGACCATGTGGGGAAGAGTCATCCTCAAGAGGGTTTCCCCTGCTTTCTGAAAGCCATCACTGAACAGTTACACAAACTTTTTATTTGGTGGTTGTCCATCTCCTGTGATCTTTACAATAAAGCCACCCAATTAAGTGCCTTTCTGAATGTCATTTTACTACTAATCTTGGGTTAAGGGGCAAGCGGATAAAAAAGGAACTGTGTGATTTGTCAGTAGTTAAAAGGGTGACTGGTGGCTCATCTCATTTCACCATAAATCAGCAAATCCACATTAATTCAGAGAAGCGCAGGTACTAGCCTGTAAGCCAGCTGCCAGTCTATGCCAGTGCATCCACA
This sequence comes from Caloenas nicobarica, assembly GCF_036013445.1. Taxonomy (NCBI): domain Eukaryota; kingdom Metazoa; phylum Chordata; class Aves; order Columbiformes; family Columbidae; genus Caloenas; species Caloenas nicobarica. The sequence goes on from NC_088245.1 coordinate 38,303,600, forward strand.
GAAGTGCTGGTGGCTTCTTCTCTGCTCTTTTGTGGTTTTTCCACTCAGGAAATTGTGAGAGGAGGAAATGAGCATGATTCCTATTTCTGCTGCCCTTCTTTTTGGTGACGTTGCAGGAGGACAGCCTCTGTTCCTTCCCTGTGCTGCTGGTTTGATTAAGCTCTCCTAAGGCAAAAGGCAGAAAGTGCATGTGGCACCCATGTATGTGGGTGTGGGGGCAGTAAAATCCTGTGTCCAGCCCTCTCCCCCTCCTGTCAGTTAGGAGTACAACGCTCTTCAGAGGGGCACCAGTGAGTGCAAAGTGGAGAGGGAAAACTGGTCCCTGAAAGGGGCATCGCTATTGCTGGTGTGGAGCACTGGGATGCCCAGTGCATGGCAGAGACAGGGGAAGGAAAGGAGTGAATAAGGGGAAGGTGACATGCTTCGGTGTGATCACGTAGCTAGTCTGCAATCCGTATACATCTGCCCTTTTTTCCGTCAGTCTGTCATGTATTATATATTTACAACAGCCTCTTCAGAGAAAAGGGGTTTAAATGTCAATCCATCGTGTTTGCTTGATGTGTGGCCACAGGGCTAGGTGCTTATTTCCATGGCAGTGCGTCTCAGGGAGCAGTGCCAGCACCCACCCCGCACCCATCTGGGGAGACCCGGGCTGCAATATTTCGCGCATCCCCTGTGGGAGCATTGAGCACCAGCCTCTGCCCTGCTGGGAGCCAGGGCTGTGTGTAGGTAATGTAATTTGCTGGCTGGGAGAGGTACTTGCCGTGTGTTTACAGCACTTTGGCAGGGCATCTGTTACTGCTGCGTTTGAACTGCTCATTGATCCGAGCGTGCAGGATCCCACCCGCTCCCTCATGGCCTGGCCCTGGCTGAGAGCTGCAGGAATGCCATGGGCAGGGATGCCATCGGTGGCAATGCCATCCCTGGGGATACCGTGTGCTGCTGTGAGAGGCAGCCCTGCCTTGGCCAGCACCGGCTGTCCCAGCAGGCCTGGGAAACCTCTGACAGCAGCTGTGAGAGGGATGTGCAGCAGCTCAACAAGGGTGGATGCGGGGCGTGATGAGTGGACCTCGAATGCACTAGCCCACAACAGAATAGAAATAGTGGCACAAAAATGGGCAGGGACAGGTTTGGATGCTGAGGGCTGGTGATGAGAGAAACACAAGCATGAATTTCCTGCTGTTTGGGGTTTTTTTGTTTGTTTGGTTGGTTGGTTTTCATCTGCTTTGAATATTACTGAAGCGTCTTGCGTGCTGCCACAAGAGGAGATGTTCAGTTTCTAGGGAGCACAAATTACCAGCTCAACCATGCTTAGGCATTTACAACTGCATGTTTTGGAATGTAAGTACCACATCCAGCTAAAAACTGCACCTGCCTAAAGGCTGAGGGGCATCAATTCTAAAGTGACTATTTAAGCCTGAAAATCCATGTCAGGTTTGAGATTACTGAAGATGTGATTGTACTGTCTGCAGGTAGCTTCATCTGAGCTGGCTTCACTTTAGAGCCTACAGCTGTTAGCCAAAATTACTGTGATATGAACAGCAAGAAGTAATTGCGTTGTATGGGACGAAGCTGACTAGAATTGAACATCCGAGTGGGGAAATTTCAGATTTTCTTTCAAAGCGTTTTCATCATAAGTGGAGTCCTTTAAAAAGAAAACAAAACCAAAAACCAATAAACACTTGACTTTTTTGACTATTCTTTTTAACATCCCAGAAAGTAATTCCACTAAAACGATTCCCAGAGCTGTGCCCAGATCTCATTTCAGTGGTATTAGGCCAGGCTTTAAAGAAAAACAGAAGAGTTCTTTCTTAATTGTTTTTTAATTGAGATCTCTTTTTAAATTGTTTTAAAAGCTGCTTTGTTCGTGGCAAAGAGGACCACTTCTTGTGTTCCCACCCAGGGAGCAGCAGCACCATGTGAAGAAACAAGAAAACAAAATGTTGTATTTCAGTGCAATGTATCCATTAGTCAGGGACAGGAGTCGCTAGTTTTCCCTTGAGATTTAAAAAAAAAAAAAAAAAAAAAAAAAAGTAATGGGGAGGAGAAACAAAGCCCTGGGCAATGTGGGTGCCCCAGCATTTGTGGCACAGGCTCCCTCCCCTCGGCCTCCTGGGTCTATGGGCCTCCCTCTCTGCACCCAATTTGCCTGCCCCTCTGTGGCAGGGGGTTGTGGGGAGGCGCTGGGAGGCGATTGCCGTGGGCGCGAGCACGCTGCAAAGCAAGGTTTCCAGCCCATGCAAAGGAAGAGCTCATTTTAATTGCCATATACCACCATACAGGTAAGATAGGTTAGCTTCGCTGGCTGTGCGTGATGCACAGAGGCAGTCAGGTAGGAGGAACCTGTCTCCGAGTGTCCTTAAGCTTTCTGCAGGTGTTCAGAAGCTTTTTCTCAAGGTTTTCCCTTTAATGCAAAAGTATCCAGAGAGCCAAAAAATTTCAAGGACTCTCTGCACAAGACTCTACATGTTAGAGTTCATTCACAGAAAGACGAAAATCCCACTTGAAAATTGCTGGGAGTTCACATTGTCCTATCACAATATTAAAAACAAGATTTTTTTTTTTTCCCCTACAGCTTTCTACCCTTGTGCTACTTTTTGCTACCTACCAAACAAAGTGTTATTTTCTTCTGGGCTGCTACTATCAGAAGGAAATCCAAACGTGATTTAAGTGCTGAGGGGGGTGTGTAGGCTTGTGTATGTGTGTCTTCACTACATGCTGCTGTACCTGAAACCTTATGCCCTCAATACTCTTCATTGCAGCGACAACCCTGCAAAAGGGGAGAGGAAAGGAAGTTGCATTATTTCGGGAAACCAGGATTCCAAGAACTTAAGGACTGGTCCAAAACAACACTCAATTACATAGATAATGCAAACAAAGAAGCGGTGATTTCAAAGCACAGTGTTTACATGCTTACTTTACTGGGGCCTCAGCAACATTTACCGGCACCTGAAATGCCACTTAGGAAATTCATTGTCTATATCTGTTTTGTACTGATCTCATATTCACAGTTATCCATCTCCTCAATCAATCATTGCATTTTCATTTTTGGAGCATCTTGGCCTGACTGAAATATATCACGAACCTGCTAGACCGAAACTCTCCTTTTCCTGCTCCCATTTGATCCTTAACTCAGGCTTATGCTTAGCTAGTTTTTAGTATAAGTTTTATCCTGCTGCAATCTAGAAAATTCCTCCTTGTCTGCAATACAGTTTTTCTAATCCGCCTGTCACTTCCTGAGCCAATCTTCAACAAATTACTCAATTTTTTTGTTCTCATAGCTAGTAGATATAGTGCCAATTTAAGTTGCTTTTGCCCATTTATTGTGTGAAATGGACAGCTTGCATACTCTGTGGAAAACAATTTTAATAGGTTTTTGCCACACTGCGAAAAACACATGAGAATTTATTTTTAAAACTGAACCAAATAAAGCTAAAACTTCTGGTTAAAGTAATAATTTACCTTTGCTACTATGCAGTTACACTGATTCATCTATTGGAACACAGTTTAAAAATAGTGTTCTGGTCCTTAGAGCCTCAGTCGTGTTGAGATTTTTGCATGTGGTAAGAGGAAACAATTATTACATCTGATAAATGTCATATCTGTACTTGGTATAGAAGAGGTCTATATTCATACCAGTTCTCTTCAGGAGAATAATAAAATAAGCAAAAATCCCATCATGCTTTACTTTCCATTTGATTGCATCATTGGTACTTATATCAATGCCTTAAGCTTGTCTCAACATCACTTTTATTGAAGTCAGTTTTGAGATCACCCTAACAAATATCACTTGTTTTGTTTACTCTCCTTCTGAAGCAAAAGTTAGTTGTGATGGGCATGAAAGTCGTATAAGTCTGTAAGCATAAGCAAAAGGTGGGTTGTTGGTGGTTTTTTTGTTTTGTTTTGTTCTGTTTTGTTTTGTTTTGTCAACAGCCATGGAAAGGTCTATTTTTGAATGAGGTTTAAAAAAAAAAAAAAAAAATCTGAAAATTAGATTTAACACCAAAAATTTTGCCACAAGTTAAAAACAAACATTTGCCCTTGGGAGTTTCTTTGTTGGAAAGATCCTTCCTGACAGTTCGAACTCTTTTTTTCTCTGTTGCACTGTTGCCGATGCAATACAGCAATACTCTATGGATGATGAGCGGTTCTTTTTTTAAAAGCATGGTTATTGTCTGGCAGGGGTGCACCCTGGGGTGCACATTTCCAGGTTTTCCCAGCTCTCCCAAGGACGGTGTTTTCCTTGCTTTTCCAGCAGCCCCAGCAGGAGCAGTGTGCTGGCTTCCCAGGGTATTTGCCTGTGACCAAGAGGGAGTAGAGCCACCCCAGGTGGCTGCCGAGGCCTGGCCAGCTTGTCCTCGCCTCTCTCAAAGCCCTTAGTCATGTGCGTAACTCCCTTCGAGTGCTGTTTGCATGAGGCTTTGCATGTGTTGGATATTGGCTTTGAGGAGCAGCACTTTGTTTCTCAGATTAAAGTGGAGAGACATTTGAGCAGCTCCCCAGGCCAGATTGCCAAGGGCTCAGGCTCTGCCCAGTGTCCCAGCTGGGAACAGCATCCCTGCTCCCGTGTCAAGGCCATCCTGGCTAGGCTTACCAGACAGCCTTGAGTTCTGCTGGAGGACCGTCCTTGGGTATCTTAGTTACAAAGAGCACATTGAGCCTGCTGAGAGGGAGGCATTGTTTGCTTATGGGGCTGAGGTAAGCTTGTTATGGCTTTAAGTTCACGTGTAAGGCAGCAAATGATAGCTTTTCACTGTGATTAGATGTAAGTCACGTCCCTATGCAAATCCAAACCTTTGCAGCAAGATCCTGTTGTCATTTTTGATGTCAAAGATGATTGGCCCGATTCTAATAGAGGAGCAATTTTAAATAATCTTTCCTATCTGAAAACAAGCAGTAAGTATAGTTACCTGAGCTCCAGCTCCTTATACAAATAACAGTGCATCATATCAACCATACATACAGCTGCTACTTGTATTCCCTGTGAACACAAGAACACAAAATGAGTTCTCATTGCAAAAAGCATATAGTTCTGCACTCCTTTTAATAAAAAGCAGGGTCCATTTGTAGACACTCTGCTTCAAAGTCTGTGAGAGAGACAAGATCTGATTTGCTGCTTTTTGCCCCAAAATAGCATTACAGAGTCACTCTAGTGGGAAAACCGCCTTGTCCAGCCAGCTGCTGTGATGGGCTTCATCCCTGGGCAGGCTTTGAACTCATAGTGCTGTGAGTGTCGGGAAAGGGGACCTGCCACAGCTCAGTAATTCATATCTTACAGTAAGGGCTGCAGCCCAAAGGTGAAAGTCTGAGCAAGTTGGGTTGTTGCTTCCTGGTCTCCATAGCTGGTTTTTCCATGACGAAATTAAGCCTGTTGGCAGGCACAGGAAGGAAAATGTGCACTGCTTGATGCCATGATTTCGCAGTCCTGTATCAAGGTGTAGGTGTCCCCGAGGTGTCCCCAAGGCTTCTATCACAAACGTCATGCAGCTGTAAAATTAGCACAAACAGAAAAAATAGCCTGATGACAGTAGATTTTTACTAGTGATAGGACACCAAAGAGAGAATAGCTTCATCAGACCAGGATGGACCTGCTGAGGCTTCAGTTTATGTTGAGCTGACTGTAAATTGGCAGACTTCAACCTCTGAAGGGTTTTTAACTGGTTGTAATGGAGCGGTGATACAGCACTGAACACACACACGCACACACACACACACACACACACACACACACTTGCATATCCATTCCCCATATTGTGTACTTTAAATATAACTCCCTGAGCTACTCCATTCATGGCCCTGAAACCTGAAATTGAAGTGATGGGATATAAGGTTATGTGCTTGTCAGCCCAGCCTCCCCCAGCTGAGCCTCGTCAGTAAGTACATTGGATTTCTCTACATTTGTGAATTCCAGAAACAAGACTGCCTGCCGTCAGCTGTAAGTGTAGGAAAGTACTTATCCCTAAGATGGTAACAAGGCAAACTGGCACTTTTTTTTTTTTCTAGCAGGATTATCTACCCTCATGAATCACATCTCATACTTGCAAACTAAATTAACAGCTTTACATGTCAACTGAGTTTTTGTTGCCCAAGCTTAGCTGTGATGGCAAAGAAACAATGGAAATGTTTGCACACATAAACACCAGGCACCTAGGCAACAAAATAGAGGAACCTGACCTGCTTGTGCAGGATGTGAAACCAGCTACTACAGGGAGGGCAGAGATGTGGTGGAGCAGCTAAAGTCACTAGAATACACATATTCAAGGCCAGGCACTGCTCAGGAGGGGAGGTGTAAAGGTAGAAGTAGTGGCTGCCAATGAATGTCAGGGATATGGAAATGGAAGGAGCAAGGCATACTGTGGCTAATAGAAAGCTGATTTCAATACAAGTCATTTGAGGGAAGGAAGTAAAACCTCAGTTGGGATAGTACCAAGAACTTGCTAAAGCACTTGCTTTCCCCTCTCAGCCATCACACAACTAAACTTGCAGCATTAAAGCTTCCTTCTCCTTTCCGCTCCCTTGCTGCCTCGTGAATCTCCACCTGAAGTCATCCATCCAGGTCTCTTACTGGATTTCTCCATGTCTTTCACTCCCCAGACTGAGTAGCCTCTCATTACAGCCTCTGGTTATAAATTATGCATTGGGAAGCTTCACTCTTTACAAAATGTTTGAGCTGCCTGGCAGCATCTGCATTTCTGTAGTTGGTGTAATTGCCCGGTTTGTTGAAAAATATGCTCAACCTTGATATTTCAGGAAGGCAAATCTTGGGAGGCAGCTATAGAGAGAACGGAATGTCATCTCTGATGAATCAAAATGACGTTTTTCCTGTGAGAGCAGCAAAGCTTGGCTCTTACTGGAGGTCCCTAGTGCTGGCTTCCCTGTGGTTCTCCATGCATCCATCCTTCTCCACGGCATTACCAGCATTGGTGTGGGGTCTCGTCATGCCAGGCCAGATGTGCCTCATGGCTTGAGAGAGATAGTGTCCTGCAAGGGCTGCTGCAGAAAGAGCTTGGCCACTACCATGGGCAAGTTCCATGGCCTTCCTTGTGCTCTATGGTCCTCCATGCAGGACAGACCTGAGCTGATGGGGATCACAGTATCCAGCCTCATAAATGGACTGAGGATTTTTGTCCCAGTATTTATATGCTTTTCCATAGTTGTAAGAAGTCTCAGCTCATATGAAGGGGCATAAAGAACATTTGATAAATAGAAATCTTCCAGACTCACAACAACTGGGGGACTAAGACGTCCTAAACACATATCCCTGGGACATTATACAGTTTGATAATGGTTAAATCCTTCCTCTCTGAGACCAAATAGATGGTATTATATCTAATGTGTCTCGTTTGCCCTAACGCCCTCTGGAAGTCCCTAATGTGCACAAGTTACCTTCCAGGCTCCACACTGGTCTGGCAGGACCATTTCTTACATCCAAGACTGGCCAAGGAGTACTTTCTGTGTCAATGTAAGAAAGCCTGTACAAAACTCCTTTCCTGATTTAGATTATATTGCTGTAATCGAAGGTTCAGGATTTAAAAAGAAAAATGGGCCAAATACATTATTCATCTAATATTAGAGAACATAAAACTTCTAGGAGTTAAGCCAGTAGGCCAGTAAGAACCAAGGAGCACTGTACATTATGAAGAATAATAATAATGTGCCTGTGTTAAGTGTCTGTATGATGCAGGGTAGATGAGTGGTTTTAGAATGTCTTACTATAGATTGAATTGAGATGAATCACCTTAATTTTCAAGGACAGCCTGTCTCTGGCATGGAAAAAGCCAGCCAGTACATCCAGCGCATGAATGTGGGAGTTTGTGTATTCAAGTCTTCACTCCACCGGGGACGACTCCGCACAGGATGCCTTTTATGCCTCAGCTGTAGGGATGAAATGGAATTAAAAGGTCAAAGTATTCAGCAGTTTCATGAAAAATGGCCCAGTGCTCATCTCTCTTGTAGCCGCTCCATGGAGAGCTGCCCAAACCAGCTTTCATCTACTAGGCTCAAGTGCTTGGGAAGGTGGGTAAAGCATGCCAAGTCGTGTGTTTGCCTGGCCACGCTGGTACCTGGGTCTGCTTTATGTTGGATATGGAGATATGGGGAGAACTGGAGGCTGCAAGGTGAGTGCATTAAGAGGAAAGAGATAACTGCCAACACCTTGGTTTGCTGTGGGTGAGAACTGTAGGTGTTTACAGAAGCACGGTTGAGCAATCACCCTCTTGGCCTGTTCTTAATATGCCTTGATCAGCCTCTAATTACTGCTTCGGTGGAAGGCTTCCTGCTCAAGAGAGGCTGTGGAGCCACAGCAGCACTGCTCAGGGCTCAGCTGCTGCTTCTGTCCTCCCACAATCATGCTTAGGACTCAGAAGTTTTTCTGCTCTCTGAGCAGGACCTCTTGTTACAAATGATGGATTAAGTCAAAATGGCATTGCTAACTTTGCTTCCTCTGCCAACAACTTTGAGCGAAGCTGATCAGAGATTCCCAGTGCCTCTACTGACAGGATCTGGCAAGATTTGATCATTAGCTCAGTTTTTCCCTTGTCAGTAAACTCAGAGGTGTGTCCCACCAGACACCCTCTTGTCACAGCTTCTGCTGGGCATTCACATGGCAGCTGTGGTTTGGCTGCCATCAGTATGCTGGTGACATTCTGCTCCGTGACTTTTTTTCAGCAGATCCAGATGGTGTGATTTCCCTTTTTTCCCTGAACGTGGCCAATACAGAGGACTGGATGAGAATCAGCTGGCAGACAACCTGGCAAGAGGGAGTGCGAGGTGCAAGGTGCAAGGAGATGGCCAAGAGGAGCAACTCAAGATGCAGTTGCAACTTGTGACCACACTGTTACAGCCTGACTGTGCCCACCTTTGCCAAAGAGCTTGTCTATTTTTGAGTATTTCCAGAATCCACTGGCTCTCAGTTTCTCATTTAATGAACTTTCCAGAGAGTGTCTTCCAACACAACACCTCGCGCAACATGATGGACCCTGATTTTTTGTGGTCTCACCTTCAGGCCTTTCTGATCTGCTAGTAATCTGGAGCAGACAAGCATTTGAATGAAAAGGAGATGAATGATGGACAGCACAAATGAATGAAGTCTGCTGAGATGATGATCAACAAAAACCTCCCATGTGAGGGGATGTTCATACTGCCTAGCTTAGATGCTCTGAATTGCCTCAGTGCATATCTGAACCATAATACCCTGAAGCAGATTAGGTGATTATCATCCCTCAGTGAGCATTTCCAAGAGCCACTGGTAGAACATTTTTTTTCAGAGAAAAACCTCCAATCAGTACCTTTTTCCTGATGTCCCACTTCAGTTCACCTTTGAAAAACGGGTATTTTAGATCACGCTGTTGATTTACTTTTGATGAACACTACCTGGTAAGTTGGATTGATCTATAAAGAGGAGTTTGCTGCAGTGGGGCTTAGCAGGGTGGTGTAGGGAATTCTATTTATTAAATTTATAGTGGTAGAAACACATGCTGTAGCTACTGGCTTTTTCTGACTATAAATGATGTGTATTTGTCACTTTCACTACTGAGGGAACCTGAGCAACAGGAACCTCTATTTATCTGCAGTTTTTGCTTCCTTCATGCATCACTGATAGTGGAAATGAAACACAGAAAAAAAAAAAAAAAGATGAAAGCTCTGCCATAAGCTTCAGTGGAGCTTTAAAGTACTGCAAGATGTTTCTGCAGGGATTTCCCATCTGTCTTTACCTACCCACAGCAGCCACAAAGATAGAAATATTTTCAAGATTTAAATGTTTTCCTGAGCATTAGACTCTGCTAGAGATGGCCTTTATTCAGAGATTTTAGAATTTGGGATGTTTGGTCTCCTACCTTGCAATCTCAGTAAATTGTTTCCATTTTCTGCGCATTGTTTCCTCTCCCTCTCATCAATAAAAAGGAATGAGTGGTATTCATGACCTTTTAAGAATGGATGCAATGTGCTATAAATGATACAGTTCTAAACAGTAAATTTTGTGCCAAATAAATTCTTCCTTCTTCTCCTCCACACTTTTGTACTGGTAACTGGTTATGCTTTGCTGCCGCTTTAAAGTTCCCTTCTCCATGCCTTTTCCCTCATGAATTCTGTTTCAGCTGGCCTTTGTGCAGTACAGTCTTATAAAGTATATTTCCCTGTGAACCTCCAAAGAGCTGGGAGTGTGTAAATAAGTGCCTCCGTTGCACGCCCAGAGGGTGCTTTTATGGTTTGGGAAACCATGGCCTGGGGCTGAAAGTGTATTCTCAGAGCTCCCTGCTGCCTGCCGACTGATGGCAAAGGGAGCAGAGATGTTTAATGAGCTAGGCAGGCTTGGCTTTGGAGCAAAAATACACATTGTGAGGGTGAGGGGCAGCAAAAGATCTGTGCCACATTTGTAGCTTTTTTCAAGCAAACCTGCTGATCCTCTGCAAAGAGGCAAATTTCCTCCTTGTAGCTCTTGTTGGTTGAGTTCCAGGATCTGTGGCTTCAGGGACTCCTGCTAAACTCATACAGTCATGCAGGAAGGATTTTAAAATTAGTAATAAAAACATTGGCAAATAATTGTAGATGAAATCAACGATTGCTTTCTGAAATAATCTCTCAGGCACTATCTCCATTGCCTCCACAGCTCAATGCCCTGCAGAGAGGTGCAAGCCAGCACTGCATACAAGGTTTGTCTAGCTCGTAAAACTAAGATGGGGAGGGTGACTAAAATGACACCCATGTGGCTTTATATGTCCATTTATAAGCCAAAACCATGTTCACAATAAACATTGTCAGCATTTCGTCCCTTCTTGCCCTAACCAGATGTTTCTGTATCCTGGCTTGCTGCTGTGAGAGATGGGGGGACGAGTGGGAATACTCGGTGCTGGTGTCAAACGGAGGTTGGCGTCACTCGGTATCGCACAGTCATGCACTTTCGTGAGAAGCCAGTCGGCTTCGCTGACAGCTGATCTGGAGCCAAGACACCAAAAGGTTAAGGCGCAGCTTCTCTGTGGCTGCTGCTGCTCGGTTTCCCATGGCGTGGGGAGGGATGATCCTACGGACGCGGTTTTACCCCTTCGAGTCCTCCCTGAGCGCTCGCTTGGCTGCTGCGCTCTACCATATTAGGAGCGTATGGAGCAAAGCCCAGGAGCCAGGATCAGGAACTCTCCTGTCAATCTGAAGAGCTGCTGCTATATTTAGCAACGGGCACATGGGAATAGCAGCTTAAATGTGGGAGGGGGCTGCCGGAATGCCGAAATGTGTTTGAATCTACTTGAGTCTTGATGGAAACTCTCAGATTGTGCTATCTTTAGAGGGTCGTGCACAGAAATAAATTGCATTTTCCTTTTTTTGCAACAAAAAGAAAAGCAATTCAGCTGACGTATACCTCCACCACAATAGTTCTGATGAACAGCAATTACTGCATGGCAAAATAAAGCCCTTGTTTAGTGTTCATTTACCCCCTTGTTTCAGTCGCATGTAAAGTAATCAGCAAAAGTGTATTGCATTTAAATACAATTATGGCAGCCATTATAATGTGAACAACAACTTAGTTGCGTGTTGGTTTTTTTTTTCTTTTTTTTATTTTCATGGAGTGTTACTTGAAGATGAGAGAAGGACACCTTGTGTTTTAAATGCCCAAATAGGAAAGTTGAAAAAGTACTGTTAGGAGCAGAAGGACTTTCATTTGCAATTAGCACACTGATATTCTTGTCTATAAACAAACAAGTGCCTCTGAATCTAATGATCAAAATCCGAGAGAGAGCCACCTAAATGGTTAAATTAATGAAGGATTTAGTGTGGTAGGAATCAGATGCATCTGATAAACCGCACTTTGTTTTAACAGAAATATACAGATGTTCTCCATCCAGAAAAGCAAGTTTTCTGGTTTTCAGAACAAGCGGTCTTCTGTGGTTTTCTCTCCCTATTTTCCACCTTGACTGAGTGCTCTCTGTGAAGGTCAAGTGACTCCTCCAAGGTCTGGTACTGAGTCAAGAGCTAAATATGGAACCAGGATTCCCCCAGATCCCACTCATCTGTGAGCCACTCAACTACATAATCTCTAGGAAAAGCATGCGGGGCCGAATGACCATCAGGAAGGCTGAGAGGGGAAATTCAGGTGAAATCCCCTTTTGGAGATGGATTTCCTCATGCATCCAGGGAGAGGCAGAAGTCTGGGACTAATGATCCATGGAGGGGTTGATTTTTTTTTTTTCCTGAACTAGGGAAAAAGGAGAGTCTAGGGAGCCCCATGGTCCTGTTCTGGGTCTTGAATGCCTGAATGCACTGCTGTGCCTCTTGGCAGCACTGCAGTGTTATACTCATTCTGCCATAGCTTTGCATTCCAGCCCTGTAGGCAACATGGCAGAGGCCAGAAAACTTGATGCAGCTCAAAGAAAATATTATTCCTTATTTTTCTTTTGGGGCTGGTCAACTTCCCTCTACATGCGAATATAACTGGATATTTTTTTTCTCCTGGAAAGACTGCCTGCCTTCATTTAGCATTCGTTTAGTGACATTCCTATCTAAGACTTCCAGGTATACAAGATATACCTAGTGCAAACACAATTATATCTATGTAGGTATGTCTTGAAGGTACACACACACATCTATATATGTAGTTGCTTTAGAGCCACTAGACCCCTTTGGCAAGATTTGCCTATTTTTGGGTTTTGTTCATTCTTCAAAAAATACCTCTTAATGAGAACAAAATTTGATAACAATATCGTTTGAGCAGTATTTCCATGATGATGTTGCGACCCAAGCCTGAGATGCCAAGAAGCACTCCTGCTCAGGCTGCTCTGGACAGAAGCGTTCAGCCTGGGTTAGGTAACACATGAAAATCTGCCTCCTCCTGAGGCACACAGTTACAGCCATTTGGAAGTGACTGGAAATGACGGTAATTCCCATCCACACTTGGAAGTGCAATAATTAACTCCCAGGTCCAGAACTGCCATTAGGAGAAATTCCTGCTTCTTTTGTTGAATTCTCTCTCTCTCTTAGTTATGACAGATGCTCCACCATTATAAAGGAAAGCTGTTTCTCTAGTGTAAATTCCTTTCTCTGGCTTCTTCCACTGTTTACCTGGTATTTCATACACATACTGCTATATCAACATGGACTTTTTCTAAAATTCCTAGAGGTAAATACAGCAAAACAATGAGACACCACAGCTTCAAAAAGGAGTGATCTCAATTGCCAATTGGCTTAAATCAGCATCTAAGCAGTTTTAGAAAGAAAGATGTAAGAAGGGTTCTTTCATTTTCCTTACAAGAAGTCATCTGCTTTCTTTCTGTCTGAGCTGCTGCTGAGGTAAAAAGCAAAGAAAGTTGTGCTTTTTGTTCCAAAAATTGGGGCTTTTTTGCCAGCCGGACACAGTGCTCTATGAATAATGGGATGCGTATTGTGTGTGCAGATAAACAGTCATCAGTACAGTCTGTAAATATGCAATATATACCCAGTGTTTGTCCTGAAATTTTTCTTGCCACTGCCAACTAAGCATGCCTGTGTCTGGAACAAGAGCAGCGTTGTCCGACATGGGAAAGCCATGGGGGCTGGAATGCCCTGCCTCAAAATGGAAGCTGTGGTGCACTCAAGCACACAGCAAAAACTACCTTCTCCATCTGTGGGTCTCCAACACGTGCACCCTTGTGGGTCAGTAGGTGTTTAAGCTTTGGCTTATGGTAAATTAGCAAGTATCAAACACAGTTGTTAACAGCCGGACTTCTAGAATGAATGTACTGCAGGGGTAGGAAGTGGGTGGACAGGGGTGGTTAGTCATGCCAAAAGCTTACAGGCTGAGTCTTTGAGGTCTAGAAATAATTAGTAGCTCGTGCCCATGGGTGTGTATCACAGAGATGTGCTTGCACACTGTGTGACAGGGTCACCGCTGCTCGAAAGCCACCTCACCCCAGCGGGGGCTCACCCTTTGATGTCACTGGATCTGGGGAGATAGATGGTTCCTGAGTAAGATGTCTCTGCCAGAACACAGTGCCACACAAAGGATTAGTGCAGCTGTATTCAGAGCAGTGAAGTGCAGATTTACAGGTGCAGCCTCTTCACCCCTGCTGCGCTGCAGGGGATTTTGAAAACAATATCTCAAGGCAGCAGTTATTCTATATAAGAACAAATGCTTAAAATTACATGTAAGCAAGGAGCAAATCACTTTGCATAGGGGATCACTAATGAGAAGCATCATTCTGTTCTCCTGTGACACAGTCACTCTGCTTATCTCATAGCCAAGTGCTGCCCTACATCTGCCTGTACCTGGAAACACAAATTGATTGAATTATGAACATTTTCCAGCAGTCTAGAAAGTCTAACCATCACTTTAAGCTGAGTTTCAAAAAAACTGTTTTGCTCTACTAGGTTGATCAGAGGCACAAACATTTCCTGAGCAGGAAAACCCATAATTTGGCACACAGTGATTTACTGGTTCAGAGACCTTGATCACTGGGATATGAACAAGAGGTTAGGGAGGGATTTTTCAGAGAGGTAGGAAATATTTCCTACCTTTGTCACTGTTCAGCTGTCCTTTTCCTTGGAGTATTAACTCACAAGATCAGAAATTGCCCTCCTCAGAAGTGTTTGCTTGTGTCAGGTATCCAGCTGCGCCTCTGTTTGATCTCTGTCTGTATCTGTCTAGGTTCCTGTATCACTTTCACTGCTATTATCCCTGCAGATAAACAAACAAATGCAGTTGCAACTCCCATTTCTCTCCCAAGGAAATAAAATCTAAAATTTCTCCCTTTGTCTGATAACTGCAACTGGAAGAACTGTTGGAAAGGGCCATCCTGGACAACACTTGTTTCCAGCTCAGGCAGGGATGCTGCTTAGCTCTGAGACAATAGTGCATCACTGATCTCCTCTGTGACTCTTCTCAATCAGTGCTAGCCTTGCTTTTCTCAAAATGATGCAAGATGCCTAAAAACAGTCTCTGTTTAGCACGTTGAATTGTATTTGTAATTGGGAAAACAGATAATAGAAATACTTACTGAAAAAATTGTGAGCCTATGAGATATAGCTGTTGGCCTTTTAGAAAATCTATGAGATCAAGGGAAAGACTTTAATTATTTCTAGTGGCCTTCAGATTTTCCCACCGGTAAATGTGTGGGTTTTTTCCCTCTATATCCAGAACTGACCTGAAAAGGAAGATACGATAATCCCCTGAAACACACTTCCCATTGACAGCTAAGATGGCAATATAGGTTTATTAACCCGGTTTCAGTGATGAATGACGCTTCAGACAATCAGTCCCGAAGAGTATGAACAGTAAAGCAAATGAATCCAGCTGCTCTTTAGTGGGCACAAAAAGTCTACAGGCCTAGATAAGACACTAAAACCATCTGTATGTGTTTTCCTATGTAGGGTTCTCCATTCCTGAACAATCGCTCTTCTCTAGGCTGGCAGGGAAGGATGTCCTCACTGTCATCCCCCTCTACATCAGTCTTCCTCACACCTGGATCAGCATTGCACTTACATAGACATTGCTCCAGGCATTGACCCATGTCTTGGTGCCCTGACAGAGAGTTCTTTGCTTACAGTCCCTTTCTAGCTGTTCCAGGGGGACTAGGGCACTCCTGAAGCCTGGAATCTGCAGCTCTGTCATCGGCAGCCCGTGCCTCAGTTGTTTCCCCTTCCGCATTTAAACTTAGCTTTTTCACAGGTTTTGCATGTAAAAGGATAATAAACATTCAACAGCTCTTGTGTATTTGTCTTCTGTCATGTGAACAACCTTCTCGGCAGCATCCTTGTGGGTTTTCCTTGAGACAAGGGATAAAGACCAATGATCCGCACTGCCCGCCTTGCTGACCACCAGGTGTGCAGAGTGGCACAGGCACGAGATCGCAGAACCACCAAGGTGAAGGTTTTCTCCAACCACCAGAAAAAACTGCATCACCCAGGACATGGTCTGGCTCCAGGCTGAAAGTTCGTTTGCTTCAGTCATGGGCCGCTTGTCTTGCTCTGAGCAACCGCATGTGGAAAAGTCAAACTGGTGAATACTCAGGTGGGAACTGGGGTGCCTACCAGCACTAAGGGCTTTGAGAAACTAGCAATCTGTAAAAGACATGGAGGCTGGGGACAAGAGAGGGAGAAGCAGAATTTGCCAGAGAAAAAAGGCGATTTCATGTGTGCTTGAGGGAATGTGAACTGTTCAGTCTCAGAGATGACAAATGAGCCTAAAGAAATGTGTTGTTTTCTGTAAAGGCTGCATTAGTTTTCACTGGGAGTCTAATTCCCTGTAGGTTGAGAAGGGAAAAGTTTAGGGTTGGAGGTGTAGAGGGATCATTCAGGGGGAAAGGTCTTTTTTCAAGAGGCATGATTGATACCTGAAATTCTGGGAACTGCAGTCACCTGTTTGCAGAAATCTTCCCCATAGTACATGCACCTAAATTTCTGCCTTCATAAATATTGTCCTTTCAGGACATACTTGCTAAATCATGTCCAGTTCACTGTCATTTACCAGCCTGGTTTAACTTCATTAGCTCTCTGGCCCAGTGCATTTTGTTTAAAATTCATAGTGTTCCTTGGGAATGGCACATATGAAATAGTGCAAACAGTTTAGAAAAGCTTCACCCCAAGCATTCAGCATGGGTAAGTTAAAACAAATTTGAGAGAACTGCATCATACTAACATGTTTCACTGAGGTCAGTAATTAAGTGTGTGTCCAAATACATGTGTTTGACAGTAAGAGAAAGGGACAGTAGCAAGCACCCTGGCTCCCAGTGGAGAGTAGCTATGTAGGGCCAGATTCTTTGCTGCAGTGTTGCTTGGTTTGGCAGCATCAGAGCAAAGCTGAATTTGGCCTTTTTTGTTTCCTGTAGTGATGGCAGAATGATATGCATGTACTGAGCTTATAGCCATTCTGCAACACTGGAGGGCCATCTACAATTTCGGCCAGATCAGCAGAGCTGTGTCTGTTGATCCGTGATTTGACCTGGCCAAATACTCTATAGATGTTGCTTATTATCGTCTGGGGGAGGTTACTTATTTTTTTGTTTTTCCAGACTACCCTGACATTACTTTCTCTGTATCAGTATCAGAATGGTTCTGATAAAGTATATCCATTTTACCGATGTAGAGGAAACAAAGAATTTATGAAAAATAATGTGTATGCTGGCCTATGGGTTGGGTGGTCCCTGTGGACGTTGCCCTTTGCTGTGCACAGAAGACTGGCTGTTCCAGGCTGTCTCTAAACTCAGTCAGGGCTGGAGTGGAGCTCAGGCCATGCGAACGGCATTGCCTGGCTCTTACCCCACTCCTGGGCACGAGGAATAATCGCTGTGGTGGTTTGTTCCGTCTCAGTTACAAATAGAGCTGGGGATTGTGCTTGGCTTTCACATGCTGGAAGTGCTTCTTTGTCTCTAGCGAGGTGCAGATCACACCACCACTTTTGTGAGGTGCAGTGCCTTCTGAGTCAGCAGCTCCTACTGAACCAGACAATCGTCGAATATCTGTAATTACCTTCTAACCTCTCCCTGTTTTTTTCCCTTCCCTTTAGCACATACCGTCCTACTAATCCAGACACCTACCCACATGGCAGTGACTCAGTTTGTTCCCGGATTGAGCATCTCCTGGTAACTTGCATTAAGTGGTCCAGAAGGGTAAGGCTTACAGTAACAGACTATTCTTACAGAAAGGGTGCGTTTTAGCTCAAAGGATAAACATATTATTGTTAAGACTGTTGAACAGTGATTAAAAACATCGGGAAATTGTTTATTCAATGAAGTGGAAGGCTGTGCTGGATCCCCTGGTGAGACAGCAAAAGGTCAAGGCACCGTGGCATGATCCGATCGCTCTCCTTCCCCTAAAGCCTAAGTGCCAACAGGGGCCAAGGTATGAAACTGTCCCAGGCTCCCATAGCCAGGGCAGGATGGCTTGCCTGCACCAAATGATGGGCTCTCACAGTTGGGTGAGAAGTGCAACACCATTTCCAGGCTATTTTGCCACCCAGACAGGTTTGTTCCCTAGGAAAGCCCTGGCTGAAACACTGTGATTCCCTCTGCAAAGCTACACAAGCTGTTGTACAGCTCAGGGTGCAACCTAGTCCTAAATAATGTCATATTCCATGAACTTCCCCCCTCGCCCTCCTTTTTTCTTAAATGCTCCAATTCTGTGCATTTCGTCTGGGGAGGTGCTGGTGGCTGGGATAAATTTTTCTGACCCCATCGTGTTTAGGACAACGCTGATTGTTCTGCACAAAATGCCCTACTTACACTTCAGTCACCAGCCAACATGTGAAATGTTTTGGATGCCTTCTGTCAGTGATTTACAAAACAATAAATGAAGTAAAAATAAAGAAGGAACCGTCGCAAATGGCCATTCCACGTCTTTCTCTCTCTGGCTGTCTCTCACACTTTATTGGTATAATTATAGCTCGTCTCCCCGTGTTCCCTTAGCAACAGATGAGGAGGTGTCTGGCTGCCTGTCCACACCACTGCCTCGCTCAGAGGACATAGTGAATGGTGCTGCTCTGCCTCCCGCTCCGTGGTGGGATGCTGCTGGGAGGGGAGCTCCTGTGGGAAGACCCACAGCCATAAGTGCTCAGCGATGCTGTTTTGAAGAACCAGATGGGACTGGGACAAGTTTTTCAGATGATACATGGAAACTCTCTTGGTCATTTTGAGTTTTATAAGAAACGTGCAGGCAACGTTGCCAGGTCTTGCACGCTTTATTGTATTACTATGTTCCTGATCAGAATGAATTGTTTTAAAAATCTGTTACTGCTAGCACAAGGACCTGGGTAGGTCAACTGGAGAAGGGCCAGTCATTTCCTACACCTCCTCCCAGCAGAAGTCAACAGCTGAGCACCTCAGGTATGAAAAAACAGTGACACCATTTCCAGTTCCTTAAACACCTCCTCCCTGGCAGGACCTGATCTGGGACTGGACCTGCTTGGCCTGGCAAGGCTCCTGGCAGAGGGCTGCCTGGCCCCGGCAGCAAATCTGGCCTCCAGCGATCACAAAGATGGAGGTGTCTGCCTGCCTTTGTTGTATAACCAAATATTGTTTTCTACATCTCATCATGCAGGAGTGGATTAAAAAACTCAATGGCAGAGTCCACCTGCGTTTCTAAAAGTCCCATCTGTAGTGTGCTTTCCCAAAGTCCTGGCAGACCATGATGTGGACTGGTGTTTTATGCTCTTTGCTACTGATAGCAAAGAAAATTGCAAAGTAACAAACAAGCCGATTCAATGCCATCTATGCTGTTCAAGCAAAAGGGAGAAAGGAAAAAGCTAGCAGAGCAGGCAGACACTAGCCATTTTGTAATCTTCCCAGGCCCCTCACCTGCATGTCCCTCTCTATCTGTTACCATCTTTGGGAGCAGGATTTTGGTCACCACACCTACGCTGTCATAGCTGCATCCACTCTGAGATGTGTGGGTCAGGGAGAAAGCTGTTAGGCTCAGGGATAGAAAGCAGGTGTGAAACATGATGCCCCATATACAGCCTTGTACCTTGTGCAGTTCATAGGTGACATCTGCCTGTGGCTGCGTCCTGCTCAGGACAGGAGAGGAAGGGCCGTCTGAGACTCCTGCACAGCTTTGTTAGGCTGGTCTGTACACCCGGCATGGACATGGTCCATATTTCCTGCAGCACCCTATGACAGCTGAGGGGAGAGGAACAGGGGCTCTGTCCTGCAGGTCCTGTCAATCCATCACCATCCTGGATGCTCGTGGCATGTGGGGTGTTTGGAAATTCACAGCTGGCTGGAGCCCAAACCTGGCTCCGCTGTACCTCCAGCAGACTGGGCTGAGGCTTGACCACTCTCTGGCTTGTATCTCCTTGCTTAGAGCATTTACCGTGTCTCTGCTTGCAGAACAAAGCTTCTTGTTCGGCAAGGAAGCACAATCAAAACAAAGGTCCACATGTTCTGAGTAAAACCTAGTACAAGGGAAATGCTTTGTCAGTCTCATTCTGTTAAGTTTAGCAAGATAAAGCCGTTCGCATTGGAAAGAGACTTGTCAAATCAAATCAAACCTATTCTGCTCTGAACAGTCCTGTATGGAAATGAATCATCCCAGTTTAAGCTGGAACAATCGCATATGCTGCCTCAGACACATTCTGTGTTTCCATCTCAGATTTCAAGGCACCCATACAGCCAAGGCAAACTGCAGTCGTCTGCTGTGTAATTCCATGCAAACCGTGGGCTTGGGCTTCAGTTCTGCATGTGAAAGGGCTTATTAGAGAGGCAAGAGTTTGGGACACACAGAGCTGAAGGGAGAAGACCAGGCTTCTAATAAACAGGTCTTCAAGTAAAAGAGTTACCTCAGAAAAGTGCTTTGGGTTTTTCAGAAATGCCTGAATAGTCCCTGGTTTTGCAGGACTAAGTACCAGTCCTGCTGTCCCATAGTGTGGCAGCATGTGGCTCAGTAGTGGGCCATGCCCCTTCTGTCTGCTGTGTGTCTCCAGGTGCCCAAAATACCAAAGTGTCTTGTTCTTGAAAAAGTCACATATTTATGTGACTGAGGGAAGCTGGAGGGAGGGTTTCCAAATTTCTGTCATGGGCAAAGTGACCTTAATAGAAAATCTCATGATTTTATGATGCAGTGCTGCTCCAACAACATTTCTTCTCTGAGTCTGCTCAATGTCATTATTGGCAGCTAAAGCCCATGTGCAAGCATAAGGAGGGAGTAGCCTTCACCTGCAGACCTGGGTGGCAAGGAAGGAGAAAGTTCAGTCAAACCTTTTGTTTCTGTTTTACTCACTGGGGAGAAATTTAGAAGAATTAAATTCAGGCGAGCTTTGCAAGTACCATCAAACAAGCTCCAAGCACAGGCCCTGAAAACAGGACAGGGCTCAGAGATGGCCAAACCCAGAGAAGCTTAAAGTACTTGCTTTCCAGGAAGGCAAGATGCACGCAAGGAAAACTATTGTTTGGCTACTTGCTCCATTTTCTGGATGGTTTGGAAACAAGTTTCTCCTGAGTCCAAAGCCTTGTAGGCAGAACTGAGCCCCTGCCTGAGAGTCCACCAGAGTCAGACTGGGGGAAAATACAGACCCAAAATAGATCAGCTCCAGCAGTCTGATGACTGTGAACAGAAACCACCAGCTGTTGACAGTACAAAAACTACTCAAAAGATGTGCATTGCCTTGTGCAACTTGGCTGCTTCGCTCTGCTATGAGTGACAGCTGTAGACAAGTCTTTGGAGAAGCAGAGTGTGTCTTTCACATTTACAGAAACATAACCTGCCTTGGCTGACCCTGGCTGAGGGCTGCACTGATTTACATGCCATATGATCCATCCAGAATACTTGTTTGGTCTCAGACAGAGCATAAAAAGATTATGGAATAGTTATGGGATTAGTTATGATAAGCTGTGGATCCAAGTTGCTTCTTTCTACTTCAGGTCTTCCAAGAGACGCAAGAAGTGCATCTGTTGATCTTCCTGACTTCTCACCACCAGCCCTTCTAGACTCAACGCCAGTCAACATCACTGGTGCTGAGCAACTAGATCCCTTACAGTCAGACTGAGTGACCCAAACACCATGGAGCTTGCTGCCTTTGGGACAACCTCCCTGTTCCCCAGGGAAGCTCAGAGACCTGGTGAGAGGTACCGTGGGTTTTCACCAGCCAGCTGCAGGGACAGAGAGACCACTTTGCAGTGCTTAGACTTGGAAGTGAGTGGAAATCAAGTTATCTCCTAGAGAGCCGAACCCCTTGATGCTAAGCCGCCTCATGCTCCACTTTGACAAGGGCTCCAGGGCATTAAAAGACAGTCCTCATCCCCTTCGAGTCTGTGTCAGCTTTTGTGTAAACTCTTTTCCTGCATTGTGGGAGATAAAATATTTCCTACGTTCAACCATAACTCTTCCCTGTTCCCACCCCCAGATCTTCTGAAAGACTGGGGCCATCGATTTAGGAAGTATTTGAAAATGCCTTTTAATTGCTCTAGGTAATAACAGAATCTACTTCAAGGACTTAATCTGGGAGTAGTGTAAAATTCAAATCAGCCCCAACCCTAAAGTATTAAAAAGGGAAAACCGTAGCAAAATGTAAGCATTTCAGTACCTGCAGAATTGTGTCCAGCTTTTCAGGCATGTCAAATGCAGCACAACATTGCAAACTTTGGTTCTTTGATTTTAAACCTTGTATTGGCTCAAGAAGTGGTTCACTGCTTAGGCTGGAGGATATTTTAGGAAAAGAATAATCCTGGTTTTTAATTTATTTTCTAAGTGCACACAAACAACCAGTCCTGGATATAACCACTGGGTTTGATGGACATTGTTCTTTCCATAGTTATCTTCTTATCCACATTTTGCCAAAGTTACAGACCTGGCTTATACTGAATACACTGTCTCAATGGGATTTTATGCAGCATTTGTCAGACCTAATTTGACTAAATAAAGCACCTGCTGGCCTGTAGTAATCTATGTCAGCAGTGCCTGAAGCAACAGCTATTCTCAATATGGTAACTACTGAAGTACTCTGGCCTATCTTGCGATATAGGTCCAAATTACAGGCCATGGAAAGAGGAAGGAGAAAACCTTGGAGTGTGACATTCTTCAGCATGAGGAGTCCTTAGTAAATCTGGAGGTCTTTAATTTAGTACTTTCCTGCAAACTACGTGTCATCACAGAATAAGTGGATCTGAAGTAGTCTCCCCTGACCTCTGCCAATACGTGTACTTACTTATGCATTCTGTAGGCAACAAAAGAAATATGTGCTATTTTCTAATCTACGTCTGTGCACGCCAATGTCTGTACACCTTGTAAAACCCACTTCCATTATGTGTGGGGTCGCAGCCTACTCCTGCATGTGGCAGAAAGTCTGCCTTCTTATCCTTGTTTACTGATCAGGTGAAGCAGCACCAGGAAAGAAGCAGCCATCAGGATTGTCTTTTAAAACCAGTTACAAATTTCTCTTTGAATGACTGGACCTGGAGCAGTGCTAGATGTGCCTCAAAAGTCTGCTTGAAATTAAAATGCATATTGCATGTATCATAGGTCATGGCTGCAAATGGATGGCATTCACATGAAAAGGCCAGCTCTCTGTGCTCTCAAGTCTCTGAGGTGCCTAAAAAATGACTGGTTATATTACTCAGTGTAAAGTAAAAGCTCTGTTTTCTGCCTTTGTGCATTGTTTATACCAGAGGATCTATGTATTAGAGCTAAGGATATTGGATTTGTTGTGGAGTTTGCCTCTTTGCAGGATTTTCTTTGCTTCCCTGTGTACTGACTACCCCTACCTTGAGAGCACTGGTTCATGCAGTGTATGCTTAGGCAAAGAAAAACAAAGGCAGACTATTTTTTCCTTGGCTGGCTATTGCTTTTTTTTGTTTAGACATTCTCATTTGAAAGATGGACTGGAATCATACTTCTGCCAAAAAAAAGGTAGTGGTAGCCATCTAGAAAAACTAAGCCTTAAAATTACATGGATATTCATAAAACTAGGGAGGAGGGGTCACCTTGCTAATTTTCACAGTCTTCTACAAGGCATGGGACCACTTTTAAAAAGGCATCATAATATTTTTTCTTTCCCTCCAAAATAAGCAAAGGTCCCTATTTTAACCACCCCTCTCAGAAACAGCCAGAATGTTTTCAGTAGAGCTTACAAAACAAGCGGCTGTGTAGTTTGAAACACTGAACCCATATGGAAAATTTCCACTCAGATGAGGTCCATAAACTAGTAAGAGCATGATCTAATGCTACAGTAATGACTTTTCGAGGGCTGGAACTGGTAAAATAGTTAAGATTTCAAAATATAAATGGCTGGACACTCTTGGTATCAGGTTAATCAGTGGAGGGCAGATACCATGGCCAACTTCCTTTATTTTCCCTTTTATGAGTCAAGGACTCCTCCTTTTTTTCTGAAATGATGGCATAATTAATATTCTGCTGATAGAAAGAATCTCTCAACAATCAAACCTAAATAATCCGCAGAGGTGTGCACCACTCACAACTGAATGTGTTGGTGTATTAACAACACTTATGTGTATACTTCCATGTGTTATACCTGCTTACTAGCAATGCTATGCTGTAATTAGCCTGCCTGGGAATCTTAATTCCAGGAGCAAAGTCGTTAATTTCAGCTCATCCTTTTTCCAGTGTACGTACACACGTGCACACACACATACACAAATACAATGTTCAGCTGCGTGTCTGAGTTCATACATGCAACACTTGACAACTGTTTTGAGAGCGTTTCTAATGAAGGATGCAATAACCATTAAGTTCAGGAACAAGATCAACTAGTATTTCTGAGCTGCTCTTTAACTTCTTACCCTGTAATTTTTCTAGTCATTTTTAAAATGACCACAGAGTGTGTCTGTCTCGCTAAGGTTATACAGGATTTCTCATGAATACCAGTGTATAAGCAGCTGTTTGTCTGGGTCAATGTGAATTTCTTCAGAGCAGCCATGGAATCCCCATCTACCCAGCAAGGGCTGACGCACTGTGGCTAATGGATTTCTCTCTACCAAATTAGTAGCTTTTAAATTCAGGCTGCATCTGATGAAAGTCACGCTACGTCCTGTCTTTGAGCTCAATTCCCTCTTCAACCTACTCTCTCAGTCCATATTTGTGAAAGATCAATTTCCCTGCTGTCTTCTGGCAGATTAGAACTCTGTGATTAATATGTAAATTATTTTTGTTCTTCTTATTAGCTTTATGTGAATTATGTTTAACCTGTTGGTGTTCTCCATATTTCCAAACATGTCATAGTCATCCATTTCAAGGATGTAGGGTATTTGCTGACAGAATAATCAAATCCATACCACTGTGTAATAAGAGTAAGTGAAGGGAAGGACGTGATTATGTGACTGGAGTGAGCGATCATGGCTTCAGTCTCACAAAAATGTTCTTCTAGGTTTGGAAAGGGAATGCAAGGTTTTTCTTTACATTTCCCAAGCAGCCTTTGAGAAGTAGCCCACGGCTGTCATTGCAGCTGTTTCATGGATGGTTCCAGTTGTTCCGTTATTAATTTTGTAATCTCTTCCCCAACAGTCAAGGCAGTCTAGGGAAACAAACACAACAAATCTGAATTTCTAGGGAAAAACATAAGATAGATACTTATTTCTCCTTCACTGTTCCCCTCGCCACCTCCCCTGTCTGTCGTATCAGCTAATCCTCTCTCCACCCAAATGATCAGCTAGCAGAAAATGGTCAGCAACATGTGCTTGGTCTCTGTGATGAGCCCATGCTTGTGCTCCCTGCCCAGGAGCCACCCAGAACACAGGAATGGCCGTTCTGCATCAGAGCAAAGAGGCCCCTACCCCAGACTGGGAATTTTCACAGCAGCAGAGGCCAACTGAAATAACCACATTCAGTATAGGCGTCCCCATCCGACTTAGTCATATAGGTTCCCTCCAGAGGAAAAACTTCTCCCATGTGAATGTTTGATTCACCTACCCCAAAGCAAATGCTTAAAATAGGGCTAATGAATTGCTCCCTGAAATGTATCCGTTTCTCTCAATGGAGCATGAAGTGAGCTGGGATGAGTAGGTCTGCTGTCCACATCTCGTTTATCAGTGTCTGAAGGTAGGCAACATAATTTCCACTCACACAAGGTTTCAAGACAAAACCTTAGGTTTTCTCAGGGCTCATTCATGAGGGAGGAAATAAAGGGTGGAAAAACAGAGTATTGTTTGAGTAAAAAAAAGAATGCATGAAAAAAAATAGAATTAACACCTTTGCTATGACTATGCTGGTTATGCTACTTACAGTCTCTGCCACCTCGTGTATTTTTTAAGTATTTGAGATGTAGGTTTTGGAGGCATGAGCTGCATACTGCTGTGTTTATGCACTGACAGAGCCAACAGAGGTTCAGTTTTATTGGTCTTCTTTTAGGGCTCATGGAATGTGTATATTTTATTCCAGCAAGCTACTCTACAGAGAGGGTTGTTATCCAATAAACAAACATAGCCTGGAAGAAACAAGGTTTACCAATGATGTTGAATAGCTGAAGCTATTTTAGGCATGCTGGTCTGTGCACAGAGAATATATAATGGATCATGTCTATTAAAGACACTTGTCTTCATGATGAAAGTCAGAAGGGATAATTCAAGCCTGGTGTCTGGTTCCTATTAATAGAATTAAAAATAATGAGCTAAAACATTGTGGTTTTTTACCAGCTCTCCCTGAAGCATCAGTCCACATACACATAGCTGTCTAAGTGCTGAATTTCAAGAAATACATGTAAAGAAAAACCACAGAAAACCAAACAAACAAATAACAAAACCAAAAACAAACCAAAAAACCCCACCACAAACAAAAACAAATGAAAATTTGGGTGTTTTTAATCCATTTTAAAAATACATATTTTCTTTATTTTAAACAAACTTTCATGAGATAATACATGGGATTGGATATTCAGGGCATTTTCATTGTAGGAGGGTAATTCTCAATTACCACCTCTGTATTACTGGCCTAAGTATGAGAGGGAAAGGTGCTACTGCCGCCAGTGAATTGGAGATGGTGTAGCATTTACACGGGAAAGCTTCTTCTATATGATGGGCAAATCCTTTGAATGAAGGGTAATTCTTGGTTGTTCCTTGTTAATCTCTTTTTCTCATATACAGGAGAACAGGTCACACTGAAAACCACACACCACTGTGGGAGCCACTGTAACACTTAAAACCTTGTGTTATTGCAACTAGCAGAAAAAATAGGAAGTTAATAAATTATTTTAATTGTATTAATAATAATGTATTTTTTCAGCTCCTGTCAATTTTTTTTTTCTTAGAGTAATCTTGGGATATGAAAGGCAGATTTCAGTTTCCCAGTTTTGGCAAAGATCTGGGAAACGAATGATGAAAAACAAAGAAATCAAGTACGACTTCGAAGACATGGTCTGTCTGGCTTCCCTGCAGAAGTGCTTTGCAGCAGCCATCTCTGAGGTGTGTTCAACATGGTGTGTAAGACAAAGCAGCTTTGCTGTAATTCCACAAAGCAGAAGTAGGGAAAAATACTTCACTACATGTTGCAGGCAAACCAATAAAAAGAAAGTCCTCAGAATGTGTTTTGAGAAGACGATCCTATGGCTGAGGATTTTTATTTTAACTTACTCCAAGACAGCAAAGCCAAATATTTTCTCTTACATCTAGTTTCCTGAATTAGTGATCACCAGAGGCTTTTGAAGAAGCATGAGTCAGTGGTTTCACTTGAGGGCACTGGCCACATTCAGAGTAGAACTGTCTTTTTAATATGATTTGGGGATAAATACAAACTAAAATTCATGCTCATCCAGCCATCAGCTTAAAAATGAAATATAACCAAGAAATGTCAGCCTTTACACTCTTCAACTTTATTCTGAATCTTTAATATTAGTATGTGCATCAGAGTTGTGCCTAGATAGGCACACACGCAAAAACAACAAATATATAAAATATGTACTTTGTGTAAATATTATGTGTGTGTGAAAATTTGCATTCTCTGTAATCTGCATTGATCACTTTCGCATGCTAACTTATAAATAACCCTCACTGAGTCTACTCAGATTCCACCTAAAGCATTCACTGCATTTCCTTTGAATCAGCATGGATGCATGAAGAGGCCTGGAAATCTAAATCAGTAAATGATCACTTGCCTGTAAATGACAACTCTCTTGTTATCTAGGACAATTGGGTGATACTGATACAAGACCAAAGAACTATTAATTCAGATGGATTTTTTTTTTTTAAAGCAGCTTCACAGAGACTGCAAACTGCTTAATTGTGTGTTGCTCCTAAAATCTGTCTGCACTATTATAAAATAATACTATTAGCATAGCACATCTGGAATAGATCTTCCAGGACGTTAAGCTAATGCAATCAGAGATAGAAACAGTATTTCATTCAGCTCAAATCTCTAAATCTGCTTGTCGTCTAGAAACGTATGGAAGCCACATAATATTTACAGTCTGTGCCACCGTGGTAACAAGAGTTAATTATATCTTATTATTGCTGAGTGGTGAACCTTTTCATTGTGATAAAACATTGAGCAAGCTATTAAAAAGGAAATAATGGCTTATAGTAATCTTATCTAGTGTAATGCTTTGCAGTGGCTATAAAGCTATCCACTTTCCATCTGTCAGTGAGCCTGGTGATTACTTATCAATAGCAACTGAGCTGCAAAGTTCTTCCTGGGGATAAATAAAAACTTGCAGAGACCTGATGATCCACCTCAGCCTATCTACTGTGGTCAGCCGGTGGGTTTTCAGACACGGGGCTCACTGCAGCCAACGCTGTGGCTACAGGGAGGGAAAAGAGGTGTGCAGGAATGTGGTGCCGCACAGACGGCAGGTTTTAAGCTCCAGCCAGAGCTGAGACTATTTAGGCTTCCATTTGGCAAGGAACTTAAGCATGTGCTTAACTTCAGCCCAACCCATGATGTTACTGGAAAGCCCCATAAACATTTCAGCATTTCCACTCATCTTGGCAGAATTTCTTTACATTTTCTATATTTTATTTATAAATAGTTTCTTTACATATTCCTTAGCTCTTAAACTTCAGCAAGGAAGTAAGAGTTCTGCAAAACCAAGACCTCCGCAACTAGATATCCCACACACTAATTATTGCAAATTTGTCAGCCTAGTGATATCTTTTGGTGCCAGTGAACACTTGGTTGAATTTACAGTCGTGTTCTAGCTTTTAGGAGAGTCTAGGTAGCCTTGTTCTTCCTTTCGTTGTAGCACACTCTCTCTTCCTGTATAAATATGTAGAGTTTCATAAATTTTGTTCTGCCAACTGTTTAGAAGAAACTCTTCTTATACTTCAAAATGTCAGTTGTGAAATCCTGAGGGAAATTACCCAGTGAAGATAAATATATTTTTGAAGCCCCTGTTTTTGAAGATGCTGGTAGTCTACTCTGACAGTGCTTCCTGCGCATCAGTATGAGTCACACTTTTAAGTCACTAATGATTTCTTAAATTAATCTGATACAAATAAATTCCCTGCTATTGTTAACCATGAGTATATCTTTTCCACATGACTGGATCTGGATGGGAAAAAAATGTCTATTGTGAGGTTACCACCACAAAAAATGTCCACCTATGAGAATTACCGTTTATTTCTGTTCTTCTTATAATCACTCCTGTGTGATACAGTGCTCCTAGTCATGCCTCATTTTTGAAGAACTTTCCAGTGAAATACAAGAGTCAGCATGGCTGATGGAAATACTTTTTTGCCATCCCTTTTTTGCTTCCCTGTGTGACCATGGACACAGGCAGGGCCAGTGCAGGGGGATAAAAAAAAGCAGAGAGGAAAACAGAAGACCCAGTGATTAACCAGCGCTGGGAAGGTCTCTCACTGTGGCATTAGGGGAGCGTGGGCTCTTCCCTTCCCAGCACAAACAGTTGGGTGGTGAGCATGTACATTGATGGCACTGGCTCCGTGCCTGAAGCTTTCATATTTCTACAGCTTCGCAGTTCCACCTGTCCTTCAGGAAAGATGTGTGTCGGTTGCCTTGGTAGTTTCCTAAACAAATGCAGTGTGTTCAGAAGAAGCACTTGGGGCTAGCAGGCTGAGGGCAGAGATTCCAGCCCTTCTCTCCATGAGCAGCCCAGGAGTGCAAGCTGCGGAAGGAGAGGGCAAGGGCAAACAAACCACAGATATAGTCCAAGGAGGCTTAAAAATCACAAACAGGTTATAAACTGGTAAGCTTATCACTATAATCAAATACCCTTGATTTACACAGAGAACACTTTTCCAGGGGGCCTCATTGTCAGTGTACTCAGAAACAGGATGCATTAAAGGTAAAAGAAAACTCTAAATGGATTTTTTTATTTAATTACACTCTTCTGAATGCATTTGGTAACACTTGCTATAAGTGACTAAGCAAAGTATATACAATCTTTTTTTTTTTTGCAAATACCAAACACATTCAGTATTGCATATAAAATGTCATTCCATATTTTTTTGCAAAGGGACTGGAAAAATCATAATATTTCTTTTTTTTTTCTTTCTTTTTTTTTTTTTTTTAAATTTCCTACAGCAGAAGACTGCCTCTTTTCTCTCCTTTCCATTGTAGGCAGAGTTTCACTCCCCAGAGGATGTAAAAGCAAAGATATCATCATGAATATGTTATAAATTCCACCTAAGGACATGTTCCACTTCTAGAAAAGGAGTTATAATGAGAAGCGTTTCTTCAAATAAAACTGTGTGTCACTTAATTTTAGAGGTCCTCAGAGTTTTGAACAGCTGTATGTACTAGGGAAGTGCTGAGGCATAAAGCTTCATGAATGCCTCTTGGGTGTGGATGGGAAAACAGTCACCAGAAAACAGCTGGTCCAGGAGAGGAATCAAGTGGGCTGAGGAGGTTGTGAAAGCTCTGGACACTGGGAGTCCTGCTGAATCTGCAAGAGATGAGAAACTTGGGATACCCAGAGTCACTTGACAGTGACCAAGGCCACCCCACACGCCAGCTGCATGGCTCAGGCCACCTCCACGAAAGTGGCAGCTGATGCATGCAGGTGAAGACCATACACACACCCAGAAACTGTTGCACGTGATCAGGGTGATCCCCTGCTCCTAAGTAAAGCGCTGGGGCTGGTGCCTCCATGCTCATGCCCCAGCCATGTAGCTGCACATAGGGGTGTCATCCATGGGTGGGGGGAAGGTGAAAAGTGAGTGTGCTTGAATTCCATTGGTGATAACAGCTCCGTTAGTAAAAGTTATTCTACAACTACTCATTGTGATCTGTCTCCCCTGACTCGATCACTAGGAGGGACAACGAAAGGGCAGTGCATACCACACCCCCATGGGTCCTTTACTATGTCCTGATAAGCTCCTCCACTAGGGTCCGTGTCCCTCCCTTGACACCAGGAAGGAGCCCCAAGATCCAATACAAAACTGTTGGCAGAGCTAAGAACGAAAGCAGTTTAGAGGAGCTTTAGTCATATGGCTTTTTCCTGCTGAAGATAGAGGGGTGTGTAGGGAAGAGAATCTAACTTTAAGATGAGAGAAGACTATCTTTGAATTTTGGCACCAAATTTATACCTTGACAGAAGGCTTACACAGGCAGAGATCCAATACTGAATTGAGGCACAAGTACAGGTGTTTACTAGCACTTAACAATATCCCACCATATACAAGCAAAAAACAGAGAGCCTCAGGTCCAGGGGACTTACAAAATAAATAGACAAGACAGGGTGATGCTGGCAGGGCAACCATGGCAGGCAGGGAAAGATTTGCTCAAGATCACAAACATGGAAGGTCCTTTGCAGGGCAAGTGCACTGACGTCAACCCCAGGGGCATACCCTGTAAAATGTACTTCACTGTCTCTGTAGCTTTATAACAAAAATAAGCCCACCAGGATTTCTTCTTCATTTCTACCTTATCTTTATCTGACTTTATTTAAAATAAAAAAAGAGGAATTTGAGTATTTAAAAAAAATATTTTAAAGTAGCCCTAGACACTGGAGACTGGAGCCACCACTAGTTATGGACCATAACACAGCATTACAGGCATGGAATAATCCTCAAAAGTATCTGAGTAAGAGCTAAAAGTGAAGAAGAGCATTCATGTGCAGGACTTCTATTTATAATGAATATGTTTTAATGGGAAGGTGTAAAAATGAAGAGGCGTGGTAGAAACCATAACACCCATAGAAAATGTGTGGTAGGTTTGTTTTGAGTAACAGTTGTTGATGGCTCAGTCAGGCTGGGTGCTGAGCTGCCTTTGTAAGAGGTTCCTTAAGCAATGCTCAGATATAAACGTGATCTTAGTATCAACATCTTTAAGGATGTCCAGAATTCATACTCAAGAATGTGCTTACTGCTCTGCTTATCGCTGTCTGGGTTAATTGCCAGAAAAAAGAGGCTCCAAATATTTAGCTGCTCTGGAGTGTCTGCACCTCTCATTCACCAGCAGACTCCATGAGGGCAGTAGTTCTTTAAGGAGTACTCTCCCCATGTGTTTCAGTATTTTTCCTCTTCACACTTTGTCCCCCTTTCATAGGCACGTGTCCCACTTCCAGATGCCTAGGCTCCTCCAGAGCCTGTTCTGTAATTCAGTAATCATCACCCTCTTTGGCCTTGGCAAACTTGGCACTCAAAGCCAGAGCTCCTCATCATCCTTCAACCCCTAGCCAGCTCCAGCTGCTCCCAAACCAGGGTGTTGGTTCCCTAATGCAGCCCCTCGTAAAGACCTCACACTAGAGATATGGCAAGGGCCTGTCCCTTCCTACCCCCACACAAATGCCAAAATGTCTGGGCATTGGGTGCAGGGAGAGGAGGAAAGATGGGAAGGGACAATCAAAGACCTGCTTGCTGCTCCCATCCTTCCCCAGGTAAGTGCTACCTGTCTCCAGAAAGAGATTTACTACTCCAAAGGGAGTCAGATCTGTAAAAATGTGGTTTCTGGTATGTAGTTAAAGGACACACTTTGCACCTACTTGGAACAGAAGTAATTTTTTGCTGGTATTTATAATAAAGTGGGATGTAGCTGCACCTGGTATTTCCTTGTCTAGCTCCTGCTTTCACGTGGGCTTGTGTTATACTAAAAATGATCCAGACATGATTACTGAATCTCAGCCTGTTCATCTGAGGAGTTTTAATTTCTCAACCAAGACAAGAAGCT
Organism: Caloenas nicobarica; assembly: GCF_036013445.1. Classification (NCBI taxonomy): domain Eukaryota; kingdom Metazoa; phylum Chordata; class Aves; order Columbiformes; family Columbidae; genus Caloenas; species Caloenas nicobarica. The sequence goes on from NC_088245.1 coordinate 38,336,060, forward strand.
TGAAAACTGATATCCCAGAGGGAAATTGGCTGAAATGCTGTAAACTACAGACTGTGCTAAAAGAAAACCACCTACGGAGAAATATATCAGCACTGAACATATGTTTAAAATTGACTTTTAAAATAGATGTAACTGGGGATTAACTACTATCACTGTACTGGCAACTCAGCACCAGTTTCTGCAAAGAGAGCATAGGGAGTTTAATCAACTCATTCATTCATGTCAGATCTTTGTAGCTTATGGCAAAAAAAAAAAAAAAAAATAAACTCTTCCGTGTGTCCCTAAATGCCCCTGACAGCTGAGTATGATTTGATCAAAACACCTCTTCTTCTGAGTGGAACTTCCTCTTCCTTTGAAAACGAGGAGTTTTAAAGCATCAGGCCTCCTCTAACTTATTTCCATTGCCTTTTAAAAAGAAAAGCTTAGCTGAACTCATTAGCTAAATTAGTTTCTGATTTTGTTCTTGCATGCTGAAATAAATCAATGCATACAATGAAATTAAAATGACAGCATTAAACATTGATACTCTTAAATATTGATGCTCCGGCTGAAGAGGATTTATGTTCAGTGCTTTATTACTTACTAGACTCTCCATTGGTGAACAAAACATTTATTACAGACTGAACCTACTCAATCAGCTGCGTGGGACTTTTGACACTTGGTAGAAAACACCCACAGAATCACTGATTATTCCTTTTGCATGAGCATTGGCTATTCAGAGAAAGACAATTGAGTCAGGTTTCGTGGCAGAAGAACATTCATTTTACGTGGGATTTGCAAGGGAATGTAAAGGATTCTATCATCTAAGTCTCCTGCAGCAATGAGGGTCTAACAATTTCAGCTCACAGGGAAAGAAAAAAAAAAGGAGATTTGGAGGAAATGCTGTTTGTGGTTATGTCGGTTTAGCCTCCCCAGTCATCAGGACAGCTAACGAGCCCAGGTGTTGCAACTGCAGGAGTTTTGGAGTTCAGCCGTGCATGGCAGGAATCACATCAGATGCAGGTGAGAGACTGGTGTAATCCCTATGGATCCCTCCAGCTTGCCCATGGTTAAACCAGCAATCCAGTTATACCATAGGCTGTAGAAAAAGGATCATATTCAGCTGTGTAACATATTTTAGGGAAGTCAATCCCTTGAATGACTTTCTGTTGTAGTGAGGAAACCACCACAGTTTGCTCACTGTAGAGATGGGGGAGGTAGGTACCTCTGAACATATGGATACTTCAAAATGTATGTATATGGCTTTACTATTCTCACCCAGAGGAAAGCAGAAAATTCAGTGTGATTCTATTACTTGTAATACTAAATACTGCCCCAAAAAATGCATGACCAAGCGAGACAGACATGCCAGCCTTTGAGATACAGCATTTAGCAGTAAAGTGATCAAATTGCCAGGACATCAGTCTGCACAGGTGGTATAACATCTCAATCCCCATGACTAGTGTCTTTTACTGCAAGACATACAATAATTTGTGCCTAATGCATTCCTCTGCTTTTATTATGCTTGCCAACATTGATAGTGACTCACAGTAAAACAAAAGTAACACTTGACATCCTTTGCAAACTCCCACTCATCAATTAGAGACCATAAAGCTTTGACATTTCAATGTGGAAATCAGTGAGTTTCACTGCTGGCTTGCGTGGCTAATGCACATCCTTCAGCACATAATCGGCTCAGTGCTAATAAGTTAGAAGGGCTCGGGTATGGCCAGTCATGCTCAGGCAGCAGCTTATTCTAGAAAGCAGCTATTTTTGGAACAGCTGAACCATGTAAAGTCTTAACAGGTTATCTCCCAAATGAGTCTTATTACTGCGATTCCCAAATGTCCATGGATGGTGCTTGTGCCGAACGGTGAGAAGACCATATCAAAGCCGGTCATGGCGATTTGGGAAATCTCTCCCTCTGTGCAACTCTTGCATGGAGGCTGAGGTGGTAGAGCTGCTTTGCCATGCTACTCAGTGTAGGCTGAATTGGCCATAGGCTGTCAGGATGGCATATACATCCTTCTGAGCAGGAGTGATGGAGCAGGTTTAAACCATGCTGGCTGCCCTTCCAAAGGAGACTTGGCCACAGCAAGCCAGGCAGAGTCCAGATGAGAAACATTTTCCTCATGTTCTCTGCAAGGAGAGGAAATATGAAGGGCGATGAATATGGCCTCAGGAGGACAAGAAGTACCTTAGACTTGCAAGGTATAAGTTAAGACAAGAAGCGGGGGAACAGGAGCAGAGTGTATGTTTTTGTAGCTGGGTGAAGAGCATGGTTTAACTGCTCAACAACCAAGAGTTCAGGACACCAGCTGCACACAAGACAGAGAGATCCTCCACCTCCAAAGCGAAACCACATGCATGCCTGCTGCTGCTCAGGTGTTTTCTCAAGCCCCACATCCAGGGAGCTTGGATATGCTTGACAGCACTCACAGAGCATCTCAGAGCAAATCCAGGCCTTGGTAGTGGCTTCTGGTGTGGGCACAGCGCTGGCAGAGCTGCCTTGCTTCGCCTGGCATGTACTGAGCCAGAACCTGTGTGTTCACATGGTGTTTTCGCTCTGCAGCAGCTGGCAGCAAGGCAGAGGAGAGTTTCTACACCTGTGGCATGGGTGTATGCATACACCCTGTAGGTCTCTTTGCACAACCCAGCACTATATCTTGCTTGTTTCCTGACAGTCAGGACCATTGTAAAGCCTTAAAAAAAAGTCTGTATTTCTATTCCCATCCTCCAAGCATTTCTTATGCCTCCTGCTTTCCCTGGAGACCTAGCAGAGTGGGCTTTGGCACAGTGCTCCTGGCAGAGAGGGAGCTGGCAGGGCACAGATCTCCTGTGAAATCATGGTCCCTGTGCATGCCTGGAGAAAGATATGTTGATCCCTCAACTGCGTGTGAGCCAGAACATGGCTGTTTTCCAGGACACCACCTAAAAGCCAACATCTGGCTAGCAAGGCTCTGGCACAGCAGATGCCACCCAAGCAAAAGGAGCTTGCTGGCTGGAGCTGGATGTGAAGGCATGGAAACGTGGCTGACAGCCCGCCATAGCCTTCAGGCCTCGGGGGTGTACCCACTGAGGTGAAACTGCTCTTTATCCTTGCAGGAATGAAACCTCTCAAGCAGCTCACACGCTGCCTCTACAACAGGAATTGCATTGAGTGGCGCTGCTCTTTTCGTGTCAATGCAACCAGGTGACATCAGTGTAATCCCCTGTAGGGACAGGTCCCAGTCTCTGCCCCCAGGCTCTGGCTCTACTGCTGCAAGAGCAAAGACTCCACATCAGCATCATGTCCTGGTTTTCCTGCCCTCTCCTCCCTCTTCCCTTGTTGTACAGCAGCCTCTCCACCAGGCAGCTTGGTCACAGCCCTGGGGCACACCAGCAGCTTTCCTGTGCCGGAGGTGTTTGTGTAGCAACACACACAAGAACACCTCTCGCCAGCTACAAAAGAGTGCACTCCTGTCTCCCCTTTCTCCTGCTGCAGTAGCTTCTCATGCAAATGAGAGTTTTAAGACTGGTAAAGCAAGAGAAAACAGCAAGCACTGCACAGTGACTGAGACATATTGTCAGCCCAGGCAAATGAGCAGACACAGTAAACCCCTCGCTGCTGTTTGCCCAAAATACTTCAGTTGTGTCTCTGAATGGGATTCCTCAACGATGCACTGCTGCGTAAGATACCCTCCACTGCAGGATCAATGGATATTTCTTGAGCAAGGAAAAGTCCTCTCGCTCAAAATGAAGGAAGCTGCTGCCACCTAAAAAGCTTTCTGTTTCATCAGGAGAATTCTCCCTCAGCGCTGCCCTCCAGCTCCAGAGGTATTTCAATAAAAACTGAACTGCTGGCCATGTTGTCCAAAGAAAGCAGGATGGGAAGGCATGAATAATGGAGCTGCTCAGGTTCCCCAGGGTAAGATTTCATTTGCAGTCTTTATCCTGCTGCTTGTTTTCCTTCAACTGAATGAAGGAGTCAGTGATTTCATTGGAAGTGCAGAAAGAAAAATCTTGCAGCCTGTCTTTTGTGCTAAATGTAGAAGAGTTTTGTCTTTTCTCTTGTCAAAGGCTACTGTGGTGCACCACCTCCGATTTCCATCTTCCCTTGTCTTCTCTGGGTAAAGTCTGGAAATTCAGTCTTCGTCCCAAGTTTTATTAGTGCTCTTCCAAGCTTTTCAGCTCCTTCCCAGGCAGCTGCCAGCTGCCTCTTTTGCTGTCGTTGTTCTTCTTTACCCTACTTGTCCAAAACTCCATAATGACTAGCTAAATTTCTAAAAAGACGTTTAAAAAGCTAGTCTTAATAGTATGTTTTCATTTCACATAACCTTCACTCAGCAGTGGAGAAATCCAAAGTATAAAGACATGCTTTACAGGACAGCTACAAGTAATTGGTGCTGTACAGAGATCTTCTGAATGAATCCATGCAAAAGTCACTTGGTTTCAAGTTTCACTATAAAATTTATTAACTTAGGGGGAAAGTCTGTTCAGTTACAAGTTAGAAATTCGGGTTATTTTTTATTTTTGTTTGGAGGCACCTGACAAGGCTCAGCACTTTCACATGGTTTTGACATGAGATCAGGCAAAACTTTAAAGCCAATAGGTTCAGAGCAGTTGCAGTTTGAGGTTTTGGAGCTGTAAAAAAGCCTATACCAACTGCCAAGTAGATTTCTGGAGGTGTGAAGTGTGCAAACTGAAACAAGAGAAGTCTCTGCTGCACCTGCAAGCTGATGGCAGGCTGTGCTGCGGTGCTTTGCTGGCTGCTTGGCCTCCCTCCTGCCAGCCGAGGGGGAGGAGAGGAGGGTGATGGCTCCAGCCTGGTCTGGCACAGCAGTGGTGTGCTGGCTGGAGAGCAGATGCCGGCAAACTTCACACCCAGGGGCTACAGGGTGATCTGCTGCTCTGACGTCTCAAGAGGCATCCTAGGGGCCAAAACCCCTGGGCAACCCCAGCATCTTGCTGCTCGTTTTGGAGCAGGGGTAAAGCCGTAAGACAGGCTGGGGTCTGCAGTCCCTTCCAGTGCTCCCATCTGGCTGCATGTGCCCTGAAATGGAGCGTGGAAGAGTTAGCATTGTTTTTACTCTGCATCTCCTGGTGCTGACACATGGTCCCAGTGCACCTGCAGCACCTTCCTGGGGCTGGGAGGCTGTGCGAGAAGGACAGGGGGGCATGGCCCAAGGGACAGTCCTGCCACACCCCTGTTGGGCTTCCCGTGGACTCTCCATGCGCCGTGCGACGCAGATCCCTGCTCTGGGTGCGCCCAAGATGCAGCTGAGATGTTCAGCACTTCAGCTTCAAGAGTTATGTTCAGCTGTTGGTGGGGCCTTTGTACAACTGGAAGGTGCTTGGGAAGACTTCAGGTAGAAAGAGAAGCTGTGACACCTTCCAGCATGAGCAATGGCACTGTTATTTCTTGCTGTAAGGTGAAAAACAGGATTGAAAGCCTGATTAATCTGGGCTGTCTGCTCTTTCCTTGTTGCCTACATCAGCCCTGATGATGGGCCCTAATATCCTGCAGCAAACCACAGGGTTGTTCTCTACTTTGATTGCTCACAGTGCGTGACACAACTGACCTAGCCCTGATTGAACTATTTATTTGCTACTTTAGCACATGTCCATAGAGCAAGAAAAAAATACTGACTGTATTTAGACAGTGGCTGTGGATGTAATGCAAAATGCTGGTTTCGCCTTATGTAAGACAAAATAAAATAATATAATGTAACAACAAAATGTGACATAAAAAATGTAGCATACCAAACATATATATGCACTTATATTGTATCATAACCTGTCTTTGTCCTGTGTTGCACTGGGAACAGAGTCACAGGGAGGAGAGGCTTTTTTCACTCTGAATGCCAGCTAAGTGCTGGAAACCTTTTGTTCACTGTCACCATCAAGTCTCCTAAAAACAGTGTGCTGTGCAGTGAGGAGTTATCCATGGCACTACAGTTCCCTCCCCAGGGCATAGGAGAAAAAGGTTTTATTTGTGAGCAGTTCGCTCTTCTTTTTCCTCTTGGATTGCTACTGCTCAGATTCAGCCAAACTTACTTGTGTTTCTAAGGCTTCCTGGGCAAGGTGAGAATGTTACTTTGTGTGAGTATATGTGGGAGGATCAGCTGTGTTTAATTTAGGTGCACAACTTTGCCACTGTCATTTTACTTGTTTATCAGAATATATTGGAGACGAATGTCGACCCTACTGCATAGCCAGCTCTCCAGCTGTGTGCCATGAGCACAGCAGCATCGCTGCTTGATCTTCAGCTGCTGCTGGTTCTCCTCTTCCTCACCTACAGCCTGCTCAAGCGAAACAGAAATCCTGAACTCCCGTGAGGCACCAGTAGCAGCTCCTGCCTACCCTTCGAGTACATATCTAGACCAGGACGACTCTGTGGTTGCTTGTGTTTGTGCTTAAGGAAAGAAATTTTAACCTGGAAATCTGCCAGAGAGGCACTGCTACAGAAGTGGGAAGGAACACTGAGGAGAAACATGTAATGGGGGAAAGAAAGGTGATGAAAATGCAAAGGAGAAATGAGGAATAAAAAAGAAAAGCAAACCGGAACAAATTAGTCGTACTATGAGGAAAATTTCTATCTTTATTTTAACAGTGCTCACTCCAGTCCCGGTGTCAGTTCTCAGTTCTCAGAAGGTGATCTCTTGCATATAAGTCGGCTGTGAATTGTAACGGTAAAAAAAACAACCAACCAACCAAACAGCATTAGCCTCTCTTGTTTGTGAGGGATGGTGTGAAAGATCAGTCCTGCAGCCAGAATATCTCTCCATCCGGCGACTGGTCCCAGCGAGATATGTCTGTAGGTGGAACAGGCAAAAGGGCTGACAATTTTTCTGTGTGCGAGATCTGAGTAAACATACTTTCCCTTTTCATTTTGAGAGATTTCAAGGCCCCCCCGATGTAGTATTTCTGCTTTGCAGTATCAGGAAGATGTTTATCTGTTATGGTTTCGGGACATGTGCAAATGATACGTTTGGCTCCAAGTTTCAAGCCTGAGCAGGCCTGAAAGTGGTATGTGGCCCTGAAACACTCTCTGTGGGGCAGAGAAGTCTGGGCTTCACCTTGGTTCATCACTGCACAGCAGCCTGAGAGGAAGCCGGACTGGGCCGGATTCCTCAAAGGTGAGTGACTTTCATGTTTTACATAATACATATTTTCGAAAAAATGCCTTTGGGGTTGGACCAGTGCCACCTTCCATGAAAAACCCCTGGAAAACGTGCTGTGGCTCAGCAGGGGAAGACCATGCTGGATATTGTCAGTATGTTAAAATCCTCCTGATGTGAAGACAAGAGGGAGAACTCTCTTGGCAAAGCTGTTCCTCATTTCAGCTAAGGAACTTGGTAAATAAGGCTCTGAATAATTGCACCTCTGAGAAAGAAAAAATGAGAAGTTTCATCAAAAGAAAAACAAAGTTTGTTTGCCTGAGAAGAAATACATTCAGCTTTACCGAGACTGAGGTCTGGACTGCGTGGCATATTGTTTGAAGCCCTGTCAGAAAAGATTAGTTGTTTCATATAGGAATCATAACTAGCGTCCTAATGCATTAAAAATACCTCTCTCACCTCCACAATGGAAATTTTTCTTTGGATCAAGCTGACTTGCCCTGGAATAACTCAGCCCAGGGCCCTCGCATTACTCTGCCAGACATGCAGCACATCCTGCAAGGGGTAAAACCTGCCCCTGCCTCCTACCTCCAAAAAATGATTAAACAAAAATAACACCCTTTTTTAAAAGGGAGGATTGAACCCAAGCAGCTCTTTGAAATATCTGCCAACTCAGACATCAGCCCTTCAGACAAATTACTATAAATGAGTGAGTGTGACTAGGCAGTGTGATAGCTGGGGCAATTTCCAGGAGTGATACTCATCAGGAAAATAATGCTGTTGAAAGTGAAGTTGACAGGGCATTGACATACCTGTAGACCAGCCTTAAGGTGATTCAACTCACCCCTCCATTAGCCCTTCCATCCTTCCTCTCGGAGTCAGAATATTTTTTCCAATATATATGCCTGATGCCATGTTAATATTGCAGATTTAGCAAAGTGAAAAAATAAATGCAAACTTGAAATGTAAATTAGAGCCAAGCATAAGCTAATAATAAGCTGGTAATCCAACCACTGTGATCCAGATATTATTATTAGTAACTTGGTACTTATTGTACTTAGTACTTATTGTATGGCATGGAACAAATACCTTCACTTTTTTTCCGAGTGAAGTTGCTATAAAACCTGCAGATCTGTGCTGCTTGTAATAAGCCATCCCTTGTCCCCGCAAGATAGCTGGTGAGACCTTGGGTTTGCAGCCCTTCCTGGCCATCCAGGAGCACAGTCGGTTACAGCTGTGCCACAGCCGAAGGGCCTGTGGACATCTGTGCACTGGTGTTATTTGATATAATTTGGTTTACTACGCAGAAAGGCTTGCACTAGGCAACAAGGTGAGATTAGGTGCTGGCACAGGCTGGTCGGGCTCCTTGGCTCAGCATCACTGCTGGATAACACAGGACCACACTTCAGTTCTTTCAGGCTGAGAGAGCTGGGGTTGTTCAGCCTGGAGAAGAGAAGGCTCCAGGGAGACTTTATTGCGGCCTTTCAGTACTTAAAAGTGGCCTATGAGAAAAATGGGGACAGACTTTTTAGATGGGCGTGTTACCACAGGACAAGGTGTCATGGGTTTAAACTAGAAGAGGGGAGATTTAGGTTGGACATAAGGAAGAAATTTTTTACCATGAGGGTGGTGAAACACTGGCCCAGGTTGCCCGGAGAGGTGGTAGATGCCCCATCCCTGGAGACATTCAAGGCCAGGCTGGACGGGGCTCTGAGGGCTTGATCTGGTTGAAGATGTCCCTGTTGATTGCAGAGGGGTTGGACTAGGTGACCCTTGAAGGTGCCCTCTAACACAGACTATTCTATGATTCACGCGGGACTCAGGCACCAGCTTTCCTGCCTCCTGTGCTGCAAAGTTGCACTGATCCCTCTGGCAGAGGCAGAGGAAGGGTGATGTCTGCACAAATGAGAAGTATAAACATGTATTTCTAAATTGCATTATGTTGTATTCATAGTTCTGTCTCCATCTCTCCCTCAAGCTCTGTTTGGTATGATTTTGGTGTAGTTTACTGTCCTTTCGTGCCAGCTTTCCAAACACATCCAATCAGTTTAATAACTCTACAGAGGGATATCTAGTATGTCTGCTTGCCAGGATAGAGCAGCAGCTTGTAACAGGTTTGCTTTTCTGCAAGCTGTATTCTTCCGTGGCAGGCCAGAGGGTTTTACATCAGCTGCACACAGACTTTTGGGAGGGATCTGGTGGGATTTGTGCTGGAGAGCACCTGGGAAAGCAGAGTTCAGCTCAGGAGAGAAATCACACACATCAGCTTCAGCATCCCCAGGCCAATTGTCTGACTAGGAATATGCTTCATTTTTCAGCTGTTCACATCCAGAACAATTTTGGTCTTAGTCTTAAAAGTACCTTTCAGGTTTCTTCCTCTAAGAAGAAAATTGCTATATAATGTATAAGATTTTGAGAGGTAACACAAGAAAATGCTCCTCTTGTCATTTCCTCTGTCTGGTTGGGCTTTGTCTCATGTTAAACAAGAGTAGAAAAACAACATGAAATTTAAAGCTTGATTTCAAGTCAGTGGAAAGACTTTGAGGTGCTCTGGCACAGGGTTTGGAAGACTACCTCTGTCCTAGGAGTTGGTTTATGTTATGGATATGCAGAAGAGTTCATGGTTATAAGTTTAATGATGTTTAAAGTGTGATCCTGGTACAATGATGCCTCAAGCTGATTGCTGACAGTCTGCAGATATAGATGAGCTCCATGAATTAATATCACCCACTGTTCTGAGCACATGAAGATCTGTTTTTCTAGTTATGTACTTGGCATGCAGCACTCTTTAGGCCAGAAAATGGGTTTAGAGCTGCACAGTTTAGCTTTGCAAATGCATATCAGGTCATTTGTATGTTTGGCTGTTCGATTCATGCATACAACTATTTCAACAATCCAGCATAAGCCTGTTTGAAATGTGTCACTGGCAGTCAACTGGGCATTTCTAATCAAGCCTGACTCTGAAGCTGCTTCCAGACTCCAAAGGGATTACACTATCACAAATCACTGGGTACCATTTCCAAATGGCATAACTGCTGAGCAGCAGCTGGAAGAAATGCTGCCTGCTTCCTAAATTTTAAAGATTGAAAAGTCATTTGTTTAAATGAGAATTAGCTCTTTATCATTTGGAAAAACAAAGTATTATATAGCAATCTAAATATGTCAGAGGAGCAGTGTATTGACATGAAGCAAGGCAGAAAATACTAAGAATCTGAGAAGCCCTACGTGCTCTTTTCAGCTTTGTACAGATTTTCCTGTGGGTCCTAGAACAAGACTAGTCCCTCTGGTTTGCCATCTATGAAATGCCTATGATGTTATAATTTTACCTCCTTCTGAGGTCTGTTGGAAGGCTTTATCCTTTATTGTTTGCAAAATATTTTGAGATTCCCAATGGAATGTGTTCCATCCATGTAAAATATACGTTATTCATCTCCTTTTAAAAATTGAGTTCTGACTTAAGGAGCAAAAGATTATCTTGCAAGCAAAATGCAGCTAAAATGAACAAACTAATATTTATGCTTTTCACAAGACCAAAAGCCTGAGGGACTTTATTCTTTTCAGATTTTGCTGGGTTTTCATTTAAGGTCTAGTTAAGTCAGATTTCTCAGAAATCAGTCTACAGTCAACTCTGCCTGAGCTAGCTACACTGGATATAGATACACCAGTGAGGATATATGCCTGATCAATTTGGTATTTGACTTATCTGGATGCATGTTAGCCCAGATTAATACATTCATCTGACTGAAACCAGCTCTTTGCAGGGCCAGCCAGGGTATCTCTGCACAATAATTCCACTGTGCTCTGCAAACTGATTTTGCATGGAGCCAGCTCAGGTCTAGAAGGATTTATTCATTGTCACTCGGCCTTGCCTCTGTGTGCTCTAAGCTAGTTGCTGCCCTCTCTCGCGCATCAGTCTCAGGGAGGCTTATCGGCCCCGGTGCAGTGGGAGTATCAAATGTGGTTTTGCACCTAAATAAACACGCCAGCCCAGAGCTCACTCTGCCAGGGCTGTAATACAGAGACGCTCCAGTACTGCTGCTGGAAACAGTCTGTATCTGCCGGGGTTACTGCTCCTGGCTCCCTGCTGGTTTTGCTGGATTGTTGCTCCCTCAGGGTCGCGCTCGTGGCGTGTCCCTTCCTGCGCTTTACAGCCGGGATGCACCATCCCCAGACACTGGCTTGTGGAGAGCCGACACCATTGTCTTTAATTGCAGGAGATCAAATTCTCGGCTGCTGTGAACTGCGGCAGTGCCTCTGACACCAGCGCAAACTGCAACAGCTTGTACCACACAGGGACTAGCACCGTGCCTAGATCTCACAAGACCTTCAGTAAATTTTCACTGGTCCTGGAAAGAAAAAAAATTGTTAGTAAGAGACAAGCTAGTTATTCGTTTTCTCATCTGTAATGACTATGCTGGAAAAGAGGGCAAAGCTGCGACAAGCAGCTCTAAAATAATTTATAGATTACTGACTGGGAAGTTCATCATGCCACAGGTCTCACTGAACTTGGCAGCATTACAGGTTTATCTTTTCACACCCAGCTGTATTTTAATGGCCTCACAGACAGGCTATACTGGCCCAGTTCTTGCCCTCCCAGATGCTGGCCTTCACTGGATATTCAGGTGCTCTTCTTTGCAGGGGACCAAGACTTGGGGAATAGAGGGTTCATTTCTCTCCTGGAGATGGTGCCCTCCTAGCACCAAATCCTGGTTTTCACCTGAAAGACAACCCACTCCTTCCTCCTAAAAATGATTTTAATTATAATTGCAGGTAGGGTTGCAAACTTGGAGGCAGGCCCACTGGTAGATTTGGACTCATTTGCAGCCCTTCAGCAAATCAAGAAAGTGGTACACCGAGTTTATTTATTGAGGGGAACCAGAGAAACACTGTCCTAATCTATTTAATTATTATATAGAGAATGTGGTCCATTAGTTTTCGTCCTCTGGACTGTCCTGAGTACCCTTGAGATCTTTCCTGGGGATATTTGTCAGGGAAGTTGCACAGAAAGAACTCAGTCAAGTTACAAAGGATGAATACAAAGAACAACAAGAAAGGTCAAGTTCCAAAATTCAGCTTGCAAGTGAAATGAAAGCTAAGGACAAAAAATTATGTAAGCCGTATAGTGGCTAGGTGGTATGGGAAGTTTGGTTCATCACCTGACAATTAGCTAGTTTGCAGCAGAGAGCACCAAGAATGAAGCAAACAACTAAAATATCCAGCAGTCTTCACTAATTGTGATCTGAGGATGAATAAAACCAACACCAGAAAAAAGTGGAAGCACTCGCGTCTAAGAAGAGAAGAGTGGGTCTAGGTAAATTAGCTGCTTTGAGATTGTCCTGCCCTAATGATGTTCGCCTCTGAGCACTCTGGGTGCTGGAGGAGACTGTGTTTCCACAACACCTTAGTCCAGTTTTGAAGCTGCTCGGTAGTAAAATCTCTTGGGTACCCATCTCGGCCTCCTCTGCTGCAGTTCAGCCTTCCCTTAGGTATGCTCTACAAACTGGACTGCAGATATACCTTGAGTTGAAATAATCATTCCAAAACGGAGAGTGTTATTTTCTAACTTGAAAAATTACAGCTGGCCTCAACTAAAATTGTACTTACATAGATGGGGACTGGGGGTAGGTAGTGGTTTCAGAGCAAGAAAAAGTGACAGAGAGGATGTAGAGAGATGCAATGGGGTTGGGAGGCAGGAATTTATCACACCACTTTCTGCCAAACTCAACACAGTAAGGTGCAAGGCAGTTTCAGATGAATTAACATTTATCATTGAAAGGTTGCAGTGGACAGAATAGATTGCTGAAACTGGAAAGCAGCAAACTTGTTCCATGTACTTTAAAAGGGAAAATGAAGCTGAGTAAGCTTTAGATCTACCAGCCCAAATTTAATTTCTGGAGATAACAGAGTAACAAACTATCTATAAGCACGAAGAAGACAAAACTGATATGGACTTCTCAAGAACAAAACCTGCCAGAGTGACCTTATTTTCATCCCAGACAGCACCAAAAGCCTGATGGAAAAGAGAAAAGCATAAGATGTCAGATAACATGAGTGTAGTAGGGGTTTTGACCCTGTATTTCCCCTGACAGTTTTAAAAGCAGGCTACAGGAACATGTTCTTGGAGCAACTGGAAGGTTTCTGCCCAAATTATCGAAACCCAGCTCTCAATAAATAATTATCAGAGGTTTGCTCAGAAAAGCGTATCAAATGGGGGTCCAGAGGTCTGTCCAAGGTCCACAAGGGCACATCAGTATTTTCTACAGTGCTTGAGATGCTGTAAAACAGAGAAGTTGTACTAATGGATAGCTGGTGCGGTGCCAGGAGGAGCTGCAAACCCTTTGAAGGCAAGCTCTGGACTTGAGTATGAGCATAACAAATGGGACAAATGATCTAGAAAAGTAGGAAGCAATTCTGTAAGAAGTGCAGAGTCAGATGAGCATGTGTCAGCAACGGTTTACACACGGGTGAGTTGACTTGGGCCAGCATGGATGGCCAAGTGACATACCAGGGTCTCACGCAGCTTTTTGGATTCAGTAAGAAGATATTTTAAGATGGAATAAAAATGAGGAAGTTCAGTGCTTGCCTGAGCTGTGTCTGGTCCTAGTAACTGCAATCAATCTCTTGTAGTACACTTAGTAACACTACCTAAGTAGAGTAAATTTTAAAAGAGACAGTGAAGTGAATCCTGCACCATTTGAAAGTCACTTGATTTTTGCCATGTAAATCCATGCAAAATTTGGCCCAAAGCACTTAGCATGGATTAACTTCAACTGCAATAGCCAGCAGGAAATCCAGGTATAAAGAACAAAAGATACAGTGTTTTTGAGCTCAATATTTTTGCTCAATATTTTCAAGGAAAACATGAAAGAATTAGGAAATTATTAAAGTTATGTAAAGTGCAGTTCCCTGTCATGAGTGTGACTTTCCTACAGCAACGCTGTACCTTGGAATAGATTGAGGAAGTAAAATCAGAGAAAAAAATTGACCAAGCTTTCTCCCCTACTGCATCTACAATATATAAAGGACTATTTCAATGATTATGTGTGGTGGAAGCACACAGATGCGCACAAGTGAGCTTGGGAAGAAGAGGAGGGTGTGCCAGAAGATATACAGACACTTCCCAGAGATGGTCCTGTCCATAGCATCTTCAAAGTTGATGTGGAAGACAGGGACAAGCTGACAGGTATCACAATGAGCCTGCCTGAGGGCAAGGTTCAAAACGTTAGCCGGGTCTCCTGAACCTTTGTTTACTGCTTCACCCATTGATCATGGAATCATAGAACAATTTTGGTTGGAAAAGACCCTCAAGATCATCGAGTCCAACCATTAACCTAAATCTGGCACTAAACCGTGTCCCTAAGAACCTCATCTGTACCTCTTTTAAACACCTCCGGGGATGGTGACTCAACCACCTCCCTGGGCAGCCTGTTCCATTGCCCGATGAATTGCTTTGGACTAATGGAGGTTTGGACCAGCATTTATTTCAGTGCACATTTGGTAGATAGGTCTCTGCAGCATTGAAATCTCTGCTAACTGGTGCTATAGGTAGCAGTAATTACAGAAACACCCATAAAAAGTATCATGTGGTAATAATGCTCATCCACTCACAAAATAAGGGGGTACGGCTCGCACCCCACTGTCGCAGGCTTACTGGTCCAGCAGCTCACTGAGGTGTATAGGGCCAGCACAGGGCCCATGGGGCTTCAGGGTGCCAAGTCCTTCATGGGCACTGGACTCACTTGCAGACAGTTTCTGATACCCTGCATTTCCCTGGCTTAATTCTAGCTTGTAGAATCAAACGCCATGTAACAAATTATATTGTCAAAGCAGACTGAAAAGAAATGAATCATTCCAGCCTTATTCAGTTAATCCAGAATAAACAATGTGATATTTCTCAGTCCATTGCACATGGAACAGACTGTGCCATCTGATTTCTTCTCCCTAATTGGGAAGAAATGGCCGGTTAATGCAGCTGGGGGGGAAATGGAGAGGTTTGGCACTTCCAGGGCTGCAGAGGAAAGTCTCAGAAAACTCTTTTGCTTGGTGATGTGTCAGAAAGCATCCTTCCCCTTTTGAGTATAGCAAAAAAGGAACATTTATAAGCAGACCTTACACATTTTGTATGTTATGCTAATTGACTGCAGCAAAAAAGAGCAGCCTAGGTGTCAAAGCAGACCAGTTAATCAATGGGGTTAATTAGTCCCCTGCAGCCATGTATGGCCACAGGTGCCGCGTTGGTCGTTTCATTGCACTGAGAAAGGAATTGTGCACGTCACTTGCAAAGGAATATAAGTGTTTTGTATTTTCCTTCACCACTGACTGCAATAAAAAAGAAAAATATAGCCTGGTTACAAATGCCTGTGGGGCTGGAAGTGTTGGTTGCCTTCAGTGGACTATTCTGCCTGCTAAAAGTCTGCTCCTTTCCTGATTGCTGGTGGCTATCAATGCTTTCAAAACAGATTTATTTCTCAGGGCCCAGTGTGGTGGATGCACTCGACCTCCCGCAGCCAAACATGCAGTCACAGTAGCTGTTTGCACTGCCTCCTTTTCCTGGTGACGTTTGGAGGCAGGAGCCAGGGGAGCTGCTGGTGCTGCTGCCCCACTCCTCACCACTGGGTTGGCACCTCAGGGAGAGCTGCCCAGGGGGATGTCCATTAGGAGTTCTGTCCAAACAATATCTCACACAGCCCTGAGAACCGACTTTCCGCTTATGATGGACAACGATTGCACATTTCTTCTGCCTTCGAGATGAGGACCATATACTACATCTTCTCTGCAGCTACTTTTATACCGTGTCTTGCTGCAGAGCAAACAAATGGTGGCCTAAGATTAAAGGTGGAGCTTGCTGGATGCATGTGCCTTTATAAGAGAAAAGGCATTGTCAGGCTGTTATTCCACAATTCTTCTGAATTAGAAACAGTTCTGTGACAGAAATGAGATCTATAGCCTTCACTTTCCCACTGTTTACCAAGGTAGAAATGTAACAAGTCCAGGATATTAGCGCTGTGGTCCTGTAGTTTCAAGAAATAAAAGATAAGGCACAACATGGCTGAAACACATACTGTTTTTTCAGTGAACCAGATTATTGATGAAAACAAAAGTTGGTAGAACTCAGGAAGAGCTTTTAGCTACTGATAGAGATAAATCTCTGTGGAAAGGAGTATTATAAATGAACAGTGTGAGTGTGTTGAAGACAGAAATACGGAATAAATCCTGTGCTGATATTATACTCATCCACAGTTTAATATCCCAGTGTCCTCAGTGCACAACTAGCAAAACCACTTTAAAAGCCATTCATACTGAGAAGGAATGTACATCTGTAGGTTGTCACCAGTGCACCCTGTCCGTCATGTTACTTGGTTCTGGGTTTTGCTGAGCTGCAGTTCACGCAAGGGCAAAGGTAGGAGAAGGAGGGTTTCAGCCTGCTTCAAGTTCTCAGAACTCAGGCTGATCTGATCTTTACCTTAAAATAACCTATGGCTGTCTCCAGCTTGTGCCAGCCCTCTCACTGGCCTGTTTTGGAAGGAGGGCTTTGAGTGTGTCAACGGGGCTGGAGCCAATGCTCTTCTTCCCCATGGCACACTCTGAATGTTTTCCATGGCAGCAGTCTAAAGTCTGGGAAATTTTAGGGTTTTCAACAGCCGGTAGTATAAATATGCTCATCACAGTGAGATCAGTACAACTAAAGAACGTGGCTCATATAAACCAGACCTACTGGGTTTCGGCTGCTCTACTCCTTGCACATTTTCTGAAGGTGTATGTTGAAGGGTGTATTTTAAGTAGGCTCCACGGTGCATCAGCTGCACTGTAACAGTGCGTGTCTGCCTGGCCATTACCAGCCCACTGTGTACCACTGGGCACAGTGGTGTGCACTGGTACAGCCTTAGTACCAGGTACTCAGCACAGGTGGAAACGTGCCCATTTGAAATATATTCCTTGACTTTGATGCACACACTGATAAGTGAATCAGCTTTGCCTATATCTCTGGCAGAGGGGGATGATTGTCCCATGTCAGCTTTTAATATCACTATATTATGCCTGACTTCTATTGTGTCTAAAACCCACAAATCTCTTTACGTTCCACTCCTCTCCCCAAATTTTTGATATCCTAATGTCTGCTGGGCTTGCCACCCATTGCCTGCAACTGTCTTCACAAAACAAGGTCCTGCCTTAGGAGGCTTTTCTGTGCTTTGCAGGGCAAGTACGGGCTTTGATGGAGTGTGGTGGGTGATGGGGCTGCCCTGCTGACAGCTCCCACCATCCAGGACCTCCGGCTGAGCAGGATGGTGCTCGAGCCCTCGTGGGCACCTGCAAGGGAAATCAGGCTGACTGGTTCTGTTAGCATCGCTGAGTGTCAGGCAAAGGCCATTTTGACAAAAACATTGTTTGTTTGTTTTTTTCATAAAATCATAACAATCTTGAAAAAAACCATTCCGATTAAAGCAATAGTTGTTAAAATAAAAAATAACTCATTTAAAGAAAAAAATGAAGTTTAGTTTCAAACCATTTGTATGTGCCTGTGGCTTCTCACATTCCAGCCAAATGTAAGGCTTTGTATATTATTTTTGCTACTTCCTCTATTATTTTGTGATAGAAAAAATACTAGTGCATAATCCAACATTCTCATATGACATAATAGCTTAGTCAAAATACCTGGCTAATTTACTGATGACTTAAATTATTTAAAAAAATCATTATAATCAGCTGCCACTTAACATAGATTAAAATGACTTACTTTTCACAACATAGTGTTTTCCAACGCATAGAGAGAACTTAGAAAATCTATGACAATTTAACTAACGAGAATGCCTTGTTTTCATTCTTTCTTCGAAAAGGTTGTTTAGCTATAACAACCACGAAACATTTAATATGGAAAATAAAATAGAATGTTCTGCTCAGAACCAAGGAGAAGTTGTCCATAATGACAAAAAAAAAGTGCCTGACCCTCATGTCCTGCACAAGCCCCAGCTTGTGATGCCTATGAGATCTGCAGCATGAGTTTTGCCTCTGGGTCTTTCCCAATGCCAGATAGGATCAGCCCCCAGATCTCATTTACTTACATTTCAAGTTGAAGGCCAATATAAACACCTAATTTAGAAAGTGGAAAGGGTTCAGCAGGTACATCCAAGGGATGCGGCTTTAAAAGAATTTGGCAAGGCTCTTGAGTGTATTTTGATAATAAGCAAAAAATGCAGATGAAGGTGAAATAGAAAGTGAATGCTGGACATCTGCTCTTGGCAGGAAAAACAGACCCAACAACAAACCACAAATGCAATTCACACTCATCTTTGAAAAGCTATTCTCTTAAAAAACCTACATCTGATAAAAAATTTATTGAGTCAGTTCAAGAAGGTAATGTGTGAAATGTGACCCCTTTTCTTCAAAATTAAACTATTTAATAATTGACTAGAAAAAAATACAGGGGCGAGCTTTGAGAACTACACTTACATCTATAATTAAGGATGATATTATTTTGGCTTAACACCGGCCTTGTATGTACATGCGCAAGCGTATGTTTGTTTATATGGTATCAGCATAAAGGTAGAAGAAGGGAACACATGGCTCACAAGGCATGTTATATTTTGTGCACAAAAGCACCAAGCTTGTATTATTTGCATGGCATTGAATGTCTTAAGGACAACTGGTGAACTCCAGGAGAGTCAAAGATGAAGCCACATTTTTACCAAAAAATGTTTTCATTTTGTATCAATTAACTAATCAATTAGTCATTTTGTGTGCTGATGAAGAATGCATGGTTTAGATATAGAATTATGATAAGTTCATGGTTCGATGGTTGTAAATACGGTGATTTCTCTCTTCTTTTTGCCCATACCATTAAAAAAATTATGATGTATAGCCCAGATTTAATCAAAAGGCCACTAATTCAGATGTGTTTTCTTCTCCAGGCAGTGTCTGGCTGTCACTTCCACTGTTGTATAATTCTCGCTATTCCTTGATAGTAATTAGCAGTCTTACAAAAAGGTATATTGTGAAAAAACAAGAAAATCTGCAAGGGAATAAGAACTGTAGGGTCACTGTTACGTGTTCCTGGGATGACAATTTCTTCATCCTGTCTCATGCTTGCAAGTAATAAGCACCAATTCTACCCATGCAGAAACACTGAGCTTTTCTCAGGAAAATTCTCTCCTCATTGCTCCAGTTTTGCTTCGTACCTCCTTTTTGCTCTGCCCATACCCTACCTAAAGCCCGAGGCATCAGCTGTGTCAGCAGAGACCAAAAGCTCCCCAGACCTGCAACCCTGACTCCGTCAGTGGCCAGCAAGGGCTGTGTGAGGAAGCATGGCAGCAATGAGACAGGAGAGGGGTACAGCCACCCCTCCGTGTGGTCTGCTGTCACCTCTCCATCACCAGAGGTTCCAGCTCTTGTTGAGTTCACTGTGGCCCTGATGAATGTCCTTCTTTGACTTCATGTAATTACTTTTAACATCTGAAACACCCCGTGGCCGTTGCTCTACGCTCAAAAGTAAACTGGGAGAGGAGACATTTTATTCACATTTCTTCCTGGGGGAACAAGGAGGAGTGCTTGAATATTTCCCAACTTCATAAATAAATGAACAAAATTTCAAACTGTAGATTTATTTCTCAAACAGCTTTTCCAGGCAGAGAGATGATTTGCAAGTAAAGCTTTCATAAAAAGTTGCAACCATCCCTACTATGGCAATGTAATTATGAGTGTTCACTCTACCATAATCTGATGGATTTTTCTGAATTTAAAATCACTATTCCACCTCAGATGAAACAGGGTATTTTGTATGCTCTGCCTCTTTGTCTGAGGTTCTTAACACACAGTAGCACAGTACAGTAAAGAACAGATGTTAATGCCCATTAACCTGCTGACCACTGTGAACTATTTTGTATATTCCTTGTGATTATAAATTACACTGAAACTGAAAGCAAAAAAATCAAAATAAGTAACATGTGAAAGCTTTGCAGAGATATAAAGGGCAAAAGGGCTAATGAGGTCTAGTTTATTTTGAGTAGTCTGTGCTGCTTTGAAAAAATCCTGAGTAAATGATTCAGCAGGGTTATCTGAGGAAACTGGCCACCAGAAGAAGACGTGTCTTGTTCAGTCTTTACAGTTTATCTTCTGCCTGTCTCTGTTCTTCACTATAATCCAGTTAGACAAATATGATACGGATGGATGAAGACATTAAGCTAAATGGTGATTTAAAGGGACCGTGCAAGAAGATCAGAAGAGAGCTGGCCACAAGAATATGCCCTTGATGTTTTTATCAAAGTGAGACATCATAGTGGAGCAGGCACTCAAAGTGTTACTATCCTTCCTGTAGGCTCAAAATTCGAGTTGGGATGTTTCAGTTTTCTCCCATTTGGCCACAGACTTCAGTGCTCCACTTGCACTGGGCCCAGGGCAGTGACGTGTCCTCTGCAGGGGAACTTAACACACACCTGAACCTATGGGGCAGCAGGACATCCCTTCAAAGCCTGCACAACCTGGCAGCTCTACTACCCTTTCCCCAAGGGAGTCAAGAGCTCTGTAGCTGGAGGTACTGCCTCACAAGTGAAGGGATTTGGTGACACTACACAAGAGTTTGCAAAAAAGTCTTCAAGCCCTGCGCCTAGAACCTGAGGCCAAAGAACCTGTGCTTGATTTCACCTGTGAAATTTGGGATTTAAAGAGATAAGCATGCAGTTACGCTCTAAGGATGAGCTAGCTGTATCAGATCACGGCAAAGAGGTAGAAAAGTTCAGCTGAAGCATCACATAGGCATTGTGCAGATCTTCCTCAGTAAGGTGTCGTTTGTGGATCACTTTAATTAAATGGGCTGCCACACAGAAGCAGGTATATTTTAGTGCAGGCAGGTTCATAGTGTTAATATAAAGACAAGTATGTCAGAGTGAGCAGGCCACTGCACATCGGGGCTAAATTCAGCTACAAGATTGGGTGAGTCATCTGCAGGCAAGAGGTTAATGTCAGTGCTGTCCTTAGGAAAGACTGACTCTTAAAATATCACATCTGAATATACGCTATTCTCAAGCTACAAAAATTGTCAGGCTCCTTGCCAAGAGGAATTGGGTTGCAGATGCTGCTGTGGCTTTGGTTCCTTGGTGCTCCTGCAGGATGATCTACACACATATATATTTCCAAATCCAGGACAGTATTTTTATCTTTACACCACAGCGAGTGCCAAGGCACTCTCTCCAGCAACTGTAGACCCTCTGGATGAAACTGATGTGGTTTCCATGAGGCTCAAACATCCAGGAGGATGATTCCCGATTAATAAAATCTGTAGGTTGCTCTCATATCTCCTCTATGCAGAAGCCTGCAAAGGTTTTTCTGGGTTCTCATTCTGCAAGACTTCAGACTCTCTGCACAGTGTTTGTAAGTTATTTTCATGTGCTTTGAAGCTTAAACTCATGGTATGTAACTTCAGGCAGTCAGCTGAGGCACTTGAGGCAGCAGCAGCATCCACCTTGGGCTTCCTCTGCAGCGGGGAGAGAGCAGACCCACCAGAGGCTGATTTGGATCCTATTTACAAAACCATCCTATTTGCATGAGGGAAAACGTGAGCGTGTGTTTCTGTGGGTGTGCAAAATGGTGTCTGTAAGTGTACTCACACCCTTACTGTTTTACAGGACAATTTGATGCTGTCTGAAAATGCAGCCTGAGGTATTTAAAAGCAAAGAGCATAATCTATGGAGAGGAATACAGTACCCTGCTAAAAATGTTATATGTCTGATCTGGGAATACTTATGGTTTAAGTGGGCTATAAATGAATACTTAACTGCTTTAGTGCTGTGAAGTGATGACCCTCACGTGGCCTTGGGACATGCTGCACAGTCTCCTTTTGCTGCCACTCCACTGAAAATAATGGGAGCGTGCATAACAGAGCCAGCCTGGAGGGCAAGACTGCCTCCAGGAACTGCTAGACTGTCCTCTGCCTGGTATAATGCTCTGATGTTTCCAAAACAATTTAATTCTACTATCCTAGATGCAATAAATGTTATTTATGAATTCCAAATCAAAAGCACATGTAGGCTGAGCCCCACATTTTAGTACCTGGAATAGTACTGCTGTTGCTATACAAATCATAAATCATTTTTGTAAGGAAGAGATAAATATCAATCACTTAGTACATAAAACATTTTAGGGTAGTATGATTGTGTTGCAGAAAAAATGTATTTAATATAAATTTTTAAACAATAAAAGTGCAAAGTTTGGCTTATTCCAATTCATGATATTTCTTATTGTAAGCTATTTGGACAATCCCTGCGCATTTGTTTTGTCCTTGTGAGCATTGCTACTTTTAGCATGAATGATCATTCATCTAAGAATTCATGCCTGAAATGAAATGCTTCACCATTTGTTATTCTCTTCTCATAAATGTTTGTTACCCGATCACAAGAGGGAAAGCACAGAATGACTATGCAGCTCCCCACACAGCACAAATACTGAGTAGGAGCAAGAAACATTCAGCCAGTTTTGGAAATGGACCGAATCAATCCAAGGTAATATCAGACATAGAGCTCTCTTCATTCCTTTTGCACTCCACCAGAAAAACAGTGTCATCCCCAACTCACTACAGCTCAGTTCTTCCCAGACAGCATCTCTGCCCCACCACTAAGCTTAATGGAGCTGGTGGCAGGATTAAACATCAGACAGCCTCTTCTGTGCTGGGCTGGAGCAGGGCATGGAAGATGGACTTCAGGCTCTCCTGCCTGCATTTCCCCATGCTCTTTCTTCCCTCAGCGTGTCAGGTGCCTCTAATGTTGTCTTGCATCTTCCACCCAGCACCGAACAAACAGCAGGAATTTCAAATTCAGAAATAAAATACAAATCAGGCCCTTTAACAAGGATCAAGATGGGCATGATCAAGACTGAGTGTGTGCTAGGACGGACTAACCAGAGCACCGCAATCAGGTCTTTGTGTTCCCCAGCAGCGCTCCAGCACTATTTTCCATTGAAGAATACCGGGGATGACACAGATCTCCCTTTGCTTTTCAACTCAGCAAATCTAACACTGATAGTGTTCCTTATCATGAGAGGATTCAGAAATCTGGATTCACAGCACCATGCATAATGTATTACACTACCAATCAACCTCACCACTGCAAGAAAAAGTGCAAACTAGAGGTCAGTCTGCAGGCATCGAACTGGAGCAATTGGGAAAAGTGTGTTTATAACATGAATATGCTCAGCTAAATTCATAAATGTAAGTGTAATCAGCATAAGGCAATCAGTTCCTACAGAAAATCTTCAGATCAATTATAATTTCCTCTGCATCTTTCCTAACAGTTTAACTCCTTGTCCTGACAGATTTTCTCCTTATCTTTTAGTCTTCATTTTAAGTCCTAGCGATGTCCTCTTTCATCTAGTGGGGATCCCATTATTAATAATGCTGAAGCAGTGCCTGCTCATAATCTTTCCTGACACTGATGTCCAAGTCCTAGAACATTCGGTACAGACATTTTGTTTATTTGATACATTGAGCCTATCTTTTTTTTCCCCAACATAAAACAAGCTTTCTGGATACCATTGAGAAAACTGTGCATGTGTGCTAGTATAGACTCGTGATAGTATAGACTCAGGCTAGCATAGCCAAAAAAGTCCAAAGAACGCTGTAAAAAAAGGCTCACACGGGAAAAAAAGCCCTGAATTTCAAAGTCCCTAAGTTTGGAGAAAAAAGACGTTTGTATGTTGAATGAGAAATAAACAACAGCAGGAATAAATGAGTCAGGATTTGATTGCAATATTGGAATTATTGTTAATTCTGCTACCCAAAAAATAAACCTGTAATTAAAGGTGAATACAAGTCATTGCCATCAATTACCACCCCAAGCCACTGAGAATGAAGGAAGGCAAAGCACAGCTCATGCTGTGGTTGACACTCTGACAGTCCTGTCCCCTGTCCCTGGCTGGAACTTCCCATACTGTGTAAATAATGGTATAATCAAATAGCCTTTGTGACGAGAGCTCTAAATGTGCACATGATAATTGGGACTGCTTTCAAAACAGGTGGTTCTGCTCCTTTAGAGGTGTGGCTGGAGTGACTACTGACTTTTGTAAGTTCCTTTCCTGCTGTATGAGGCTGCGTCAGTGCTCCCTTGTGGCGTTACTGCCATAATTTTCATTTTTTAACTTTAATTTTTATCTTTCAAAGAAAATAATTTGTTCACTCATTAAACTCTAAGCAAAAGAATATGTGCACTACATCCAAAAGTTGTTTCTGATTTCAGTGAGTAAATTAAACAGAATACAGATCTGTAGACAAATTAACACTGGCAACATACAAGATATTTAATGTTCTGCTTCAGAATTTCTGGAGTTTAGACACAGTCACAGGTCACCCAAAACCGCAGAGTGAGCAAGAACAGTAATTTAGTCTAAGTGTTGAGATCTGGGACCTCTTATATTTGTCCTGTGCTTGAATATTGGGACAACATTTTGTCTCTCTATAATGCCTTGTAATATTTACCAAGTAAGCGAATGACAGAAAACCTACAGTAAGTTTGTAAAGCTGGATATCTGAAAGAATAAACGATCTGGTAGCTGTACTCTGAAGCTATGCAGGGACTGTCTAATACCTGCAGCTCCACAGATCCCTATGCACGTTGTTCTGGATAATATTGTGTATTGCTGGAAATAACTGAGATGATAAAAATCAAAGCATATTGAGCCACTTTAAAAATCAGTTTCCAGTCTGGAATCACATCATGGTTGGAGAATCTGTATCCACAAGTAGTCATACGAGAGACAGAAGATACAATATTTTGGATGATGCCTTCCCTCTCCCTCTGCTTCATCTCCATGAAAAGACGGTCTGAAAAAAGGCGATCAATAAACTCACAGAAATACAATCAACATTTCTCTTTTATATTAAAGTGTAGTGAATGTCCCATGATTGGCTCTTAAGGCATTTTGCAAAAGGCAGAAAGCACCAAAAAACTGTGCTAACTAAATTTTGGTAGCTTTGAGCTTTGCTTTGTTAGAGATTTCCTAGGCTTGTAAGCACATCTGAATCGCATAGGCCAATCGATTCCGCTCGGCCAATTTCTCTCCTCGGTGCTTTCATCTCAGTTTATTGGTTCGTGGTTGACTTACACCTGCTTTGATTAATTTGTGGGCTAATCATTAGCCTTCCCTGGTAAAGGTGTATTTCTGATAACTAGCCCCTCTCCTTTTTTTCCACACTATGTACTTCTAATCACACCTCCTGCCAAAGGTGACCTGAATTTGTGTGTTGCACTGGCCTACCTTGGAGAGAGCAGTTCAGAGCACGGCGGATAACACTGCACGGCACATGCTGCTCTGTGTTTTCATCACTGCATTAGTTCTGTTGCTTCATATTTGTAAATTTGAAATCAGTAAGATTTTTTCAATGATTCAGTGCCTTACATAAATACGCCTTAGTGGGAAACACCTAATTCCAAAATGAAGACAGCAAGTAACATGCTCCATCATTCAGAAAGAGCAATTTGTTAAAGAGAGCAGAGCACTTGCATTACTTTCGGTCTATCTTTATTGCTTCCAGAAGGCAACACTCTCAGGAAAGTTTTCATGGCCAGATGTTCAGCTTTTCCAGCCGTTGAAATATTTTTGGAAGGACCATCAGTCAAGACAAAATTACGGGTCACTGGGGATACACACTGACCTTTGCAGGAAGAAGGTGGTTTGGCTCGCAGACCAGCCTTCCTGGCCAAAAGTCTGCTAGGAGGTGAATTCTGTGACATCTCTAATTGGACCTCATTATTCAATCTAATGGCCTTGCTCAAGTCTGAGTATTACCCTGGAGTGCAGGACTGCAGAATCATAGCCTAGCAAGGCCTGATTATTTTCAAGCCTAGCAAAGCAGCAACTAATTTATGTACTGATCATTAATGTGTGATTAACATCACCTACTGATTACCATTTCCTAACAAATTGATCATGATGCCCTGGCTGGCACCAAGAAGCGTATTATACCACAAATGCAATGCGAGAGGTCTCTGAATATGAGCTGCAATGCCAAAACCCAGTCCAGCACCATGGTGTTCTCATGGCAACTTGTGAACAGAGGGGAAGACAGCTCTGGAGTCCCCTTTGCTGCCCTAAAGCAGGCATCCAGCACTGACTGAAATCTCACCTGCCCTCGCATTGCTGCTCCAGGAGTAGGCAAAGGTTTCCTAGAAGTCAAATGTCACATCTAACAGGCCCATGCAGGTGTCCTGGGTGCTTAAAAGCCTTTTTTGAACAGCACTAGGTACTCATGTGTAGGCAGTTGAACCTGCTCGTGATGGGCAGCCAGCTGAACAAAGCTGGCCATGGGCTAGTGGAAGGATTCAAGTATATGAGCACAGGTTTCTAATTCTGCTATATGAGACCCTGAAGGTCCTCTGTTACAGCCATTGGCCCCATCAGGAGGTCACTGCACCCTGGGTGTCCTAGATGGCAACTCCTTCCTGCAGGCAACCGAACCAAATTGTCCATCTTCCCTAGCTGGAAAGACAGCCAGGACACCCAGTGCTTGTGCAGGCTCCTACATACTCACACCCACATGCAGGTTCCTTCATCTGGAGTTGAATCTCCGTCCTGGTTTTCCAAAAGCAAGTTATCTTCAGTGGTTCCAAACAGTAATGTCTTTGGTCTGCTTCTCAGATTGAGCCAAATTAGCATGAGGCACAAGGGGTTCTGCTAAGGAGCTGTGACTTTACCTAGCGAGGCATTTACTTAGCCATTGTTAAACATATCAGTATGTAATGGAAAACTGCAACCTTATGGGGACAATGTACAAAATCACACCCGCCTGATTATAAAATCATTAATTATTTTATTGTTCTTTGCCATCTTTTTTGAGGGGGAAGGTAACAGGCATTTTTCCACTTAGAAGAAATCACACGTTAGATTTATACAGAAATAGTACATGTGATAATTGATTAAAATCATCACTACTTTTAAGTATTTTTTCATTCAGTTGCAATACTAAGGTGAAGAAAGCATCCAGCAAAGTTAGACAAAGCTCTCACAATCAGCATAAATTGGCCTAAGCAGAGGCTGACCCCGAAAGACCTGATTCCAGCTGCTTGTGCCCTCTTGTTCCAGCAGCGGCATCCCTGCAACTGCTGGATGAACTGAGTCAGAGAATTATCAGCTGAAAAGGCGTTTTGCTGGGTGTTATACCTGGTTAGTTCTCAGCCAGATGTGGCTCAGCCAGGGACTTCACAGACTCTAATGCTGGTACATGAAACACATGGGAACAAGTGAATATGGATCAGCTTAAACCTGTTATGAAACCACAAGCTAGAAAAATATCTAACAAATTTAGAATTTATGGTCTGGTGCAATAAGTGCATTTTGCAACATTTGGACTAGGTGAAAACTATTAATAGCTTAAATGCTAAAGCCTTTGTTTTATCTGCAAAGAAGCCTTACAGCAGTCACTCTTGCGTGCTGATCTTGCAAGTCTAACAGACTTTTCCCCACTGCTGAGTGAGTCCCAGATGGTTCATATAGCTATTTGTCCTACATACTTATAAGGATCCATTATCTGGATAGCTGACTCGTGCAGCAGAAGATTTTCCAACTGAGAATATTTCCTCTCAGTGCTCTGTGCTATGATTTTCAGGCATGCACGCAATATTTTAATTGATGTATTTATTATTTATTACGGAGTCATTCCTTTGGAAAAGACCTCATTGCAAAAAAAAAGAATATGCTTAATGCTGCAATCAGAACATAGTGAGGATTGAGGTCGTTCCACTGCCGCGGGGCCAGAAATTTTGCAGCTGAGATTGTCATAAACCATGCACCTGCCTGGTTCACTTTTGGATGTTTATGCCAGAGATGCTAATCTTGCATATCCAAAAAGCAGGCTGCAGACCCGATGAAAAAAGGCAGGAGATGTCTGACAGTTTGGAGGGTAGGGCAAGGCTGCAAGAAGAGATTATATTTGCACTGAGTAAAAAGTAGAGGTGTTTTTGGTTTTGTTTTTGTTTTTTTGCAAGCAGTCCAGCAGTTCTTATAGTTGATAGCCTTGTCTTTCAGGTGTCTTTTGGAAAGACCAGTGAGAATGGATACATTTTGCCAAAGCAGGAGTGACTACCCTCTTTAAGAAACAATCCTGCAAAGCCACCAGTCATTAGTTTTCCCTTCCAAAGAAGTGGGCAGTAGAAACTGTAACTGCAGAGCAGGATGGCAGGCAGTGGTAGCGGCATGGTGGCACCTTGCCATTTGCCCTGTCACCCCATCCACTGCCTGCACAGCCCCCCAGGCTCTGCTGGGCCCCACCAAGGGGAGCACCAGCCATTTGAGAGCAGGAGGAGGCTGGTGGAAACAGAGGGGAGATGAGACATTCCTCTTTGGGGCCTAGAAGCAACTATGTGGGCTGGAGAGACATGAAGTGATCACCTCTGTGCAACTCTGCACCGGGGTGTTTTAGGTGAGGGCATACAAGGGTGGCCGGGGTGGCCTCTCTGGCTCACAGAGGCTGCTCCATGGCTGGAGGAATGTTCTCCTCCAGCAAGCCAGCTCGCCTCACCTCGTTGCCCTGAAATGTGAGGGGAAAAGTGATGGTGAGCAGCGGATAAGATGTTGCCTGGAGAGCTCTGCTCCCACTAGCAGGCAAGCTAAGCTGCCCTAAGCTGGGCAGTGTCTCCTTGCAGATCTCTCTTTCCACTCCACATGCACAAAGCAAAGGTAGGGTGCCTGTCATTGCCTACATAGCTTGTCTCCAAGGGCTCCTCATTCTCAAAATAAGCCTTAGATTTGATGTTTTCATACTGGTTCAGGAGCACTTTGAAACCATGAGCAATTTGTAAAGGAAGGATAGCGCGTGTGCCCAGACCACTTTTCACCAAGGGTTAGGTTACATGGATGGGTATAAACCCAGCCAGACCACCTCTGCCTGCCAGCACAGGACCGGACGCCCCATTGGCATGACACAGTGCCCCACATGAAACATAGCCTTGATGTGTGCTACAGCAGCTTTACAACTTCTTGCCTGCAACTGGCTCACATATCTGGCCTGGCTGGAGAAGGGCCCAGATGTGTCCAGAACCAACACATCCATGGAATTCAGGCTCCATGGAACGAGCATCATATTTTTGTCCAATGCATGTGAAGCACATATAGGACAGCAACTGTTCAAGCCTTCGGTTGCTGTGTGTTACAGTAACACAAAATGTAGTAAACAACCTCCGTGTAGGGTAAATAAACAAGGTAGCACTGCTGAAATTAAGGCTGGTTTCTGTGTTGCCCTGTTCCTTGTAGAGTCATTTTCACCTTGACAAAGGGGAGCTCAGCTATCACTTGGATATGTAGCACAGCTGTTTTCCACTGCCTGAATCACAGAAACCTGGATCACCCCAGACAAATGTTTATAAACAGGCACCATGACCCCTCATCGTGCAAAAGCTGTGGGCCCAGCCAGTGCAAGAACATTATAAGGAAAAGATGTCACTGCAGCAGGAGCAACAGCTGCTGAACAATGTTTTTTTCTTCTCCTTTTCTGACCCTATTCACTGTTTGTTGAACTTTATACCAGCTCTCAGAGTACTGGCAGGTTTTCCGGCTTCTCATGCCTTTGAATTACACAAGAATTCTGAACTCCCTCTCAAATCCATTTAAACCCTCCATTAACACAGTACCTCTGCTCTGACTGTTTTTTTTTTTAAAAAAAAAAAATGGAACAAACACAAGACCAATAACAAATGTTGAAAATTTGCTTTGCCATGGCCCCAACAGTTACACAGTCACTTGGCGCCTGCCTTCATAAATCAGCTTACAGTCCAGCCGAGATGAGCTTCTTTAAAATACCCTTTTATTACTTCACAGGGTATTAGCTTTTTGCCATCACATACTAAAAACAAGCCTGTGCTTCCTGGAACTGCTTGGACTCGATCCCCTCTTCTACTTCCAAAACAAAGACTTGTTTTAAAAAACACTACGCTGGTTCAGACTGCACCACTACCAAGGACAAGCAGCTGATAGAGGAGAAAAGGCGTGAAGCAGCTGAGCAAAAATGAGGGTAGCAAAGGGACATAATCTAGTTCCTAAGCTGGAAGAAAGACAGCCCGCCCAGAAATCCCAGGCTAGGAGTCCTGTAGTCCTCTAAGTAGTCCTCAGTGGTTGCCAGTAACTGCCCATTTTGGAAAAAAAGGTACTATTCTTAAAGAAATCATGGCAGTGTTGTTTGTGTTGGTGTGCACAAAATGCACCTGGAAGGAGATATGCTTCTGGCAACAAGGTGCCAAGACAGTCCTAGACTAGTTCTGAAGACCATCAAGTGCTTTCTTTTCATCAGCTGAGAGGAGGGGAGACCTGATCACTCTCTACAACTACCTGAAAGAAGGTTGTAGCATGGAGGGTGTTGGTCTCTTTTCCCAAGTAGGAAGTGTTAAGACAAGAGGAAATGGCCTCAAGTTGCACCAGGGGAGGTTCAGATTGGATATTAGGAAAAATTTCTTCATGAAAAGGGTTGTCAGGCATTGGAACAGGCTGCCCAGGGAAGTGGTGGAGTCACCATCCCTGGGCATGTTTAAAATGCATGTAGATGAGGTTCTTAGGGACATGGTTTAGCGGTGGACTTGACAGTGCTAGGTTAACAGTTGAACTCAATGATGTCAAAGGTCTTTTCCAAGCAAAATGATTCTATAATTCTATCAGCACAAGAGGTGGATTAGGAGCAGTACCAAGCCCTTCTGTAACACACTGAGATGGCTCACTGGGACCAGGTCCTGTGAGAGGAGAACTACAGCTGCTCAAAATGAATTTCTTTTGTCAAACTCCTCATGCAGTGTCCAGGGAATACTGAAAAAAAGACTGGTTCAACACATACTGATGGCATTAGGTCAAAAAGACCATCCCAGATCTAATGTTTGCAGGGAGTTAATTTTACTGGATTTATTCCATTGAATTGAATTGAAAATGCTCTGGTAAGAATCTGCCTATGAGGCACAACGGAGTCAATAGCAATTCTAGCAACTCCTCCTGTAGAGGAGGCTTCTGGCAGCAGCTTGGATCAATGTGGCAGAGTACTTTTGATGTGCACAGATGTTGGTTTCTCTCTTTTCTATATTGGATGAGGACTGGAATACTGAAATATCTACATTTAGTAATCTGCATAGAAGCTGGGTGTCTAAGGTCCCCATAACGGAGATCTTGTCAATACAGCCAATGCCATTCCATGCCATTAGGAGTCTAGTTCTCTGCAAACCATAGTATTTTCTAGAATCTTTTGTCTGTATTGGGAAGTTAAACGACCTTGGCCATGGCCATGTTGCTGATAGGTGCTGAGTGCCAGAGTAGGTATTCTTGTGTGTTCTTCCATATCTCCATGTACTGCACTGAGATATCCTGTGTCGTATCTGCCACCTCATTGTTGATGTCTCAGATTCCCTGTAGCATCTCAAGCAACATGAGAAGTCTCTGTGGAGGCAATTGAAACACCGTCTGAGCTCAGGTGTCAACATCTCTATGCAAACACTTCAGCATAGATACTCCACTCTTGATCTGAATCTGAATCATAGTTGACAATAGTCTTAGTGCTGATATTGCAACTCTACGAAGCAACCATTTTACCAAAAGTGTCCTGGGCCCCTACCAGGCTCCCTTGGCCCCCTCCCTTCCTCCTGCAACTCTACCACAGTTGTGCTGACAGCATTTTCTGAAAACGTCTGCACCCAGCATCCCTTCAAAAGGGAATTTTCCAAGACAAAGAGAAAACCACAGTAAGGAGAGCTGCCCAGGGCTGTTCAGAAGATAAGCAGGTATAATTCTTGGGATATCCTCTTCCCTCATCCTACTGATTCATACTGCTGGGCACAGTTTCATTCAATGAAATTTAAAAAAAAAAAAAGCATATAAGGATAAGAACCATTCTGAATACAGAAGATGTTGGATAGTAACATTCCTGAAAGACTTCAGTTGAATGTCAGATAAAACTAGATAAAACGCCAGCACCAGAGAGCAGGTATAAAGGCGAATGGGATTGGTGAGTTTGAGTCAAGTTGCCATCTTTACCAACTACCACTTAGACTCACCATGACACCTTTTTTTCTTTTTCTGAAAGTGTTATTGAAAGTCCTGTTGAAACACATTTCTGAGGATGTGCTGCCATCCACCTCCTTAAGTTTCGCAGGCAATAGGTGGACTGTGGCTCAAGCCCGGTGATGCCAGCAGGCTCAGTCCCTGTAAGTGGCTGAAGTGAGGGTGTCTCAGCACCCACAACCCACACTAGGCTGGTACAGGAGGTGAGCACTGCTCACTACCTGCACTGGGGAGAGCGAAGCCATGGGGCAGTGTCACTCCTCCCCCTGCTCTGTTAAGGGAGGCAAGTGCACCAAAAAGTCCAGGCAGATGTTGCACCCGTGTGAGTCACATCACACTGTCACTTGTACCCTCTGCGTAAAGCAACGTGGGCAGGAATGCCTCCTCCACTGACACACACAAATACCTGCATTAACAACACCTTCTTCAGAATATTTTCTGTTTAGTGTTGTTTTCATTGATTTAAAATGCAGAAAAAGGAAAGCAAAGTAGATCTTTTCTCAACAACAGTCCAGATGAAGCAAGTTAAAAAATAAAATATAATTAAACGAAGCTATGGCTTGTCGTTCAGAATGATGCCAAATATATAATTACTGTCATATGTAACTGTTTTTTGTAACTTGAATAAAATGAAAGACAAAATAAAATACTTGCCTCATTGTTTCTTTCTGATTCACTGCCTACAAACCTGTAGTGCTTGAAGAGGATGTCAAAACAAAAGCTTGATGGGAACTTTTCAATTAGATGTTTTTCACCAGAAAATGCTGTTTCATTGAAACCAAAACTTTTCAAGGAAATCTATATCTGTAGTTGAAACTTCTGTTAGAAAGGTTTTGGGGTTCAGAATTATATTTCTGATTAAAAGGAGAAAAAGACGAACAGATAATATTAACACACAAGACCGAGCATCTCCTGAGTTTGATTCCCTTCACTATGTGAGTGAATGAATCACTTGCCTTACGAAACACTTTCTCTCTTTTCTCTCATATATTTTTGTGATAAATTTCAATAACCTTTTTGATCATCAGTATAACTAAAACAACTGTGGAAACCTCAAAAAGTTTTGCAAGCTGGAGTTCTCATTTCTAACCAGCCCATCTAATAGCCAAATGTGTGAGTCTTCTAGGAACGTCTGTACAACTCCAATTCCAGAAAGCTTTAAGTCTATGAGAGATTAAAATAAAAGCATAAACCAGAGAAATTTCCACAAGGAACATCAGCTATGTGTTCTTGGAACAGGTCTGTGTGACTCAAAGAGTGGCCAAACACTGTTGTCCTCCATTTTTCGGAAATGTACAAAACTGACCTTCATCAAGTAGTTACCCAATGGCTGGTTTTGGGCAGGCAGTCCAAGGTGATCTCTTCAAGGCATTCAAGGATGAGGTATACCAGACCAGGGAGACAGATAGTAGCCATTGTTATTAGCAAGCAGACTCAGGGAGATCTTCCTGAGCCTAGGAAGAAAGCATCACTGATGAGAGTTTGGTCTTCCAGTCACTAGAGCCTGTGGCCCTTAGCAGTGAAAGGCATCCATCACCACTGTGTTAATTTTAAAAGTGTTTGGAGTTGCACTTGTCTGTGCATCTTCCCTGGTTAGCTTTGTAAGTTGTGCTTCCTGTATTCTTTCTTCCTAGAGAAATAAAATTAAAAAGCACGCCCAACAAAAGCAGGAGGTTAAAAATACCGAAGACCCATATGATACTTAAGCCAGTTACTTGTAGTTTCATGATCTGACAAATCTCTTTTCCCAGATCAGGTATCCTGACTTAGGAAATGCTCTGACTGTGGTGATACAAACCTTGAAGAACACTGGAGAACAATTCTGATGTTTACACACACAGTGATATTTTCAGGAAATTCAGCGGCTTTGTCCATTATCAAAACTACAGAGCTTTGTTAAGCTTTAGCTGAATTTCTCAGTTTGCATTTGTAAGGGAGTTGCATTTTCTACAGTGAAGGTGAGAAAGTTTGACCCAACATTCCTATGTTGCCATTGGCCAGCTCTGGCATAAGACAAGCAAAATGGCATATCTCTGCAGGACTCAGCTGATGAAGGTTCTATGTCCAGGAAATTAACTGTCAGTTTAATGCAAGTCCCTTACGGCTTGCCAGTGACAGTAGGCAGGTAAGTAGAATATCATGATCGATTATCACAATGGCTGTTGATAGACTGGGGAGACCTAACATTGACATCTGACATGTGGCCCTTATCCATCATGGCTCTTACTGCTGTCTTCTGATTATGAGGGGGCTGAATTATTGAGCAGACCTAATTCATGGCAAGCTGCCACTTGCATTTCTGGGAAAGGCGAATGTAATAAGAAACAAATGCCTCAACTACAATTTTGTATTGTCTCAAAGTCTCTCCCATTGTGCTTCCCTGCTGGGTAAAAAAAGGCAATGGAGGAGGCTGAACTGCATGCTGACTGGCTTTGCATGGCAGTGACAGGTATTCAGACGCAGTCAGACTGTCTGTCACCGAAGACCAGCACCAAAAAAAATGTTAAGACAGTGGGAATGCAGCACCTTTGAAAAGGAGAAGGCTCACTTAAAAGTTTGGCAGGGTCAAACCCTCTGTTATAGTTCTCTCTTCACCCCTCAAAACTCTCAGACAAAGAACATGAACTTCTGAGACTGTAACTGAATATGAAATAATCAGCAAAGGCATGCTCCACTCACATAATTTATTTGGATGTAGAAACTGGCACTTGCCCCACCTATGTTCATAGCCCAAGTTCTCTGCCACAGAGAGACAGGATCCATGATTTTCAGTCCAAGGGTATTTCTGACATTTCAACATTGATTTTCACTGCAAAATCCAAAACAAAAGTTCAGTGTTTCAAGGTCTCCCTCCTAGAGGAGCATGACTTGATGGCAAGACAAGGTGGATATGGCGATGCTGGTGGTGAAGGATGGAGCTGCCCATGGGACATGGAGCAGCCCTTGCCTCCAGCTCCAGGCCACACACCAGGCACTGCCACCGTGCCAGGGACCCCAAGGTGGATGGGACTGCAAATTCAGTGCCAGGGAAGGACGTGCCAGGAAAGCACAGCCCTGCTGCACCTTCCCACAGCCTAGCCCCTGACTTCTGGGTCTTTTCCAGTTAAATTAATCAAGTGTGATCAGGAGTAAATGCAATCAAATAACTGATTCATAAATGTTCACCTGATCTTTTAAGAGAGGGTGAAGTAAAATTCTATCCATCAAATTTGTGTAAATAAACTACCAATGGGGAAATACCATCTCTGAGTGAGCACCGAAAGAAATAATGCTCTCAACTATTTCTTCCCCAAAAAAATTGACTGCATTCTGGTTCCTCTTTATGGAAAGTGCCTATAAATTTGCTTTGCATAAGAAAGGAAGCAATAATAAAACCAGCTACACACTATGAAGAATATTTTTGTATTTAAAAAAGTTACTAATAGAAAATCCCCTTTCCTTCCATTCAAAGATGTTTTCAATTATCTTCAAAAGTGAGATCCCAGAACGGTTCACAACTTTGTCCTCAGCAACACTGAAACAGTGCCATTAAAGTCAATGAGATTACACCTGTTCAAATGATCGCAGAATATAGCCATGCATGTTTATTGCAAATGCATTTGTAAAACATATTCCAAAGGACAAAAGGTGCATAAAAAAATGCCATGTCTGTAAATATCAGCATTTTTACTGTGTTTTTAATAAATTCATGCAAACAGAAGTGGATTTCTGGTTTTTTCCTTCAAGTGACCTTCCATACTTCGCAAGTTTGCCTAGCCAGGCCTTATCTCCCAGTCCTCCACCTGTAATTTCAGCAAAATATAGGAAGAAAACTCCTGTAAAATTTCAGTGATACAACCATCACATTAACTGTGTATACGTTTCTATTTTGAGAAGAAAAGGCTTTTTGTATTTTGATTAATTGTCTTTGACAGACTCATCTAGGAGCATGAATAGGTTGTATTATAGACTATTAACTTGCTAGCAGTCCCAGTGCTGGGAGTGTTTCTAGGGAGGCAGATTTCCTTTTGATCCTACCAGACCTTAATGATACTGTTTGTATTAATATTAGCAGTGGCATTTTTAAAAATTCAGTATTAATTGAATCTTGATTTCTTCATTATTTTGCACATACTGTGCTTTTCCATGAGAACCACGACGCATGCCAACAAATGCCTAGAGAAATATCTTCACCTCGTAAGCTACAAAATAGATTCTATCATCCAGTTAATTTATGGCAGCAATTGGAAGTCTGCAGAGCTGGACACAGCTGACTGGCAATGAGCGCATTGTTATTAAATATGAGCAACATGTGACATTAATCTCAAATTAATTTTTGAGAGAAATGTATGCAAATTGCAATAACCTATAATAAAGAAGTAAAAGAAAATGGTGCAGTACATATTCACAAAAATTAATTTCTGTAACAGGTTTATACACATTACTTGGTTATTCCTAATTTTATTCAGTGATTGACTGAAGAAGAGACCAGTCAAGAGACCTGAGTATTGGGTGTACCAAGGCTGAAGTTCTTTGCTTGGAGCTGACCAAAGAGGCTGGATAACCCTGATAATAACTCCATTTATCCAGCTACAGAAACACCTTCAAGGAGCTGATGTGCATTGCTGAAGTTGCAGGTGTCATTTTGTGAAACTGCTGCTCGCACAAAAACCACAAACTGTCAGGTCTGTGCCAGGACATTACCTTGAACAATGTCATGTAAAGGTTGTGCCTCTGTGAAGCACTGGCTGCAGTTGCCTAACACACTCTCCTGGATGGGAAATATAGAGATTGTGCCATATCAGAAAGAGAGAGTTTCTGCAGAAGGGTTTGGCAATGAGATGAACATTGTTTTAATTAGAATTTTCCATTGGAAGCATTGCCTGTTCCTGAAAAGCGCTGTATATTTAAAATGTTTAGAAGTTTTGTTTTGTTTTGTTTTGTTTCGTTTTGTTTGTTTTGTTTTTAGCAGCTGGTAACCATTTTCCCTCACCACAAACTGCTGAAAATTTGGGGCCTTTCTAGCATCGCTGTTTCAACGAAAAGCAAAAATGTTCAAAGAAAAAGATGCATTTTTTGAAATATTTCTTTTAAATAAAGTTCCAGTTTGTCTTCAAAACAGTATGCTCTTGATGGAAATCTTTTGACGGAAATCTTTTGACCTGCCTTTTTGCAGAGAATAAATCCTGCTGGAAGGTGGCAGAGTAAATCCCTCCATATCATTCATACCAAAACCCTACAAAACATTATTAGGAAGTAGAAATCCCATTGAAAGCACTGCAAGTCAGGCTCTAAATATTTGTGAGGTTTTCTGTGTGTCATCCTTTTGAAACTCTTACCTAGCACACTGCAAACTTTTGCTAAGAGCCTCGCATCTGACAGCCCAAGCCTGAACAGTCAGAAACATCAAACGGTACCTTAAAACCTGTATAGGAAGTGGTGGGGGTGGGCTGTGTGGGATGTAGTTTTCTTTGATGCCAGCTGTAGAAGACTGGGTGGGCTGCAAGGCAGGTGTTGTTTTTTCACTTACGGAAATCCATAGCACATCCTAGGAGGAGAGGCATGTTTTCCTGTGTGTGCTGCCACGTCCAGTAAATCACTGGTTTTCCAGCTTTTCCTCAGAACCTACAATCCTCAGACTTTCGTCTGAACACAATATCCTCTGTGAGCACTAATCACAGCCAGTGAGGAGGAGAAATTGCACATAAAATTCTGTGTATTCCGCAAACCCTGACTTCACAGCCCCTTGCCCTGTGCTGCTGCAGCAGCAGGGGACCCTGCTCACCCAGGGGGACCATGAGAAGAGAAGCCTGGGTTCTTCATGTGCTCAGACTCAGGGACTTCCATGCCCAGCTCAACCTGTTCACACACAAAATGTGGGTTTGTTTTTAGGCTGCCTACCCCACAGGCAATTTACAGTGGGGCTGCAAAGACAGGTTGATGTCTGCTATCACCACAGGTTTTACCAAACCTGTGCTAGCGTGTGTTTCTGCAGTCTGCCCTCAGCAGCTCTGAGCTGATGTGTCTGAGAAGGTGTGAAACAGTTGTGGATAAAGGCAAAAAAAGAGAAAATCCAGCTCACTCCCTCTGGCTGGTTGAGATAAATGCTGTGGTTGCTTAAGATGTGCCAGTGTGTTGCAGACAGAGAAGACTTTCCTTATGGAATTAATAGCAATAATTTATTTATCATTGCCATTATTTGTTGACTAAAAATAAGTTGACCATCTCTACAGGCTGATCTTTAGCTCTTCAGAGCCTGCTCTGATCAGAGATGTGTAACTTACACTGCCTGAGGGTCACTTGGGTGCATTTTGCCCAGGAGATCCGTTCCTGACTCTTCATTCCTGATGATCCTTTGCTTTACAAGGAGCTAATTTCCTTCTAATCTGTATCCAATAGTCAGTGATGACCTTCTCACACAAAGCCTGGCTGTATTTGCTGGTGAGTTGAGAGACCATCATGTTCCCGTGCTTCCCATCAGGTGGGGTGCATAGAGCTTGTACTTGCCCTATGGAGAAACATGGTTTATTTGTACTGGGCAGCATGTCTGGTGGCAATCTCGAGCTCAGAGAGGCACAGAGAGGACACGAGGAGGATAAATAACAACCTGCAATGGGGCCAGAAACCATCTTTTGGCTTCTGTGCTCACATGCACAACACCAGTGTGGGGGACTGTGTACTCCCTCTTGCCCAGGGAATGGGAGAATG
This sequence comes from Caloenas nicobarica, assembly GCF_036013445.1. Lineage (NCBI taxonomy): Eukaryota > Metazoa > Chordata > Aves > Columbiformes > Columbidae > Caloenas > Caloenas nicobarica. Next base: position 38,374,828 of record NC_088245.1, read on the forward strand.
GAGCTGTTCTTCCAGACCCCCAAGTCCTCCTCACTTTTGGCTTCATGCAGACAACATCCCATCAGGAACAGACAGAACAAAGTACTGGTGTGGTTTGTTCATAGTCAAGGAAATCTCAGTTACAGAGTACTTTTTTTGGTCATTTTTGCCATTTTAAAATTAAAGACTGTTTTCCATCATTAAAGATGCCAGTCATAGCTCCTGCTCTACTCCTAAGTCCACTTTCCCAGGGAAACAAAGCTTACATCTACCCTGTTGGTCAGCATGTTTCTCACTGTTGGTCTCACACTAATATTAGCACTCATGATCAATTTCATCCAGATTTGATGGCAGGGCAGAGCCCTCATGAAACATGAGGGGCTTGGAAGAGAAGAGAAACTCTATTAGGCCCCACTGAAGAGGAGTTAGATACCAGGGAAAGCCGTGCTGAGCACCAGGCTTCGCTTGTAGTGCTGCTGGTAAAATGGCTCGGGGTATTTCTTACCTCACAACCAGCTTGCCTGGCAGGTACCTTGCTACTGAGCAGAGGTTTCACTTTTCTTCCCTCAATGTGAGCAGCCGTAAAGGTTAGAAGCAGAAATTTACTGAAGAGAAGAAATTGTCTGCTGAAGAATATGGACAAAAGGCAGCCACAACAGTCTACTGTTAGTCTCCACTGGACTTCGTCACTGGCCATATGGGATGGTTAAAGAGTGAAAGAGTCTTACTGATCACTCCTTAGCTCCCCAGTTGACAAATAAGCTTATGGATGGAAATCAGAGAGTCTTGGTTGATGTGATATTGCTGCCAGTGATGCGCCGTCGTGGTAGCAATCAGCACCTGCTGGTCTTTGACCCTCAGCAATCCCACAACAGAAGGGTCCTCTGAGAGACTGGACAAGGTAGACAGTTATTTAATGTTAAATGGCTCTTCCTCAGGTTGGCTCTTCCAATTGAAAAAAACCAAAAGGTGCAATTGGTATTAGTTGCTGCTGGAGGGCTCCTGAGATACAGCAATGATGAATACAGATATCCCATCAGCTTAAATATGAATATATAGGCCAGTACTATGCAGCACAACAAAGCAATTGCTTTAAGCCAACTTCTAGAGGTGAACCGCACGTAAATACTGATAAAATGTGTTCACAGCAAGTAAGGTATCACAGAACACAATTCTGAGAGCAAACAAGACAACATTGTGAACAGCACCTATTAAACCAATATAATGACTGCAATCTGCTTTAACACCTCTAGATGGCTCCTGAAGCGTGAAGATCTGCCATTATCTCAACCCTTTGAGCTGGTACCCTGCCTGGGAATCCAACTCAGGTGGTGGCAGTGAAAGCATCGAATCTTAGCCCCTTTTCGCCCCGTGTTGGGTACCACAAAGGATTGTCATGGTTTAACCCCAGCTAGCAACTAGGACCACACAGCTGCTTGCCCACTGCCCCAACAAATGGGATGGGGGAGAGACTTGAAAGGAAGGGAGAAATTCGTGGATTGAGATAGGAACAGTTTACTAGGACAGCAAACAAAGAAAAAAACAACAACAACAACAATATATGTACAAAATCAGTGATGCATGATGAAACTGCTCACCAACCGGTGACCAATACCCAGCCTATCCCCATCCTCTGTTCTTTTTTCATCCTTGTTGTTTGAAATATAAATTAAACCTATCTCTCTATATAAGTGCGTATTGATAATATGTTAATAGCAACACACTTATGCTGTATATGATATGCATGATATATGTGATATATATGTTAGCATATATCAATAAGCTATTTATTTTAAATATTCTAGATGTGCATATATGTGTATGTTTGTTGTTGTTGTTTTTTAAGGCCTACATCTTTACCAGCTTTCCTTCCAAATCCTAACAAAACAGTTCATCTTTTCTATCATTGCTTTAACTGGAATTTATTGGCAGTGATTACTGCCGGTAAGTTAAATAAGAAGCTGGTCTAACTAGGGCACAGATCCCATTAGCTTTTTACTTGCATTTTCTACCCTGTTAAACACTGCAGTTGCAGTTAAATCAATTGGCACCATCTGTCCAGATGCCTGTTTTCAGTTGCCTATTGGTAGAACTTCATCTCAGCTAATGTTTCAGCTCATGCTTTAACTTATCTACTAGTGGCTGCATACAGTATTTCCAATTCATTTTTCAAAATGTCAGCATGAAACAAAAGCTGAATGGAGACCTCCAGTGACAGTAGTGTCTTCCCTAAAGGAAGCAACAGCAGTGGAGCAGACCTGCACCCTATGAGATGCTCTGCATTCTCTGCAGAGCTGTGTGCATCAAGAGACATTCACATGCCCCCAGAGGTAAGACAGCTCTTGACTTGGGGTATGGTACTTGGTGCAGATCAGTGTGGAAAGATGGAGAACAGGAGTGAAATTTCATGCATGATGACGTGAAGGCACTGAGAACCTCAGCAAATGAGGCCCAAAGAGCATCATTATAGAGAAAGCACGAGTGCATACGTTGGGCAGGATGATAAACTGCAGTGAGCATAGGAGTTGCCACTCAGCACTGACCATCTTCTAGCCCTGTGCAAAAGACTCACCTTGTGTTTGTTCCAAGATGCCTACAGAGGGAATTAAATGCACAGCTGACCTCCAGCTTTGTGCATACTGAAATCCACGAGGGCAGCTTTGCTTTATGCTGCATTTGAAGAACCATTTGAAGATTGATGTCTCTCTTGGAGTAGTGTGGGGACCTTCTGCCATCTTGTACCTCCCTCTTTCATGGATTTCCTCTCCTGCAAACCCCATTAGGGCAGGACCCAACCACTTCTGTCTTTGTAGAGCAACCAGCACAGGGGCACATGAGACAGTCCTAGGGCTCCTCTGGCTGTTGCCATCAGTCAAATAACTACTTTGTACAATGTACTCTTACGATTTATCTGATTTCAGAAGACAGATTGGACACACGGTGTTAGGAAAAGCCTTGGGCAGGACAGAATAAGGCTGATCCTCAGTGCCTCGCTGTGTGGCGAGGCTTTGGTGAGCCAAGCAAGCAGGCACAGCAGTCTGAAGGCACTTCCTGTTTTTTATATAGGTTTCCCCCCATGTTTTGCAGAGAAAGTCTGGGTTTTTTTTACAAAATGAGGTGCAAACAGAAGTGTTATTAACTCAAACTGCAAGTCCTCGTTTTTGTACGGATCTTCCTGAGAAACAGACAAGCACTGAATCAAACAGAAGGAGAAAAAAAAAAAGCCTAAATCTTCTCCATGGCCCTGAGAACAAGTGACAGAAATCACCAGTTCCTGCTGAAGGTGAGCAGAATTGATTTGCAACCAGGAGAAGCTGCTTATCTGTGCATGAAAGGTTTGATCCTGCTGTGCTGACTCAGGCAAGGCTGCTGCTTAAACATGCAGCCTGACACTTTGGATAAGGCATTTTCCCGATGCTCAAGCTCCTTGTTCAAAATCAGAGCAATGACTGTACCCTGCGCTTACCAACACGTCTCCATGGTGGAGTAGAAGTGGGCTTCTCCCAGACATTGGACAGCTGCACACTGGGTGGCCTGGCTTTTTAAAGGCGTATGTCTGCAGTCGTATTTGCCGTGCAGAATTCAAATACAGCTGCTGGGCTTTACAAAGCTGTCTGAAAAATCTAAGTCAGCCATTTCACGGTTCCCACAGGCACCAGGGCAGTTCCCTCTGAGCAGAGTTGCATCGTGTGCTACAGGCAGCCCAGAAACTGCCCTCAAAATTGTACCCCATGATAAAAATTGGTCTTCCAGAATTTCAGAAATGAGGGTCAGGAGGCAGAAAAATAATTTTTCCTAAAGCAAAGAGGCTGCTAGTGGGACCCCACAGAGGTTTACTGGAACTCACGCTGTTTCTGAAATGCAGAGTGACCTGGAGACAGGAGGGGATAGTGGGTGACAGAAGTTGCAGATGACACCAAATTATTTAGGATGCTTGAACCTGAACCTGACTTTAGTATTTCAAAAATACTTCATGGTACTGAATGACAAAGCAATAAGCAAAAAAGCTGATAGGCTGATAAGCAATAAAAAAGGCTGATAAACACTGAACAACCTACTTAAGACAAAAATATGTACCAGATGATGGGCCTGAATTGCTGCCACTCAGGAAAGTGGCTTTGACATCACTGTGGAAAGTTGTCTGAAAATTTATGTCAACAATCAGGAGCTGTTAAAAGGCGAATGGAACGTTAAGACTTCTTAAGAAAAGTGTAGACCAAAAAATGGTGCATTTCATTTTGCCAGTGAATAAAGCCATGGTGAATGTGAATCTCAAATACATTACGCAGCTTTGGTAATGCCATCTAACAGAAAAAAACCAAAACAAACACAAAAAAAACAAGGAAAGAGGATGACTGGAAGCATCCTACAGAGATGCAGGGTGGCTTCCACTGATGGAGAGCTAAAGCCCAGATCCTCCTCAGTCTAGAAAAACAACAGTCATGGCAGAGGCCTGTGGACATGAGCGATGTGGAGCAAGAGGTGGAGTTTTTATCCCTGCCACTTGATGCTCTGGGAACCACAAGTGCAAAGATGCTGTTCCAGGGCAAGACAAATTCATGGAGGTTTGGTCCTGTATGTCATTGCTGGGGTGCAGCTCTGCCTTAGGGAGGTCTCACACCCCTGGCTGCTGGAGACTAAATGAGATTCTTCTGCACTTTCCCCATTTCTGTGCTCTCAGACAGGCTTTTGCCGATGGCAGCTTTCACAGGCACGATGTTCCCCAGGTGGATCATTGAGCTGACCTCCCCTGACTGTTCTTCCATTACACATTCTTGTGTCGAGCCTATCTGGACAGAGAAAGTTGTCAAGATTTATGGAGGTAACCTAATAAAGTCTAAGCAAACTAAATACAAATCTTGCTTGTGCTCTCTTAACCTAAATGTATCCGCTGAAGATAATCCTGTTTCCTCAAGGATTCATCACATACATAACAGATTCGTAGTGATTTATTTGCCATGATTTATTCATGATCTAAGAAGAGGTTAATCTAGTCATTGTTTGCAAACCCATTACAGAGGCCTCACTTTGATGGCTTCTTTCTGGCCAAAATTCAAGTTAGTATAGAATATAAATTATTATATTGTGTCTCGAAGACTTTCTGCTCTGATGTTTTTCTTTTTCCTTTCACAGTCTGGAGGGAGGTCAAGACTGTAGCAGTGTGTGAGTGAAGGTGTAACAGTGCAGTCTTTGATGACTTTCATATGTAGTCTCAGTATTTTTTCCCTAAAATATTTTTTGTTATTACATTTCCTTATTCAAAAGTTCATGGAGACCCATTTCTACCCTGATAAATGGTCATGGGTATCTTTATCCAGAATGGAAGAGCCATGAGACACCCTGACACTTTAGGAGCATGGACGTCCTTCACTTCAAGACATAGGGCAGAATCTGCCCTGATTCATGAGAGTGCAAGAGCCAGGTTCATCAGCTCCTGCTGATACCTGCCAGTATTTTACTCTACAGGCAATCTATCTGTCTCTGGACTTGCACTGGGGCAGTGAAATCCAGCCTTGGATGGATGTCTTCATGGGAAATGTTGCTGATTGCACATATGATGTCCTCTGAAGGCAACTGGGCTATGCATGGGCGATCATTGCTGCCTCATAGGGTGCCTGTTGGTGGGTAAAATTCTTGCCTACTTATTTAACTAGCCTATTGTTGCTGTTGTTTTTCATTTGAAGTTCGTTTTGCTTATTTGAAATAACAGAATGGATGCCCATAAAATTGCTGTTCTTTTTGTGTTTGAAAGGTACATAATTTTTCACCCACCTCCATTGCACTAGGGTAGCATTTTTAATGCTGCGAGTTTCAATAAAATGTATAAATAGAGCTGACAACAAAACAGCTCTGCTTGTTTCATTTTTTATTAGTGGTGCTAGGTTATCCCTATTGATATGGACAGAGACACTCATTGCTGTTTTACACAAAAATGTACAGAGAAAAATATTAAGTTGGGGAGTATAAACAGCACTGTCTTCCACAGATAGAATCAATGGCTGCCCCAGTCGGGAGCTGTGGTGTGTTTGCCCCACTTTGCCTGTGGGAAAGGGCAGCCTGCCTGTAAAATCAACATCAGATGAAAGCAAGCTTTTTCCCAGTAAAAACACATTCTGGGCACCGTCCTGTTCATTTCCTCTGGCTGACTTCAGGAGCAGAAGGCTGTTCATTGCTGTCAGGAGCGTGGCATTGCTCAGTGAGGTATCAGCTTATTGACAGCCACGGGTTTGGTAGAAAAATCTCTGAAATACAGCAGCTTGTGTTGGGAAATGACTGGCCTGCTTCAGAAAGTGCTATTGTCGCTCTCTGGTTCCTTACCTTTCTCAGAGGTAGTCCAACTGCATCCTCCCTGCTAGTGCAAGAACTGTCCCCTTAGATAGAATTTTAAATATATATATATATATATATATATATATATATATATATATATATAAAGTACTACGGCCTGCAGCCTATCCATCTCCCCTGGCGGGTATTGCGTTGGGTTGTAGCAGAGCAAGCAGCAAGAGGACATCATAGTGGAAACTACCCCCATGTGAAAGTGGGTGCTGAAAAGTGTACAGTGTCCGCAATGCGTGGTCCTGGATTGATTGTAGACAGCTATTTTTGAGAAAGATTGCTCATGGCTTTTGGAATAATATACCGTGTAAAAACCATGCCACGTTTAAACTGGTTAATGAGTGGAAGATATTATGTAGGGATGGGGTGAACTCAGCTCATATTTTGACACGTGGGTTTATGCAAATAGAGCATGAAGCGTGGTGCAGTACTCGTAAGAGTGGACCGGGGCGGGCAGAGGTTTCTCACTTTAACCCTCTTGCTTTTGGGTGTACAAAGTAGCTTCAAGTTCTGCCACTGCAGCTTTTAGAAACCACCTCTCACACCTTCCCACCACCATACCCACTTGTTACCAAATGCCTCAGCAACCCTTTCCCGCTCTAGGCCCAGGCATTAAGCAGAAAACCTGTTGGGTCTGTGTGGTAACAGCCTACTCATAGGAAAATTCTGACAAGCCCAGGAAACATGTGCAAGGTTGAAAAATAGAAAGCTGATTGGAGAGGCATGAGCAGTCCCCCACATCACTCCACCTCTTCTCATCACAGGATAAGAAAAATGCTTCAGAGAAGATCGTGTACTCCCAAAGGCTCACTGCAGTATGGAAAGGAAAGGCTGATTCAGGAAATATTTTTCACCCTCTGTGCGCTGGGGACAGCGGAGCTGGGCAGCCTGGGGAAACGCTCATGTGGACACCAAGGGGGCCAGGGTGAGAGAGGGTGGAGAAGGCCAGGACGGGGTCTGCGGTGGTAGGGGTGCCAGGTATGCATCCCTGTGCCTGCAAATCCGGAGAGGGGAGTCCTTCAGAAAAGCCTTAGGGGCTGTGTTACTCTCATCATTCCCCCAACCACAAAACGTTTTGCTAGAAACACCGTGCAATGGCTCACTCCCCACATGCACTTTTCTCTCAGGTGCTTGCCCGTGTGCCAGTGGGTGGCACAGGCAACTTGTGCCAGTCAAACCAGAAATGTGTGTCCGTCCCAGCGGGGAAGCGGTGGGCTGAGGTGGTGTGGCAAGCTGACAGTCCCATGAGAGCAGCCAGACCTTTTGCTGTGCCAGGCACGGGATTTGCACTTGGCATCCGTGGCACCCGCCACAGCATGAGGCAGCACACCCTGGAGGCCACCAGCCCACCCCATCACCACGGCCATGCCCAGCCCCAGGCTTGTGTCACAGCCCACTGAGAGTGGGGTTTAACAGAGGACCAAGCTGTGCACATGTTGGAAGAAATGTGACTTTCCCTTCCTGAGCACCAAGGTTGTCACCAAGTGAGTGCAGGCAGGTGGCCAGGGTCACAGGGCTTGAGCCTGGTCAGCAAAAAAACCAAGTAGCAGCATTGCGCCACCAGTCCCACCAGCTTCTCAGCGTGTCTCTCGATATTTTTTAGCCAGAGTGTTTCTGGAAAACAAAACCTGAACTTGAATTGAAGACAGGATACTGTTGTTCTGCTTTCTGTACTTTTGGAAGAGGACTTCTCGTTCTTTTTATTCATTGAGATCCTAAATCACATAAAATCCTAATTTACTCAAAAAAATTTAACTGTGCTTTGTGAAATATAAACAGTGAATGTAGAAACAGAGAGAGGACAGTAACCAGTTCAACACCTTCAGTGCATGCGTGCTCTTTGCACGGCCATAATTGCTGCCGGGTTCTTCTTGCGGGGCGACATCTGCCAGGGTAATTAGGGTAGACCCATGCTTGGCACCAGGCAGCCCTGCCTCACTGCAGGTTTGCTCCAGATAATGAACTCGGTCAGGCTGTTAAGAGATGTGCTTTCCTACCAAGCCATCAAGAATTAATGGGGAAGAAATTAGTGCTTCCTAGCTAACACTGTAGAAAGAAATGGTATTTTCCTGTTTTATGAGTCATGGCCTCTCTGCTGACTGTAGGGATACCAAGGCAGTGCTAATATTGGCATTGAAAAAAAGCTGCTTGGAGTTTTACAAACCAGCAGTGGAAAGGGAAATGCATGGTCCTGCTTCTCTATTCTCAGGCTACATTTACATCAAGAGCAGCCTCTGATGGGGCTGGCTGGGAATTTTCTCTTGGAATGCTTTCTCTCCAAATATGCAGGTTTTTTTATAAGCTGTCAGAGAAACTAAAATGGAAGCAACAACTGCTCTACCGCACACCCCAGGGGCTGTTTCTGAGCTGGCATGGGTGACTTCTCCCAAGCTCCCTTCCCCATGGCAGCATGGCATCCCCAGGTTCTGGAGGTGGGAGGCAGCTCCCTGTACGCAGGCAGAGCCAGGGGACATGCAAGCCCTCAGTGCCCGTGGGAAAGCCGAACCCACTGCTCAGCTCCCCATGGGGAGATTTGGCTACTGGACAGCTCTACCACCTTGCAATGAGTTTGGGAGGTGGCATCAAGCCCAGAGTTGCCAGCCCCAGCCTGGTGGCAAAATGGGAAAGGAGCAGCTGCCTCTTTCTCTCCTCGCACCAGTGCCTAGAAAACTGGGGAGGAAAATACCCATAGCTATTTTTGTCTTCTTTCAGTTCAGCTTTGCTGTGGATCTTGAGAAAAAGCTGGGGTCATTCCCTTCACCCTTAGCTGCTGATATGCCAAAGCAACACAGAAAGTCTGTCAGCACTCCTGAAAGCGGGAAGTAGCAGAGATTTCTGGAGTGAAATTTTTCTCATGACCATTCCGGGTCCACTCTGCAGATTCAACAGAACAAAGTTCACATGCAGTTCAGGGATTTCTTCAATGTTTTTTTGGAGTGAACGTCTACAGAATTTTTCATTTACTTGCTACTAGGTCTTTGTAGCAGAACAGGTGTTGGCTGCACTTTTATCTTATGTTCTTCAGTTGAACCCACCTTATGGAGTAACATATCCTCATCTCAACATGGATCCATGCTCCTATTTACAAGGATATCTAGTCCCAAAGGGTCAGAGACTTAAGGAGGCAAGAACATAGCAGATCTCCCAGGCTCATCTTAATTATGTTCCTTATGACAGTGAGGATGCTCTGGTCCTGAACAATCCCTAAGGTAACAGCTGGTAGGAGGGATGGAAATATGCAGGTTATAGGGTTTGGTATACTCAAGTCCTGGCTGTGTAGGTCTCTTCCCTATTTTTCTCAGCATTTATGATAAGGAGCTTCCAAGCAGTGACTCTTGCAAATACCTGTGGAGATGCTCTTTTCCCAGAAATGGCAGGGAGCAGGGAGGAGAAACACCTCAATGAAAAGAAAACCTGGAAAACACTGAGCACTGTCAGCCACCTCCAGGTACTTCACAAGCCAAGGAGAAGTGCAGTGTTGTGCACAGCTGTTTTCCCAACAGTTTGTGTCCCCATGCCCAGCCTGTAGCCCAGCAGGCTGGTTGCTGGAGCACATCCATTCACAGATGACACTGAGATGCTTCCAGTTTGATGTTCCTTTTCATTTCATATTCCTTGGCACTGAACAGTCTATTTTGAACTCTGCAGCATCTAAGGAAATGAGCAGAACAATAATAGTCATCTGGCTTTGGAGAAGTTGGATTAAACTAAGCTTTCAAGTGGACCATCTCTAAACATGGCCACATGAAGATTTTTACTGAATCCTTTGCTTATTCCTCATGGCATACACCTGAATCTCTGTTTGTGATAACATGATACTTCCCCTCAGACAATCATTGCTACAGTTTCTCTACAATTTTCCCAGGTGGGATGCTTGCCTTGGGATCTATGGTTTTGGATGTTTTGGAAAATGTGATTTGTTCATATTGAAGATAAGGTCAGGAAAAATATTCCTTCCTTTGCTATTACAAAATAAAAGATCAGTTTTTCTCCGATGAGTTCTGCAATCTTGTGATTTTCTGTGGCTTCAGGTCACAAAATCTTAGCCTAGGGAAGTCGATAAGTTTTCTGGTTTTTTTGTTTTTGTTTTTGTTGCTGTTGGGTTTTTTGTTTGGTTTTGGTTTTGCTTTTGCTTTTGGTTTGGTTTGTTGTTGTTTTTAATATATAGGGAGACACTGCATTACAAAAATATTAAAAAAAACCCCTTCAGGGTTTGTAAAGTCCAGCAAGCAGATTTTAGAAATTGCCAGGATTTTGGTTTTCTGTCAGTTTTATTGGCTACATTTCTCTCCTTCCTTCTCTCATCAGCGCATCATGCATAGTGTTGACTTTAATTACAGGATAACATACTGTGGGTTTTTTTCACTCACTGTGGAGTTACTAAGTATGTAATCCCATAACTGAAGACCATTTCTTACTCCATGAACATGGATGGACCGAAGCATGTGACAGAAATAACTTTGATTCTGAAAGTCCTGACTTTTGACTTTGCACCAATATACTTTCTCAAGCATGAAGCTAAATTCCTTCCATTATACATTCACCAGTTTTGTTTTGTTGCTTCCTATAACTGTATATTTTTTTTTAACAGTTCAGCTCCTCTTATTTGGAGTTACAGCAGAATTTAAACAGCTGAAAGTGCTGCCAGTGGTACATCAGGGGTCCTGACTACAAAAAACCTTTCAAGATCCCAGCTCCGGATATAATTAATGAATTATTGATCCTAAATTGTAATAACATTCTGTTCCTCTTTTGGACATAAATAACAGCTGACTTACCTGAAAATCTCCTTTCAATCACACAACTTCTGTGAGAGCTACCTACTAACTGACTGTTGATCCTTTCATTCAGAAAATTCTGTCCAGAGCTCAAAAGCATAGTAGGCTGTTTAGAAGAAGCTTGGTTCTTCAACGGTGACCACAACATTAGTTACGAAAAAAAGCAAATAAGTTGAAACACTAGAGCAAAGAAAACCAAGCTCTTCACTAAGTTGTGGATGCTCTACAAAGCAAGACATGTTAGGAAATTTTTCCACCTATCTGGTAGCTAATTCCAGGAAATAAACCACACAAATTCATTTATACCCATGTGACTAAGACAACACAGTCATCAGGGAGGAATCACTCACAGTCACTGTCTGTTGTTCCCATTCAGAGGAAAAGAGTATTACAGTTGGGTATCTTTGATGCACATTGCCCAAAACACAGGAGGAGGCAACTCTTTTCCAACCAGCACTTAACCCAAAATGTTTCCCTTTGGGCTTTCTTCTGTGTCACCACATCCTCTGCTGAGGTGGTGTGTCACATTGCCTTTTCTCCTGCTTCTGGATGGTTTCTCTTCCTCCTTCCCTCCCTTCCCAGGCAGTGATGGCATCTCATCCATCATGTTCAAGCCATGAGGGGCTTTGCTTTCCTGCTTAGCTTTGGGAAGTGACTTCTGCCTCTGTTTAGTTTTGGAGATCAGGTTTACCACATTAAGTAGCTTTCCTTTGCAGTGATCTGGGAGATTTTGCTTATTTCACCAGGCTGTTAAGATGGTGTTTACGCAGCTAAGTACATTGCTGCATGCTGGTCCTCCAAGATGATTCTCTCTTCAGACCCTGCCTTTTCAATGAGCTGTAAATATTTTCCTCATCCTTTTAAGTCTACATTTTACTGCAGAGTAATTGCCGTCTACACATCCATCTGATTCCTGTACATTCAGGAAAACAATCTGGGTTGATTTCAACTGTACTAGAGAGTGAAATAGTGGATAAGAATATTTCGATCAATCTTTTTGCTACTTTTCTTTCATATTTCTAAAATTATTTATTATCTAAATTATCTAATTTATTATCTCAATTATTTATTATCTAAAATTATTTCTGCCTTAGGAAAAAAGCCCTAACGAAAGCCCTGGGATTTGGGGGAGGAACCCAAGCAAACAAACAAACAAACACCACAGAAAACTTCACAAAGGGAAAACAGTAAGGGAACAGCTAGACAACACCAGAAACATTTAATCACAAGAGGGCAGTGCATATTAACAAGTGACGAAATAACCTACATTTCACAGGAGTCTAATTCTTTTATTTTAAAAATTTCCAAAAGCTTTGCTGTTAGTGCTAAAGAAAAAAAAAAAAGGCAGAAAAATCTTAGCACATGATAGCAAACAGTGCCTCGTGAAGTTTGTTGTTGTTCACTAGAACTGCAGGAATCTGTGCCTGGTACTGGGTGTTGTGATTTTGTAAGAGCAGTGAGAAAGCTCTAGGTGGCACAGGAGCTACTGGTTATCCCCATTTTTCTGTTTTCCCGGCAGACAGTGATGTTACCTGGTGAACGGTCATTTTGCTCATGTATCATAACAGTGGCAGAATGACCGCTCTTACATCAGACCTATTTAGCCTGGCAACAAAGAAAGAAATGAAATTCACCGCTCAGAAAGAGAGTTTTCAAGCACAAGTGTACTGCAGGGAGTTGTGTACTTCTCAAGTGGCCAAGCTGTGTTTTAAGTCCAAGTGCCTGTTTTCCTTAAGGAAAAATGAAGCTAGTTTTACCTCTGAAAAATGACAAAATGCTAGCCATGGAGCATTATAATGTCAGGAGTTTGGGACTTCCACTGCAGGTTTACTCCAAAACACTCCAACAGCCACAGACAGAAACCATTAATCCTGAAAACAGCAAATTTGGCTGAGAAGTATCTGAATTCCTGTCCCACCATGTGTTTCCAAACACCTCTATCTGAAAGTCAGATGCCCATGCTCAGAAATGTGAATGATACTGCTAGCATGACACAGGGTGAGAAGAAATCATCAGTGCCAGCAGAGCTTATACTTCATCCACACACCATCCATTCAGCTTTTTTCCAGTATAGAGCCTTAAATCCTTCTGCCCTGAAACAACTTGAGGTGTTAACTGTACTTGTATAGTTAACTGTACTTCCAGGTCTTTTGACTGATGAAATGCTGATACCAGCAAGTTGCCAAAAGCAGACCATCCCAGCTGACGTTATCTCCCTAAGACAGCTCCCCCCTGGCCCTCAGATCCAGCCCAAGGTGGAGAGAACCCTCACACTGTCCCTGTGAGCTGCCCATGTTTGCCCATTGCCTGCAGAGGTGCAAAGCCCTGTGCTGGTGCCTGTGGGCGACCCTGCGGTGTGAATGCATTGCTGCTGCCATAAAGCACTGGGATTCAGCTCAGCTTGTTTTGGAGGTCTACCTGAGGAGGAGGTGAGCTGAACTCAATAAGTGTTTTTTTCTTTCTATTTTGATGGTAGAAGTTTTGGTGACTAGGCCACGTACGAGTAAGAAGAAATGCATACCGTTCTCCTTTCCTTGCATGGGAATTGTGCTGGAGGAATGGAGATTTAATTGCTTGTTTAATCCCCTTTAGCTCTTCTAACTATTTAAACATATCTAGGAGGGAAAAATCACGTCTTTTCAAGATACTTTTCATGGTTACACTCTCAAGAGTAACCTGGGTGGAAAATATGCAAGAAATTATCTTGTATATTGTCTTGTCTTGTGTCTCGTGTATTGTATCGTCTGTGTATTCCTAAATGTTAGATTTAGATAGCAGTTTGTCCTTCCTATCTGCCTTCAGGAGGGGTGTGAGAGGAGGAGGTGCTGTACACTGTAGGGGTGTGCTATAAAGGGTTCCACTGGCCAGCAGGAAGAAAAGCTGAAACGTGTCCTCCCCTGGTTGCTCCTATGGGTCTGTCCCTTTTGATCATGCAGCCAACCCTCCGGGAGTCACCACGGACCCACCATGAATGTTTGCTGAACCTCACATCCAACCATACCCCTACCTCCCCACCACCTGCTTTGGAGAGGAGCATGCTTTGGAGAAGAGCCCGTAGCTGTGAGTCTTCCACAGCCAGGTTGTTGGAGACAGACAAAGCATCTGAGTCTGAAAGTCCTTCTCTGGAGACAGGAAGACTGGGCCTGACATTATGTCTGCCAACGTGAGTGGAGGTGGTGTGATACAATCGCATTACACCAAAGGTTAAATTTGCACCTCCCTCTCTCTGATCGCTTTCTTAACTATGTGAATTTGCAATGTGCAGGATGAACTAGATTTTCCTAGAGATATATGGCTTCTTCTTTGCTACACTGTCTCCGTGTTTTTAGAGGACACATTAAGAAAGCCAAGTGATGCCCACTCAGAAGTTGCCTCTCTTCAAGTGTGAGAAAAGCTATATAGAGTATTTTTGAGGAGACAAGAGCAGGTTTCAAGGAACTACAGAAAAGCATACACTAACTTTGCCAGCATGTGTTTAAGGGTCAGGCAAATCTGATACTGACCTTTTCTAGACAGTTACCTCCATTTGTCCAGAAATAGCAAACTCCTACGGTGAAGAACTCAGAGCTCAAGACGGAGGTTTCTGTGAAAAGCTGCCACTATTTCTCACATTCATGCAGAAGGCACTGTCACAAGCCATGCAGCCAGTGCTGCTGCCAGCCACATCTAGGACCTGAGAGCCTCAGCTGTGCAGGACTCAATGAACTGGTGCACTGAAGCCCTTCTGATCTTGTATTTTGGAGTTTTTCTTCATTTGATTGTGAAACAGGATGAGTGCAGTATGAAACAGTATGCTTAGACCAGCATGGAACATCCACAGATTTGCATCAAGTACACTGTTTCCTAATCTGTTTTTCAACAAGAAAACAGAAAAGCAAAAACAATAGAAGATTTAAAGGCTTTCCTGGGAAGAACAATGTCTTTATTAAAGAAGGTTGTGTAAGTGAAATCACAGAGGCAAAAGAATATGCATCCACCACTTCACAGTCTGTTCTCTTACTTAGCCTAGTACAATGTCATTGAGCATCGAGACTCTAAAGGCAACTTCATCTGCCACTGAACCATTCTGGCTGATGAGTAGTGTTATCCTCTTTTGGGGAACAAGCATCCTGTGTCAGCTGCATGCTACAGTACAGCCTGCTAAAATGTCCTCACGACTTCCACAGGGCTAAAAGATTTTTTACTAGCCTCTGATTTAAAGGTGACATTCCTGACAATGTAATTTATGTCAAAATTGTAGCTCAAAACATTTTCAGATATTTACAGGCTCAGTGGTGCAGTGATGCTCCACTAAGCAGCAATAAAAAATAAAGTATACATTTGACAAACAGACAAAGGAAACCAGGTAGCAGTCAATACAAATAAATTAAAATTTAGAGAATAAGGGAAGCTAAAGAGAAGTCTGGTAGGCTCCAGTACAACAAAAGGGATAAGTATTAGTATGAAATCAAGCAATGTAGTTGATGGAGATAGTAAAGTGGTTCAAAATTATAAAGAAAAGGAAAACCTAATTAAATATTTCTATCATATTTCAACAAGGAAGACATGGTACAATTGACTCCATGAGAATGAAGAAGCATTTTCCAGTCCCTAAATATCTAAGGAACTACCAAAAAGGAGTTGTCTGAACAAACATCTGTGCTACCGACAATAACTTTTGAGAAATATTGTTATATGCTAGTGAAATACACTGGTGAAGTGTCTGTAATGTGCTAATACTGAAAAAAAAAGCAGATAAGGATATATGAGGTAACTGTAGGCTAACTCTATTCCTGAGCAAAATAAATGAAAAGTTCATAAGGGAATCCATGAACAAAGACTTAAAAATGAGAATGTGATTAATTTCAGTCAGTTTATGGAGCATAGATCCTACAAAGCAAACCCTGGTGTTTGACTTAGTATCAGTTGCTATTTAAAATAAAAACTAGCTCTATAAAGTAAATTGCACTGACTGGAAAGAGAACTGGCTTAAAATATGATTGTCCACAAGGAATCATGTTCTAATGGAGATGTTAAAGTAGTCCTGTGCCCAGACTCCTATTCAGACTAAATGACCCAGGCAGTCATATATAAAGCTGGTTTTAATAAAGGAGGTCTATCGACTCAAATGCATTTTAATACAGCTGGTGTAAAGTTCTACATCTAAACTAAGAAATTCAGACCTACAGAGAAATGACTGCGTGTTGGAAAGTGATAACTAAAAACAACCAAGTTCACAGAGTGACAGTTCAGCTTAAGTTTCCAGTGTGATAATATGGAGTGAAAATCAAATCAGAGTCTTCAGATTTTCTAAATAAAATATTAGCAAGAAAATGAAAGGAAGTGGTTTTATTTCCAGATGAAATGTCGATAAGAATGAATATGGTGCCTGCAATTTTGGCGTTGATAAATTGAGAAGAATCATGACAGCTACTCAAAACGTGGAGAGAACATCTTTGAGTAAGAGAATCAGAGTACAAAATCTGCTTAGATTACCGAAACAAAATTGAGAAGTGACTCTATAAAGATAAGTAAGAAACTTCTCAGTGGAAAAAAAGGTAATTAAGGTCTCTCTCACATAGAAGAAGGTCAAGAGAGTCAGTCCAGTAGTTTATCTGGCTTTGCAGCCTCCGAATATATAACTTTCCAGCTTTTGCGGCGGAAGCTGTTGTTTTTCATTGAAGCTATTTTTTGCTGAGTTACATGCCTAGTCTAAGTTCTTGAGATTCCTGTACAATGAGTACATGAGTATCCACAAAGTAATATTCATTTCCTCTCCTACACATCTGTTGTAGGACAGGATGAAGCCCCACTGTAGATTACTCTACAATGTAGAGTACTGCATTAATTGTAGTTTCATTGCAGATGCATTATGGATTCAGCGTAGATTCATCTACGCTGTGGAAGGCCACCACCACATGTATGTGAATCATGGCCTCATGCACTGTCAGCAACAGTTCAGGACAGCCACTGCACAGAGCACAACTGTCTCCAAAGGATGCCATGGGATCTGAAGAATTCCTCTACGTAGGCACAACCGAAGAGACTGACCAGCCCTCACAGGCAGAGCAGCTAGATGATATCTGTAAACCACAGAAGCATTCTGACACCACTGAGATGACAATGCTTTCCCTGAGGATGTCTGAGAACGAAGTAGAAAAGGCATGATGAAAAGTATTAACAAAATGTGGTGGGAATAAATAGTTATAGAAATCACAGGAACATCTCTGAAAGTGAATGGTGATTCTAGATGTCCCAGCCTCTGAGTAGCCAACTTGGAGATACATGCTAGGAAATCGTGCCATAGAAGTCATACTTTTGGGTAGGCAGAACCAGCACAGCATATTCTAGCCACCAAAAATCTATTTGAATTAAATCCCTGCCTACTTTGGGAACCAAAAAGTGTCTGTTGATTTCGTTCTTTTCCTTTTTCAACATCAATGTGACCGAAGAAAGGATTATTTTACTGATTATTTTTTTGGTGATTTAATACTGTGAGTATGTTATCTGAGCTTGATAGATTACTTATGTTCTGGGTGTCAGCAATTGTAATGTCAACACTGGTGAAGGTCTTCAGATGACACACTGCTCTATGCTGTTTTGCCATATAAAAAAGGTGTTTGTTTTAGAAAAACCCACATTTCCTACATATGCATGCTGAGTATTCCCTCCTAGCAATTTGTTAATTTGCAGAAATAAAGATCTTTTTACAGTCTTTGCACTCCTGATCATAGACTTTTCAGTTGCTAATTATTACAGAGATTCTTTCCAAGAGAAGGGCGGAGGAGCAGACAGGCTTTCCATATCTCTGCTCTACATTAAAGATTTCTGCATTTGTAATATTGAGCTTATTTATCTGGTGCTTCTTCTCAAAGATCTCAAAGGAAATGCTAATACTTGTTAGATCACTTTACCCTGTGGAGAGGAACTCCGATTTCTTCTTTAAAGATGAGAGCTACTTAACATTTACACAAGATCTAACATGAAACTATTGGAAGAAATTTAGATAATATTAATGGATTTTGAAATACACTCATCTGCTCAAATCACAGATCTTTATCTCCTGGGTAATCAACATAAATATATATTTACCTGCTTATTCTTTTCATTCCAGAAATATACTGCAAGTCCAAAAGCATTGCACCTAGGTTTCTGTTCTGCCCAGGAAAGCTCTCAAATTGTGTTACTAAGCATTCAGTCCTTGCAGACTGGCAGCTGATTGGATTAAAGACTGACTAAATTTTAAGAGAGTATGTTGTTCTTTTGAAATTTGTATTTTCTTTTGAATTTACTAATAAGCATCTAGGTGAACACTCACACCCTGTGCTTGCATAGTCACCTAATCTGCACAAGTACTCTCACAAGTGGTGATGCCATGGTGTCCACAGAAAATTCAACCATCAGATGAAGACTGTGAGCTAAATTTTGGCTTCTTCCCATCAGTAGTTTTCAGTTTTTAATAAAATACTGTGAAAACTAGGACCCTTTTTGAAGCTTGCTCCAAATGACAAGGTGATATCTGTAGCAAAAAAAATGTCTTTTATCTGGATTCCAGTACGAAATTTCGTCTTTCTTCCTGCCTGATAGCCAGACTATTTTCCCTCTGCTGCTGGATTCCTGTGATTTATTCTAGCTAGAGCTGAAACAATCTTGAAACACAAAACATGATTGTCTGAGTCCTCCCTGCTTTAGAGTTCCTCATGAGACCCAGAGAGAAGTCTCTTCACTGATTCACAGTCATTACTGAGGGATAGCTAAATGATACAACCCTAATTTCCGAACAATAATCAGGTGAAGCCCCACCTTTCTCAAAGACTGAATTAGGGTGCAGGTGCCACCACAAGAGCTGTGTTGCTTTGTTCCACGACGGAACACAGAAGTCCAGGCCAAAGTGCCTAGAAGCTATAGAAGAAGCATTTTTGATCAAAACTTGCAGAGATAATTGAGTGAGACCCATCTGTACATCTTTAGAAGAAGGGGTTTGACATAATTTTAAAGCTTACACCCAAAACACAGTTGTTAAAAAGGAAACAAACAACCGAACACCCTAAAATGGTGGGAGTAGGGCTTTGCAATATTTTTTTTTTTTTTAAAAAAAGAGAAAAGCTAATGTCCCTTTGCACACAAATGCACACACTCATACACACATGCACACTCTTCTGAAAATGAGCTTTTCCCTAAAAGATGTTGCAGAGATTCCAGGGAGACGTCTTCATGCATTGGGTGTCCAAGTATTTGCTGCTGCTACATATTTTCACTCTGAAGGTATTTTGATACCATCGTGATCGGTTGAAGGATAAAACCCTGAGACAGATGGAAGAGAGAGATATTGTGCTTACACAGGACATGGTTTACTGAAGTGAAGCATGGTTATTTGTTGTCTAAAAAAAATTATACTTGACCCAGTTTAATTAACTGTGGGTTGCGGTTCAACATTTGAAAATTGGTTACTAAGAAATTTTACTGCTTTACAAAACCACCATAAAACAATCATTTTTGTGGTCTGTTCTCAAAGTAGCAGCATAGATTAAGCCACTCAAGCATGTGTACTGTATTTCTTTAAAAGCTGAGTACGCAGGTGGTTTAATACTATCGTTTAACCAGAAGGTGTTAGACCAAGAGAGCTAATGTCTCTCTAAATGCAGGCATTTAAGCACAGTTTCATTCTTCATGGGTAAACTCTCATGCCTACATGAGTGTCTACTGTAGCTGGTGAAACAAAGTGGTTATTTAGATCTTTATTTTGAGAAACTCAACTTTAAAGTTATGCTTATGTACACTTTTAGTTGACAGCTTTAGATTACGAAGTGCTTTAGGAACACATCCTAATAAATGCAAGTGACTTCCACCATGAGATCTGTCTGAGATTTATTACAAGATGCAACCCTATAAAGAAAAACCAGCATCTTCTGATCATTACCAGTGTGGGTCAGATGTCAACTAACAGCAATGCTATGTCTGAGCCATGCTGGCAACGATCAGAAGTTGTAAGCAGCAACAGATTGTTTTGGTGGGCTTTGTTAAGGACTGTAAAGAAAGAGGTACTTCATGATCTACTTCCCTCTAAGTGGTTACATTAGGTGTCAGTCTTGGCTCTGACTACTGGAAGGGTATGGAAAGGTCCTTAGGTTATTTCTGAACCTGCCACAGTCACACTAGTTGATTCTAAATGCTGATCAGCTCTTCTTGTCTCTGCACTGATTACCAGGTAAAGGCCAGATT
Organism: Caloenas nicobarica; assembly: GCF_036013445.1. NCBI lineage: Eukaryota > Metazoa > Chordata > Aves > Columbiformes > Columbidae > Caloenas > Caloenas nicobarica. The sequence goes on from NC_088245.1 coordinate 38,395,125, forward strand.
TCATAGCACCTGCTCCATTTCTCTAAGTCACAGAACCATTGTTTCAAACATAGTTCATCACGGACTTTGTAGGCAACAGGGTGACACAATGCAGGCAAGGAATCAATTTGGGAAAAACAAATGAGGCTAATGGGGAAAGCATGAGAAGAACAACTGGGTCTGCAGCGTGACAGGGTTATTATTATCAGTGAGATGTATTTTCCCTCCAAGGATTTCTGCTCCTGAATAGCAGAAAGGGTGGAAGGCATATGTGTTGGAACAGTTAAGGCAGACACTGGAAACTTTTGTGAATGTAAGGCCAGCGCTTTTTCTGAAACATCACAACTTTCTGAATCCATCTACTTGTGGACTCTTACCCAACAATTCACTATTCTCGGGAGAGCAGTGAGTTCTGTCTGCGTATCTACAGAGTCCCGAATCTTTATTTCTTTTTGGAGCAATTTTGTATTTACTAGTGCCCCCAAAACACACCTATTCTGATCAACTAAATGGAATGGCTGGATGCTAAATGACGTATTCTCTGTGGGCTTATAGTACTTTCTACCATGGCTTGGCACTGATTTTTGAATTCATATTTGCTAAACTGGTGTGTTTTTTCCAAAAGTTTAGAAAGTAGTGAGTGGCAATTGTATGTCCAGAATCTCATGCCAATTCTAAACACTAGCATGAGGAAAAATGTCTGGATCAGGCTGGAAGAAGCAAGTTATTGATGGGGCAGACTGCCACGCAATGAGAAGCAAAATTTCCTAGTTAGCAAACATTTTAAAATTACTGAATTGTTTTGGACCTACATGATGGAAAACTTGAAGAGACAATAATTTTAAGTGCTTTTGAGAAACCAAATACAATGTTTACTAGGAACTCCTAAACATATTCTATTAAAAGAAAGTACTCTTAAAGGTATATAGTATTTATTGTTATGTGGTTATTGCTAAAATATCCAACCCTAGCTTGTCATTCTCATGTTAGTATGATGTAACTCTATGAGATAATTCTTGTGAAATAAACTTGCCCTGAGACTTTAGCTCCATCATGGTGCTCTGGTCCAATTTTATCCAAGTCTGAGTATAAGCTCATTGAAGGATGGTCAATGAGATGAAGAATCTCAGGGGATTTATTTTGTGGTGATGGGATTTGCTCTCCCAGAGAATAAGACCCTCTTCAGATCATCTCCCTTTCAGATTCCATCTTGAAATCTTTGATGGGTCAGGGAAAGTTTCTAAAAGAAACAGGATCTATTTCTTGTTGGTCATGGTCAGGCCCATACATGAAAAGACCAGGAAGAAATGGCAAACCCCATTCAAACACATCAGACACCTTCTCTGAAAATTTGAAGCAGTTAGTTGCTGCCTGATACTCATCACTTTCCTTGTATGCCATCATGTGTCACTTAATTCTGAATAATTAAATTTAGAAGAGTTGGTCAGTTGCTCACTATTTTATAGATCTAGAGTAACTCTGTATCCTCCATCAAACCAGTAAGTCTTCTTAGCCCTAGTTGTATTTCCCCTTTCCATAGCTACTAAAGAAAGATCATGTCATTATGAGCAAGAATGTGTTCTCTTATCTACCATAGTAAACGCAACTTGAAACCCTACTTTAAATGTGGGTGGAATGAGAAGCTTTTCTGTAAGTCTGCAGTAGACTATTATAATAAAGCTTACGAAAAAAGCTCTTTTAAGATAAGGTTCAAATGCAGTCTCAAGATACAAATCTCCTTACTGAGATAAGACTGCAACCAAATACATACTGGCATAAGATCAAAAGTAACTGCTCACTCATTTCTGAAAGCTTTATTCTAATCACAGATACATAAGATGCTTTCCTGTGGGTCTCTCAACTGAAACAACAGAGGTTGAAGTGTGTTTGTAATCAGCAGGTTTTGGAAGGTGTAGATCAGTATACTCCTCTGAATAATCTGATATGAATAGTCGTCTTTGGCCATATTAAATAAACTCTAATTCGGAATAACTTGACCTCACAGCAGCACTCAAGCACCACTTTGTTTTCATGTCCTGTCAATTTTTTATGATATGTCAGCAAACCTATAGCACGAGGCTGTCTGCACTTATATTAGTTTCTGTATCTATGCATGTTCTGTTTTTCTTTTTAATCCCTACTAGATGCATTTAACTATGATGCTATTTCGAAACTATCATATGGTTTAGGAGCCCAAAATAGAAATGCTATTTCTTATCTCAAGAGAGCAACACTTTGCAAAGTTGCAAAGGTGGTAATTCTGCAGTTGTGGCTTTGTTGTACAGAGCTTCTGGATGTGTAATTCATCTTCAAATCGTACAAGCCTTAAGATAATGAGTAGAGTTCCCATTACAGGTCTTGAAGGCCTTCCAGGACATGTAACACCTCAAGCATGTCTTGCGATGAGGGAATAGAGGGAAAATACAGGGACTCCTCACTGCGGGGCCCAAACCTGAACAGCTGCACGGATGCATCCCTCCTCCACCCCGCCACAGCCACCTCCTTCTCCTCCCCACAACTCTGGGTGACAGCGCTCCCCAAACCCAGGTCCCTCACCCAGCGGCCCAGCTGTGCTGCTCGCAGGAACAGACGGGCTCCCTCCAGCACTTGCTTTCCATGAGTTCCTCACAAGTTACAGCCACCCAGTAGACACGTGTTGAGCGTTTAGTGCCAAGATGAAAGCCAACTCTACAATCAGCATCGTGTAAGCGAGATGGTGGCCACACGAATAGAGAAAGTGTGAGGGTATGATAGAGTCAGCTTGGCCTTTCTAAGAAACACAGAAAAAGATGGGCTAGGGATTTTGTCTTTTTGCTATATTTATTTAAAAAATACACTTACTGAGCTGTGTTGTTTGTACATGTGGTTCTTACTGAAGGTGTGTATACATATATATATTGGTACACGTGTGTATGTATACACATGCACATGTATCTATGACAAGACTGCTTAACTGCCAAGTTTTTATATTCGATTTTGTTGACAAAGGTTTTCCTTTTTTATAAGGGTTTTGTCCTTTGGCAGCTTCTGGCAAAGAGAAGGTGGAAACTGTTTAAGCAGGAGGTGAGGGCACAGTCCTTTCCAGCTGGTTGTAAGACTGTCAGAGAGCAAAAGCCTGAAATATTTCACATTTCCCTGAAAATTTATGTCAAGAAGAAAACCTATTTCTCATCACCTTCTCCTGGCTTTATGAACCTGAACTTGGCTGCTCCTTCTTGTGTGAGTTTGGCTTCAATAGTTCAATCACCACACAGAGGTTTTGGGTTTCTTTATTTTCGTTTGCTCCCCTTCCACCTAGGTGCAGCACATTTTTCTTGTGGTACTGCACCTGTAGAGGAATGAGATTTCACTCTTGGCAATCTTGACTGGTGTTATTACACTTTCGTTTGTCAGTATATTCACAACAAATATTACACTTGTTAGCTAACCCTTAAACCAAACCTGTGACCATCTGTGTCCAATAAATAGCTTAAACAGGACACTTTCCACCTGACTGACTTTTTGGCTGGAAGAAACAGTTTTAACCTTTTTTCCCTCTTCTCCCTTCAAATACCTCTCTTGTGAGAGCTTTTCCCTTCCCTCCCTCAGTGAGCATGAGCAGGCTGCAGAGAGATGATTAACTTCTGCCTGCCAAAATATCAGGTAACTAATAACTCGTTCTTCAAAACTTCAGATCTGTTCAGCTCAGAGGCCTTTCCTCTGGGGGTGCTGCAGTGTGAGAAGGACAGCAAGCCTGCCACGTCCCCTGCAGCAGCATGTCAGAACAATCTCTGGCCAATTGACTTGGACAGCAGGCTCCACACCTGCACATGCCATTGCACATGGGAACAACTGTTCTGCATCAGGATTATATATGGGAATGGAATGGAATGGAATGAAATAATTTCAGTTGGAGAGGACTTAGAATGATCACCTAGTCCAATTTCCTGATCACTTTGGGTCTGACCACACAGGGCTGTTAGTGCTTGTGTCATGGATCTGTGGCACATGCTGGGTGGGATGAGGAGTTCCTTCAGAGAAATAGGAATAAATGCGATGGATCTGCAGTGGCGCAGATCTGTCAGGCAGCAAACTGCAGGGTAGAACTATCAAGGCTACTGGTTTGGAAACTACTGCACCACACAAGGTCTGGTGACCTTCTCTCCCACCAGAGAATGTGATCAAAGGTCCTTAGTCCCCAGTCCTGTTTTCCAGGGTAGAAATGACGAGAAATTTTTGAATATTGAATAACTTAGTCTTTAACAAAAAAAAAAAAAATTTCTTATAACGTGTTATAATGAATCCCAAGAATATGTCTGAGTCAAGGTCTGAAAACTCCCCTATATATTTTTCTCTATGGCTGGGTGGAAAATCAATACTGTGATTTTAGTTAGCTGAAAGTTGATTTCAGCTGAGGAGCATTTGCTGAAGCAGGAGGTCATCTGTGAAAGATGTTTTACACCATAGGAAGAAGAACTTCAGCGCTGCCTTAAAGATAAAAATGCTGTACAAAATTTGCTCAACAGCAAAGCCAAGGCTTTGCTTCCATACTTTGCTGTAACTTCTGCATTTCCTTCAGCAACAATCTCAGCTGCAAACTATATTTCAGCCATGGGGCATTAGCCACAATGTTTTAATCAGGAAAAACTGTTCCAGAACTGGCAGTATTTTGGTTTATGTAAGGCATTTCTATTTTGAAAGTATTATACATGAATTCCACAATACTTTAGATAACTGACTGCAAATGTTGCCTCATCAAACATTTTAGCAGCACTGTTCTTGACGGCAAATGTACCCTGTGACAAAGTGAAGTTCTGAAGAGTATGCAAAACTGTTTTTAAAGCAAGCCATAAAACACCAAACTTTAATTTTTGACCAAATAATTTTTAAAGTATTTATATTTCGATTAAAGCAAGTTGAAATTTTGGACAGAAGAAAGAGTCATGATTCAAATTTTTAGCCAGCTTCTGTACATACCCTTTAGTTATTTCATAGTGGTCAAGGAGATGATTGAAGTTCACACTGGAAACAAAGCTGCATTTATACCTTATTGGAATATAGTAAATATTCCTCAATACTTCTTAAAAGTTTTACATTAAAGTATGATCTTGCAAATTTCTAAAAAAAAACAACTTGTCTCTAGTTTTATTAGGGAATGGATGGGTTTGACTTGAAGAAACCTATCAGTTCAATAACCATTTGGAGTTACATGCAGCCATACTTCTTGCTATAGATATACCATCATTCACACTGCACTGATCTCCACACACTTTCTGATATCAGTAAACAGCTTCCGGATTGTTTTCTTCCTTTTACTTGGGAAACTACAGCAGTCTTCTCCCGATTGTCCCACCAGATTAAGGCTATCACAGACTTGATGTAAATTGCGAAGCCAACACAGTATGTATAGCCCATGCTATGGCATTATATTTTATATCGTAATATTTTTATTTATTTCATCATTTATTATTTTAGTAATAAAATTTATTTCTCATCCACGTTGCAAGAGAGTTGAGGTATCTTAAAACTCTAAATCACTTCATCGAGTAGTTTAAACCTGAATTACCCCTCTACCTCTTCCGTTCTTATTTTCTTTCTCATGGAAATATTTCAATATGTTGTTGCTCTCATGGGAAATACAAGTGATTAGATCACTGCTAGAATTTTGGTTGAAGGACGTCGAAAAGTCTGGTTTCCATTCTGAAACCAAGGAAAAGTGTATTTCCCATGGTCAGTCCCATCATCAGGTTTTTGTGAAGTGGAATTTGTGTTTCCTGGCCAGCCTTCATGAGGACTGACGCATGTGGCAGAGGTGTGTGTCAGGATCCAAAGGCTTTAATTCTGCTCAGCCCTGCTCTTAAGAGTTTTCAGGCTGTAGAAGGGCTAATCTTGAGTTTGGGATTTCTTTCAATAAAGTAATTTTCTTAAAAGCCCTGGAAATTACAATTACCACACTAAAAGCATGTTAAATTTTTGTTAAAGCCAAGTTGTCAAGCACAGAAAATGCTACAGTGCAGGATACCCACATAGCTGTCATTTGCTTCCCTCCTTTCTATACATCATGGAATAGAATCATAAAACAATTGATGTCAGAAAAGACCCTTAAGATCTCTGGATCCAACCTAAAACTGCCAAGTCCGCCACTAAACCATGTCCTTAAGTGCCACATCCATACGTCTTTTAAATATCTCCAGGGATGCTGATTCAAGCACTTCCCTGGGCAGCCTGTTCCAGTGATTGAAAACCCTTTAGGTGAATAAATATTTCCTAATATCCAATCTAAACCTCCCCTGGTGCAACTTGAGGCCATTTCCTCTCATCCTATCACTTGTTACTTGGGAGAAGAGACCAACACCCTCCATGCTACAACCTCCTTTCAGGTAGTTGTAGACAGTGATCAGGTCTCCCCTCAGCCTCCTTTTCTCCAGGCTAAACCAGCCTCAGTTCCCTCAACCGCTCCTCATCAGACTTGTGCTCCAGACCCCTCATCAGGTTCATTGGCCTCCTCTGAAGTCTCTCAGCACCTCAATATCTTTCTTGTAGTGAGGGACCCAAAACTGAACACAGGATTCGAGGTAATCATGATAACCTTTAATTAGATGACAGCCCATTTTAACGTTCCTACCCACGGGACTCCAGGTTGAGTGGACCAGAGCAAGGGCAATGTGCAGAGGAAGATTCTTGAGTTGTGTAGTGGATACTCTTGCTCATAAGAGCTCTCCCTCCCTTTTGATGAAGGTCAGAAAATGTGCAGTACATGGAGGAAAAAGGATTTCAGAAAGAGAAAGAGCCTGATTTAGGCCACAGCATGCTGCCCTCGAGAACTACCCCTACCAGAGAGGTCCATTTGAATGGCAGGAAAGCAGCAGAGTGCTCTGCAGAGAGCGGTGAACTCTGAGCCATTCTTTCAGTGGAGCTTTCTCTTTTATTGTCCATAAAGAACATTTACAAGCAACAATGCAGTGGAGCACAGTGATTTCAGAGATTCATAGAAGATAAAGCTTTGTAGGTTCCAAAGAACACAGAAACACCAAGAAAGCCACAAGTTACTAATAAAAAATATAGTAGGAGGTAAAATTACAAATTATAGCTGTAACCACAGATATTAGATAATTACATGGAAACAAAGGTATTCTAGGATTTGTGTCAGATGTACCAAGTGAGACTGATTTCATTTTCTGTTGTCAATGAAATGCAATATGAATAAGGTAAGCGTGAATCAGAGAAGCTCTACATTCTAAAATTATTTTTCAGGCAGGTTGTAAATTTTATAACAGTTAATAAACCTTCTCTCTAACATTTTTAGCTCGTCATCAGGCTCAGTTACCATTAGTGCTACAAAAAACAGTAAGCTAATTTTTTCCTCAAATGAAACAGATTAATATAATGTATATAATCTACATAATCTATATAATCTACATAATCTGTATAACTGTATATAAACTATATAGATTAATAAATATCTTTATTCATCTAAACCAAATAAGGATATTTTTTAAACTAAAGAAAATCTGGTCTTCCTTCCTCCTATAATGTTGTATGCTTGGTCAACTGATTGTGCTATTTCGCTGCTTTTGAGACAGGAAAATTTCATTCCAAAGTCTGTTTAGCAGGATAGGACATTCTCCATCTAGTACAGGGTCTACGCACCATTTGTACAATGTATCTGGTAACTTGGACTGGGCACAATATATTAACTCTCTTTTCAACAAATGGAAAAGTTTCCAATTTTTTAAATGAAAAATGCAAATGCTCCTTTTCTGTTTGCTGTTCCCATTCCCAGTGCCTCAGTGTGTGTGTTTCCAGCCTCCCAGTGGGCACAGCTGCCTGGCTTGCAATAAATACCTTGATGCTGCTCTGGCCACACCTGGCTCTGGTTTTCTCAGCAGTGAAAGCAAACACTGAAGTTGGTCATCATGCAGAGGACTGCTGCTGCCATGGGACACAGAGGAGTAGGAGCAGGAGGAAGCTCACGCCGAAAGGGACAAAGAGGGAAAATCCTTGAGTGCAAGGTGTCAATAACGATTCACATCACTGTTGTGTCTGTACACCTGGTTCAAACAGTTTTCTTCAACATTCTACAACTCTGCAAATTACGCAGGTTTTCTGTTTTCTTCATTAAAATGTGATGTAAGGTTGGCCTAGTCTTAGCCCTTAGGAAGACCTGAAATTCTTGTATTTATTTTCAACAAGAAGTAAAACAGGCTATACTGTGCATCTTTATGGTTTAGGAGGTCTTACTCCATCTTAATATGACAGATCATTACTCTTTTTCTGATGACTTAAAAGAAAAAAACTTTATCATTAAGCCTCAAAGAGTTTTCCATTTTGAACCCATCTCTATTTCCCTTGAAATTACTGACTTTTTTTTGTCATAGGGCAGTATCAGTCCTTTATTTCTCATACAGAAATAGGGGTTTTTTTCCCTTGTTTTGGTTATTATTACTTGCATATGCAAAAGAATGAAGGGAGGAAATAGAAATGGTGTCATAAATGAATTTTCCACAATCCAGGTTAGTCTGTCAAATGGAAAGGAAGCTGGTGATCAAAACATCTCAAGAGATGTGTCTTTCCTCTTTAAATGAAATACACTGTGCGTCTCTTTTCCATTTAATATGGATTACAGTCTAAAAGACAGCAACTGACCATCATCACTAGATCACAGCAGACACATTCACTGATCTTTCTGAAGTAATTTTCTTCTCACATCCAAATGGTTCTATCATTAAAATTATGAAGAAGGGAAAAAAAAAAAAAGATTGTGCAGAAATTTGGACAGTGAATTGTAATAGGAAGCTTTTCAAACTGAGATTAGATGTCAGGATGTCTGCAAGTTTAAAAGTGCTTTTGTCCCCTTGTAACATTGATGGCATGGAACATATCCAGAGTTCACTTCAAGCTCTTTTCATGTGCAGTCATTCCCTAAATGGAAAAAGGGAAACATCACATCCATTTTTTTTAAGGGTAAAAAGAAGGACCATGGGAAATACCAAACAGACATGCTAAACTCTGTGCCCAGGTGACAGGGAGGTGATTACAATCACAGAATCACAGAATCACAGAATGGTTGGGGTTGGAAAGGACCTCTGGAGATCATCTAGTCCAACCCACCTGCTAAAGCAGGTACACCTAGAGTAGATTGCACAGGAATGTGTCCAGGAAGGTTTTGAATGTCTCCAGAGATGGAATCTCCTGTGTTTCAGTCTGTGCCCACTGTCCCTCATCCTATCATTGGGCACCACTGAGATAAGCAACATGGCTTCACCAAGGGCAAATCTTGCCTGACTAATCTGGTGACCTTCTATGATGAAGTGATTGCATCAGCAGACAAGGAAAGAGCTGCTGCTGTCATCTAACTGGACTCGTGTAAAGATTTTGACATGGACCCACGCAGCATTCTTGCTGCTAAACTGGAGAAGTATGGGTTTGAGGGATGGACTACTTGATGGATAAGGAATGGTCTGCATGGCCACATCCAAAGAGTTGCAGTCAATGGCTCAACATCCAAATGGAGATCAATAACAAGTGGTGTTCCTCAGAGGTCCATATGGGGGCTGCTGCTGTTCAGTATCTTTATAAATGACACAGACAGTGACCTTGAGTGCACCCTCAGCAAGTTTGCGGATGACATCAAGCTGAGTGGCAGAATTGACAGGCTGGATGGAAGGGATGCCATTTGGGGGGACCCTCACAGGCTTGAGGAGGGAGCCCATGTGAACCTCAAGGCTAAGTGCAAGGTCCCGCACCTGAGTCAAGCTATCAACACAGACTGAGGGAAGAATTTATTGAAAGTAGCCCTACAAAGAAGGGCTTGGAGACACCAGTGGCTAGAAAATTCGGCACAAGCTGGTAATGTGCACTTGCATCTGAGAAAGCCAATCATACTCTGGGCTGTATAAGAAGAAGAGTGGCCAGTGGGTCAAGGGAAGTGGCTGACTCCCTTTATTTTGCTGTTATAAGACCCCACCTGGAGTACCGCATCCATGTCTGGCACCCCCAGCACAAGACAGACAAGGACCTGTTAGAGCAGATCCAGAGGAGACCACAAAAATGGTCATAGGGCTGGAACATCTCTCCTGTAAAGCAAGGCTAAGAGAGCTGGGCTTGTTTAGCAGCACACAGAAGAGAAAACTCTGGGGATGCATTTCAACATATACAGGGGCTTATGAGAAAGACAGAGAAAGACTTTTTACCAAGGTCTGTAGTGACAAAACAAGGCTTAACAGTTTTAAACTGAAAGAAGGTAGATTTGGACTGCATATAAGGAAGAAATTATTTTACATTGAAGGTAGCGATGCATTGGAGCAGGTTACCCAGAGAAGCTGTGGATGCCTCATCTCTGGCAGTGGTCACAGTTGCATTGGACGAGGCTTTTAGGTCTAGTGAAAGATGTCCTTGCCCATGGCAGGGAGGTTGGACTAGAGAATCTTTAAAGTCCTTTCTAACCCATACCCTTCTGTGATCCTATGATTCTAATTCTTCCTGAAAAATGCTCATCTAGTCACGTTTCTGGAAAATTTATGCTTTAATGATGCACAAGAAAATTCTGTTAAAAGAATAATAGCTGAGTTGGAAGGCCAAGGACTAAAAACCTCGGAAAACACAGAATTAAAGTCCTCTGTGCAAGCTAATCTTGCTGGATAGTCAATGTGATGCAGTTAATGATCCTACTTATTTTGTACCACCTGCCCCATTTATGCTGCCAAAGTCATGGTGCTCATCTGATAAGTACTCAGTAGTCTCTTTGGTGCTTAATATAGCCTTAAGCCATTTGTACGGCATGCTACTGAAGTCCTGCTCTAAAACATCTGTTCCTAACATCTTTGTGGGCTTTTACTTCCCCATCAGAAAAGAAGAGTATATCAGACCTACTTTGAAATGAGGATAATGAAATGAAAAAACATTTCACTCCAAGGCAGTCATGGACTGCTACCCTCTGCAGGGGTCATGATGCATATGTCTTATTCAGAGTTTTCACAGCCACTCTGACAGCACAGGACCACACCAAATGCAGGAAGCCAGCATCTGCACCAGATGAGAGGGACATAAGACCCTGTGTGTTAGTCCAGCCTCCCCTGCAGACCAAACCCCAGCTGGTGTCAGTGGGCTCCCCAGGCAGATGAGCAGCCCTCCAGTTAAAGTGTTAATTCCAGCTCCAAACTCTGGACATATTGATGTTTCTCACTGAGATTGTTAAAGATTTTATAACAGAGGCAAAACAACGTGTTCAAAACCACCCATTTTGCTGAGATCTCCATTTGTAAGTCAAAAAACAAAAGCAAAGTAATTTGGTCTGGGGCTGGTGTAATGAATGGTAAAAATGCTACAGTACCTAGAGGTCAGGTCTTTTTTCTGGGCAAAGGACGCTGACTCTATCTTCATACCAACTGCTTAACTCTGACACATCTTCAAAATGCTTCTTCCAAGGAAGCCGAGCCTTTGGAGAGAAGTGGCAGCTACAGGAACAGAGGGTGGCGTTCAGTGGTCAGCATGTTATTAATATCTGACTAACAGCAGTATATGAAGATAGCTGCTTGATAACATATCTTACATTAATAGAGATACTATTTTACGAGGGAAACTGTTCCAGGAACTGTTTTATCTTAGTGCTTTCACAGCTGTATTGGTATGATGTCATGGTGATTTCGATTTCCTTGGAACATAGCAGCGAGTAAGAGAAATAATAATTTTTCCATCTCAAATAATCATTGAGCCCTATAATATGTAATCCATGAAGATCAAGGAAGAAGTGATTTCAGTTTACACTGAGCTCAGGGCATGGGTAGGTGTGGAACGCAAGCGCCTAAACCCCTTTCTGTTTCATGAGACTAGACATAGCCAATGGGCGAGAAGTGAAGTGTTTAAGTTATTTAGACGGATCACTTAGATGCTTTTCTCCAAATGAGGGAGATTCTGTCTGTTTACTGGGTAAACAGAGTCTCACAGATGTGATTCAGGCTTTTAATCTCTCTCATCTCAGGAATGCTCTGCCCTCATACACAGCCCTGGCAACCAGAAGCTGTGCAGGCTGAGTGTGGAGCTGGCTCCTGCCCAACGCCTCCAGGATTCTCAGCTCAGGTAGTGCCCAAACTGTGTGGGAACCCTCCTGCTCTGTGCATGGAGGAAAAAGCTGGAAACAACCTTTGTTAATGTGTTGCAGCCCATTTTTCATATCGGTGATGCGAGAGGTAGTTTTCGCTCATCACATCTCCAGTTTTCCCCAGGAAAAAGAGTTCTGCGTGTCTCTCTGGGGTCACAAAGTTTCCTGGCCCTTGTACAGAACTGAGTGGGATGGTGGTACAAGCCATGCCAGCACAGGAAGGTATACTCATTTTCTGACTGGGATTTCCATGGATCACGTATTGCTTGTAAACTACTTGAACAGACAATAAATAAAAGCTTCTTTTAAGATATTGGGTGCAATACAAGTTGCCCAAGCAGTTTTGGTATTGATGATTTTTTTCTTATTTGTGAAAGACAGATACTTTTTCACTGTTCTGTCTGAAGTGTACAGTGGTGGTTTTGAAAATTTATGCAGTGTATAGATGAAAATAGTGTCTAGCACTTACATAAGTTTTGGAATTGGCCAACAGACTGCCAGGAAAAAAAAACCTTAAAAAGGAACATACTGAAAATGACAGCACGGACAAACCATACATGCAAAATGGAAAACAAAAATGAGCGTTGAGAAATAGCATGCTATAGTTTGCAATATCAGTCATCTCAGGATCTAATCTTTCTTATTTAAGCAATTCTTTGCTTTCTAAGTACAACTAAACCTTCAGAATCTATTTTTTAGAAGGCTTAAATCAAAATATGTATCTACCAAGTAACAAAGCTTAACTTATCCCAAAATTTTTAAATGCAGTGTATATTATTTTAATTTTTTAAATGTATTTCACACCTTTTATATCAAAGATGTTGTCTTTGTCTCACATAACCTGCTAAAAAATCCCCGGCTTTAAGAAACTGCATATCAAGCAGAACCTAAGCGAAGGTTAGAAATCTTCATTTCTTCAAAGACCAGAGAAGAGCTATTGCTAGGTGGCTTGTGCTTCTTTTCTTACCGTACATACAAATGTAATGTTGGTGGTTTTATTTAAACAGAAAAGTCAGTTTGATGCCAAATAAGTTGGTTGCTATAAAGTTCCAATTCTCTGTAAAGAAATAGTATTAAACTCACTTTATATTTTTCCATTAAAAAATTCAGGAATCATGTGTGTGACAAAGGTGCTACACTTAAGGCAGAGCAGGTCGTATTACCTAATGTTTACGCTGCTGGAGTCTTCCCAAGGGAAGATTTTTTAAATGGTTTATAACCTTGTTAGGCTTAAGCTGTTCAGCTTTTCCATTCTAGGACTCCAATCCAGAGTGATTTTATTTTTTTTTAATTTCACAAAAAACTATTTAATCACTTCCAAGAAAATGCTAGGGGGAAAAAAATTGCATTGCTCTGCTGGTGTTAGCAGAACCTGCTGACCTGCTTCTCTGCCAGATGAAACCAAGTAGTGTGTGCACTTTGTGTCAGGATTCCTTTCTCCTACTACTTTGAGAGCTGGACCAGCCATAGCCAAGATATAAACACTTCAAGAATCTGTGATTTACAAATGGCCAAGAAAGTGCAGTTTTCTTCACTTTAGAAAACTTCCATTTTAGTAGACAAAAGATCTGATGGGCCTTTCTCCCCACTGAGCACTCTGCGACCTCTTAGTCCTCCCAGCTCCGAGCAAGCAATACCTGCACCCTCTCAAAGCTCTTGCAGGTGGTGGGACTGTAGATGTGGCATCCTCACAGAGCATCTAGGCAGGTTCCTCCTGGTTACAGCTCCAAAGACAGTAGCAGGATGTTTCCTGTAACAGGTTGCTCTACTCCCTAGTCTTACAGAATGTAACCAGCTCCACTTCCAAACACTGTGGGCCAGAGGTTTGTCCTGTCCCCGATGGACCAGTCCTCAGATTTACATGATGCTGGAGACTCCAAAACTCATCGTAAATGATGACTAAATCTCATTTATCTCTTTGTAGTTTTCTTGCTTCTCACCACTGATAAAACAGAGTAGACTCTCTTCTAATGTGACAGGAAAATCCTTGTCACCGGCTCTGCTCCAGCCAGCCAGGGTTATATTTTGTTTTGGGAACAGCAGCATGGGCATCTCTGAAATGTGTTCATGGAGAACTTTTATTTGGTCAGCATTGCCGTGTGCTTGGCTTTCTGTTCTGATTCAAAATGAATTCTGTTTCTGAAAACACAGTTACACACAGGTGGAATTAATATTTCCGTGATCTCAGGTGGCCGATTCAGTGAAGTGCAAGCAGAAGAAGCAACAGCCAGAACAGGGGAGAGAAAAAGAGTAGCTGAGGAAGCAAAACAGCAAGGTGGGAGATGAGAGAGGTAAAGCTGTCAGATGCAGTATAACAAGGAAAGGACAGGCACAGGGGGAAGAGAAGATCAGGACCGTTGTATAAGAAGGAAATGAGAAAGGAAGGACTTAACTGGGCATGGAGCCTGATACTGCAAGGAACTGTGGGAAGATAGGAAGACACTAAGACTTGGTGAAGAAAGGCTGACTGGAGAGGGAAAACAGGAAGCAAATTGTAGGGAATAGGGACTAGTGAGGAGAAGGGGACCTACAAGAGATGAACTGAAACCAGCTTTACAAGGAGAACAGGAGAGTGAGGTGTTGTGGGAGGTGACAGACAGATTCAGACAAGGACGTCTGAGACAGTCCAAGTAAGAGGACTGGACATGGACTGACTCTGAAAATGTGCACAGAAAAGAAAACCATGCATGAGGGACACCAGAAAGGACAAGGAGGTGACAGTCCTAGTTCTGTGACAAAGCCTGGGAGAAGCAGGCAGAGCAGCCCATGCCCATGAGACCACATATCCCCACAAAGTCCCCCCCTAAACCTGCTGGGAAATGCATGCTCTGTCCCCTCTAACCTTGCTTCACACAGAGGATGACAGTGTATTAACAACATCAGTTACTCCATTAGCTCTCCAGCAAAGGTCTGGCCTTGGATCAAAAGAGAATTACAGACCCCTTTCTGGCCATAACCTGTGTGTTTACTTCCACTGAACACTGCAGCCAGACCTCCAAACCCATCATAACCTAACCAGTTAAAAGACAAATGCTGAATTTCCCAGGCCACCATGGTCGCTTGCCTCCCAGTGATGGAACTCATGAATGGGAAGAGGACAGGGCTCAGCTTCCTTTTTTATGAACAAAGCCAGAAAAAAGACATCTCTTTTTTTAAGCTACATAGTTAAAAGTACACATTTAACACCACAAATTAAAAGGTTAGCAGATGCCTAGGGTAGGGCTGTGTATGACTTTTCCTTCTTGACTACACAAAGAAACCTATTCGAAGTTAATCATGATTGCGTAGGGAAGGAGACATATGGACACAGGAACTCCATCTCAGTAGAAGGTAGCTGGCAGACTTACAAGCTCAGAGGAAAACTAAAAGAATACAAGAATTGTGCATTCAGCAGGTAAAAGGCATGACAGTGCCCAGGGTTTTATTCCTCTGTGCCTCTGCTGGAGAGGTTCTTGTGTGATTTTAGACATGTCACCTAAATGAAATTTTTCACAGTTGGTCACAAGTTATGTTTCTCCTCTTTATGTGTGCTGTCCGTGGTGTTGGGAGTACAATCTGTGGAAGCAACACTAATCCCCACTGGCACAGATTTACAGCTGCACTCCAGGAAAGAGTGCTTCAAACATGTTAAGAGTTACTGTATAGTATTGTATAATGCAGAAGGTAAGGTCACTGCAAAGTGGGCAGCCAAAATTATAATAATATCTCTTGGCCTCAGATTCCAATCTGTAAAATGCAGGGAAAACCCACCTTTTATCTACATTACGGAGCAGTTGTGAGGATTTATTAGTCTGTTATTATGAGTGTGTGAGATGCTCTCAGTGATGCAGCAGCAAGGAAAAGGACTTCAGGCAGTGCTGGGGTCTGGCACTGCAGCGTGCCCTGTGCCAAGGGGAGGGAAGAGGACGCTGATGGCTGTTCTGGCATGAGTGTTGCCCTGGGCCAGGAGATGGAGTTGGGCCAGACCCAGTCACATTGATATTTGGGGGTAAGGGCATGATTGCCTGTCCAGCACAACCATCTCACTGCCTGGGGCTCACCAGGGAGGCTGCTGTGAGTCCCCTGTGAGTCCTCCCTCCTTCCTGGGACCTTGTGTTTGCATAGCACAAGATGTGGCTCCATGGGCGCCACTGCCCCTAGCCCTGCCACAGGGAAGCAGTGGGAGATGAGAGCAGCACAGACAGACCCACACCTCAGCAGGGGGTTTTGATGAAAAAGTGAAAAACAGCAACCAAACAATCTCCTTTTCCTCTTATTCAGAAGCAGGTAATAATGATTTGAGTCATACGTTCCAGACATGGGAAGGCACATCCGTCACTTGCTTTTAGCAGCTCAAAGTTGAGTTTGCAATGGTTTTGGTATCCTCACCTTAAAAATAACCAGAGTTGTGCTCAGGAGCTCACTTAAAAACCTGAAGTCCATCAGAAAGGTGATCTGCACTGAAAAGTGGCTTCTGTGTGCAACTGTAATTTTTCTTATAAAATTACACATACTCAGTGCCAAAACAGATGTCAGCAGCTTACCATATTGAAGTCACTACCTAAGCACTATTTTCTGTCGCACATCACTTCTAACATCTGTCCTCCCATGGGTTTTACCAGTAAACACCATGAAGAGTTAACATTGATCTCTTTCCTAGTCCTAACTTACTTTCCATGGGCCGGGTTATACCTTACCCACACAGACATTCACCATTTCCAAAGGATTTTAGAACTACAACACCAAATAGGAGTATTCGGGTAATATTTCTCATTCTGCATTATTTGTAATGGGCAGTATTAGTGTATCAAATCATGTTGCTTTTAGGTTAGGTTCTAACTAGAGGTTCCTCTGAGCCAAAATAGCAAGGAATTAGTGCAGGCTTCAGTGGTAGTACTCCTGCAGCAACCCAGTCAGGCTGTAGCCATGGTCCCGTCACCCTTAAAAACTTGTGGGCAAACAGGACATTCATTTTATGTGTAAAAATGGGAATGTATTGTTAGTGCAACTGAAATCTTAACAGCATAATCAAGGTATCAGTATTAGCAAGGGATCTATTTATTATGTGAATGAGAGAAAAGGTAAATGAAGGTAAGAATTCTGTTACAGAGAAAATGTTTCAATAAAAAATATACACTTAAAATTCCTATACACACATGTCCTGGCTGTTACCTCTTTCTTTGGTGTTGCACTCAGACTTCCACTGCCCCTCGGGGTCCTAATGTTGATGGCTTCAGTCTAAGGCAGAGGTGCCAAACCCATTCTCACCAGAGGCCACATCAGCCTTCAGAGGGCCGAATGTAATTTTAGGACTGTATAAATGTAGGAGTACAGGACATTTATTCAGTCCTAAAATTACATTCAGCCCTTTGGAGGCAACCACTAGGCTGATGTGGCCCCTGGTGAAAATGAGTTTGACACTCCTGGTCTAAGGGGCAGGGAGGTGTATGGCAAGTCATCCACAGCCCAGGTCAGTTGCAGGAAGAAGCACAGTGCTGGTGTCGATGGCTTCTTCTTCATCACTCTAGGATCCACTTAGTCATGTTCATATTCTACATGTTGATCTTTCTTCATGGATCTGCAAGTCCACATTAAATCTGATTTTATTACCCAAGGTATGTTTTGCATTTGTTAGATTATTTTCGTTGTTGTTCTTGCTGTCTTGGTTATCCATTAAGCCAGTTTTTCCCAGCTCCAGGTTTGCGTTGCTTACAACCATGGGATCTCCATTGCCAGGTGTTATTGCCCAGTCCTGAACTCCTCAGCACCTCATCCTGTGTCCCCACTTCCCCACACCTCCATTGTCATACCAGGCCTGTGTTTCTCCACATGATATCAATATGTTAGTCACAAATCCCACATTCTACACAGAAAAACTGCTTGTAACTGCTGCCTGTATAAAACTGTATAAAACGATGATTGTATCATCTGAAGATAAGCAAATTAAAACAAATTTAAGGCATAGAATTGCAGCATCATAGAATGGTTTGGATTGGAAGGGACATTTAAAGATCATCTAGTCCAGGTCTCCTTCAATGGGCAGGGCTGTCTTTCACTAGATCAGATTGCTCAATGCCCTGTCCAACCTAACCCTGAACACTGCCAGGGATGTGGCATCCACAACTTCTCTGCGCAGCCTGTTACAGTTCCTCACCACACTTATAGTAAAAAAAAATCATCCTTATGTCCAATCTAAATCTACCCTCTTTTAGTTATCCCTTGTTAAGCCTTTACAGGCCCTGGTAAAAAGTCTCTGTCTTTCTTATAGGCCTCCTTTATATACTGAAAGGCCACAAAAAGGTCATCCTGGATTGTTCTGTTCTCCAGGCTGAACAACCTCAGCTGTCTCAGCCTATCCTTATAGGAGAGTTGTTCCAGTCCCTCCAACCATTTTCATGGTCCTCTAACAGGTCTGTGTCTTTTTTGTGCTGCGGGGCCCAGAGGTGGGTGCAGTACTCCAGGTGGGGTCTCACGATAGTGGAATAGAGGGAGACAACCACTTTCCTTGACCCACTGGCCACGCTGCTTCTTATGCAGCCCAGAGTATGATCGGCTTTTTCAGATGCAAGTGCACATTACCAGCTTGTGCCGAATTTTCTAGCCACCGGTGTCTCCAAGCCCTTCTTTGTAGGGCTGCTCTGCACTCGTTTTTCCTGCAGTCTGTGCTGATACCTTGACTCAGGTGCGGGACCTTGCACTTAGCCTTGAGGTTCACATGGGCTCCCTCCTCAAGCCTGTGACGGTCCCCCCAAATGGCATCCCTTCCATCCAGCCTATCGATTCTGCCACTCAGCTTGGTGTCATCTGCGAACTTGCTGAGGGTGCACTCAAGGTCACTGTCTGTGTCATTTATAAAGATATTGAACAGTAGCAGTCCCCATATGGACCTCTGAGGAACACCACTTGTTATTGATCTCCATTTGGATGTTGAGCCATTAATTGCAACTCTTTGGATGTGGCCGTGCAGACAATTCCTTATTCATTGAATAGTCCAGCCTCCAAACCCGTATTTCTCCAGTTTAGCAGCAAGAATGTTGTGTGGGTCCATGTCAAAATCTTTACAGAAGTCCAGGTAGATGACAGCAGTAGCTCTTTCCTTGTCTGCTGATGCAATTACTCCATTGTAGAAGGCCACCAGATTAGTCAAGCATGATTTGCCCTTGATGAAGCCATGTTTGCTATCTCTAATCACCCATATGCCTTGATATATCTTCCAGGAGGATCTGTCCCATTATCTTAGTGGGCACAAAGTTTAGGCTGATTGACATTTCCCAAAGTAATCCTTTTTACTCTTTTAAAAAATGGATGTGATGTTTCCCTTTTTCCAGTTACTGGGGACTATACCTGACTGCCATGACTTTTCAAATATGGTGGAAAATGGCTTAGTGACTATATCTGCCAGTTCACTCAGGATCCTGGCATGAATCTCATCAGGTCTCGTGGACTTGTTCAGTTTCCTCAGATGGTCTCAAACCTGATCTTCTCTTATGATGGATGAGTCTTCATTGCTCCCCCATTCCTACCTTGAGATTCAGGGGGTTGAGAGGTGTGGGAGGAGCAAATGCCATTGAAAACTGATGCCAAAAAATGTTGAGTACATTACCACTTTATTAGAAAAAAAATTGTTACAGATAAAGCAAGTGACAATGAATCTTCAGGCAGGTCAAGACTACTTCAGATGAAGCAAGTCCTTAGGCTTTGTCAACTCAGTGCAAAGCCCATGGCCTGTTCTTTGGAGTAGTAATACTGTATGTACAAGGCTGCAGGGCCACACTTAAACAGGGGTCTGTGTAAGAGAGTCAGCCCAAAAGTATTTCCCCATGCAATCACGAATGTCCAGAGAGCCTTTTTGCTGTTGCACTATTGCCTGAGAAAATCTGATTCTCACACATTTCACATATCCATCAGACAGCCCATTAAGTCAGTAGGAAAAATAGCCATTAATTTCAGCTGACTTTGTATAGTTTTTGATTCTTGGTGCAATAATGCCATCAGAGTCAGAAGTGAATCTCCAGGGAATGAATGTGCCTCCTGCACATAAGATGCTTCCTTGTGCCTACAGATAAAAACTTGTACAAGAGGTTAGAAAGCTGTGCTGTCCACAGGGCACATCCTGCCCCTACTAAAAGCAAAGCAGGAGAATTCAGGTACAGTCATTTAAAAGCAACAACAATGATGGTGGTGATGATGACAATAACAGCAACTATCAGGATATTTTCCTTTGCAGTAAACTACTGTCTTTCTGCAAAGACGAGTTCTGCAGCTGCTAACCTGTGGGTAGCTTTAGTCCAAAGCCTTTGAATTTATGGTGAGTAATTTTATTATGATGATGAAGCAGGAACTCATTTTTCAGTGAAACAGATGATGAGTAAGCTGAAACAAGGCAGTTTTCAAGGAAACACCTCAGTCATACATGACCTGGTGCAGCCACGGAGGTATAAATGACTTTGCTGGGCTTCTCAACAAAGAGAAATGTGTAACCACAGGAAGCAAGCACCCCATTTCACATTAAGAGTTCATTCTTTCTGCACCCGAGCACTTCTACAAAGAAGGGACACACACGGAAAACAAGAGGACACCTTTTTCACAATGAGAGTTTTTTCACATTAAGAAGAAATAAGAAGCTCCAACCCAGCAGAATTCCTAAGGAGAGAAAAGCCCCTGCCTTTTGTGTCTTCAGCCGCCGTTACACTTCTTGCTTATTTCTCCACTGTTGTTTCAACAGAAGTGAAAGCATTTGACAATGCACGAAGTAGCAAGATGAGAAAGTTACAGAAGGAAATTATTTTTAATCCCCACATTTTTTCATAAATATTGGGGTTTTTTTCAAGAAAAATGAGAGTGTTGTCCATTTGAAACCTGTGGTGCAGATTTCTAGTTACACACTCACAGCATGGAAAGCTTCCAAAAATAATTTCATCAGATCAAGACCTCACAATCACTATATTAAATCTTCAGGTCCTTTCCCCAGTGGGGGGGAATGAAACCTACCGGCTGCTATTTCAGGGGGAGTGTTGTGTAGTCTGCTTCAATAGTCCTTGCCAACTCCCCCTCCCTGCCTGCCGTCCATCACCAGACACTTTCCCTTGCACTCACATAACCCCAGCGCCAGGCTATAATCCTGGACCAAGGCTGCTCAGCTGCCTCTTGTCGTTCGCTGACTGCCCACTGCTCAGGTTTCAATCCTCCCTGAGTGGATTTCACTGACATTTCATAGCTATTTGAGGTAAAAAATTATTAGTTGTTTTCTGTTATTCGTATGTTTTCTGTATGGCTATATAATTCTGGTTGCAAAAAGAAGGAACGCCTTAAATTAAGTGGTGAGATTCTCCTCCCATGACTTAGCTGTCACAATGACAAAGACGAGGTTTTTTTCCACCCGGGAAATACTTGCTGAGAAAACCTTCTATTGGTGGCCTGTGAACAGACCTGTCTTATGGCCAGCCAAGTCTTTCGGCATAGCCAAAATCACCTCTTCCCACTCCTGAGATCTCTTGTTCGCAATGTCACCATCTCCTGGAAAAAAAAACTCCAGACGTGAAAGGCAGAGGAATTCTTTTTGATTAATTCCTGGATCTGGGAGATATCAGGATGCTCTACCCTGGCTCTGTGCCCCAGGCTTTTCAGAGGGTGCCCAGGGTGGCAGGGGAGGATATTGGTGCTGAGCACCGTGCTTGGCCCTCTCGCACACCCAAGTTCCGCCCTGGCAGAACACCGAGCGATGGCTTTGAAGCAGTTCCTTCAAAGTTCTTTCACATGTTTCTAGACGGATTTGCCTGTGTACTTGACTTTAGCAGTTCAGCTTAATCACAACTTTTAATCTGTGTTCTCCTTTCCTAAGATACCCTCTATAAAATCATATAAGAGAAATCTCCCCCAAAGCTTTATGAAACTTCACAGAAGGAAATAAATTACACTTGGCAGTAGGAAGACATCTCTTCACTCATTTTCCTTCCGGAGGAGCCAGAGAGCTTAAAATGAAAGTAGATGCAGCAGGTGGGGTACATTTCCAGCTTTCCCTTTTTCTCCTAAAGAGGGAGCTAGAAAGCTGGATGGGAGTGTGTTTTTTGTGAGGGTTTTGTGTTTGTTTGGGGGAGGCTGTTTTGGTTTTGATGGGAGGTTTTTCTGGTTTTGTTTGTGTTCAACTAACCTCATAACTGCTGCAACCCATTTTTTCAATTATTTTTCTATTATTTCTTCAAAATAATGACAGTGGAAGTAATTTTACTTGCATTCAGTGGTTCCTTTAACCAAGTTTTAGGCTTTCCTAAAAACAGCTGAGTGGCAAAGTGCTGATCTGGAAAACCTACTGAATAGATATTTGATTTGTCACCAGGCTCAGCTTAAATGTGGCATATGTGGTTTACTGCGGCTATTTTTTATGGATTTTATATCTTAAAAATAGCAAGTAGAAATAAGGGAAGCTTTCCTAAGTGACATGCCAATACTCTCACACTGACACTGAAGGTCAGAAGTATTTCTGCAATAACATCCCTGCTCCCATACACCTCAATAATTCCCAGTCTCCAAGGTGTCAACTTATTGCCAGAAAAACGAAAACAGCGGTGTCCTGTTGTCTTAAATACTATATACAGTTCAGATCGTGTAATTTTGAGAAAGATGTATTGAAATTGGAACATGTTCAGCAAATAGTAATCTACGTACATTGCTTATTGTATGTGAGCACTGGAGAGGGAAAAGTATTATTTAAGGTAAGGAAAGTCCTGGTTGAAGAACAAATGAATAGGAATTGTCTTTAAATATAGTTACATTAAAAGATCCCTCGAAAAACTCAGAGCAGCCTTCAGCTGAACACGAGAGACAAGGATGTCATTGCTTCCAAAATGCATAAGCATTTTTGAAGAATATAGGTGTGGTTTCCACCAAACTAGACACTAGATACAATTACATCAGAAATCCTTTCTAATCCCTATTCCTCAAAAGACGGATTTTTTAAAAAACAAAATGAATGATAGCATTGGGATAAATGAAAGGGCCATTCCCAAGAGATTTGACCACTGCTCTGTATAGATGTCTTTCAACCCTTTAAGCAGAAGGCTGGTGGTACCTGCCAGAGGCGAGCCCACATTGGCCTTCTAGGATGGTCTATTATTTCTGCGTGGAAGTTTCTTCCCTGAGTTTGAAATGGAGCTTATTGAGAAAGAATGTGAAGCCATTTTGTTTATTAGTTTTCCATACTTGTATCCTGGGGAATTAACTTAATTTTCCTGTGCTATTCTGGTAGAGATCCTGGTTTGTATTAATATAGACATAACTAAGGGAGGAAGCTCAAGAATGCTAATAAAATATTATCAATATTTGGTTTTATGGTAGTAACATCAGCAAGTCTGCTGGTCTGGTCTGTGTTTTCCTCTATGTCTTTCGCCAATTATTTTATGCTTTTCTATTTCCATTTCTTCTTCTAAATACAGAAGTAATAGTCTCTACCATCTCCTGTAAAATGCTGTGAAACCTGGCAGAACAAAATGCAGTGTCTGAATGAGAAGTTTCTATTTCCTAGAGCATGTCTGTTGCAAGAAAATCCAATCTGTAAGGTGCTATAGATTTAGCATCTGATAAAGAATGGCCAAAAGTCTTTGGAATTTTAATGTGGTTCACCTTGAAAGAAATGAAGTGGCAGTAAAATCAACCACACTTTAAGGTTTCTTGAATGATATAGTCAAACGCTTCCTCTTTCAGCGATGAACTATGAACCTATTCTGCTCTCTATGAGAAT
This sequence comes from Caloenas nicobarica, assembly GCF_036013445.1. Classification (NCBI taxonomy): domain Eukaryota; kingdom Metazoa; phylum Chordata; class Aves; order Columbiformes; family Columbidae; genus Caloenas; species Caloenas nicobarica. Next base: position 38,418,899 of record NC_088245.1, read on the forward strand.
CTTCACACCTTTCTCTGAAGAAGGATATTCTTTGAATGCTTACCTTTCCTCTTGAAATTGTCTGACTTATGCAAGTATTGACTTAGCTTATAATCAACCACGCTCACTTTTAGACAATTTCCTATTAGCCTGTTGTATTTCTGCATGCTGCAAAATCAGCTGGGGAGTTTTAAAGTGGGTTTGAAAGTAGGCTAAGGGAGTTGAATGCCCTGATGAAAGTGGAATTTGAATACTTTATATGTTCCTCTAGAATTAAGATATTATGGAGAATTATTGAAAAAAAATTACAAAACACTGGGAATAATATGACAAATACATTTGAAGTCTCCCTGCAACTCTCCTAACTTCCATAACGACTTGTGTGGCAGGCTTTGTTCTCTGTAAATCTATGGTTTGGGTGGTTAGATTTTACTTACATTTGATTCACTACAGAGGATAATAACCTCAGAAAAGCAATGTCCTAACATGAAAAACAAAACAAAAGAAAAAATAAAACAAAACCAACCAACCAACCAACAAACAACAAAAAAACCGCAAACAAACAAAAAAACCACACGCACACAAAAACCCCCAAAACCAACCAACCAACCAACCACAAAAAAAACAACCAAACAAAAACCAACAAAAAACCGCAAACAAACAAACCCCCCCCCAAACCCTCAAAGCAAACAAACAAACAAAACACACCAAAAACCCAAACAAAACCAACAACAACAAACAAAAAAAACCAAAACAAAACCAAAACCAAAACAAAACAAAAAACAGAACACAAAACCAAAACACCTTGCCCAAAAAGGTATCACTTTACTTAGCTGGAGAAAAGCAATTTGTAAGTCTAGGCATAGAGTTTTTAATATCCTAAATCTGTGACAAGAATAATACACCTTTAAAATTTAAAAATAAGAAGTCAATTTATTTTTCATTTTACTATTTTATTGTCCCTCTTGCATCTTCATTCTGGGCCTGATTCATAGTTTACAGAAGTAAAGGGACTGCTATCTGTTGAATTCAGGAGATACTGGATCAGTCCCTAGTAGATTTAACAAAGATACAGAACTCTTCCAGCAAACCTAAGTAGCTGCCAGATACATCTTTTTGTGGTTAATTGAACATACCCTTGCTGCCACAAAGGTTGCTTGAGACAAAGTCTTGTTTTTTTCTCTCTTTGACAAATGAACTCCTATATTGTAACTTCAAACTCTACTTGAAGATACTGGATGAGATTTTCCTGCTGCAGTTAACTTGCCCATCTAGAGCAGACAAAGAACACAAGAAGTTTCCTCCTCTGGTTGAGAAATTATCCCTCATTTGCAACTGAAATGCTTTGCTCCAATGAAGCATATATATTATTTGTATAGTATAATGCACTACCTCATAGTGCATGTCTGGAAAGAGATCAGAGGCAAAAAGATAATGAAATTAATCAATTTGAGGAGTGTATGGGAGGATACTGACCACTTGGCACATACGAAGGTAGGCCATGTTAGACATAGAAGATGATGTGAGGGGAAAGATGTGGCAAAGCAAACAGACAAAAAACAACAGCAAAAGTCAGAGTGGCCAAGGGTGGTGTAATTAAGGCTGAAATAAGGGATCTGTGAAAGAAGAAAGTCATGTTGCCTTGACAGTGCTGGTTGTCCACTGCCACTTGTGGGTGAGGAGCAGAGCATCACAGCTGTGGCGCTGGCAGAGGAGCGTTTCCACGGCCAAGCAAAGTGAACTTCAGCTTCAGTGACCACCTGGGGTGCTCAAAGCTTATGCCTTTCCCAAAGAGCAAAGTGGAGCTCTGTGTAATGTCTGTGCCCAGTTTTGGTGTCCAAGCCTAATGTCAGAAAATATGTTTTGCATTTCGGCCCAGATCTAGAGTTCTGCTTGTTGCTTTTGGATGAGGCTTGTTGGAAAGAGCACCTCTTCACCCTGCCAGAGGGAAGGAGTGACCCTAACACAGCTTTTTGCTTTGTGTACAAGCAATACATCCCACTGGACCTCAGAGCATTATGCTATAAAGTAACAAAACAAAAGCATAATTTTCCCCTGCGGTTTATATTTTTCTGCCATAGACATTTTTCCTTGTGGGAATTTCATTAAAATGCATGGCATACTTTGGAGGTATTGTAGACATTTTTCCTGAGAGTCACAGGCTTAAAAACCTGTGGTAGCATCAGGCAAGCTTGTTTCCTGTCACTTTTTGCCCTGCTAGTGCAAATGCTTATTTTTTTTCTAAAGCGCATATCTTGTGGTCAGCTGCATCTTGTGCTAATGCACAATTACGGTAAATTTACATTTTACCAGCTGAAGCTTCCTGTAAGCCTTCTGTGGGCTAGCAATATGAAATGAAACTAAGCAAGCCCGTTCTAACAAATAAGAAATATTATTTGATTTGATTTGGTTTTGTTTGTTTGTTTTTCATAACAGTAGCTGGAGTAGCTGCTGTCCTACCACAGCATGTGCCAAGCATGAAAAAGCATATGACAAATAATAATTTTTAAGGTATTTACTGACATTTTCCTCTGTCACAATAAACCCTCATACTCTGCAGGGCCTTATGGGTGGGGAGATTTCTAGTGATCAGTCAGCTCTGAAGAAGCTTGCAAAGGATCTATTTTGCTCTGTGTATCAGTTTAAGCTGTGCATGAGAACAAGAACGTCATTGTTTCCTACTTGTTCTCTCACATTTATGTGTGCAGCTCCTAGAGGCATAGTCTGCAGGGCCAAAGGGGTTTGCTTTACGTGGACTTATATAGAAGTGGCCGGTGCCATTAAGTATAGGTAGCATAAGGTACGAATAAGTACTAGATACTATATGTAGCTGAAATTTTATTCTGTAGGGCTTCAACTGTGACTGGAAATTCCCTGCTGTGATACATGTCGTGAATAATGTTGGTAATTAAAATTACTATTTTTCTCCATTCCAAGTGAAAAAGGAAGGTAATCAAAGCTAGCAACGTCCATATTAGTTGGTTGTTTTTATGTAAAATGCTTTCTTATGTCCCTGTGTTTACCATCTAAAAGAGAGGAGGTTTCAGTTTGTTTGGCCCTTTGTTCTCCATTGACTAGAGAAGCCAGGAAATGTGCAAAATCTTTTTTCTCAGCTGACAATCTTTCCTCCAGCTGATCTTTCATAATCAGGCAGATGAAAATAAGCACTCACTGTGCTGTTCCAGGATGGAGGCAGAGACTACTGAACCCTGCAGCCATGGGGATATCTGAGCACCTCCCCTGCCTGGAGGGCTGAATCCAAACAGCACTGCTTTGATTCAGTTTGTGCACAGGCTGGCTGATGTGAAGGGATTTGAAGACCCACCATTCAACCTCATGTGATGCTTTGGCAGTGCTTGGCCAAAGTGTGTGGTGTGTCCTGAAATGATAATCACATATGTGAGCTTCACCTTGGCATTGTGGATGAAGAAATAAGTTGTGTGGTGCTATGCAGCCCCGCAACTCTGCTGAGCGGTTTGCTTTTGCTTGGAGGACATTGTTTCTGCAATGTGAAGGTACCTGGGAACACTGGATGTTTTCTTTAAAGGATGGTGCTTTGTGGCCTAGGATAAAGGCACTGGCAGCCTTTTGAACAGGTTGACACAAAGTGGGGAGCAAGTAAAACATTCAAAGTACTTTTTCCTTGTATGTATTTGCTCGTGTTATAGATGTATTTCCAACCTGACCTTTTGAAAACCATCTGTTTACACATCCCACACACAGTTAGGTCAGCAGTGTGAGGCAGTGAGGGATGAGACTAGAAATGCAGGGCTGAGCGGGGTATGACCACCTCGCACCACACCAGCCCTGCATGCCCTCTGCCCGGCCTCCCCAGCTTGTGTAGAGTCTGTGACTACATGGGACTGTAGTCCAACCTTCATCATCTCCCAGAAACTCCCAGCTGCTGTGTATGACATCTCAGTGTTCATGGCCTGGGTTAGGTCAGTCATCAAAGGGCTTTCGGCCATCAAGAACAACATATGGTGTGCAGCTGTGCCAGAACGAGGGGGCTGCAGGACAGCCCAACAGGTCTCCTCCCCTGTGCGTGGCACAGTGAAACTTTCTGGTCCAGATGGCCTGGAGTGTATACCTTCTCATGGGCATTTTCTGCATCCTAACTGTACTGGAAACCACAGGAGAAAGAGCTTCACTAGCTTCATCCTTAACAGGAATTCATGGTTGTGTGTTATTATGATTGTGTGTTATTATAGTTGTGTGTTACAGAGAACAGATTCATAAAGGGATGTATCCAAAGGCATGGTGCTGATTGGTGCCACAGTACTTTTAATTTAGGTAACCAGATCTGACAGTGAAGTTCCCACAGTATCTGCCCTCCTTATGCAGAGAACGTGGGAGAGTAGGATAGACCGAAAGCTTCCCAAGAAAGTGGATTTCTTCACTGCAGTGTCACAGAAACCATAAGCATCAAAGAGATTTTGCTGGTAGGAGCCTTCTACATCTGAGCTCTGTGACTGAAATCCCAAAGACAAAGTCATTGTGTGGATACACATGCAAATATGGGCATATCTAAGTAGCCCAGACTAATCCCAGACTCTGCAAGTAGGAGATTTTTGGATGCAACTTCAAAATTCCTGATTGTGCTTTGTTCCAGTAGTTGTAATGGACTATAATCCTTTAAAGCTGCAACCTGGCTGGGTGAGGGCAGAGCTGATTTCAAGGTCTGCCTGACCTGCAGACTTTCTGCTTTTCTTGTCACAAGGTGCAACATCTCAGTGTCCAATTAACTTGAAGAGCAGACTTTTATTTTCATTTGGGAGGAGGGAGGAGGCATCTTTGACAAGTTCACTGGGGAATCAAAACTAGGTGACAGTGCTTTCAGAAGGTCATAACCTACATAACAACACAGCAGGGGGACCTGGCCTCAGCTGGTGAAGCACCATTGAAACAGAATGGTAGGGTGCTCTGTAAGCAGAGGTGGGAGTTGATAGCCACCTATTGGCCTCCAAAGTTGGTGGAGACCACAGAATAGCATATAGGAAGAGTTCAGCGGTCCCTTCTCTAGCATTTTGTCCACAAATGTAAAAAGGATTTAGTGAAGTCTGTCACACATGAGTGATTTGCATTTCACTTCATCAAGTCTCAAAGGAACAAAAGAATGGTTTCATATCACATCAACAATTCCCACTAAATACCATTTGGTATTTGACATCAAATTGGAAGGCATACCTCTATAGTTTGCATGTACAGCTACAATTTAGAAGAACTTGATCCAAGATCTAGCAGGGTCCTTGTAGCCATAGGCTAAATGTGCGATATCACACTGATTCTTAAGTGGAATTAACAAATGTGAAATGTGATTTCACCCATTCTGAATTTCATTTGTTTTACCCTTCCCCATTTAGCTTTCATTTTCACTCACCTCAGTTGATGGTTATTCATTCTTAGATTCTCTTTATCTGATATTTCTTTAATCATACTTTTTGTGCTTTTTCATGCCATATCAGTTAAATTCCATGAGGGCTGATAAGTTTGGCTTCAGATTTTCATGAAAAGACATCTGAAGCAATGGTCCTATCCACTTATAGGACCACTAGTTTGCTTTGAGAATGTCCACCTTTCCAAATTATAGATAGATCTTCTGCTTCCTGTTCTCCACTGGAGTAGTTCTTCCCAGTCTTTCCTGACTTCTCCCTGGCCACACTCATAGTCAGTATCTCAAGTTCATCCAACAGTTAACTGCCACTTTTTTGTCTCAATATCCTGGCTTCTGTGATACATCCTTTCCCTACCTGTAGCTTCATCAGTTTGTTTACACTGGGGATCTTCCTCTCCACCAGATCCAACTTGCTGTGGTGGTTTCTCAAGCTACATTGTGGAATCCTGTTCTTGGTCTTTTGGTATTTTATATCTTTCTTTCTTATTTCTTAATAATCTCATTCACAGGCAGGCATTCAACTTTATCTCTGTGCTGAGGTAAATCCACTCCACCCCTTGAACTTGTCTTTTTCTGCCCGAACTAACATGCCTGTGGTCTCTCTAAGAATGACCAACACCAGCTTCAGTTCACTATGGTCAAATAGAGTCATACTTCTATTCCTAAGTCACTTCTTTCTAGATCCAGGCTAGTAATCTTTCCTTAGGCCTGCAAGTCAGGTATCTCCTTCAGGTCAACTGTCTGAGTCCTCACATTCCAGTTTTCACTGAGTCTTGCATGTTCTACAGAATCTACAAATACACCACCACCAAACATAACACTACTTTCATCTACACAGTTAAAAAAATAACAGCCAGGTTTTCCTGGTGTCTTCATTTTCATTCTTCTTCTATGCCAGCACCCTTTTACTGGCCTTGAGCAATGCGGTCTTCTTGTTTATGCTGGTTCAAGATGTTTCAATCTTAGTTTTCTCAGTGTGTCACGTTAACCAAGTCACCTTCCCTACCATATCCCTCAGATTTCCCTTTCTTCTTTGTATCAAAATCTACCTGTATGCACTGGCATTATATTTTACTCTCCCTCTCATCTTCTATGCACTGTAGATATGTCTTCTATCCAGACACCTCTGTTCTGCTGCTTTGCACATTGAAGTATATCGAAGTTAGACATAATTTATAAGAAAAGATCTGGGTTGGTTTAGAACCTGATGGTGCTTAGTTTCCAGCAGTATGAGAAAATGGACCTTTTCCTCATTCAGACATCTGCTGGCTTGGTATAAAATTATCAACAAATACTCATTTTGCTTTGGGCATAAAAGTCTCACAGAACCATAAGTCTGCTTTAAATTCATCTTCTAAACTCAGCGCTATGATGTTTCAGTCAAAAACTGCTGAGGCAGAAGCGTGTATACAAGCTGGTGAGACCTACCAGGGTCACACTAGACCCACCATTGTCTCACTAGACTTAGCATTTTTCATATATTTTCTTGAAATTTTTGCCAGCCACTCCCTGGATAAAGAGTGCACTTATTTGAGGCAGTCGTTCTCGTAATACAAAGTCAACACTAGCCTCTTGTAAGTGTCTTTGACCCCACAGCCTACTGTATACGCAAGACTCAGGAGCAGCCTGTGGTTTCTCTAGATATTTTTTCTAGCAGAAAAACCCCTCGCAGAACTGTAGCCTCTGCTATGGGGAAATTGGTTAGCCTCATATGGCACACCCTGGTCATGTTTCCCAACAGTACAAAGCTGAAGCAGAATACTAAATGATTTAACAGCTTCTAGCTGGAAAGTCCTGTGTCTAAAAGTGCAGAACATGAGGTCAGCTCGCTTGCCTCAGGAATTCAAAAAGTACTACAAGAAATTGAAATATTCTAGCCAACAGAAATAAACAATATAGTAAATCCATGGTATTTTCCACAGCTTTTTCGTTAAGAGGGGAGTGGAGAAGTGAAATGCGAAACTCCCTAGGTTCGTGTTGTACATATTAATTTCTCGTGTAAGAGATCTCACCAGCCATATTACCTTCACTTCAAGATATCTACTTTGCTATCTATCTCAAGCGGAATATGAGTGTAATATTAAATTTCTAACGAAAGAGAGAAAGAGAGAAAGAGAGAAAGAGAGAAAGAGAGAAAGAGAGAAAGAGAGAAAGAGAGAAAGAGAGAAAGAGAGAAAGAGAGAAAGAGAGAAAGAGAGAAGCTGTGTTTTTATTTTCATCCTTCTCAAGAATGATAACAATGAAACATTGTGATCCAGGGCTCCAGCTGGGAAACTCCAAATTCCATCTTAAATGAAAGTAAATGAGTCTTGCCAGGTAAGCTCTGGAACAAAATTTAACTTTATACAATGTAAGTTAACAAATCCTAAAATTCTGCAAGAGCAATGAACCTATTCCCACAGCTTCTGCAGTCCAGTTTGTCATCTTTTGGGAATCCTGTTTGCTCAGCAAATAGGCTTACTATAGAACAGTAACCCTAATGCTGCAGTGGTAACTGCTCAAGAACATAAAAATAAGTAATTTCTAGCTGAAGTCGCACATGTAATTACTGCTCCAGCTTAACGGCAAACAAGTAAACCAACCTAGAAAATATAGAAGTAATTAAATCACAGACAAAATTTGCTTTATTAGTGCAAGATATCAAACATAGGTAAATCAATGCACATAGGTATCCACTTAAGTAAAAATGTTACCTTCCTTAGAAAACAGGTGAGGGTAGAAGAGAAAGGTTTGAGTAGCTAGATAGAAACATTCAATGACTTTAGCCTCTCCTGAGGCAGCAGGCACTGAGTGTGGATGCAGAAACGCTCTGCATGCTCATACACACTCCCCATCTTCATCCCCTGGAGCTGGGTTGATTTACCCCTCAGCTGTGGAGATGATGATTCACCTGCAGTATTAAAGGAAATCATGGCAATCAGCCCACACCACATTGTGACCTCAGAGTTTTAGGCCACCTTCCTCAGTCCCCCAGAGAGGGGACCAAAAACCTGTTCCTTCATGGCTACCCATTCCTGGGTGTGAGGTGAACACCCACAATTGCTTTGAGACTAAACATGTTTATCACCAGTCACATTTTCCTTCTCATTCTTCAGCTGAGAGAAACCATTTCCATGATGTTTGTTCTCCCTGCCTTTCTGCATCTGCAATACAGAGGTGTCTGAGCAATTTTTAATTACCATGGTTGATATCCCTTTTAATACATCATTTTTAAACCTGATGTTTAAAAAAAATGAACCATCAAAATTTTTTTTTGTAAAGCATTATCAATATGTGACATATTCTCTCTCTATGTCCTTGTAGTAATAATCATGCTTGACTTGACATTAGCCACTCCTTTTCATTGTTTTCTTTACTGTCTTGGAAAAGTAACCACAAACTGGTTTTTGTTGCCCATATTTTTTATTATTTATTGTCTCTTTGCTTTTATGAGTCAGCCAGACAACTTGTTCAATAGCCCTGTGACTAATTTAGTGCCTTTTTTTCTTCAAGTAGCTACACCAAAGAGCACCTAAATAAGATCTTCTAAGTGCTGCTTTAATGTGCTGCATTTGAACTCTTTGCTCCTTTGCTGCAAACTGTGCTCACTGCTTTGCTTTAACCACAACTGAGTAATATCACAGTGGGATTCATTCCTCTTCTTAATAAAAATTTGTTCACCTCAAAAATGTTACAGATGGCTGGACCATCTCTGCTTGCAAACAGTCCACCAAGAGCAGGTATGTAATGCTATATATTAGAAATATGAAGGGAAACCATAGCTCCTTCGAGCCATACCTCGCTGTGAGCTATGGTAGCAGTTACCCTCCATTTCACAAGGTCTATGGTTTGGTTTTCTGTTGTTTTAGCCACCTGTGCAAGCTGAAGGCAGGCAGGGTTTAGAGCTGAGCTGCATGCAATGCTCCTGGCAGGTCCTTTGTTGCTCAGCCCAGAGGTGAATTTCTGTCCACACAGCTCAGCAATTCTTAAAATTGTGCATCTGGTGGAAAGAAAATTTGGCTTGCCTCTGGCACCCTGAGACCGATATGGTAATACAAAACCAGGCTATCACATGGTGGTACTGCATTGAACCTTTTCTACTGAATTTATTTACAGACCTTCCCCTCACCACAGCCTTCTCAAACAATTTAATTTACTGGTTAAACTCAAGTGTGTAGTCCAGGTGCTAAGTATAAATAAATTAATTCTGCTGCAGAAAAGTTGTTTTTTGGGCAAGTTGCATGAGTGTGTGCATCTCTCTGTAAGATAAAATGTTGTGTGCCTGTGCTTTGGTGTGGCAAAGTAGGACTATAGTGAAAAGGAAATTCATCTTTCTCCTTGGGCTAACTCTCAATCAGACATCTTTAAACTCCAGGTCATCTGTCCCCTCTCAGTCCTCCTCGGAAGTGAAAAACAGTGCTCATGCTGATATGTCAGAATAGCAAAAGCTACTTCGATGCATCGTTTGCTATACATGTCTTTGAATATTCCTGTGGCTGAGGAGATATTGTACAGGAGGACTCTTCTAACTCAAATACAGACAAACAGAATAACTACCAGGAAGAAAACAGTAACAGCTAAAAGGAGCAAAACCCACAGACTTTCCTATGAAGATAAAACCAATTAGCTATAGGTAAGAAATAGGCAGACAAGAAGTAAAACTCCCACGGTGAATTGTTAGACTCATTATTTCTTATGTGGGTGAATAAGAATCTCTCCAATTAATGGATACCATAAAAGATGAAGGGGACAGAGCATAAAAATATCAGCTCAGCTGAATTAGTTAACAATATTTGATAGGAGCTCAGAAGTCGCTACTAAGTTTCATAAACCCAGTATGCAAGTGAGAATAAAGAATAGAGAGAAGATGAGGGTGGTCATAACAAAGTCAAATAATTATTTTTAGAAACTGTTACAGTGCATGGCTGAATGATGTGCAGTCTTCTTAAGATCAGGGGACTGAGGGTGGAGAGAGAGTGGTTTGGGCTTTTCTGAAAATAGACGTGTATGTATTAATACAAACATCCATACATTCATCTGATAGACATGTCCTTTGTGCTCAGCCAGCATTATCTGGTTTGCATCTCATGGGAAGCAGTAGGTCCTGAAAAGAGATCTGTAGGAAAGGGTGAGTTTTAGCCCTATTAATCGACTCAGTAAGCCTGGGCTATGGAAAGGGCCAAGAATGGTAAAAAATCAGGGAACTTTCCTGGGAGTGGGAAAAAAAGGGGCCAGGCGACCAGAGAGAAAAATGCCTAGTTACAAAGAAGTCACAGGAAAGTAGTGGAAATTTGAAACAGAAACAAGGACTGAGGAGGAAGCTTAAAACCAGTCCAAAACCTTTCTCATATTCCTATCTGAGCCACTAAACTGATGCTCAGGTGTAGCTCATTTGCTCTGAATATGAGGCTGGAGAAGGTACTTGGGAGCATAGGCATCAGCAGAACTTTCCCTGTGGGAAGAGGCACACGGCAGATGTATTTCCTATTTTGTCTCACCCAGAGGCAAGTCCTAACTCATGTGGAGAACCTGACTCGGTACTTCCCAAGATCGCTGACACATCACTGTGTTGTGCTTTCAGAAATGCCCAACAGAAAAATGCACACAGGCACCTGGAATGATAGATCGTTCTGACAAATAAGTAAAAAAGAAGTCTATCCAGTATTAAAAGCATCTTCTTGAACATTTTTCTTCTCTATTGTCAGCCATTTTCTCAAACAGTTTCAGAAAGTTTATCAGAAAAGCCCCTTTGGAGCAGAAAATAGCATAGCAAAATTGAAAATATGTGAATTGATGTTGTACATGGTCTAAAAAATAAAAAAATATGTGAAATGAGTGCTGTATGGATAAAAAGAGTGCCTAGAACAGAGCTGTTAAACAATTGTAGAAGGAGGACAGACCTTCAGACTAGCACTATTCCTTGGCTCTAGTCAGAGTCTAGAAGTCAGGTGGCACTTCCCACGTCCTCAAAGAGCACCTCTGTTTTGAGACAGGGCTTTCAGTGGGTGGGTTCCATGGGTAATCAAACATTATTTCTGTAAACAGTGCAAACGAAATTGTATTTGGGTTTGTAAAATTTTTTAAAAGATTTTTTAATGGTATGTGAAGTGCTTACTGGGAAGCAACTTCTATCACTGGACAGAAGCTTAGCCAAAGTGACATCTACTTTTCATCTGAGACTGGTTTTCTCTGTGCAGATTAAAAGATACCTATTTTGTCTATCTGTATATAGCTTATTTTGGAGATACAAGCACAAATGCATGAGAATTTCTTCTTTTAATTGCTGTTCTTTCCCTACAGTTTGTTCATGTAGTGCTTTGTGTGGTTAGTCTATATGTAATTTTAGAATTCATAGGAACTCTCTGAAAATGAAGAGGTAGCTTGCTAAGACTAGCTCAAGGTTTTAAAATGAATAATTTTTTCCATTTACATCCATGTCACTAGCCACTTGTGAAAAATACTGTTTCAGAAGTCTACCAAGATATTTTTTGCAGTATTTAAGAAGCAAAGAATTTTTATGAAGTCTATGGAAAAAAAAAAAACACCCAACAACAACAACAACAACTAACCCCACCAAGACTGTTGCTAGATAGGCAACATGAACTTCACCAGCTGGGTAGCACGCATGGACTTTCATCACTGCTTGTTTGTTTCAGATCAGAAATCTTAAAAAATTGTTAGTTCATAGATAATTTTTCTTAAACTTATCTGGTAGAGTACAAACTAAGAGAACAAGCATATGAACAACATAAGCCAAATGGCAGCATTTTAAATCTTCACTACAAATCTCTGAAAAGTACTGTACACGTTTTAAATTAATTATTTTCTCATATACCTTGAGAATTTTGTCATTTACCAGTAAATTGTGGCCCTTCCATTAATTCACAGCCTTCATATTCCAAACATTATTCTCCTGGGCTAAATGAGGGAAAGGACTATAGCACATTTATTTGTAATCAAAACCAAAACAGTTTAGCTTTACAGTGAGTAATAAAATCTTTCCAGCATCAAGTAAAAGGTCTTCCCTGAGTGTCTGGAGTGGCCAAAAGAGGAACATGATCCAGGAACCAAAAGACTGCAAGGCTGGACCATTCAAATTAAATAGAGCCCATGGTGTGTACTGGGTTTCTGATAGTGTGAAGCAACCCACATTGTCCATAATTCTCAGGACCTGGTACACCAGGTGTAAAGATGAGGAGTTTCGAGACTATTTAGGGAAAATAAGAATATTCTCAGCAACTAATGTCAACACTGGTGGTTCTTTTTCACGCAAAATCATGAAAATGCAGAATCTATACTAAAGTCTTAACCTCATCTGTACTCTTTATTATAAAAAACATTTGTCTGGGCTCACCACTCAAGGTAAAAATGAAGGAAAAAAAAAAAGGAAAAACAAACAAACAACCACCACCACAAACCTTGTATTGATATCCAGAATCCAAATACCTGATTCAAATCACTTTTAAATCAAAGAGAATCTTTCCATTGACTTCTGTGAATTTTTAAATCAATCAACCTGTAACAGAAACCTCAAGTGGCACCAGCTGCATGAGGAATTATGTACTTCAAGTGAACAGCATCCAGCTGGCTTCTCACTAGAGAGAGTAAAGAACTGCACATAGTCATTGCAATAAATTGGGTAAGGCAGAGTTCTTTAGCGTATGTTTATCTTCATAGCCAAATATTCAGTTCAGGTAAGTATTTTAAACATTAGTTGCCCCACTCAATTTAGCATTGTGGTTCCTTGAAATAGTGTAGTCATGTAAACACATCTCAAAAGGGGAGGAAATATTTTATTAATGCCCCAAAATAATATTGTAATTGATATAAAAGCATTATTTGCATAGTGTTGCTGTTCAATGGTCCTTCTAAAAATAAAGCTAAAATGGGAAGTCTAAATTTGTTCTTATAAAAATATAAATCATTGACACCTGCAGTCTTTGTCGATGCATCCAGAAATCTATGGAGGAGGACACAGGAGGATGATGCAGGGAGACATGAAAGTGGACTGAGGACAGAGTTATGCATGCCCTTGAGGGAGAGATGCTGGGGGCAACATCTGTTGTTTGACCTTCAGGAGCCTATAAGAAGGGTGAATGTGGGGGAATTTCCTTACCACTGGTGACTTTAACAGCTTGAGGATAATATAAAATCATGAGTTGTGGAATGACTTTACTTCAAAGTATCATTTGCTTTAGGTTCATTGTATTTGATGATACACTTTTCAAGAGTACTTTTCTGTGGAAATGATTATGCAAATAGATATATTTTATTGTATCTTGTTTAAAAACATAGATCAAATCTGTGAAGAAGTACTGAGTGTCATTTACTTCTGTTAATAGCATTGTTCAGAAAACTGCCAGCTCCTTATAAGTATGAACCTATAGGCAGCACACTGGAAAGAATAGTGTATCCAGCCATGAACACAGAGAAATCATCAGCCATCTCTGAACAATATACTCCTGAATGTATCATTGATAAAAAACTATATATTATATCACATGTGCATGTCGTGTATCTCCATCTACTCAGCAGACACATGATTTAAAGGAGATCCAATTCTGCACAGGACCTGATCCTGCAAACACTAAATGCATGCAACCAAAAGATGTTGGAGTGGCAATAGTTCACAGTGCCTGGTTGATTTAGAAACCAAGGTTACCTGACTGGCTTGCTTTCTGTTTCGTAAGGTCAAGGTCATCTTAGACCTATGGTTTAGAGGGAAATCGCACAAACATGTTTGCCTGTGAGGTAGCAGTTAGCATGGAGTGGTGCTGGAGATTCCTACCCCCTTTGCGCAATGGGTAACTGAGCCCTCTTTCATTTTGAGTTCCCTCTTCCATGACGTGACCACCATACAGGCACAGCTGGTTTTGCCATGGATCAAGGAAGTACCCTGCTCACATCTGCGGGTCAGTTTTTGGTATAGGCTTTCCTTATTGCTTCTCAGGAAGAGTTTTCTAACTGTGAGAGGGAACCTTGGAAATAAAAGAGTGAAAGAGGAAGCTGGAAGATGGGTGGTCTTATTTTGCTATCTTGTATCGGGACCAACTTCTATATAATGCATCTAGAAGTCATAGTTGTTGCTGTTGCTAGACCGTTATGCTGCTCCTCACCTACTTCAGCAGCCTACATATGTTCCATGCATTGCAGAAGTTGCTGTTATCATTCCCCCGTCCCACACAAGACAGCGGAGAGGTGAAAGTTTTTGCATGAATAGCTATTCTGGGCTGAAAATTCCACACCTGTCTGCCAGGTTTGGAGGTTTTCCAGTTCCAGACTTTCTTATTATTCCTGCTTCCCACTGACCAAAAAACCACATGGTCACACGTAGGCTAGTGGAGGAAGATGACCACAAGGACAGATTTGAGCTGACAACCTTCACCCTGGAGATCTGCAGGACTCGTGGGTGAAACAGCTGAATTACAGACTGTGAGGTGTGTGGAATATAGCCTGCTTTTGAATCTTCCCCTGCACCAGGGACGCATGAAGTGGACTTACTGGCTATTAATTTTCTAAAAGGCCTCAGGGGAATCCCAGAAAACTGCAAAACATTAAAGCTGCCATCCTTACCATGCAATACTAAGACCGAGTGGCCCATGGGTAAATGTAGTGCACAAGAGAATAGTAAATATGACATTTGTGACATTGTGACATTGGTTATACCAGAGTTTACTGAAGAGCCAGTGAATATTCAGATAAGGAGAAGAAAAAAGCATCATGTTCTTGTATCTTCAAAAGAATCTCAGCTGAGTCTCACCGTAAAGGTACCAAAGAAGTGAGATTATTACATTATAAGAAAGTCCTCACAAACATACGCAAACATGAAAATTATGAGGGGGATGGAACACCTTTCCTATGAAGAAAGGCTGAAAGAGTTGAGGTTGTTCAGCCTGGAGAAGAGAAGGCTCCAGGGAGACCTTATTCCTTCCTCTCAGTACTTAAAAGGGGCCTATAAGAAGGATGGGGACAGACTTTTTAGCAGGGCCTGTTGTGATAGGACAAGGAGTAATGGTTTTAAACTAAAAGAGGGGAGATTCAGGCTGGACATGAGGAAGACATTTTTTTACTATGAGGGTGGTAAAACAGTGGCACAGGTTGCTCATAGAGGTGGTAGATGCTCCATTCCTGGGGACACTCAAGCCCAGGCTGGACGGAGCTCTGAGCAACCTGATCTAGTTGAAGATGTCCCTGCTCATTGCAGGGGGGTTGGACTAGATGACCTTTGAAGGTCCCTTCCAACTCAAACTAAATAAGAGATATGAATCAGTGAATGTTTTTTGCAGTTAAGTGGTTTCATTCATGAGAGGGCTCACCTGGGGACTGTGCCATTCAATGTAGCCATCAGAATTTTGGGAAATGGGGTGGGCTGTGAAATAATTAAGCTATTCAGAATACCAGAGAGGGGGTTCAACTGCAAAGAACTGTTATAGGAGTTCAAAACACTGAGTGACAAGGCAATAAAATGGCAGATTAAAATCAGTGCTGATAATATGCAGGAATAGAGAGCAAGGACAGAATCAATGTGCTGTAGAAGTGATGCATAAACCACAGCACCTTTCTGAGACACTGTTGTCTTTTCTTTTGATTGTTCCACTTTCTAATTTTAACTACTAGACAGTAGATAATATCTTTTCACTCCTGTGCATGTGCATCTATTAACTCACTCAGGTTGCGTAGCTGGAAAATTCTGCACTGACCTTCAGTAAAAATGTCCAATGCTTCTGCTATGTTTCTCTTCAGGAATATTTAGAGTAGCCATTAAAATTCATTTCACACTTAAATTTAGCTCAGCTGGCAATGCCTTCCTCCCTTGGATACAGTGAGGAATGAGTCCCATGTGTATGAGAGAAGAGATGGTGGGTTTTCATGTTAAAAGTGATCCAACTCATTTGTATGGTATATATCTGAGAGGAAAAAATGTGGTCTTGTGGAGGCTGACATTTTTCTCTAACACTATTATCACATTAACAGAGCGAAGTGAGGAATGACTAGTTCAGCAGTTTATTTTAAACACCTTGTAGAAATTGGTCTCACAGACTTACACCAGGTAGGGAAAATGGAGGGGCAAGTCATACAAAAAACAAGTTATTTGGATTCCTTTGAGTGGTTAGGTAACTATGGCAGCACTGGTGAACTTCAGCAATGTCTCCTATCAGATTTAACATGAAAGATTTAAGGATGCTTTCAAATTTTCCAGTTGAAAATAAGGATATGTTGAAATGAAAACAAACAAATAAAAAAACCAACTCAAATGATCAAAACCCACCCCAAACAAAAACTAAACCACAAACAAACAGACAAAAAACCCCAAACCACCCAACTACTCAAATCAGAGTGTACAAACACATTTTGCCAGCAGTGCCAGCTACTACTCCCTCTTCCAGCTGCTCGTTTCCTCCCTACTTCTCTGCCTCTGCTACTCAGCACCAGTATGAGAAGAACCTGGGACCTTCTCTTGCCTTCCCTTCCCTTCTCTTCTTTTTGCCTCTCCTCTCTTCTTCTCTCTTCTCTTTCTTCTTTTCCTTTTCTTTCTTCTTCCTTTCTTTCTTTCTTTCTTTCTTCCTTTTCCCTTTTCTTTCTTTCTTTTCTTTCTTTTTTTTTTCCTTTTTAATAGAAGTTGCTACAGCCAGCTTTGCTTCCCTGGAGTACAGCTACTCTCTTTTAAGAAGGACACATTGCCTGCATTAAATGCATACTGAGGCTTCTCATGCTTAGTCCTGGGCTGAGGAAAATCCCACAGCGTCATTTCATTTGCATCTCACATGCATACACGTCTGTGATGAGTACAAACAAAACCAGCTGATTCCTTCAAAATTTGTTCAAGTCTCCAGAATTACTGAATCACTCTGTTACGACTGTAAAGTAAGGATATGAATTAAGGTATCTTACACCAGTGGAGACGGCTGGGCCCATGGCAGTAGGAAGGACTACAACAATTACAACTAGACTAGTTTGGCTTATTATAACTAAACTTCGGGCTTGGTGAGTGCAATTTCTGGAATTTACCAATTCAGCCAAAGTTCAGGGAGAGCTGGAGGTCCCATGTTGGCAGGAATCTCAAGAAAAATCTGCCCCATTCCCAGTCAGCCCAACCAGTCTGCCCCCAGATAACTTGCTTGGTAAACCCCTGAGGACCTGAGAATTTGCAAGCCCTTCAAAGTCCCCTGTGCAAGCCCAAGCCCAAACCCAAGCCTTTGAAACTGGCAAAGCCCAAGTAGGTCCAGACATCCAGCTTGTACCACTCACAGAGAGACCAGCAGATGGGCTGACCTCGATCTAGGCTGCATAACTTTGACTTGCAAGGAATTTGAAAATGTCTTTTATTTTAAATCAAAGTAATAAAAAATGGGAATTTTAGACCCTTCTGCCAGATCTCTTCAAAAACCATATCCATTCCCAAGTCTCAGACACACAAGAGGAAATAAAATATTTTTTACATATCTGGGCAGGACTATCTTTCATGACAATATAGAGCAAGATTAGCATTCTACTTTTCACAGAGATTCTGGTGAATAAATATGCAAACACAGTTTATTAATTAATTAATTTAATACTCAAATTTTGAAAAGTTTCCATTGAGAAATGCAAAGTTTTAAATAATATTCTGGTACAAAAAATACAGTCCTTGAGATTAAAATGTCCATACTACCGCCTCCAAATAAATAACATTACTTCAGACACATTTAAATGATTCAGTACAAAAAAATACAGAACTTCTCAGAGTCAGTGAGTTGAAGCTAAGTCAGTGCAATAGACTCAGTCACATTTCCTGGAGCTCCCAAGTAGCCTGGCCTCCTAGTAACTTCAGTGCATAACAATAATTATCAGCGATTAATCACCAATTTCCTAGTTCAGAAAAGTGCTTCAGCATTTGCTTAGCTTTAAGCATGTCTATTTGCTTGATTTGGATTTAGATATGCTTAGAAGTAAGCAGATACGGAAATGTTTTCCTGAGTACAGAAACTTCCCTGTATTGGTGCTTACATCTCCATGCCAAATAGATGAATGATGAGACTAATCTTAAAACATCCCTCTCTCAAGACAGCACCAGATGGAAAGCTGGGTACTGTATCATGTCACTTCAAGTTTTCCATATGGAAACTGGGTAAACATTTCCTCATTCTGTATTTTCTGGTCAACAAACATTTAACAGACAGGATTTTAAAACAAAGTCATGTCTTATATAGTAGTAGGAGTATAAATACTTTGATTGGTGTTTATTTATAAATAATTATTTAAAATACTTAAATATTAATAAATAAATGTATAAAACCTCAATAAAAAGACTGAAATAAAAAATGTGCATCAAAACAAAATTTGCACAAGAACTCAGTACAAAAGGTCATATGACATCATTAGCATTTGCACCTCCTCTGAAAGTGGCTCCTTTTCCTTTTGAGAGAAGCTGGAGTATCCACCAGTTTCTGTAAGACACTGAACAGCTCATGCACAGCTTTGCGTTGAGTTTTCAAGTCATTCATCTGTTATAAGTGAGAAACAAACAGAATGAAGGTCATGCCAAGAGCTATAATTATTTACTGATCACATCCTTCTGGCTACGCTGTTATCAGGGTAAACCAGATGGACTTCTGCCATTTCCAGTTACTCTACTATCTAATTCCTACAACAAAGAATCGTTTTGTCACAGATTTTTGTTTTCCATTTTCTGTGCTACTTTGCAACATGCCACAGACTCACCACGTTCTGCGAAATGGAGCTACTCTGTAGTTATTGCAATGATATAGAAGTTATCCACAAGCAGCTAACTCCACTGGGGTTGAGCTGCAGACCTCTGCAGAGGCTGGTGGTTCACGCCCTTGGCACCTGCTTGATAAGCCAAGTGTCTCCAGAGCCCATGGAGGCAAAACGTAGCCGGGCACAACTTTCGAACTTAATTTTTAAACCACAAAAGGCCGTATCAGTGGCAGATCTGGTGGGCAGGTGATGTGACAGCACTTCCAGCACCTTTGTGCCAGACTCTGATAAGACTCGGGGAGGGCAGCCCCCGCACTGACACCCCACACCGCAGATCCGCAGCAGCCCCTGCAGCTGGAAACATTAGGTTTTCCAGCAAGAACTGAGCCACACGGGGGTTACCAGATGGGTTACTGAAGCATTATTGGCTTTAGTCACACTCAAATCTCAACTGGAAAATACAGTGTCATGAGCCTTGGAGGCAGACAAAGAGCCTTACCTGAAGCTTTTCCAGTTCCTTGAGGTCTTTCAGCTTCTGCGAGCCATCACGAAGGCTGTTTTTCAGAGTATAAAGTTCCTCAGATATGTGTCTGATGTGCGCCTTTGACTTGTCAGATTTTTCAAGCATTTCCAAGTACATGGAAACAATCTGGCTCAGGATGATCCTCTTTTCATTTCTCTGTTGAAAAATACAGTCAGAAAGAAAGGTCTGTGAGTGCTCATCAGCAGGAAAGCTAAAAAGCAGCACACAGGGGTTCTCACTGCCACTTGAAACTTGTCTGATAAAGAAGACACTGCAATTCATCTCCTGGGCTTGGCTGTACCTCAGGATCGGTTCGTGGTGCAGTATAAAGTACCTTGCTCCTTATGGGAAGCATTTCTATGGGCATTGTTTTGTCATTTCCAAGATACTGAAGTGGCCTCTGCTGATGTTCGTTCTATCCCAGCTGGTTACGCTGGACCTGGGAGATGCTTTATACAAAAAGTGCCCTGCGAAGTGTCTGAGATGCTTTGTCATGTCTGGTTCTGACTCACCTCTGTCCACTCTGTCAGTTTGCCTGTAAAAATAGGTCCGCCGTCAGCTACGTCTGAATTACTTGAGTTCTGCAACAAAGAACAAACATATCTGTTATAAAAACAACATTTATCACAAGGCAAATTTACATTCTTTATTCAAATGAGGAGTAAAAACCAGAGAGAGATGATTCTGCACCACTAGCCTGTAACTATTACAATGCTTTCACTTCTCTGAGCACCAAATCGCACTGGATGACTGCCTAGTACCAGAAATGGCATTAGTCTGCTTTTCAATGTCTTCTCCTGCTGTAACTCACCTTAATAGAGACATTAAGCTCCATATATTTTAGCAAATGCTCCTTGCAAGTTTTGATATTGACAGCTGAAAATTAAACTTCATAAGCATAACAGCTGGTTAGAAAACTATCAGAACTGATCTTGGCATGTTTTCTGGTAAGTCAAACTCTACCAGTATGTAGTTTATGGCCTTAAATTTATCCATTCTTAGTAAAATCTCATATGGAACAAGAACTAATTAACTTTTTACCATAAAACTACAGTTTGTATAACTGGAGAATAGCCCAGTAACCCACAGTCATGTGTGGGGATATACAAGGTTAGTGAGCTACTGAGAGGCTCAGAGGGATGGAGTTTAACCATCAGATGTTAGCCACGCTTTGTGGCAGACTCTAGGAAAAAAAGAGCAATACAATTCTCCCACCAAGGAAACGTAAACTGAATCATTTCCTCTTCTGTATGTCTTTTTTTTTTTCTTTTTGTATACAACAGTCACTATTTCCTTTTTCATCTACTCAGTAATTTAAATACAGTGAGTGCAAAGGGAAAACTTTCAGGCTGACAGAAACCTTGTAGGCTGATTGGCTGCCCGTGCTGAGCCCATTGCCAAACCTTGTTTTGCTGTTCTTCGGATAGGTGGGGAGCTCCTGCTGTGGACCAGAATTTTAGTGTCTGGGCAAGAAGTTCACCATGGCTCAGGATCTCTCCAATAGAGTCATATATATTCTAGTGACAATCTCTCAGATCTATGCTAATGACAAATTCAAGATATAATGCCAATTTTACAGCTAGTTTCCTATCAATCTGCAAACAATGAAGTATCACACTGGGCTTCTTTGTGTGATACTTCAGGATGATTCTTTGACTACTAAATTTCGACTTTCATATGCACAAAATTCTGACAAGATCAGAGCTGAAACAGACTCTTACAGATGCTTTCATGTATTTAAGGAAAAAATATATATATAGAGAGAAAAAGCTGTTAATTAGAAGTGACTCTACTGTAGATCTGTTATCTCTATGACCAATCCCAGCTGATGTTAACTATGAGCTTCTTTAATGCCTCCTAGATGAAGATAGGCAAATTCACATTATATTTATCAAGTTGTCAGAATTCTGTCTGAAAAGAAGTAACACCATTCTGGATAACATTCCCATGCTGGATCACAGTCACAGATATTGAAGCAAAGTGACTGGAGGCTGCAAAAGAATAAGCAGTAGGAGCCATCTTTCAACAACACACTACTGTATTTCTAATAAGAACCAGATGCATTTGCTAAAGCAAAAGTTCTTCTCTGTTTTGCTCATATTGCTAATTAACACTATATCTCCCATTAAAGTTACTAACCTAAAACTAAAAAAGAGTCAGTAAATTGCACCTGAATAGACTTGAATCAAAATACATTAATTCATCAAAAATTGCAATAAGATTTCTTGTTATAAACCATTCCATGTAATCAAATGTTGAATGAAACTAGGAGAAGCTCTTCTGAAAGGAAGAGTGCTCCTGAGATAAATGCAAACTACTGCATTAAATATGACTATTGAAAAATTGAATCATGTTAGTGAAAGAGGTTAGCAAAACCAAATAAATTGTCCATAATATTGTTTAAAAAAAAGATATAACAAAAAAAATCTGTTCCATGGTTACCCTCTATTGGTACACATTGAGTATGTCAAGCAGTGCTTAAGCCTGGACTATACCTAAGGCACAAGCAGGAGAAGAGAAATGCAGTAGAAGAGCATACTTACAAAGTCAGCTTTTAGTTGGTCTATATCATTTTCAAGGTGAGCAAGAATTAAGCTGTTTCCAAAACGTCCAAAATAAATCATGATGACAGACAGAACAAACAAGCTGTAGGACTGGCAAGTCATTTTCTTGGTGATGGTTCAGTTAAAATGCTCAGATAAGTTCTGGGAGATGTCAGTTCTAAGAGCAATGAGCTTCAACTTCTAATAGTCAAATCTTCTATTAGAAGAAAGTAGACGAATGAACTTCATCTGCCTGTCAGTGGTATTTATACCTGGTCTTGAAATTTTTCATTTCGTCATCATAGGCTGCGTATATTTAGACAAGATAGTGTCAGATAAGAACCCTTCGTTTTTAGCTAATCAAGGGAATCCCTCGAAAGCATCTTTCTTAAAGCATGGTCCTGGAAAAATTTTCAGTGGTTCATCAATGGGTAACATTTACGTGGCAGATTGTGAAGTTTCTTTTACACGTGGTTAGGGAAAGGGGGAAATTATGATACTGATCAAGGAGTATGCATTGTGGCTCAAGCATATTGTTACACTCTATCTGAAAAAAAAATCATATCGTGTGGTTAAAGGGTCAGTAAAACAACCAATTCATTTCTGGTATTCTTTTAAAGTAAGCACTGAGATTGCTATGGCATTCTTCAGAGTCACTTAGAGATCTAAACATTCTCCCTACTGCTGTCCTTTTGTGAAACACTTTTTGCCTTCTTTCCATGGTCTAAAGTGCATTTCTGCCACTTTCTCATTCTTTCCCTCCAGATTAAAAACAGACTTACGGAAAATGAGGTTCCAGCATGGATGCAATGATGCACCATATTAAATTCCTCTATGGTTGTCTACTATCTTCAAGAGCAGAGTACATAGTACTCAAGACACTCATTTCTGCTTGGCAATAATTGAAGTTTCCCACTAGCCCATTCATTTGAATTTATGTGTGTAGAATATGAAAACAGAAATACATGAATGAAAAAAAGCCCAGTTGAAGAAGATGGACAGGATGTTCTCCAAGTGCATACAGGCCTCTGAAACAACTGTATTGAGGACAGCTGAGGAAAAGGGGTTTTTTTATAGGAACTGAACTCTGCTTTGGTGGATACCATGACAAAAGGCCTTACTGTGAAGAGTCTTAAAAAAAAAAATCAGAGTAATTTTAGGCTGTAGTATATGAAGGTAGGGTAGGCAGCAGCCTACAAGGGAAAGAAAGAAGGAGCCCAGAGGGAAAAAGAAAAGAGAGAGGATCAGGAAGAGGGCACTTGTGGGCTTAGTTCACACAGGCTGCAATGGAGGATGTCTATGGCTCATCAGAAACAGATGAGAAACTGGTCACCAACAGGTATTATTTTAGCTCTCCAGCACAGCCCCAGATGGCTCCTTGGGTGTTCCCTGCAAGAAACAGTCTCGTTTCGCAGCAGTACCTCTTATCTTAGCAAATGACCACTAACACCACCACCAAATATTTTTCATCTGCAGCTTGAATGAGGACATCCATCTGTGGAACAGATCTAGCCTAGTACTGCCATTGCAAACAGAAAATTGCCATTTTGCAGACACAAGAACCAAACTTCACCAGAAATCCCAGGCCCAAAAGGTGCATGCCAAAACTCCCTGGGAATAGTAGCGTAGACAGATGGCAAACATCTCGCAATGGGTGTGGTACTGCATAGAAATTAGGGCAGCAATCTGCTTGGGGTAGTAGCACTATGCAATGCCCATCTTCATTTTTGTTTAGGAAAATAAAACTGGTTGAACAATAACCTGGTTGCTGGAAGTGTTGACATGGAGGTGAGGTGATAATGCTATTCAAGGGCGCTTCAAAGCACTGTACAAAAATGCATGCCTGCCCGTGGCAAAGGGATTGGACTGGATAGTCTTCAAAGATCTCTTCCAATTCAAATCATTCTGATTCTATGATTCTATGCTAGACATTAGGATAATAGAATCATAGAATCATTTATATTGGAAAAGACCCTTAAGATCATTGAGTCCAACCTAATACTACAAAGTCCACCACTAAAACTTAGTGCCACATGTACACAACTTTTAAATACCTCCAGGGACGGTGAAAAAATGGTGGTCTCACCAAGATTCCAAGTGGACTCACAATTCAAAGTGGACTCACAAACGTCAGCACACTAACCAAACCTCTAGGTAATGTTGAAACATCTGAATTGCTTTGCAAGATAAGCATAGTCAAATGACATGTTGTGGCACAGCTAAATGTAGTTTTATACATACAGGGAAACCAAGCATATTTTACAAGGCGGGAGACACGTGCTGAGGCACATCAACCCACCATGATCTTATGGAGCAATTCTTTGGCAAAGTGTTGGAAGAGAGGGGTCAAGTGGCTGAAGAAAAATTATTCCTGTTAGATATGGCACTCTTAATGCTGTCAAAAACATACAACTGGAATTGGGACTCGGACATCAAGCCCATTTTTGCCATTACATGTCCTGATTTGAGCAGTGCTTTTCTGTTGAATTACTAGCGAGTGTGCAAAGAAGACCTGCAAGAAAGGAGTTTAGGAGAGATTCTTTACTAGCTCAGTTGTCTTAACATGTTGAGGACAAATCACAACAAGGCTGAACACAACTAATTGCTGTAATTATCCAACCAGGGAGAAGATGTAATTCCAGGAGCTGAAAGATTAAGTCAGTAACACTGTCCTCCTCTGCAGATAACTGTTCGTCCAGAGTGACTGTCCTGGGTTAGGCTGCGTCTCATCCACAGCAGGCTATGCCTCTCAGGTGACCTTCCTTTAGTCTACCATTACTACTAAACTTTTAATAATAACAAGAAGATGAAATATCAGAAAGAAAGGATTTTTACAACTCACCTTTTGTAGATAAACTGGTTAAAGTTTTGGGGGTTTATATGGCTAATTTTACCACTAGATCTCCTCATCTTTCAGAGGAGGCCACTGTCAAGCAACCATTTTTGCAGGTAAGAGAACATAAGCACAGAGCAATGGGATCATTCAGCATCTAGGAAAGGCAAACCTAGGAATATAAACAGGGTCCCTCAGTCCCATTTTAGTCCTTTGCCCACTCAGCGGCATTGCAAGTATTGTAGGGTAAACCAACACAAGAAATTAAGCAAAAAGCAAAGAAGAAAGCCATGATGTCTGGCTCTGTGATGCTGTCTTCTGAGTGCAGGTCTGACTTCCAGGTACTCTCTCCTGCCCATGGAGGCTAGATTCAGGCCTTCTACTCATCTCAGCATTTAAATTCTCAAACAAAGGGCTGAATGTTCTGAGGTAAATCGTCAGTTGGACAGAAATGTATTCTAATACTGAAACATAGGATCCCTTTTCCAAATCCTTTATATTTGAATGAATGGTACCATGTTAACCTTGACATGCTTGTCTAATAATATTCTCTTCTATTGTCACAGACCACCACCTCTCTCAAAATCATTTTGAAATTAGGCAACAGCCTACAGCAGGTGGTCAAAATGTGAGAGTCCTTGAGTCCCAGGCGTCCTGCGCATCTCCCAGTCCTGTTCTACTTCACATTCTGTCCCAAAGTGATGAAACAGATCACCATTGTCCAGTCCATGTCTTGTTGCCCAAGAACCGTGAACTGTCAGGTTGTGAGGAAGGCTAAGGTTCAGATGGCTCCTCTGCACTGACTTTCCTGAGCATCAACATGGTTACAAACATAATATGGGGTATCCTGCAAATATCTGCCCTTTACTAGACAAAGCCAAGGGCCTAAGAGCATCCAATTTTTTATTTGTGTTCCTTAGTAGATATCCATTGAATGCATGCTGGGGGGACTAAACACTCAGCATTAACACCAGGTCTTTGCCTGAGCACTATTTCTAACCTAACTGAAAGAGGTGGCAGAACAGTGTTGAAAAGTCTTGTGGTGCACAGAATTGGAGTGGTCCTTCTGTGTGGTTCCATAGTCACAGCTGGACTGTCATCTGTTCCAAGCACAGTAGGAAATGAAACCAAGGCATTTTTTTCGTTTTGCTGCCTGGAAGTGATCTGACTCTTCATGTAAAGCAGAGGTTTCACACCCATCTGTTCATACAACACCTTACATCAATTACCCGATGATGCCCTTGCAAAGTCACATCAAATTTCACTCTGACCAGTGACTAAAGGTTTTTCCCTTTCATGTTTTGTTTCATGTGTACTCCTCAGTGTGCTGGGTGAGTGGTTAGTGAGGAACTGCCCTTACCAGCCCAGCAGACATCTGTCAGACTTTCTTTTCTCTAAAACTAAGTGGCTTCCTCTGTCACCACTGCCCCAGGAAAGCAGCTCAGGGTTGGAAAACCCTCTCTGAGTTGTCATTCTGACCTTACATCACACTTCACCTCTTAGCCTTCCTTTCATGCAGAGCAGCAGAAATAATTCCTTCAGTTCCTCCTTTGCAATGCTGGGGGGCAGGGGTTAAGGGATTTAAGTGGATAAAGTTTGTATAGGCATTGTACCAGTGCTACGTAGTTACCAAATATTGTTATTCATGTTATGATTATCTGCAAAGTAGATGTCTTGATAATCAGGCTTCATGACTTTGCAACTGACCCTTAGGAACACACTGTAAGACTAACATATTTCCTTACAAATAAACAAACAACAACAACAAATTTTTTTAAAAAATCCCTAGCCAACCAAAGAAACAGAAAGCACTCTCCTACAGATATGGGTACCTTTCATCAGTCTTGGAGGATGTAGCTGTCTATTTCTTGTCAGTACAAGATCTCTATGATTTAGAGGATTTTTCCAATGATCATTAGAGATAATGTTGGCACAAAACAGTTACTTTGTTTTATAAGAAAAATTTTTTGGGACGAGGAAGTTCTGAAGTTCTCAAAATGAACTGTTTTGACATTTTTCTAAACAAAATACTCTATGCTGCCTATTCCAAGCACTTTTTGCAAATGCTATTGTTTGAGAGAACTAGAAAACCAGCTTGTAACATCTGAAATACGACACAAGCAAGATCCTTTGGCCTTCATTACATACTTCTGTCTGTCTGCATGCAATCGGCAACGAGAAAATGTATATTATTGATTCCTCTTTCCACTCTCAAATTTCCTTGCACACATTAGTTGCTGAGTCTTCCAAAGAAAGGGAAGGAAGACGAAACTAACACCTGGTAGTGTTAGACATCTGGAGAAACATATGTCCAGGCAGATAATGAGCTGATGGGTACAACATTGAGTGATTAAGTTCAAAATCTTTAAAATCATGGTAGCTTGACTGACACAAGTCATCTGTTGCATACTTCCATTCAGAATTTCTATTTGGTAACCCCATGTGGGGTGGCAAAAAAGTGTATAGACTGGGAAAACCTTTCCCCATAAAACTCTAATGATTATCTCAGAACATCTGTCCCCATTAGCAGCAGTTCATGTCCCTGTTCATAAAAATGAGGATAATGCTCTCTCCCTTCTCTTTCCTCGAAAGACTGTTGAACTGATGTGTATAAGGAATTCTGAGGCTTGACAGAGGGGCCTGTAACACACATTTTCTCATTGCTGATTGTGCATGGACAGCAATATGTGGTGGAGACCAAAGGGTCCTCCTTGTTTCTTGTGCTATATTTCAGGTTGGTACAAACTGGTTTTCCAGCTCTCCAAAAAGCACAGTCTGCATGTATGAATGATTAAGAAACTATGAGTTACCGGTGGGAGATGACCATGAGAAAGGGAGATATAATCCTAAAATGCTATTTTTCTTGTAATGAAGCGTGGAAAACAATGATAGCATTGTAGAAGACAGTAATGGAAAAACATGGTGTGCATTTTCACTCTATGCTTCTACAGTTTGGAGTCTTTTCACATATCCAACTTTGGATCAAAGTCTATTACCCATAAAATAGAAGAAGATTCCAAATATTATTCAATTTTAGTTTAAGTCCACATCAATGGAAAAGCAGCACGAGTGTTGGCACAGCAGGAGCCCAAAGTATGGCTGGCGTTGCATAAAATAACTCCTGTGCTACAACCACAGAGTGTCTATGGGTTTTTCCACATAAAACCTTTCATTTTCACCAGTTCTTCTTCATTCTTCCAAGAAGAATAAAACACTTACTCTTGAAAGTTTTCTTTTTTCAGCACCATAATATGCTTTGGAGGAACTGTCAGTTCTGAGCATTGTATCATGAATCTTACAGTATTCGTTTCCTTTTTAAAGCCCCAGCTTCTTGTCTTATGTGATTTCCTGAGTCTCAAGGTTTATATTAGTGTTTTGGGGTTGGGATTTTTTTCTAATCACTTTTTAATCATCAAGGTTGCAGGGAAAAGATTGAAAACAAGAACTTTTAAAACCATATTGCAAAGAGAAAAAATCACAATGTAAACGTAATTGTTTCAAGGTTCTTCCTAAACACTTTTGAAATACTCCCACCCAAGCTCTGTAGGCACTAACGGCACCAAAAACATTCATACTATTGATTTTTAATGTTAACCGGGAAATGTTATCAGTCCAATGCTATCAGTACAACACACTGACTTCAGGTAAGGCACTTCATGTGTTGATGGGTGTCAAGTCTTCTACAAAATAAAGATCTATTTTATTAACATTGTTCTCCTAAAAGTGATCTTCCAAGGTTTTCTAATTCTTCCCTAATAGCCCTTCTCTTTATAAGGCCAGCACACTAGTATTTTCATAACCATTTCCACAAAAATTTCCATTAGTTTTAAGGTAACATTTTAATTTACTTTAAGAGAAATAATTAATTAAGAAAACAATTCCGTTGTAATTTGGCTTGACCATGTTCTGTGGTTCTGACTTTCTGCTGTTTCCTGTGAATATATATGCATATGTCTACCTTTGCTGTATGTTAATAGAAAAAACATCGCATGTTTTGCTCACAGTGTCTTTCCCCAGTTCCCAGCAAATGAGATAGCGTATTTTCCTCTATACATTAATTAACTCTCCATACAGAGAAACGTCTGGTATTTTCACAGTCTGCTATTCAGTTTCATTTTCATAGGATCAGATCCTACTTCAAAGAAGCCAAAAAGCCAACTGAACCTCTGCATCCAGGCGTCTGCGATACTACCTCACAGTGCCTTTTCAAAAGGACCATATTATTTTTAAAGAGAGAAGATCAAAGGGCGCTAGTCTTGGATCAGCTGTCTGTTTCAGTATGTTCTGGGTGAACCCACGCAGAGGTCTCCATTGACCTCGTGACAGGCCAGCTTGCAACCTCCTGAAACAGCACAGACTGATGAAAATTTGTTGCAGGTTGATAACACTGGAAATCACAGCTCTCCAATCAACATAATATTTTCCATACATTCTCAATACTATATCCAAATGGTACTTTTCAGACTTTCAACCTGTCAGTGAGCCAACCCCACTCATCTTCCTCCCATCCTATTTACCGAATTTCCTCCGCATATTGGGTTTTATGATTCATTCCTTTTCCTTACGTTGATATTCTGCGCTGTGGGCTTTTATTTCCATTGGAGGTTTTTGGTCTAGCTTTTAGCAAGGAATTCAAGTGTCATTCAAGTTTTCGTTGTACAATTGCGTTTCTTTTCACAATCTAAGTACCTTTGTTATATAGATAGATTTATTGTTGGAAATTAATACTCATATCTAAATTTGGAAGAAAACACTGGTGAAAGCAATCCTGTAATGCTTTAATTTCTTACTGAATTTTCTGAGTTGAAATGTGAGCAAACTGGGGAAAAATCTGATCGTTTTCACATGTTTTCCCTTACACAATTTATAATAGTAAAACATCACGTATGTGCATTGAAATACAAGTGCGTAGGTGTGGGCATATGTTGGAGACTAACTCAATGGTCTATTTCAAGCATCAGTAAGAAAATATCCATGAGATATTTCAAACCAGCCTACAGAGTGGGTTGGTTTTTTTTTGTTATAACCATTTAGAAACATCCAGAGGAGGTTTCCTAGCAGAAATCTGCTGTGTGATGCAACTCTTTCTTCTAAAACAATCTGGGAGACGGTTTGGCGGGGATTCCCCTTGCCTGTCATTCTCTTTAGTGCCATTCATAACTGTGTGACTAAGCAATCCAGTCATCTTTACTCACAGGAAAAAAAATCAAATCAGCATGCAGGTTTGGTCCTACCTGTTTTTGTCCTGCCTCCAGAATGTTTTACGAGCACACCACAAAATCAGGCGCACAAGCAGTCCATCCACAGATGACATTTTACTTAGAACTGGACTTCTTGAAAGCAATTTGCTTGCAAAGACTTTCCAGTTAGATTCAGAATTTAAAGTGAAAGGAGAAATATGCAAGACCTTTGCTTTTTAGTAGTTAAGAAAAGAAGAAATACTTCACACCCTAAGTACATTTCCTCTTCACCTTCACAGGAAATAAGGCTGCCTGTAGAAGAGCTACTGTGGGTTGAATGTAGATGCACTTTACTTTAAAAGTCACATATCCTCTTTTTTCAAAGGACTGGACCAACACTATGAAGTGCTCTAAATGGACACCCTCTACTCAGCTTTAGGTGATGCAAAGATTTAATTAGCTAGTAATAAATACTTAAAAGACCAAGAAATGAGAGAACTAGGTTTCTGTTGCTTTTTTGAAGAGGCTAATCAGTGTCTGCCCCCAAACGAAAATAAAGCAAGTTTCTAAAAATATAATAAAAAAGAAATGTTGGAGAAGAATAAAATACAGTCTCAAGTAGTGTACTTTAAAGTAATCAAAATGAAAGTACCAGGGTAGATTGGGTTGCTAATCTTTTTTCCTAAGGAAAGGAAACTTATGCAGTTTCTCTAGTTTGTCAGTTGCTTCCTCATCAGTAACTTTTCAACAAAATCAGCAAATTGAGAGAGTCAAAAGTCTCACAGCTAGTTTCAGCCCTGCCACTTTCATTAAAATTGGCAGCTAAGAAACAGCAAGAT
The DNA here is from genome assembly GCF_036013445.1 of Caloenas nicobarica. Classification (NCBI taxonomy): domain Eukaryota; kingdom Metazoa; phylum Chordata; class Aves; order Columbiformes; family Columbidae; genus Caloenas; species Caloenas nicobarica. The sequence continues at coordinate 38,449,868 of NC_088245.1, forward strand.
TGTTCTACTAATCATCGGCCATGTTTGATATCTAAAACTGTCTATATGAGTTAATTACCATAAGGTGGGCATCGGCTTTCCTAACACAGCTATTTGATTGTTGCGAAAGTGTATTAATTCTAACAATTACCCAAGAGTTAGTTAATATCTAGGAAAGTCTGTATGTCCATTATGAAAATCTTCCAAAACCTATGAGAAAGTGTTATGAAAGAAGCCTTACTTTAAAAAACAGCCACTTAAACAAATCTTACTGTTTCTTATTAATGAGTACAAGACTCTAGACTCTTACTTCATCCTTTTTCAATACCTCTTGGTTTGTCACATCAGCCTATTCTGTGTGTACCTGTGCAGAAAAAGTGATGGACAAACTGTAGCATGTGCTACCATAGCTAGGGTTGTTTTGTTTTAATCTAGCAAGTGTAGATGGATATTAGCAGCAGAGGAGTTATGATACACCAGGCTTTAGCTGTGGTGTACTGTCTCTGCCTCCATGTACACAGGCAAAGTACGGCTGTTCTTTCAAAGCTTTGCAAAAGCAGATACACAGGTTGAATTTCAACCGGGAAGGGCTCAGATTTCAGGCACACCAACTCTGTTTTCCATCATTTCCCCTTTCCATAAGAGATTTTTCTTTTGGAAAACCAGTAGTTCTGGTTTAATAGTTGCTAAAAAGTACCCAAAGAGATTTTAGACTAGCTAATATTTTTCCCCCCTCCCATATAAGGTAAACCGGGAAATCTTCTATGTTAGTGTGTCATTTGTTCTACATATGGGAGTTTAAAATCGGTCTCCTGATCATCCCCACTCACTGTACTTTGGGTTGCATTTGGGAGCACTCTTGAAGCCTGCAAAAATTGGATTCATTTCAGATAAAATAAAATTGGGAAATGTTTTCAGAAACTCACTTGATATTCTCCAATTGTTAACAGGAGCTCGGGCCATGGGAACAAAGCAGAGGACATTCAAAATAAACTGAAAATGCAGTGTAGAAGTTGGGTCCTCAATGTCAGATTTTTTAACTTACAGATCTGCTCCTGTAGCATTGCTCCTTTTACTAATGAAGACATAAGGTGTCTTGCAACTATTTATGATATCTTATTTGAAATGTTTAAGCACTGAAATTGGTCTAAGCAATGGGAAGCAGGAAATTAAAATGTTGCTTGTACTAGAACCTAAATGAGAATAATCAGGCACAAGCAGACAGACAGGTGCACAGAAATAAATATTTGTGGAAGAAGCAATTAAAAGTAGTCATGAATCTTCTCCTACCTGGGCACGCATGGCAACCTATTAAAAAACCCTATAATTTCTGGCTTTACCTCCAGAATTACACTCAAAAGAGGCTGTGGTGGGATGCATCAGTTCCTCTTCTACTTCCAAGGAAGTCTTTGAAGGAACCGTGTGTCAAGGAGTCAGTAATAGTGAAGTGTTGGTTAGCTGAGGATGGAGTGGATTCCCATAGTTTTTCTAGTCGCCTCAAATCATAAGGTTAAACTTTCTTGATATTCACAGGCTTAGGAATTTTGTAGGTCTTCAAGTAACTCCAGAAATCCTCCAGAAATAATGAAAACAAAATAGTGAAGTAGCAGACATGCCTAGAGCACAGACAACAAAATTTAGTAAAAGCAGAAGTAAAAGCAGGGGTGATGAAGAAATTTTGTTTGTCACAGGAGGAACCAATAGCCGAAATGTCTGAAGGACTATCTTGGAGAAAACAAAATGGGTATAGGTAAAATATCACAGTAAAACACATTTCTCTGGAGTCACGTGTCTACTATCCAAACCCCTGTTTGGATAAAGATAAAATATAGTAAGAAATAGTATGACTGAGAAGGTAAGTACTATTGGGAAATGTATCATTACAGTAGATGTTAATTCTCTGAATGAGACTGGATGTTACATGAGTCGTAACTTTTCAGTTAAACAATGATATTTTCATTTCAAAAAGAAACATTTTGAGAGGTTAGAGGAACTAATCGCTGGATCTGAAGGTAAAGGTAAACATGAAGCAAGACTGGAGTTTCTGCGAGTCGAAAGTGCAAAATTCTTTGGTATTTGCCTCAAAAGTAAAGAAAAATATGAGAAACAGGCATGTAGGTTTGCTGAAGAGAGCATAGAAGTGCTAGTGGACAGCTGAACATAAGTGGAATGCGTCTTTGCAGCAGTGAAGGCAAATGGTGTCCTGGGCTGCATCAGCAAAACTACAGCCAGCGGGTCCCTGGATGTTCCCTCTGCCACTCAGCTCAGCATTTGTCAGGTCACACCCAGTGTAGTGCACCCAGCTTTGGTCCCCCCAGCTCAGGAGAGACACTGTGAAATGGGAGAAGGTTCATCTGATGGCCTCCAATGTGATTAGAGGGTTGGAGACCTCTGCTAATGAAGAAAACAAGAAGGAATTTTGTTTGTCCAGCCACAAGGCCAGAAGTTTCAGGGGTGTCTAACCACAGTCTTTCACTGCCCAAAGGCAGTTACAGAGAAGATGAAGGCACTCTTTTCGCACACGTGCAATGTGAAAGGACAAGGTGCAATAGACTTATGTTGCTTAAGGGGGATCTTCAGCATGAGAAAAATTAAACATCAGAGTAATTTGCCCAAAGAAGTAGTGTAACCTACCGACCTGTTATCAGTTCAGCACTGTACTTGACAGGGCCCTAGGTAACTTAACCCAAGACCCCACTTACAGCAGAAGGTTGGACCAGGTATTTCCAGTTCTCCCTTTTAAAGTGGGCTTTTCTGTGATCCTATTCTGATGAGAGCAGCCAACCCAACGACCTCCTGAAGAATAGCAGGAACATAGCAGTGCCTCAAGGGACAGAAAGAAGGACTGATCAGCAGCGATAGCTGCATCTCAGACGTCAAAAAGGGGTGTGAAAGAACTTCCCAAATTCGCACCAAATCCGTCCATGCAAAAAACAGAAGTAGAAAACCAGCAAATCATGTTATCGTCATTTAAACAAGAGGAGCATAAGGAAAGAAGTGAGGTTTGTACACTTTAAGGCTGAGCTGGATGATTGTATACAATGTAGCCCAAAAATTAAACAGACAATTCAACTCAATTTTTAATATGGATGTGGATGTTAAGAAGCATTGGTGAATGTAGTGGGTGAGCAAGATAATTTTGAGAGTTGCTGACACAGAACATGGAAGCAAAGTCAAGATGACTGATAGAGACAGGAAGGGAAATTATCTTCTCTAAGGCAAAAGCAGAAATGAGAAGATAAAGTCAAAGTTTCTCCAATCAAGGAAATAAACCAAAAAACTGGCACATAAAAATGCAGTAGCAGTAGGGAGAAATTTCAATCAGCCTATCAAAAGAGTGGTAGCACTTTCAGATTGGAGAAGCGCAAATACAACAGCTGTCATTAAGAAAGGGAGAAATAACAAGCAAGGCAGAAAGAGGCATGTTATCTGACAAGAGTAGTGTGCAAGGCTTTAGATCAAATTATGAAAAAATCAACCGTCAAAGACAAGGAGGGGGAAGAATAAAATGCAGCCTTGGTTCAAGCAACGGCAGACTGAAGCAAGAAGAGCTTGATTTACTTGAGGGTGGAATTAATAAAACAGGGAGAAATGTGACTGTGCAAGTGCCAATACAGGTGTGTGCCTTCTAGTTAGAAGAAGCTGGGAGGGCACCCTTTGGAGAAGAAGAATGACCCCATAGTGCCACTGCTCATCACAGGAACCATGAAGGCAATGCTGCAACGGAAATGGATGCTGTGAAGGTTAACTGGGCAAGGTATTTCCAGAAAACAGAGGAAGGGAATAATGCCAATGTATCATTGTGGGTTAACCCTGTGCTATATAGAAGAGGTCAGACTAGAAATGCTCCAGACAACAAGAAGAAAGCTCCTGTTTTATAAAAGAAGTCTAGAAGAGTTTGGCTTGTTTAGCTTCAGAGAAAGAAAGGCTGAGAGAAGACATAATTGTTATCTGAACTACATTAGAGTGGGGAAACAGCAAATTCAGTAAGTCATGTAAGCTTACAGAATAAACTGATACTAGACAAAATGGCTTTAAACTGGCCATGAGTAAATTTAGACCAGAAGATGGAAGACTTCTGGCAATCAAAGAGTGACATTTTGGAAAAGCCTTCCCAAAATATCAGGGAAGGGTTCATAAGTACACAACTTCTTCATTCCAACCCTGAGCTCAGTATCTGACAGATGCAGCTTTTAAAAAACTGTACTGTTTCCATTTGTGGACTTAAAAGTGATCTTTTATACCAATTGGTCTAGTGAGCAGCTGTTTTATTGCTAGTTCCAGGCAAAATGGGTGTCCTGATTTTAGTACTGAAGAGTAAAACCTTGCTGTGCCTTCTTCCATCTGACTGGAGAAACCTGGTATTTCTTATGAATTTACTTCTTTAGATGAACTGTAATCTGGTTGACTTTTTTATCTTCCCTCTCATGGATGGGATTGAACTGATATCTTTAATGTCTTGTTTTTACCACAGGGCACATTTTCTTATGACTGTCCTTTAAATCCCTTGCAATATTTCAATGTTTCAAATAAAAGAAAAGTTGGAGCAGACTCAGAAAATCAATAGCGAAACCACATGCAGAAGTTAGATCTTTCTGCTTCCTTTCAGCAGTCCTCATTCATGGATGAGTGGAGCACCTATATTCACTCTTTTTGCCATAGTAAAATGTGGGCAGTTTATAACAAGTGTTCAATATTTTTACGGTCACTGAAACTTTCATCCTAGAGTTTAGGTCTTGGAAATACTCTTTACTAGATTGCAGCCACCCAGCACATCAGTGTGGCCTCTTCCATCTGTAAAACCTCTCCCAAAGATTCACTTGTATTTTCTTTATATACAGGAACAAGTGCCAGGATCTTGCTTTCCATGATCTGAAATCAGATGGTGCTGAATGTGTCTATCAGCTGAGTGTGGTTCATATCAGTGAGAAATATTCGCCTCAGTCATCTTTTGGTATCAGCAGGCCTTTTTGGGAATACAGGGCATGCAAGCCTATGTTGCTGGTCACAGAGAGGCTGATTCTCTGACTCAAACTGCAGCCTTGCACTGCATGCTACACCCCCTCTTGGTAGCCATTTGCAACCTTGCATTTTTCTCCAAACTTCAAACGTCACTGGCTTTGCTCAAGTGGAATGGGAAATTTTTCTAAAAACCCCACAACATTTCGTGGAGAGAAATCCAGTCCCATTCTCACACTGATGTCAAAGTTGCCCCAAAACGCCTGAAATAGCCTGAAACCGAGAACTGTTGCGGCCGCCCCATTGCCGTCCATGTTGCAGCTCCCTTCTGCGCAGAGGAGGAAGGAGAGAGCAGGGGAGCCTCCCAGAAGTGGGGGCGATGCCTGGTACCCACCTGAAAACCTCCAAATTGATGCCTGGCGTGGGCTGCCTCTCTCCAGCCACTGTCACCGCAGTTGTCCGCCAGCTTGGGATTCACGTTTGCAAGCGCTCGCAGGATGGCAGCATACGTGAAACACTCTTTCCCCTGCTGCGGGTAGAAAAACAGACTGCGTTTTCCACTGACAGCCTGTGGTTTCTCATTCACAAAAAAAAAAAATTTCCTCACATTTAGGAGACTCAATTGTAAATAGTTTTATCAAGTGACTAATTTACCACACCTGTGGTTTATCTCTGTGAGCTTTCTTCATCACTTGGAAAGTGCTACTGGTTATTCCCTAATCATTATACAGGAACAGAGAGAACATTTACACTGACATGACAAAATTTGTCTAGGAAACGTCAGTGGGTTCTTCACTTGTGGTTAGGGACAATGAGCTAGGCTGGCACAAACCACTTCTTTCACATGGGGAGAGAGAAAACAGGAAATAATTGATGATGCTTTATTAATGGTGGACATGGGCTACCGATCTTCATCTGTGATGATAAAACTACCGTTGTGTATTTTGCTGTTAACTACTGCTCATTGAATCTTTCAGAGAAACAAGAAAACAAAAACTCTCTCTGCACCTTTGCTTCTTCAAGGAAGTTATTTCCTTCTCATCAGCTCAGTCAAAAGCATGGTTGCACCGCAAGCACCAAAATGACTTAAACAAGCAGCTTTGGGGTAAAGTGGAAGGAAAAACATCAATCAGTTAACATTAACAAGTAGTGCATGTTAATAGCCCAAAACTCTGTTATTATGTGATGTGTGCAAAGGTCTTTTTGAGGCCTTAAAGAGAAGAAAAATATGATAATTGATTAAAAGGCTGCTTGAAAAGCAAAACCAACCTGCCCATAGCTCAGTATCTTAGTATTTATAGTATCTATATACACCTAAGTATCGATATACAACCTCATTCATAATCTCTGACTGAATTTCATTGTTTTTCCAGCAACTCCAGTAGTTGGAAGCTCCACTCCCTGCTGTCTTCAAATACATTTTTTAATGTGCAAAATACAGCAACACACTGAGGCTACAGCTGAGAGCCAAACACCCATCATCACACTTCTACACTCTCATGCCAACTTCCTCTAGTTCCCTCCCCCTTTATACTCCCTCTTTCACTAAACCATTTAAATTAAGGTTTTCTCATGTTTTTATCTCTGACTATTCAAAAATCAGGTAATGGTAATCAGATAGCTGCTGTTACTTAAGTATTTTAGCATGACGTTCTTCCACTGCTTTGCCAGGTCACTGAGGCAGAAAGATGCTTTCACCCACCAAGGGTGAAACATCTCTAAAAAGGGCATAATGACCTGGCATGAGGAGGGGAGGCACCCTGGGGCCAGCTAGAGTCAATGGCTGAGGAGCAGGGAGATCTGTATGACCCTTTTATGGGCCACACAAGAAAAATCTACCTGGTGGTACCCATGCCACAAGGAGAGGAATGAGACCAAGAGCAAGAGTGGCCTGATTTTCACCCCCAGGGCCTTGGACCAAAAGCCTCAGCATCATTTGCAAGGGGCCTTCAATCTTCTTCCAAAATAACTTACCAAAAGAGAAATGTCTGTGAGTTTTTATCTGTCTTAATTCTATTTCAAAATTCATTTGACTCTTTCCTCTTGCAGGACTTGATGATTGCCTGCAGTTTGTCGTTCCCCTTGCACATTTTGTGGCTAGATAGTTGCTCATAGTTTTCCTTTCTACTATGGAAACAAAGCCCCTTGTCCTTCAACTGCCCTTTCCATGGAGGGACTGACACAGCTGACAGTCACCTCAGGACTGTATTTGATTTAGTTACTTCTGGACACCAAGATGGGTCTGCCAGGGCGAATGAGAGGGCTGCCAGTTGATGGGACAGCATCTCTGCACAGTCCCACTGCTCATGCTCTGGCTGCATCCAGCTCTGTAACACTTCACTCTATCCAGAAATGATGCAATGGCCCTTCAAAGTCGGCCTTCTGTGGCTCCTATCAGAAATTTTCAAGATCCAACTGCATAAAGCCCTGGGCAGCCTGGTCTGACCTCCTGGTGGACCTTGCTTTGAGAAGGAGGTCAGACCAGAGGACTCCAGAGACCCCTACAGTCTCATTTATCCTGTGGTCTTGTGGCTTTATGATTATGGTTGGCTTTCAGAGCTGCAACCCCATTCACAGGACTGAAAAAACATGATCCATAATGTTTTGCAATTTAGCATTCAAACACACTCCTGATGTATGTCACCAGCATCTTTATTCCATGACAATCTCCAGCTTCACTCAATGGTATTATACTTCTATTACCTCCCTTTTCCCTCTGACCTACTGCCTGCCTTTATAATTCCTAATCTCTCTTCCACTAGAACCAATAGAATAGGAGCACGAACTAAGAATTGATTTTTAAATGAAAACTGAATTAAAGTAAGATCGTTCTCTGTATGTGTTCCTGGCAAGCGAGTGTCCCACAGCTCAGCATCTCCTTTTGGTTTTCAGGAGCAGATACCACTGTGGCAGATGCTATTTACAATAAGAAGCAGCCTGGCTGGAGATGGAGGAAGCCACAGAATGACCACAGCTGTGTAAGCACTGCTGTGAACTTTCTCTTCCCGTAACAGCACTGCCTGCCCAGACACCCTTTCTCTTCACAGCCCTGTCCCACCGAACAACCCACAGTTAATGAGTGGCAGGATGACCTGAGTGGTACCTGGGCTCAGTGGCTACTGGAGGCTATTTTGGGAAGCATCATATTAATCACTAGACCAAAAGTCCATGTGTTTCACCTTCGGCCACACGTCTTTGCAGTGACAAGGCTGCTATGACAGTCTCTAGAAACTGGTGCATGTTGTGGCTGTGAAGAAACAGTGATCAAATGGCCAAATCCAACACAACTTACATCATTGTCCAAATCCTGTTGTTATTCCCATGTTTCAGGAAACATCTTCTTTTAATGCTCTCTGAGGGAAACTATTCCAGCGTTTCTAAGGACTACATTATAACACCACCTCAGGGTTCCAGCCAAGATGAGGAATTTTCTATAGATGGTTCTGGTTACAGCAGAAATTACTTATTAAGGGATGGTCTCTGCTCTGAAGATTTTGTACCTCAGAGAAAAAAGGGCTTCAGGGAAAAAAAGATAAAATGTTTACATGGTCTTGTCTGTGATGGAAATTCTTGTCTTTGCTGACTGTTGCTAAATTATTTACATAACTCCAAAACTGCACATGCAGCTGCCACTTTCCACTAGATCAGTGATTTTCAAGAAGTTCTGAGCTAGTGACAATTTTAATGCACAGCCACATATTTTTGATTCTTCCTTTTGCAGTAACAGTCACAAAAACCCCTTTTTGCCCTATAATGAAATTCAGTACTCCAAAAAGACCAAAATGCTGTGATAAGACAAGCCATGGTAATGCAATAGTGACAACAATTAACACTACACAGGTATTAATTTCTTTCTGAGGATTTCTGTAAACAAAGCAAAGATAAATCAGCTTAGGCAAATAACTGATAAACATTTTTTCCGTTTGCCAAATGAGAACAGTGTCTTAATGAAACAACTTGCCTACGGCCGCATAGGAATACTGCAGCAAAATGAGGGACTGAATTCATATCTGATTTATAACCCTAGTCTTTGGTTATATGCCCATCCTTCTTACCCGACATTTCTAATTTCAATTCTAAGTTTGTGGCAACTGAATTTAAAGCAAAACAAAACAAAACCACAAAAACCTCTAATCCAACTGCATATCTATCTCACTCTTAAATCCAAGGAAACTCTAACACTTTCTCCATCAGCTGAAGAGTCAGAAGTAAACTGGGACAAACATGAGTCTTGTTTTCTAAGAGTGACACCTAGAGTTTCACCTGAAAAATTAAAAAGCTTTCCTTTATTCATCCTGTTTTAAAAGGCAATAAGTTTTTTGTCCATAATTATTACTTTGAATTGTCAGTTAAATAGATTTATTACTAAGTATTTTGCTATACCTTTGTGAAGATGCAACACAATATTTGTTGGTAAGTGGTCTGTATATGGCATCTGTCATTTACCGCAAGACTTCTCTGTTAAATAATGACCTTTATTTTGCAGGTGCTATGTTTTGCCACACTCAGGTGTGTTTAATTGCTTTGGAAACAAGTTTTACATTACTGCATGAAGGCATGCACCATGCCCAGACACAGAACCCCCCGAGAATGTAGCACAGCAGTTGGGCTTGCCCTTACTCACCCTTCACATGGGGCGCTGAGCCAGTCACTGAGGAAGAAGGTACTACTTGTGGCTTGATATGTAATTAGGCAAATTGCTCAAATCCAGCTGGAATCTGTAAAAATTAGCCATCTGATCCATTTAGGCCCATTTCAAAGTTCATCTGTCCCTTTGTGTGCCACTGATGTACCTCTGCATCCCTTTGAAAAACAGGTCGAAGTGCTCATTTTGTGAAATTATGTGCCATGGAGCTCATATCCACTGTCACACCTTAGCACAGCAGAAAACTCAAACAATCCACACACGATCTTTGTAGACCTCTTCTAGAGTTTTTATTTTTCAACTCTAAACATCCATGACAAAACAAAAAAAAAAAAAGGAAAAACAAACACACACAAACCACACCAGAAAATCCCACTGACTGCATGTGTTACCTCAGCAAAATTTCCACAAGAATATTCTTCAGCAACCTGAATCACCTGAAAACATTGCCCATGGATCCTCTGAATTAAACATGGAAGTTTTTCTGTTTGGAGGTGTCACCGGCTCCCTTTTGTGGCAGAGAAGCTGCAACTCCTCCTGCTCTTGCAGCCCTGAGGCTCCCCCGCACTGAGCCCCCAGATCCTGGCTACTGCTGCTTGCCAGCAACAGGGACTGGATGGTGACGTCTCATGAAGGCTGGAGAGGCTGTACTCACAGGCAGTTTTCTATTCCATAAACCAGAGTCTAGACAAAAACCATTAAAACAGAAAGCAAACCTAAATCTCACGAACAAATGGATGAGCTGTGTGACCAAATCCACAAAAAAAGGCCACCACGTGAAATGAAAATTAAATTACATGCTCACAAAGACCACGATGTTAAATGTACCACCTTTACCAGTATCCCTCTAACTAACCATTTCAGTTTTAATTGAAAGAAATGTATTTTGAGTCATAACCCCCCCTGTGTTAGTTATGCATTTGCCCCAACTCTGAAAGCTGATGTTGAATATTGACTACGCAGGATGGTGGGACTTCATCGCAGTTGTCTGTCCACAAGGTGAAAGCTGGAAACAGTGGAGTTATGGTTTTATGGGTGCGCAAGTGAACATATCCTCAGTCAGTTACACCTCCCTTTCCTCCGGTCCCCCCTGCTGCCCAGCTCACCCCGCGGTCCCCACACTTACCCTGGAGCGAGCATCACACCCTGCGAAATCTTTAGTGTCCCCTCCAGCCACGTGTGGTCAGGATGGGTCCTCCCCTTTCAGGCGATGGGGTCCTGTGTCTGCCCTCATCTGTCTCTGCAGCCTCCTGTTAATTAGAGCACTGGGCCAGCTTTCCCTGCTTCTTCTCACTGAATGTGCTATTTCGGCAACAACTGGCTTCATGAAATCTAAAAGAGAGAGATGTAATCTTATGGCATAAGGAGAATGTTCCAAAATGGATTAAAAGAAAAGGAATCCTACATCCAGACTAATACAGTTGCCTGGTAAGGGACTGCAGCTAAACCTGGTGTGTCATATACTGCAACTCCCTCTAGCAACAAAATAACAAATAATGAAATAACATACTATAACACTACTAATAAAACAGAGGATTAAATTTGTGTCTCATTGCTAAATACACAAAGCATTCAGCTGGAGTGGATATTCCTCTGGAATAAGGGGCAAGAGGCAGCTTTCCTCATCTGCACCTTTTATATAACTCTATATATGTTCTGAATTGGCAAGTCCCTGTCAAATTTAAAGCCACCATGTAGGATGGCACATTAGGTTTGCTGTCTCCCAGAGTAAGAAAGTACATGAATAAGAACATTTTTTTTGTCAGGCATATCTAGTATCCTTCATGAGGAACAGTTTTAAATTTATAGGGCCAGGGTATTAGGAACATTTTTAACAAAGTATGTATTCCTCACTGGTTGAGTCCTTTTGTATGGTTAATTTTTGTTTGGGTTTTTTGGGGTTTTGGTTGGTTGGTTGGTTTAGTTATCTGGCTTTGGCTGGAGTTTTATGAGAATTATTTACTGACTAGTGCTTATTGGACAATTTGCAACTGAATTTATCTTACAAAATATTCTCACTCTACTCCTACCATGGTCACCTGGGCAATCTGTTCCTAAGCTCTGTCTTTTCATGGCAATAGCTGAGGAAACTGGAGATTGAAGAAAATGTGAAAATGCTACAGGTCAAAAAATATGTACGCTGCATAGGAAAGCTTTCAGTCACCATCTGTGAGAGGTATTATAACACTGGTTTATTCATGTATCATAGAATCATAGAATCATAGAATAATTTTGGTTGGAAAAGATCTTCAAGTTCATCGAGTCCAACCATCAATCGAACACTGTCACTAAACCATGTCCCTAAGAATTTCATCTATGCGTCTTTTGAACACCTCCAGGGACAGTGACTCAACCACTTCCTTGGGCAGCCTGTTCCAATGCCTGACAACCCTTTCCATGAAAAAATTTTTCCTAATATTCAATCTAAACCTCCCCTGGCACAACTTGAGGCCATTTCCTCCTGTCTTATTGCTTGTTAGTTTTGGGAAGAGAGCAACACCCTCCATGCTACAACCTCCTTTCAAGTAGTTGTAGACAGCGATCAGGTCTCCCCTCAGCCTTCTTTTCTCCAGGCAAAACAGCCCCAGTTCCCTCAGCCACTCCTCATAAGACTTGTTTTCCAGACCCTTCACCAGCTTCATTGCCCTTCTCTGTACTCTCTCCTGCACCACAATGTCTTTCTTGTAGTGAGGGGCCCAGAACTGAACACAGGCTTCGAGGTGCAGCCTCACCAGCACGAAGTACAGTGGAACTATCACTTCTCTAGTCCTGCTGACCACACTATTGTTGATACAAGCCAGGATGCTGTTGGCCTGCTTGGCCACCTGGGCACACTGCTGGCTCATGTTCAGCCAGCTGTCAATCAACACCCCCAGATACTTTCCCACCAGGCAGCTTTCCAGCCACTCTTCCCCAAGCCTGTAGCGCTGCCTGGGGTTGTTGTGACCCAAGTGCAGGACCTGGCACTTGGCCTTGTTGGACCTCCTATAATTGGCTTCAGCTCATCAATCCAGCTGGTCCAGATCTCTTTGTAGAGCCTTCCTCCCCTCCAGCAGATCAACACTCCCATCCAACTTGATGTTGTCTGCAAACTTACTGAGGGTGCACTCAATCCCCTCATCCAGATCATTGATAAAGATATTGAAGAGAACTGACCCCAATACTGAGCCCTGGGGAACACCACCTGCCACCAACTGGATTTGACTCCGTTCAACACAACTCTTTTGGCCCAGCGAACAGTAAACCCACCCAAGCCACAAGCAGCCTGTTTTTCCAGGAAACAGTGTCAAAGGCTTTACTGAAGTCTAGGTAGACAACATCCACAGGATCACCTTGTCATAGAAGACTAGGTTAGTCAAGCAAGACCTGCCTTTCATAAACCCATGCTGACTGGGCCTCATAACCTGGTTGTCCTGTATGTGCTGCATGATGGCACTCAGGATGACCTGTTCCATGACCTTCCTTGGCACCAAGGTCAGACTGACAGGCCTGTAGTGCCCCAGGTCTTCCTTACAGCCCTTCTTGTAGATGGGCATCACATTTGCTAACCTCCTAGTCAACTGGAACCTCCCCAGTTAGCCAGGACTGCTGACAAATAATTGAAAGTGGCTTGGTGAGCACCTCCACCAGCTCCCTCAGTACCCTTGGGTGGATCCCATGTGGTCCCATAGACTTGCATGTGTATGAGTGGTGTAGCAGGTTGCTAATCATTTCTCGTTGGATTGTGGGGGCTTCATTCTGTTCACTGTCCCTGTCTTACAGCTCAGGAGGCTGGGTGCCCTGAGAACTATTGGTCTTACTATTAAAGACTGAAGCAAAAATGGCATTAGGTACCTCAGCCTTTTCTTCATCCTTTTTCACTATGTTTCCCACTGCATCCAGTAAAGGATGGATATTCTCTTTAGCCCTCCTTTTGTTTCTAATGTATTTATAGAAACATTTTTTGTTGTCTTTTCTGGCAGCAGCCAGATTAAGTTCTAGTTGGGCTTTGGCCCTTCTAATTTTCTCCCTGCATAACCTCGCAACATCCTTGTAGTCCTTCCAAGTTCCCTGCCCCTCCCTCCAAAAGTCAGAAACACTCCTCTTTTCCCTGAGTTCCAGTCAAAGCTCTCTGTTCAGTCAGGCCAATCTTCATCCCCGACGGCTTGTCTCTCAGCACATGGGGTTAACCTGCTCCTGTGCCTTTAGGATTTTCTTCTTGAAGAGCAACCAGCCTTCCTGGACTCCTTTGCTCTTCAGGACTCCCTTCCAAGGGACTCTGCCAACCAGGCTCCTAAACAAGTCAAAGTCTGCCCTGCAGAAGTCCGAGATAGCAGTTCTGCTGACCACCCTCCTTACTTCTCCAAGAACAGAAAATTCGATCGTTTCATGATCACAGTGCCCAAGACAACCTCCAACCATCACATCATCCACAAGTCCTTCTTTATTCGCAAACAACAGGTTGAGTGGTGTGTCTTCCCTCATTGGCTCCCTGGCCAGCTGTGTCAGGAAGTTGTCTTCCATGCACTCCAGGAACCTCCTGAACTGCTTCTTCTCCACCGTATTGTATTTCCAGCAGACATCTGGTAAGTTGAAGTCCCCCATGAGAATAAGGGCTAGCGGTCATGAGACTCCTCCCATCTGCTTATAGAATATTCCGTCTGTCTCTTCACATTGGCTGGATGGTCTATAACAGACTCCCACCAGGATATCTGCCCTGTTGGCCTTCCCCCTGATTCTTACCCATAAACACTCAACCCTGCCATTACCATCATTAAGCTCTAGACTGTCAAACCACTCCCTTACACACAGGACTACCCCACCTCCTCTCCTTCCTTGCCTATCCCTTCTGAAGAGCTTACAGCCATCCATTGCAGCACTCCAGTTTTACAAGTCATCCTACAATCCCATCATATTTCCTTTTGTCTGCATAACTGATTTTCCATCTTCAGAAGAGTAACAAGAAATTGAATTTACCTGAGAATTGTTCATGGCAGACGTTGTTGGATTTTTTCCTCCTTTAAGAACTATTTGAGTCAGTCCTTCTTTTTACCAAACCTGTGGAATACACATAATCAGGCGAAATCATGATAAGAGAAGAAAACACTCAGCAAACAGAGTATGATGACACTAAGCTGGGAGGAGTGGCTGACACGCCAGAAGGCTGTGCTGCCATCCAGCGAGATCTGGACAGGCTGGAGAGTTGGGCAGGGAAAAATTTAATGAAATATAACAAGAGAAAATGTAGAGTCTTACACCTGGGCAGGAACAACCCCAGGTTCCAGTATAGGTTGGGGAATGACCTGTTGGAGAGCAGTGTAGGAGAAAGGGACCTGGGGGTCCTGGTGGACAGCAGGATGACCATGAGCCATCACCGTGCCCTTGTGGCCAAGAAGGCCAATGGCATCCTAGAGTGTATTAGAAGGGGGGTGGTTAGTAGGTCGAGAGAGGTTGTCGTTCCCCTCTACTCTGCCCTGGTGAGACCTCATCTGGAATATTGTGTCCAGTTCTGGGCCCCTCAGTTCAAGAAGGACAGGGAACTGCTGGAGAGAGTCCAGTGCAGAGCCACAAAGATGATGAAGTGAGTGGAACATCTCCCATATGAGGAAAGGCTGAGGGAGCTGGGTCTCTTTAGCTTGGAGAAGAGGAGACTGAGGGGTGACCTCATTAATGTTTATAAATATGTAAAGGGTGAGTGTCACGAGGATGGAGCCAGGCTCTTCTCAGTGACAACCAACAGTAAGACAAGGGGTAATGGGTTCAAGCTGGAACACAAGAGGTTCCATTTAAATTTGAGAAGAAACTTCTTCACAGTGAGGGTGACAGAACACTGGAACAGGCTGCCCAGGGGGGTTGTGGAGTCTCCTTCTCTGGAGACATTCAAACCCCACCTGGACGGGTTCCTGTGTAACCTCGTCTGGGTGTTGCTGCTCCGGCAGGGGGATTGGACTAGATGATCTTTTGAAGTCCCTTCCAATCCCTGACATTCTGTGATTCTCCTCAACCCTCACCAGCCACTTGCAACTCACCTAAATGAAGATCGACAGCCTGCTAGCAGCAGTGGTGGCCATTCCATGAGATCAGGAGCAGGGATAGCCAGGCTGCCTTCTACTGCTCTAGCTACCACCTGTGCTGGGATCCCAGAGAGTTTCTGAGTGGTCCCTGAAGGACTGAAAATGAAGGTGTTCTGACCATTGCTTGTCCAAAGAGGGCATGTATTTGGACCCTGAAATCAAAGGATCACTTGTCAGAGACCAACCACCACCCCTGGGTTGTAGAGGCCACAACACAGAGGAGGAACAGGCTCAGGTTCTTCAGTGTCATCGCGCCAATGTATTCAATGCCCCTGACATAGCAGAGCTATGGGATCAGAATTTTTGCGGAATCTCATCCCCATGGAAGTGCAAACATAAAGGTTGGGAATATTTTCATTACCTACAGAGTTTCTTCTGGTAATTTTTTAAAAAAGTGAGAAAGCTAGAACTTCATCTTCATTCTGTACTATGTGAAAGGTATCTTGGAAACCACTACCATCATTTGAGTAATAACTTCCCATAAATCTCTCTCAAATCATTCTGCGATCCTAGTCAAAGGCAATCCATTTATTGTATTTTCTGCATTGTGTGATCTCACGTTGAACATGTGACATGTGAAGGTCATGAATGAGTAACGGACCAAAGTTTTGACATTAATTGGAGTGTCTTTATTAGGTATCAATTATTACCTTAAATTAATAATAATAATAATAAGCAGTATACAATTGATTTTCTTGTTTATATGTAGAATGACTTGTGTATACTGTTGTACAGCTCTAACAAAACAAAATAAAACAACAAAAAAAAGAAGTGTAGCTTAGGAGAGGGATTTTCAAAAGTTGTCTTAATTGCTTTGATTTGTAATTGCACAGGATGGCACAAGGCTTGGCCAGATCATGCCCATGGCACATGGGACATTATGTCTGATCTGCACAATAGCAGATTTCAAGTTATGCTCCTGGATTGTGTCTGGAGGCTGCCTGTGAGGCAGCTGGCAGACAGGCAGGTCTAGAAGTACATCATCATGCTGTAACTGCTCCAGAAGCTGCTCTCGTACTGCAGGACAGGTGTAGCTGCTATGCCAGGCCAGCCGTGAAAGCTCTTGGAAATCCCTTTATGCCACTGTATTACAGCAGCTCTCCTTCAGTGGGACAGAGTTACTGCCAGGCCCCTCGTATGTCCAGCTCTTGGTTGATTTTCGGGCCGTTGGGGTAAGGATCTGTTCTTAGCACAGAAGCAGGGTGTTGTCTGTCGCTTCCTCATTCTTTATATGATGGTTTGTATGTAGGCTTGAATCCAGGGAAGGAGAATATCCAGCTCATGGATGGCCTTGTAGATTCCCTTCTCTCCAAGCTGTTGGGAAGATAAAGATGTTGGAAAAGAAACCACCCACAGTACTTGAACGGTGCAGCTGGGAACCAGCTCCTCCTGCTCTTACCTTAAGAAATGTTTTCTTTAACTTTTTGACAGCAGAAGTTAACCTTGTGGATGGTGCACATGGAAGCTAAAGGGATGAGAAGAAACCAGAAGAGCTTGTTGCAGCAAAAATGCTGATGTAAAAACATAGTGACAAGGAAGAGTCCAACCCACAGTGTGGCACCATAGGACTACTGGTAAAATGTGTGAACTCAGCATTGTTTCAGCATCTACTACAAATGTGTTATTTTACCTGTAGGCTTCACAGAAAGTTGAGTTCACAGCACAAAAAGTTGTAATATGAGTGCCACTATGTCTTCATAGTAAACACTGTCTATTTATCTTGGGTGTCTGTGCATCAGCTGCAGTTACAACTTTTGTACAGTGCAGCCTAGCTTTAAGAGCTAAGGCTCTTTAACTTTGAACTTCAGAGAAGGTGAGGCTAAGGGCCAAAGACCTTTGCAAAGCACAGAGGGCAATTTTTCATATTTCTGCAAACCCTCCAAGTGTGTTTATAAAGTCAAATTATACTTCCTCCAATTTTCCTGCCTATTCCTCCACTCTCTGGCTAATTACAGGCTCATCCTGCACCCTTTTTATCAAGCTAAATTTTCTATTAAGATCACTTGGAGTTGTGTCAGCAAGACTCTACCCAGCTTCCAGGCAACCCACCCAAATCAGTCAGCGATGTCTTACTTTCAAGTTCTGGTGTCCCTCTACCCTCCCCCCCGCCACCCCGCTCTGTGATATCAGAGATGCAGGATCCATTATCACTGCAAGATTTAAGTTGGAAGCTGGTTTTAGGAAGGGAAGAGCGGATCGGTGCTCTGTCCCTGGTGTCCACCAGCAGCGGAGAACCGGAGGAGACGCCGGCGAGTGGCGGCCGGGGCCGTGCCGAGTGCCGCCGGGGGCCGTGACGGGCTGGGTCCTGCCTGCACCCCCCGGCTGGCGGGGGACCAGGGCTGGCTGGCCAAAACTGCTCCGCTGGGTGTTGCGGAGCTGCCTGGCAAAACTTTCTGAGCAACACGGCTTGCTGACTCCCCAGCGCTCTGGGCCTTCCCAGGGGAAGAATCGTTCTTTCAGGGGAAAAAATGGAAAAATCTGATGTTTTCCAATCTACGAACAAGGACACAGAATCACAGAAGATTAGGGTTTGGAAGGGACCTCGAAAGATCATCCAGTCCAATCCCCCTGCCGGAGCAGGAACACCCAGATGAGGTTACACAAGAGGCGTCCAGGCGGGTTTTGAATGTCCCCAGAGAAGGAGACTCCACAACCTCCCTGGGCAGCCTGTTCCAGGCTCTGTCACCCTCACCATGAAGAAGTTTCTTCTCAAATTTAAATGGAACCTCCTGTGTTCCAGTTTATACCCATTACCCCTTGTCTTATTATTGGTTGTCACCGAGAAGGGCCTGGCTCCATCCTCGTGACACCCACCTTTTAAACAACATGTTTGAAAAGGAAAAAGGCAGAGGTTCTCAACTCTCTTGAAAAGAGGTGACTCTCTTGAAATGGATGGTTATCCCTTCTTTCTACCGCACGTAGGGGTTTTAAAAATGAGCAGTAACATTTTTAAGTTAACCTTCTGTGCTTCTTGAAGTCATCTTGTGGGATGAGAGTGTCAATAAAAGCAACTCTAATTTGTTAACCTTTTAAAATCTTCTAAATAGGGCAGTTTGTTCTGACTTGGGGCTTTTTTTTTTTTAAGGTCAGTTTGTATGATGCAGATTTCTGCATAAATCATTCAGTAGCAGAACTGACCTTAAATGACTGTGCCAACTGGAGTGGTAATACACATTATAAACTCTGTTCTTCCCGCATAAAGAGCAAGTAAACAAATGAGCAAGCAGGTAAGCTTGCTCAGTGCAAGCAGCGCTACAACCTCTGCTGGAGGTCTACAAGCTCTGCCAATGATGACAGAACAACGATTAAAAATCCTGCACTGAATATATTGTCTTTCCATGCTCTCCTCAAATCTGAAAACTTCCATAACCTGCTACTGATGTAGGAATATAAGTCCATCCTCAGAAGCAACTTTATACTGTTCTCAGCAATGTTGCTGGCTCAATAGAACACACGAGCAATCAGACAGGCTTTTGCTGAGGCCAGTGGTGCTGCAGGGGAGTGCTCCCAGTAACCAAGGGAAGTATCTGTTCTGTTTACTCTGCAGTCATACGCTAAATGAAAGAGACCAATTTCTCTGCAGAAGAGGGGCTCAGAGATTTTAGTACCTGTTTTTGAAAAACGGGACTCGGGCTCCTAAGTTATTGGGAAATATTAATGTTTCTTTGTCTGGACAAAATCAAGAACTAGCAGGGTAAGAAACATAATAATATAGCACAAAGTATTTGGAAATGGTTTGGAAACAAATATTGTTAGTATTTTTAAATAGCATGCATGCCTCTAGCTGGCTGAATTAGAGCCTGAGTTGATGAAAGAATATAGGGTGGGTATGTATATAAAAGTATCACTGTTTCCCTCAGTTGTACAAAGAACTTTGTGCTTGAAAGGTAACAAATTCATCACATCAGTATATTGCTATTGTGGAAATCCCTTCTGATAAACATCTTATAACTCAACAAGATAATAAAAATGAAAAATAAAAATGAAAGAGATTATGTAGATGAATGAATTAGTTTGCTAATTTATTGAGGAATAATATGATAGACAGATCCCAAACTTGATACTAGCAGAGGATCCATTACTTCTATTCTGTTCACAGGTTTTGTTATTCCTTCACATGGTTTTGTATTGTTGGTTTTGAATTAATACAAATACTTTAAAAAATGTTAGCTTCCAGAAGTGAGATGTCTGCTAGTAAATCATTTCTCAAAGAGCTATTTTTTTTTCTACTACCAGAGGAAGTCTTTTCTCTCCTACTAGTATTTTTTAAGATCCAGAAATGTAAATTGTTATGTTTAGACTTGGGTACAACACTGGCATTAATTATGAAAAAGAGAGGAGAAGCTTTGAGAAATGAACAGCATTTTGTCTCCATACAGCACAGAAACAAATGTATTATTAAGTTACATAGCAAGCTCCAGTCATTGATGGTATTTCAGAATAATTGATATCCTGAATTCAGTCACAGTTGACAGTCTGAACTTCCCAGTGTGTACTGGCACTTCTATGCCCAAAGGCCAACTGCAAAACACCAGAACGACAGAAGGCTGAACTAACACTGTAGTGCTAATGGAACAGAACTCCTGAATGGAACTAACTGAACTAAGGACCAGGAAAACCCAAACAGAACTAAATAAACTAGCTGGCCAGAAAAAAAACAAAAACAAAACCAAAAAAACCAACCAACCAAACACTCCCCTTCCCCCCCCTAATTATATGGCAAGAATGACACTAATGCTAGGGAATATTCTATTGGTCAATCTGGATGTCACAGCATCACAGCATCACAGAATGTAAGTGCTGTCCTGTCTGTGCTCCCCTCTTACTGATTTGCACCTGTAGCTGGACAACTGAAAAAGTCCTTGGTTTCCTTGACAACTGCCAAGATATTAGTGAGTTCTTACATTCCTTTCATAGAAAATCCCAAACACTAGAAAGCTACTGGAAGAAAATATTAACTCTTTCTCAGGGAGGAAGCAGTATTATCTCATTCAAAACAAAAGACCATCCTAGCTGCGAAGGAGGAAAGATTTTAAGTACATGGAAAATTAACTCAATTTCAGTCGAACCAGCACAGGTCTAATTGCTTTTCTAGACAAGAATGAAATCTCTGTAAAGTATATAATAGCATACAATATTTGGAATTTTGACAGACACGGATAACCACAGCAGTGTCTTGAATGCTGTGAATAAAGACTGTAAATTGCAACTGCTTAACACGGTTTTAAATGCAGAACCCTGAAAGCTGGTGGAGCTTTCTCCCACTGAGATTTGAATCTTGTTACATTATACAAATATTCCATATGTTATACAAATATTCTAGCTATGTTCTGAGCTATAGCACTGCAAAGAGTTCTCTGAGGCTGCTTGTTTTTGCATTGCAAATATTTGTGTGCATGTAGAACTAATGTACTTTTCTTTCACGCTACCATACAATTCAGATTAGACAAAGTTTTAATTCATTAACATTTCATTGACTACTCATACAGCCCTCACTTTCCAAAATTACTATAGACATTCACCTGGATATCCAGGGCTATATTTCACCCTAAGCCATGCTTCACTTTTTGGGTCATTGTGACTTGTGAGGGCTGCAGATTTAGGGCAGAAAAAAACCAGCCATAGAACGTAAAGTTTTAAGGCACACCCTGTTGTTATTCATCTGTCCTTAAAACTAAGAGGAGAAATCACCCACAAGGGACAGTGTTGCTTTAGCACCGTAATATGTTAGTATGCATATTTGGACGGGTAAAAGTATGCTTTAACTGCTGTTCTGTTGTTATTTACAGGGTGGGATGATGACATGGTGTTGGTAAAAGTGACTCTTCCCTGGGACACCTGGATGCCCTCTAGGGACATTTTGCCAGTGGGCAGCATCACTCCCTGACAACTTGCTCCGACTGTGGGCATAGCCAGCACGTGGAAACTGCTCCAATGTGTTTCGTAATTGCAGTTCCTGATTACTGATGAGGCACCACCAGCTCTTTCAAAATTTGTTATGGAGGAGCAGAGGTGACATGTGAGTAAAGATTACACACGTCCAGTGGTTGCGCTGTTGAAGAAGGAAAGTGTAACCAGTGTTACACTGCTGAAACTTGAGGAGCCACATTTCTCCCTGTGATTACCCTGTCTCTTTGCAGCTTTGGTGCTGAAAGAGCAGCACAAGGTGACATCATCAGCAGGGAAGTGGCTTGTCTCCATGGTATCTCCAGCACCTTGCCCACTACCCACAAGCTCATTCTGGAAGGAAATGAGTGGTATTAAACTTCCCCATCCCCAGAGGGGAAGCCTTTGGGAAATTGGGTCCTTTGTAATGTGGCACACACCACAAGTCAGAATACCCTCTCTGTATGCAGAAAAACTGTGAAGGAGACCTTCCCTAACATCTCAGCTGGAAAAAGTTAGTTTGGCTCTCATGAATGTACTTACACAGGCATTCATGTTTGCTTGCAGGACCTGGAAGGCAGTAGTAATGTACAACTTGTCACTTCCTGCTCCAAGATGACTGAAAACATTTTTCACATAGAAGGAGAGGAGCTGATGTCGAACGCTGCAGTTCGTCTGAAAACAAACCAGGTAAAGAATTTCCAAATGAAAGCCTTGCAAATCCTCTTCGGCCAAAATCTTCAGCCTCACAAAAATATGTGTGTTTAGAAAGCGTACAATCAATAAAAACATTTTTGTGAATTTTATTATCCCATTGGATTGCTTCCTTTCTTTAAAACAGCTCAAGGTACCCCTGTGGTTTCTGAAGGAAAGCAGGAGGATGCTGTGCTGGCAGCCAAATGAATATTGGTAAGATAAGTCATAGACAGAACTGACAGCAACAAATCCATTTAACACACAAAGAATAAATTGAAGATAAATTGGGGGGTTGTCAGTCCATCTTGGCCAAGTTTTAGGAGTCATTATGGTTGTCATCGTCCCATTCCTCCACATCAGTGTCCCATACCTTTTGAGATGCTGTAGGGTATCCCACCCACCCCCAACTGCTGCTCCAGAAGTGCCCAGTCATCCTATAGTCTCTGTGTCATATCTACTTGTCCTGTGGGATCTCTTGGATACCCAAAGGCATTTCAAATGGCTATATGCCTGTTTTTAGGCAATGGAACCAAGTATCAGGTGTGAAATTCTCACCAGGAGGGTAATGCAGCTACAGATTAAGCCACCCAAATGCGGGTTTCCATTTGTAGGTCCCACAGACAAACAAGGAACCTTCACTCCCAAGGTAATCAATGAGATCCAGGGGAGTTCAAAGGCCAGTAGATCTCTACTTAAGGATAAACTGACTCAGCTAGCCCTGCTGAAGAGATTGTTACATTAGGAAAGCTAAAATATCTCACACACTTAGTAGTCACAAACAGGCACCCCTAGTTTAGTGTCTCATTCCCGTGCTGAATCGCACTGTAGAACTCTCATCTCCCTCTTCCAGTGCACCTGCAGAGGTCAAAGCCCCAAACAGGTCCTTGGGTGTCCTGGCTGCTCTGCAGCACCCCTGTACTATCTGTGGTGACACACACCCTCAGCAGAAAGTGTCTCAGCTGCTGGGACAGCAGTGGCCCTGGCACTCGTGAATGGGCTGGTGCCTGGAGAGCACTGCTGGGGAGAGTGACACGCAGCCAAGCGCTAACAGGAGGAGCAAGTGCTACCATGAGCACACTCCTCCCTGACATGGCAAACACCCTTAACCCAAATCTCCTGGCAGAACACCACTGCAACCACCTAGAGAGAAGTGCCTCCAGACAGGCTTCACAAATCCACTTCTTTCTCCCCATACCGTGCTCAAATCTCCCCTCATGTCTCAGAGGAAAATCCCTTTCTATGGGGCAGAGATAACACTCTTCCTCTAAGCGAAAGACTTCATTAAAAGCATGGGTCTCATAAATATAATGTCCTTCCCAATTAAATACAAGTGATTTTTGTGTCGGCTGTCATTCTTTTGATCATGCATTCCTATCTCTGCTAACCAAAGGGAAATCAAAGAAAACGGAAAACCAATAGTATAAATCTTACCATGAACAGCATTTTTGTTGTCTTTTTAAGCAATCTTGTGTTCTTGATGAGATCCTTCTGTAAAATATAATGTGCTAGTATTAATTAACCTAAGCAGAAGAAGGAAAACAGAGTTTTAAGTCTGCTTTGTACAAAACTTAGTAGTAATAATAATAATCATCATCACCATCATCATCTTATTCAGATGTAGGATGAGGACTTATCAAATCTGTGTTCCAATCCAAGTCTAGTTACGAACTCCTTCCATGGCAAACTCCTTGGCAAACTCATCCCACCTCTCCGTGCATCTTCTTTATTCCCATCTTTACAGAAGGAGTAGCAGCATTACCCTAGTACTCTCAGGACTGTAGAGATCATTCGTCTTACTGACGTTTCCAGATGCTCAGTAATGAAGCTGGTAAAGAAGCATCTATAAATAAACTTTTCAACTAGTGGGATGGACTTACAGGAACAGATGATTTTAAACTAGTTGCCTTGATATACAGGTTCTCTGTCACTTGGGAGAGGAGTCCTTTTCGGCAAGTGTGCTTTCCCGTAGGTGACTTTTTGCCTTCCGTAGTGAAAAGACAAAGCAGAACTAAAAAACGCCCAGAGCTGAAAATAGAATATACTTTCATCTTCGCTCCCAAATCTTCGTGCCTTTATAGTCACGGCAGCATATGTGATACAGCAAGACTGGTTAGATGACAGAGGTTAACCTAATTTTGTTAACCCTCAAAGCAGCTTCTGCGCTGAGATGCTCACGTAGATAACCTATTGCTTGTGTGCTGGCTGATCAGTATTGTTGCTGTGCTTTTTTATACATCTTGCTCCACTTTCAACAAATTTGACCACAATCATCTGTGACGTTTTTCTACATGATATCTCCATATTTACTGGCAACAGGGTCAAGGTTTCCAAGAAAGAAGAACTTCCCTCTCATGTGAGAAGTCTTCTTTCATCAAAGCGGTGGTCAAGTAAGGAAAAAGTAATTGAGTTGGTTAATTTGGTTTCATAACAAAGTATGCCAAATGTGTGAATTTTTTTTTTTTAATTTTTCCACAAAACCTTATGGCAGCACTTTTCTGAAAGGTAATGGCCCGGAGAGAAAAAAATCTTTGCTAATTTACTCTAAGCAGCATAGTTATCTATAAGGAAGTTGGACTGTACTGCCTTTAAAACTTCACTGTCCGCTCTTTGAGAAGTGTTTTGTTTCAGGGGAACAGCAGGTAGTAACAAAGGAGATTGCTGTCTACTTTGATTTCTGTAATCAGTCTTTTGCCAGGGAAGGATTTGCCCCTGTAGAAGCAGCAGGCTGTTTAGAGGGCTCCAGGGAGGGCTCTGCTCAAGGACTGGGATGTGCCTTGGCTGACAAGTTTCCTCATGAGCCCGCTAAGAGCCACAGGCACTGGGCAATAATGTTCAAGGTCCCAGCATACCTTCCATGGATGTACTAAGGGTAAAACCGTGCAGTCAGATGGTCACTCTTCTACAGAGTTGCTCAAACAGACATTGGGCAGTCTACATCTCTGAGCTGTTTCTGAGACATTCAAATGCTGAGGGTTTCTCAGGTACTACTCCAGACATGCAAGGGACATCACACCAAGGATAGCCTTGGAAATGCTGAAGTGACACCAGCAATGTGAGGCTGTCAAACCAAGGATAGATGTAAGTCAAATGTCAAGACCCTTGGGACTGGCTGAGGTGTGTGCAAGAAGAGGGCAAAAGCAGTTTTTGCCCTAGCATAGCAATACTTCAGCCTACAGTGATACTGTTTTTGTTGAAAGTAAAAGCAAGCTCTTGAAATGTTAACCCAGGACAGAGATTTTTACTCTTTTAATGTTTCAAGAGCAAAACAGAAACGCTTAAACAGATCAGAGAAAATTATTTAAATGACAACTGATACCAGTCAAGGGGACTTTGAGGTGCTAGAGCCAGTGGCAGAGCTGCATGCCCCTCTATGGCACCAGCAGCGCACCCGTGCCAGGGACATGAGCTGGCTTTGGGAGGAAGAATGGTGAGATGAGGTGGTTAACAAACTCGCTCAGCCTTGATCCCCCTGGCCATTTACACAAACACACATGCATCCTCCGGGCCAAACTGGGTTGGATCCACCTTCAAGGATCCCACCTGTAACAGCTCTGGGAAATGCATTTTCCCACAGGACCATCCACACATCCCAGTAGCTTCTCCAGCAGTGGAGCACTGATGGGGTCCAAGGACAAAGAGAACCAACGAGGGAAGGAGAGCTTAGACTTTTGGAAAGTAGAGATGATGGAGACCTGGGGCCCTATGTGCATTTTAGTGCTCATTAGAACTGTGATCTGTCCTTAAACTCTCTAAATGCTGCCAGGCTTGCCAGATGAGGTGAACCAAACCTCAGCATACAAGGTATGTAGACAGCAGATTACCTACTTACTCCTAGTTTGTTCTTAGAAGGGGATCTCAGGCGATAGCAAGAGTAGAGTCAGAATGCAAAACTGCCTTGGGTTCCTCAAGGCGTGATACTCCCTGGTCAACAGTTTTCCTCTGAATGAAATAAATGGGTCATGTAGCCAGTCTGTAATGGCTTTTCACAAGAAAATCAATAATTTTAAACATCTCTGAAACTTCTGATGTTGCTGGAAAGCTCTTGAGCCCACAGGTTTCGTTTTGTCTGTTCTGTGAGCTCGTATCACCGTGCTTTGAGGGTTGTAGCAGTGACACTATTGCGTTGGACTCTAGAGATATCTACACATGGAGCAGCAAACGTCTTACTGAATTGGCTAACTGCTTAACTAAATGGTGTAAAAGGATGAAGATGGTTGCAGACGCATGGTGACCATATTAAAATAAATAAATAAATAGATAGGTAATGGAAATAGGGCTTGCCTATTCTTCCTGGCATAAAAGGTTGGTGGGTACCATTTAATATCCGATCCTGTAAAATCAGTTACACTTCCGCTTTGTTGATATGCTGACTTAATTACTACTTAGACAACAGCCAATATTCTTTAAGTTTCTTATCTGCTACTTGTTCAGAACAAAAATGGTCTTTTCTTTTGGGGTCTCATGTAGTGCTTTGTACACTGGATTTTAGTGCCACTTTGATACTCAGACATAATTATGGTATAAATAATACAAAATACCAAAGAACTGGTATTATTAAGTATTTTAAAGTTACACGAAGCAGAGGAAGAAATGAATTCATGGGTTCCAGGTCTTTCAGCAATTAAGACAGAAAAGGTCTGCAAAGCTCTGTATGGCCAGTGGAATTCATATATCCAGAGCCAGTCTGAGGACAACAACAAAATACACCATCAAGCATGTTGACTTCCAGAGCTAGGCTGGGAACCATGGGAGTTCAAGGAGCCTGCCCCAAAGGAAATGGGCTCTCTCCATACAGAAAACTTCAGACGTACAGTGTCGATGAATACTTAAGGAGCAATACAATACTGATAATACATGTGAAGTTCATGTGTTCCATTAATACAAAATGTATAAAGTTTGTGATCATGACAATGAAAGAGAAAGAAAATAACTAAGAAAAAAGAATAAGAAAAACTAACAGAGTAGCCAACTTAGAGAAGAAAATCTTGCCTGATTTTTCCTGGCTAGGGACTAAGTTTCAAAGAAGGCTGTGTGTGCACATGAGTGCATGAGACCACCAGTCTGAAGAAGATAGTTTCTTCTCGTGAACCCTGAAATTGTCTTGATCTATATGAGTTCAATATATATTATTAATAATAGATTCTTGATCTATGTAGCATGAACAGATACATCTACCACTGCTGCAAAGTTCCGTTAGTCTATTTAAGGAAATAATCACATCTACTGGTTGTTTTGCAGCTTAATTGACTTTCTGATCTCCATCCATAAAAAGCTTTCTCTAGTTTCTGACTTCTGAATCTTCTCACCTTTCACATTTTCTGTTTATTTTATTTCCTGTTAGTATAACTAGAACTTAGTCGTGTACTTCCTATAAATGTTACTCATATTTGCTTAGTTGCTGCTAATGCTATGTTTTCTCTTAAGAGAATTCTCTACTATTTCTTTTGTTCTCTTATTCTGTTTAATTCACTTTGATCTTCTGAAAAATGGTAGGTCTACATCAAGAGATGCAGTGTTTGTGCTCAGAAACATGATTTGATGAGTAACAATGAAGCCTAGTGAGATTTTCCAAAAAATGAGGGTGATGATACTACTGTAGGACATAAAAAATTAAGATATCCTAGCGCCTCTGTCGGAAAGAGAAGTTTGGAGCAGAGCAGCTCCTAGCATCCAAAACTCATTCTGCAATTATCTGAACATAACTGTAATAAACACAGGCACATAGGTAAGTACAAAATACCCACTAGAGTCTAAACACTGTCGTTTGTAACCTTCTATTATTATAATAGGAAGCTTTGGAGCTGCTATAGATTTTCTACACTTACTGAACAATTATGAGCCAATTTTTCAGACACAGGGACCTAAATTACCCATGCAAACTCAACACATAGGCACTCAATGTTTCACTGCCTTCAGCTTCGATAGTCATAAAAGGCAGTGAAACAACAGAATAACATGAACAGATGGTGCTAGCAGCACCTGCTTAAATATTGTACATACACCGCTCTTGTTAGGAAAAAACCCTACATAACTGAAATTGGAACCGTATAAAGAAAGCTAAAAACATTGTATGCCTAGGACTAGATGTCAGCCTGTTGCCTTTCTCATCCCTAACTATGAAATCACTACACTTGTTCCTATGACACATCCACACTACATGGTGCCTGTCCAGGTGTTCCTCAACTACATTTGTTGAGGAGTAACAAGGTTGAAGTTGGAAGTGACCTCTGGAGGTCATCTTGTTCAACCCTCCTGCTTAAGCAGGGCCACCTGGAGCCAGTTGCCCAGGGTCGTGTCAAGTCAGGTTTTGCATATCTCCGAAGATGGGACTCCACGACTTCTCTGGGCAATTTGTGCTAATGTTCAGTCACCCTCACAGTAAAAAAAAAAAACCAACAACTTATTGTGTTCAGATGGAATTTCATGCATTTAAATTTGTGACTATTGCCTCTTGTCCTGTCACTGGGCACCACTGAGAGGAGCCTGGCTCTTTTCTTTACCCTCCTGCCTCAGGTATTTATACATATACATATACATACATCTCCCTGACCTTTCCCTTCTCCAAGCTGAACAGTCCCAGCTCTCACTGCTTCTCCTCAGATGAAAGATGATCCAGTCCCCTAATTATCTCTGTATCCCTCCACCACCAGGGCCACGTAGCCACCACACTCAGAAATTTTTCACTCTATGACTTAGATAAACTTCAAAAAAAATTTAAAGCCTAAAGCAGAAATCAGACTCAAATCTAGATGAAGAAGACAAACCAAACCAAAAAAAAAAAAAAAACCAAACCCAAACCCAATTACATTTCCTCTGGGCATTTGCATCTCTTTGCACTTTATGAGTAACAGCTTTTGAGTAAGCCTCAAATGTCAATTGCCATAAAACACACTGCTAATCTCATTGGTTCTTCAAGAAATGGCACAGACTGGTTCACATGGTGGACCTCCCTGTGCTGCTGGCCTGGTTCTGTGTTTTGGTTTGGTGACAGATGGCCAAGGCAATTGTCTGTCAAGATAGGTTTACTCCAGCCATCTGATCATAAGGTCTCAGCACATTCAGGCTTTTAAGAGACAGATTACAAAGTATATTCAGGGTCCAGTTTGAAATCACCAAGGTACTAAAACTGAAATATTCCCTCTGTGCACAGAAAACAGACAAGAGTTTAAGTTTTCAAAGCAGTAGTAACTTTTATGGCCAGCTATTAGCTACTTTGCAAGAATGCTCAGCATTCTCTGATTATCTTCAAATGTCTCCAGCTGTATAATTAAAATCAGTAATCACTTCAAGGCTAGATAGGGAGCAGAATTTGACATAAAACCTTTGTGTATATGGCCTTTGCTAGTCACGTTCTTGCAGTCTGATGAGTAAACCACTTTTTGAGAAAAGAGATTATGGAAGAAGGAGATACGAAAAAGTATTCGAGCGTATTCACGTTGTTGCCATCAACCAGTCAAGTGATGCCACTTAATGGCAGTGATTCAGTCCCCAAACTCTTTAGAAAACATTTGTCTGCTACCACTAAACTCACACTAAGAAATCCCTGTACAGCGATACTACTGCAGAGTGTACAGATGTGCTCAGCAATATGAGACAGCCCAGCTTGCCCACGCAGGCAGGTGGCTATTCCAAGCTCTTAATTTTCTCTTGCGACATATATGAGTGTTCAAGAGTCTGTGACCTGCATTCTCCTGTAAAATCATCATGGCTTTATAAAAAGGTTGTATGAAAATCATGAAAGGAAAAAGCAAACTGGATGGAAACC
The DNA here is from genome assembly GCF_036013445.1 of Caloenas nicobarica. Classification (NCBI taxonomy): domain Eukaryota; kingdom Metazoa; phylum Chordata; class Aves; order Columbiformes; family Columbidae; genus Caloenas; species Caloenas nicobarica. The sequence goes on from NC_088245.1 coordinate 38,479,851, forward strand.
TGGGCCTGGTTCTGGGGGAGGAGGATGCCCACGGCTGCTAGGCTGGTAGAAGTGGGTCACTTTGCATGGGACCACTCTTCTACTGAAAAGCTCATCTCTCCTTCTACCTTTGTGCATCGTTTTGGAGTTTTGTCTCTCCCCCTGGATTTTTTAGCCTTCTTACTTGCTTCTCTTTTCAAATCTAATTTTTGAAAGTTTTTCCACTCCGTTCTCTCAACCCAGGACATCCCTGAGCATCTTGGCAATGCCGACACAGGTTGTCCATCCAGGTCTATGAGTAACATCAGCTGGGAGCTGAGCTAGAAGATTGTGAAGCTGCAGAAACTACAGGCTCTATCACAGAAAGAATTCTTGGTGTTGGAAAAGGACATTATTTAATACATGAATTGAGCAGACCACACAGAGGCAGATGTGTCACTAATGCAAAGTCCTGTGAGAAAAAATCTTTGAAATGTAATTTAAAATAGTAATGAAATAGAACTTCTGGACAATATTCAGAAACTCCAGGGATATGTTAGGACATACAGAGGTATAAGTAACCTAACCAGATGCTGGTGAACAATACTTCCATTGAATCTTTCAGCTGGCATGGCCATGTTAATGGCAAGCAGCAAATCAAACTACATTAGGAAGAATCTTTATTGTTTATCTTTATGGGCAAGAATAGTGTTTCAATAAAAGAAAAAAAAATCACAACATCACCACCACCACCAAAACACAAAAACCAACAACAACAAACAAACAAACAAATAAAACACCTCTGTAGGAAATGATTGTTTGCAGTGTATTTCCATAGCTGGACTGATGGCCACAGAGTGGCTGTGATGCTGATTCCCCAACAGTAGCACCAGAGAATAAAAACGAGGGAAGCAAGAGCGCAGTGGGCAGCAAGTTGATGTTCTAGAGTATTTTTCCATTATGAGCTTAAACCTATCGGTAATAAGGGGCTTCCCTCAGTTACATTTCCTTCGGCAGTGGCCCTCAAGCCATGAGAAGTCTGCAACCTTCAGTCAGAGATTGCTGCCATGGTGCCATCTCCCCAGCTTTCATTCAACAGCCCCTTCCTGCCTCCGGACTTCTCTGCTTCCCACTGTGGATCTAACTTCTTTATGAAGTTGTACTTGCAATGAATCTCATCAATAGGGGCATTTTATGTGGAAAATTTACTAATTTGATTGTCAGATATGATCATGTCTGGCACTCTTTTCCTAGAGAAGATAATAGGACCCAAATAACGAATTACTTGTGAGAAGTTCATTTTCCAAAGCATGTGAAGTCCTGTGGCATGGGCCACTTTAATGAGCACTAGAGAAATACTTGAGGGTGGAGTAGAATCTGGTTTTCTTGTTGGCAGTAATTATACAATAGAGATTGTATTGTAAAGATTCCTAAAAGTTAGAGAAAAACAAAACACGACAAAGTGTAAGTAGCACTTAGAGAGAAAGAACAGATGCCACATATCAAAATATACATTGAGATTTTTTACTTCGGATCAGTTAAATTTTGAGGGGGGGTTGCAATTAAAACAATGGGGAAACTTTGTGTTACCATCTAAAAGACAACATTGCTTGTTGCAATTAATATAATTAAATCTAATTCAGCAGATGATAGTGTTCAGATCTAAAAACTAAGGAGATAATAATGAAGCTCACGTTTCCTACATTATTTGTAATTCATTTCAGAAACTTAGGAAAAAGTAAAATACTGGTTATACCTAACTTTGGATAGCTTGCTTGTCTGAAGTTTCACTCTTTAGCCTATTTCAGGCTTTAGCCTTAGTCCGTAATACAATATGTAAAAACATGAAAAATGCTTTAAATTATGGAAGAGATGTTTTAACAAACACCTTCTTTAAGAGAGTCTTAAACAAATCAGAATTATTCCATCTCTTAATATTTATAGATTTAGTAGAGTTTTGGGGGAATCTTTATGTGCAGAATTACAATCAGACACCTGAGCATTGATTTTACAAACTCCCATACATTTGCTTCATTTTGTAACTGTGACAAGTTTAAATCATCTAATATGCTTGTAGGAGTGAAGTGAAACTAATTAGAAAGTTGTTGATGTTATCCATATGAAAATGGCTACTTTTCATCTTTTAAAACATAGACCTATAGCTTCCAGTGAACAACCAATGAAAACTTTTTTTTTTTTTTAATCTGTACCGGGCATTCCAATTTTTGACTTTCCAGAAGAAAATCAACACTTATGTAGAAAAGCAGCAAAATGATTAAATTCTTCACAAAATCCGTTTTCTACCAGCGGGGGGGGGGGGGGAAGAAATAAAATAAAAGGAAAAAAAAAAAAAAAAAAAGGCTTCCAGTCTTAAAGCTTCAGAGCTACCATTTGCTACCAAAAAAAAGTCCTTTGCCACCATTCTTCTGATTATTTGTATTTGTTACATCAGCAGAAAGAGGTTAAACCTGTATCCCTCTATAAGAACTGGGAAAAATCACATGACACTCTTGATTGTAATAACTTTTTTCGCATCTCTAATAAAAAATTTCAGTACTTGTACAGATTTGGGAAGAAGCTTTTATCAGTCTCACTGTGAACTTTAGTGAATTTTGACCCAATGCCAGACAGCAAATAACTTCTTCAGGGGCTGCAAATTGTTTTTTCACGTTTCCAGGTTTAGATCAGGTTATTTGAAAGCAAATTTTTCCACGTGAGTATTCCTTTTCATGGGAAGGATCATTTTTCTAGCACATTTCCCTTCATTCAGCTTAGTTTTTCCATAAATATCAGAAGATTTTTTGCCTTGGTAGTCAGCCAATCTGTTTCAAAACTTGTAGGCGAGCCCTGAAAAGTATCCCAGGTCTGAAGTGTTTGCCCAAGGCTCTGAACGTACTGAAGTTTATTTTTACTAATCTATCACTTCTGAAAAATAAACATTTAATTTATTCTACACTCCAGTAACGACACAGCAGAGAACAGGAGATAATTTATCAATTTGCAACCTCTCTCTTATCTCAGTTCTGATAATGAGATCACGGCATAAACCTAACCCTCCCAGACAGAATTTCACACTGCAGCTCAAAGAAATTGTCTGTTTTACTTTCCAGTAGTGTAGAAAAGATGAGTTGCTCCCTTCTTCCTATTTTCAGAGAAACCTCACATGTTCTTCTCACCTAAAACATGTTATTTATTATTTATTCATTTCCAATATCACTGGGTTACCAACATAAGCTGAAGTTCGAAACTGCAAGTAGTGTAAAAAGTACCAATGGAAAACAGTTAAGAAATGAAAAACAAAATCTAAATTTACATTCTTACTGCCAAAAGGTTTCCGAAGTAAAATGGCATAGACAAAGCTGCTTGTTTCTGGTTCTTTCTCTTGCCAGTAGCTTGACCCATGAGCAACATAACACCCTGAAGTCTGCGCCTGGGATTCATCACACCTGACCATAGACCACTGGAGTTTGCATGTCTGAGCCTGTGCTCATCACCCAGGGCTGATGGAGGGGACAAGGCTCTCAGAGGACACCTCCGCTCATCTGCCCAACAACCTTGCTGCTGATGGAGCTAATGAAGGGCTCTGCAGGGACCTGTGGGCAGCACCTCAGAATTTGCTAGATGGTTTTCTGGCACCAAAGCCAGGGCAGATGACTCATACAAGACTAGTATCAAAATGGGGAAAAAATGTGGTGTTTCACCAATTTGCAGGATCGGAATCTTGGTCACTGATTTGTTTGGTGCTCCCTTGTCATGTAACAACTGAATCATTGACAGATTAAAAATGAGAGCACTAAGCCAAGGCTGAGCAGCTCCCTGCTCTGGAGGCTTCAGCTTCACATGTCAAGTTAAACCAGACATTTCATGTGCAAATAACTGCCTTGCATTTTCTGAGACACACGTAGGTCCCGTCAAGCCAAGATACTTTTCTGAACTTAATGAAACTTCTGTCATATTCAGGAGCAATGATTACTGTGTTGAAGTTGACAAGTTAATGCCTACAAAATAATCATATTGGCTGCCAAATGCTGTGCTTGACAAACAAGTATTCTCCATTTTCAAGTTACCAGAGTAAAAATGAGCATCAGAGTTAATAATCCTTAAGTCTGAAATTATCTACCTAAAATCTCAGTTATCCATTTTTGTGTGTGTGTGAGATACAATATGAAAAAAATATAAAAAGAGCTAATTTGAATTTTCTTCTGTTATTCAAGACTGGCAGGAATCACATTATAAAGGATAACTACTAAAGGAGAAAGATTAGTCAAAAAGAGAGACATATTTGAAGAATTTGAAGTATTAACCTAAGACAAAGTCTGGATAGTTTTAGACCAAAAAAAAAAGTTACTGCAATGACAAGCAGTGTCCAATCTTTATTTTGGAACCTCTGCTTCGCAAATCAGTGTCAATACATTGGACTTTCCAGACCAAGCCTTTCATTAGAGCAGTCCGATTCATCACTTCAGTCTTAACATCTGTTTTGAAATAATTCATCTTATCTTTGTAGTATAATTAACTCGATACATGCACAAACTACAAGCCTGATCTTATACACGTTGAAGTCAAAATGAGTTTTCTTTCTATCTTCTGTGGAGCAGGACCAGATACACGATGAGCTAATCCACTGAGGAGCCCTTACATGTCAAAGCTTAATGCAAAAGACAAATCAGAAAGTCAGTCTTCACGATTTCATATCTTTTAGACTTTACCACAGATAAATAACTGCACCATTCCTTACATAGTTTAATGAACATCATCACCACTCCTTAAATGTGCTGCAGGAGTCAGAAATGATCCTCTTTTGAGAAACTGTAGGACAAAATGAACTTTAAATCACTGCAGTTTTGCAGGTTTTGGAAAACAATATCGTTTTGCATTTAGTCCTTCAAAAGCAGGGCTACAATTTCCATTGAAGAATCTTGCCGGTTCTTGCAGAAACAGACATACCAGTTTCAAGTCAGGTAGTCAAAGACAATTTTCAGTCTATTTTTTCAACATATTTCAATTCCTGTTGCCCTGAGTAAAACAGAAAGTGATTTTAGTTTAGAAGATTTGTCCTTTCTCTTTATTCAATCCTAAAGAATAAAAATTGCCTAATCTTGCAAATATCTAATACTGTGCTGCCTTCAGCCTTCATACTCTAAAAATGTTTACATTTGGGTCTCATGAGTTAATTTGCTGAACATAAATGGACAGTTCTTCTCAAAATATTTTTTTAAAATATGTCCTCAGAAGAGGAAAGATGTAGGAATATCTTATTTTCTAAACCATTCATCAGTTAATTCCAGACTAAATTATAGCAATTGATATCTGTGAATTTGGCCAGGGATTTGGAATTCAAAGGTTAAACAGAGAGTGATTTCCTGGACTTCAGAAGAGATCTTTTCCCTTACATAGTCGTTTAACACTTTCACTAGTGGTAAAATTCATACAGTTCATCTGATAAGATCTGCAGCTGCATGTTAACCAAGAAAAAGGTGCTACAAATGGATATGGCTTGTGTAACCCCAGAAATACCATCAGCCTTAACATAGTTTGTTCTTTGCAATTTACCTAAATAAGACTTCGTAACAAATTCTTAAATGGCATAGAATCCTGGTCTGGATCACCTGAGAGGTTGCATCATTGGGTAGTGGACTGTCAAAAACAGTCTGGGTCCCCCATTGTACGTTTTTCTTCTTTCCATGGTCATTACCCTCTTCCTGGCAGAATCATTCATAAGCCTGAGACTGTAATGTCTCTGCCAATCCTGCTTCACATCAGCAGGCCAGTTCTGCTCCGGATTACACCAATTTTACAAACATCCATTTGATACTGATGATGGCTGTGACTGAAAAGTTTATCAGGCATTTGCTGTTGTTCAATACAGTCCATGTCTTCTTCAAAGCAGCTAATTGTTTAGCTAATTGTGCTTTAAAGCACAGACTGACGTAATCGCATGCTGCTGGTTTACCATCAAGACAGCTTCAGCTCTTTGCATTATCTAGAATATACTTCCAGCAGCAAATTGGAAATATCAAGCTTCTATTTTTCTAGGTTGCTTAAGGAGTATATATTCAGACATTGAACATGTAAATCTTACAAATGAGTAACATTCTATGCAATGTATTTAAGAGACATTTCTTAAACTGTCACCAATACTTACTCAGCAGGATGTGGAAATTTCTATTCATGCTTTGGGTTCCTTTGTCTTCACAATATGAAGTTTCAGAGGTAGCTTAAATGTTTTCTAAAGATCTATGTAGCAAAAAGATTGCCTGTTCTGATCATCTAATGTAAGCGGAGGAAGAGCCGATGAAATGCAAATTTGGCAGTAGGTAGCTCTGTCAATTTTTGCTCGGGAAGAGTTCCTCCGGCCTTCACGATAGAGGTGTCCTCAGTGAAGGATGTGGACCTAGTGCCTTCCCTAACAATGCTAGGTTGAGGACCTCTGGGAATTACAAATAGTCCATGACCTGGAGGCAGGGTGAGGAAAGGAAAATAGGGCAACAGAAATTAGAACTGTGTGAACAACGGAGTTTCTCTTTGGTGACCCAACTGAAAAATTAAACCAAAAAAATTCATTTTGGCTCAGCCCAATGCACTTGCCCCACTCAAAATGAAACAGCTTCTTTTGCTTTCAAAACTCTTTTCAACCTTTGAAAGAAAATGTACATAAAATTCTACACCAAACCATTTTGAAAACTGAAATATTTTATTCAGAAAATATCAGAACAAAATATTTCAGCATGATTTTCCTTTTTTGAGCTGTAACTACTGGCTAAATTGAAACCCAGCTTGCCTGACTGAAACTATGTTTTTATTTTATTTTGGTCAGCAATTGTTTGACCCAGAGATTTCCCCTGGTTGTAAGGGAAACCTCCTCCAACCTCCGCTTCCTTCGTCTGTTCAAAACTACCATCACCCGCCATCCTTCACACACTCACGAATCACACATGCCCTGCAAGAAAACCTATAAAAGAAATTCTTCAAAATTTGCTGTGTGGCATTTCCAAGGCTCAAGCTCTGAAGTTTCCCTGGTAGAGTCCTCCAGCTGGTGGTTTTCAGAGCTGGAAAAGTTAATAAACTGTTGAGTCGTTTTTTACACTTCTGTGGACAAAGGGGTTTTCTTCTGGGTTTAGCCCCAGTATGGAAAGCTTGAGAGATTGATTTGACATTTCTGGGTAGGGCAGTTCAACAAAGATAATGTGGAAGTGGCCTAAAGGAAGTAGAGGAAGGAAATAAGTTAATTATCCATTTGTGAAGAGATTATATCAACAAGGAAGAGCATGTGTTGTTCATGGTCTAGTCTCTGTTTATAAGCAAAATTTAAAAAGTGCTTTTAGGGTGAAGTAATGTTATTCTGTTCAAAGGCATGATCTTTATAAATCTCTAATGTAGATGAGATAAATGACACCTGAGTAATTCCTATTACCCTTCGCTGACTATAAAGGTAGCCTCATATAGCTTAGGATAGGCTGTGTCTGTCAAAGGTCAGTGAGATGAACTCCCCATTTGGTTCTTCCCTCCCTTTGCTGTCAGTTGTCTCAAGTTTGAGTAATAAGAGAAAGGATGTGAGCCAACAGCTTTTGACAGCGTCATTGCTTGTCCCACAAGAAATAAAATAAATATCTTACTGGTTAAACCCCTAACACTGTAATGTGGTACCAAACCCTGGCTGGCTGACACTGTTGGGTCACTTCTGCCTTGACTGTGAACAGGCATGTATAATAATTCATGTCTTATGAGATGCCAATGAGAGTGTGGAGCAAAGTAAACCATGTTGTGGCATCTAGTTTGACAAGTAAAAGGCACCCATCACCCAAACGGATCATAAGCCAGTCTAGTATGCGAGTTCCCACAAGAAAGTGTTATAATTTCCATTCACATAAACCTTGTTCAAATTGGGTTTGGGTGGATGTTTTTATCTCAAAATTGCTCTGGTTCAGGAGCAACATGGGATAGTTTAATCTCACTTCAATGCTGTCTAAATTCAACAGCTAATGTAAGACATGTTGAGACTATTTTTGGACTAACTTTAGTTTCTCTTTGAATTTAATTGATGAAGCTATCAAGGGAGATTGAGGTAGATCAAGGTAGATTTCCTGCTAACATTTTTCCTATATTACAGTATCTCTTCATTGAGTGTCTTCTAGATATACTTTTAACAAGATTTTTTCATATGAATATCCCTGATATGCTGTGTTTGCAAAATTTCACCCTCCTCATCTGCACTGCTACTCTGAGTCTTTTATTTGAGGACATACTTTTTTTTTTCTTTTTTTTTCTTTTTTTTTTTTTAAGATGTGCACAGGATGCCTGTTGCCCTTATGAAGAAATGGTAAAGTCTTGCTCAAGAAGCCTTCAACAGTTGCTGACACTCCACTGTTATGTATTTCCTCTGGCTTTTTCACTATTTGAATCATTTTTACCTCTAACCTTGGTCCAGCCACCAATGTCACCGGCTGAACCAGAGCAATTCCTGTGCCTTTGCCCAGGGTACATTGCTGAAGGACCTGATAATGATGGATTAAACTGCTCTTCAGTGATGCTGGTATTGGTTTTTTTCTGTCTGGGAGCTTGCACCAAGCACTTCTTTTCTGAGGAGCTCTCAAATCCCTGATGCTGTAGAGTGCCATTTGTGTTCAGCGTGCCTATGGGGCAGTGAGGACATGGTGCTCTGAAGAGCCATGTCCCCAGAGCAAACTGTATCTTTTCTGGATGCAAGAATACAGTCACTGGCCCAGCAACCCCACAGACATAGTATGTGTCATCTTGTTTGCATTTAAGTAAAAAAGAAAAGCTCTGTAAATGGCAATATTTGAGCACCAAAATATTTATTGTAATAAATTAAAGAGTAAGCATTTATATAATGATTCATTTGCATATAAATATCACCCATCAGATTTAATTTCATAGTTCATTTAAAAGCCTCTAGTACATAAATACATTTCTTTGCATATTTTTCAATTAATCTATATAAATAAAAATACTGTATAATTATTACTTTAAAATAAGTTACCATTAAATACGAATGACAAAAATAATTTCTGAATTAGTCTGAAACACCAGCTTTTCAGGTAAAGGTCAGAAGGGGGCAACATATTCAAGAGAGATTTCCAAGTAAAAGGCTTAAAACATCCTGGCTACGCATCACTGTCTACCTCAACCAAAGTTGATTCACAGGTGTCAAATCTCAGCCTATAAAACAGAGAAGCGGTTGCTTTATTCCAACGGAGAAAAGAAGGAGAGGAGCTTGCCTTTGAAAAATAATTAATGCCTTGTGTTGAAATGGAGCTGCAAACACTGTCCTGGGGTTTTCATTTTCAAAGGTGGCAGCAATATACTTCCTGTCTGTGCCCACTTAGTTTGCTATTTTTGGTATAGGTAAAACATATACCGCATCAGGGCGGGAAAGGGGGTCGGGGGGCAGAGATGGGGGTGATCGTCCACAATAGTTAATCAATTTGAGCTATAGCAAGTGTGTTTCAGAGACATCTCCTCGAGCCTGATCTAAAATTCTTTCAGTTTTTCTTCTTGTTCCCTCCCTTCTTTGGGGCATCAGTACAGGCATCTTCTGTGTAGTCAAAGAGTAAATCTAGTTCTCCAATGGCTTTAGTCTTTCCATTCTCTCCCAACTAGAAAAGAGCAGAATGTAACATCTCATTATTCCTCAGAAAATCGAAATTAGGCTTGTCATAGAAACTGAATCGAGAATTTACTCTCCTTATTCTCTCAAATTAGTTCTGTTAGAGTTGTTACACCATAATATACAAACTAGCTCATTCAAATCTAGTCTAGCATGTATAGTTACCTGCAACCTGATTTCTGAAGGACAATTTTAAATTACAATAACACATGCAGAGAGTTAACAGGACAAGTGAAGGAGAGCTGGGAGTGGAAATATCACCAATCCCCTCTTTAATGACCCTGAAGGTTTCACCTTCTAAATAATCTCCAGAGTTTGTTTCATAATTAGTTCAGCCTTAATCCAAGTCAATGACTGGGATTTGGAACTGCTCTTTTTAAATGTTGGGAAAAAAATATACCTGTTTCATTTTGCTCTTCAATTCTTCCAGGTTCCTTTCAATGTGCTCTCTGTGTCCTGAGAATTTCTAAAAAAAGGAAACATCCAGAGATAACATTGACAGCTGTATGCGACATGTGCCTTTTTTTTTCTTTTTCGCACCTTTCTATCAACCTCGAGTTTGATATCTTTGATCTGAGGTTTCCTTTCATATCACTGCCTTTTGCCACTGTTTGCAGCATTCTGAGATTCAGGAGCAGTGAGAAGAATTGCAAGAAGGGAAAGAAGCCCAGTGCTACTCACACATCTACTCAGCTCCGAGTTCAAGGATGCAAAGAACTGTGCCACCTCCTCAATATATGGGTACTGGTCCTTGACCTTGGTGAGGAGGACATCTCTCACTACAATTTCCACAATCCTCTTCATCATGTAGCACCGGTTGTTTTCCTATGTATGCAAATAAGAGGTCATGTTAAATCACAGCAGGAAATCAATAAATCCTGCAGAAGTATGCAAAGAGCAGCCTTCTGCTGTAAGACTTACTTTGACGTTAACATAGAGCTGCTGCCCAATGAGCCTGTTGTCCGTGTCCTGGTCCGAGGCCCTGGCCTGAGAGGAAAAAATGGGAATGTCAGGTGGGGATGAGAACTCGATCTAAAAGTTAATAATAAAACCCTGAGGTTTTCATCAATAATAGTGCATGTGAGATGAGGGAATGGACACTATAGACAGTCTGTTATAGGTAGAAAAGCTTGGACATTGTGTCTGTTTCTCCCCTTAATTGGATGAGATTCAAGGTTATTATCACTGGAAAATAAATAAGCAGAAGTCTGAATTCCTGTCCCTCTCTTAAACATCAGATGTTGTGGTGGTTATGATGACTAAACCGTATGCAGCAGGTGGCCAACCTCACGGCAGCCCACAGCGCTGCTGGGAGGTGCTGCAGCACTCGATGGCATACGCTGGGGGGGACCCACCCATGGTAAGAGCAGCCAAAAAACCTGCCCAAGCGGAGCACTGTAAGATGCCTGAGGAGCTGCCTGGCCATGACTGAAGTCACAGGCGGGCCCAGCTCCAAATGGACTGGGCAAACAGAGGTGTTTAAGCTCATGTTTCACAATTTTCCCAGTCTAGCAGAAGTCGCTCTAGAGAAGGAGCTGTGCTGTGGCAGGGGTTGCCTTTCCCTTGGGGAGCTGGAGGAGGAGAGAGGCAGCAGCTTCCTCCAGCTACACAACCAGAGGGCAACAGACCCACTCCATTTGCCCAAGCTCTTTCTTAATGCAAATGCTTGGGTTTGTTTTTTGGTTTTTAGTTTTTCTTTCTGGAGAAAGGCATGAGAAAGAGAGAGGAATGCCAAAGGTGAGAAGCCAAGGCACTGACAGAGGAGGAGGTCCTCAGATCCCACCATGAAGGACACATGGGTTACTCTACCATTTTAGCCAAGGTGTAGGTGCGATTCCTGATGTAGGGCTGCTGGAAGTTGATCTTTCTGAGCCTGCAGGCATGATGGGCAGTAGAAGCTAATCCTGGCCCTCTCAGAGGCAGAGGGCTGCTGAGAAGAAGAGGGAGACAGCAACAGCAGCAGAAGATGACCCATCCTGCAAAGCTCTTGGTCAAGGTCTTCAGGGAGGCCATGGCTCACGATCCAAAGTCGTCTGTCCCAGCAGGTTGCAGTTACGGCACCCAGCACTGAGGAGAGAGAGTAGTGTCAGCATCAGGGAGAGTGGACAAGGCAAAGAGAGAGAGGCACAAAGGCTGCGAGTCTTACCTTTGCTGTGATTCTAGACGTGCTCTGCAGGAGGTGAGGTGCACCTTATATAGGGCCACCAACATCTCTTTCAGCCTTTTTTTTTTGGGTGCTGGTGATGAATTAAAAATGACATCAGCAAGTCTCTTACTTTCCAGTATCCTCTTCTGAGAACTACCTAACCACTACAAAACCCACAAATACCACTTTAAGGCCATTGTAATCTTTAGTTTCTTATAAAATAAACAAAATTTTAACGCAGGGCAAAGCAGGGGCTTTTACAGGGCAGGAATCCTGAATTCTTTTTATAAAAAAATATTTGAGAAGTTTATGGGTTTGTGCCTTCTGTCCTGATTGTAACACACTAATTGGACTGGCAATTTGGTGGCAGATAAAGTAATTTATATTAATTTTTATTCATCTTCTGTGGTAAAAGACTGGTGTTCCACTGGTGCTGACTGGTATACACAAGTGGTGAGAGACAGCACCAGAATCAAAGCACTGACCACCCACAGTTCCGATCACACAGAGTGTTCCACTGAAGTCACCAGCCATCTGCCCATCACTGTGCAATCCTCTCTGAGAGATCACAAACTGAGTAGGACCAACATTGCACTTATCACATCCCTGAACTCCAAAATCCCATTTTAAAAAAAAAATGTATCCATATTCCAGGCTGTAACTGGGAATAATGACCAGACCTGTGGTCACGCACCTACTTCTCCAGGTGATTTCTACATTCCTGACCCTGTTCTGCAAATGTAAAGGCAGCGCTGCGCTTTCAGTCTGAAATATTATACAGGGTGCTGAAGGGAAACTGTGCTCTCTTTTAGAGAGTAATTTGCAAGCCAGCTGAGATTGTAATGCATGAGGACACAGAACTGGTACTGCCACCTCCTGGTCCAGACCACCTGCCCTCCCACCTTTCTGGATCCCACCTCTCCATCCCTTTTATCATCTACTCTTGTCAGACACGGATCCAGCTTGCCTGATCTCTTCTTGTGGCTCCGATCCCATGGGAAGGATCTGTGACGTGGATAAGCAGGAGCTGTGCCACTCACATCTGTTCAAACCAGTGTGAGGACCCCACCTGGTTTCCTACACATGCTGATGGATATTTAGACAACATCAGCCAGAGGAATGAGGAATTAGATGCTGAATCTTTCTTCTGCCCTCTTTTATGCAGTGATTACAAGATGCCTCTGTCTTCTCTAGTATTAGAAACCATACACTGAGACATACTTTCATAGAAAATCTTAAGTTGATAAACCTCTCTTCCTGCTACGTTGTAAGTCACCTCTCTCAACCATAGTACTTTTTGGCTGTGCCATGATGTCCTCCTTCTGATGCTCTAAAAAATCTTGATTTCACTTGTTTAGTTTATCTCCCTGCCTCTGGTACGACACTGAAATGCTGAAATGCCCATTGTGAGACTGTTAGTTTGTATTTCACAAATTCCCTTTTTATGATGTTCCTAAAGCCTTCACATTATTTAATATTTTGTTTTCAGTTGTGAGTTAGAACAACCTATCTTCCATCCCTCTAGCTTGCTGTGAGTAAGGTCCAGCCCAAAAATGAATGTTCATAATCTCGCTGGACACTAAGTTTAGCAGACTGTATGGTTCCCCTACTCATCAATCCACTCCTGACCTCTTCCCAACCACCCTCCAGTAGATGAATGCTGGTTCTGGATGTACCACTGAGTTATGGTATAGCCACAGTCATGGTTGTAGTTAGTCCCTGTAACATGTCAGGAGAATTTCTTTGGAAGTGGAAATACACCTCCCATTCCCAGGGTTTGCTATTCCTGTTATGAGGTTGCGTTGAACAAGGATGTGACTAGTCACTGCTATCACCTTTTCTGACTAGCTCACCACACCCCGGACAGGAGATACATGTCTGGCATTACATCCTACGGAAAGACAGAGCTAAAACCCTGCACAGTCCTACCACTGGATCTTACTCCAGTCCTCAGCTGAAGTCCAGAGAAGGAAGAAGGAATCAGAGGCTTTTCTGCTGCAGTCTTTTTTGAGGAAGGAATACAGTAAACTTCTGAAAGATAAGGGCTTAAGCCAGGCCTGGAGGTGAACCTTGGAGAAGTTGCTTACCTAGACACTCCTCTCCGAACAGGCTGCTCTGAACTGCAGAGCTGGCAGAAGAGATCAGTGGAAGGAAAGTTGCATTTCATTTAAAATGTGGTTCCCTGGCTGAAACCATCACTGGTGGGTCTTACTTCGGGGAGAAAGAATAAAGTGGAAAAAATTGTGTCTGAAGAACACATCTTAAAAGAGCAGTCTTCCTCACTAATAGTTTCCTATGTTAACATTGTCAAGTAATCTAGCCAGCGGTATGAGAACTGATAATTTAGTAATTTCTGTTTGAGCCTGAACTACTGATGTCTTATGATATGTCATAGTCCCGAACTTTTATTTATAAAAGAATGTTCTCTTGGGAAAACAAACAAACCCAGACCAACCAACCAACCAAACGAACAAACAAAGCCACCACACACCTGAAAAAACACCAAACAACCCCCCAGCCCCCTCCAAAAGACTTCTCCAAGCTCAGGGCAGGAGAGAGAAGAGGAGTGGGCATGGGGGGTGTGGGAAGATAATTTTCCTTTTTTATTTTATGACTTTTTGTAGGTTTAATGTGATTTTTAATGTTTGAGGCTAGTAGCACTGTTTAAAATGCAAAATTCTTACAAGAAAATATACCTGCTACTTTTATTTTAATTAAAAACTACCAAAGACCTCTGAACTTCTATAATGTATCCTCTGCATTTATGTTTAATAATTTTTAAAAATTCTGAAATTGTTCACAAATCGCATTTTATCCTCAGTGCTGTCCCAAGAGTTACAGGTCTATCTATCATTGACCTCACCAATCAACTTTTACAGTGTAATTACATGGAGTTTCCCTAATTCATTAAGAAACCATAGCGGTTTAATATTCTCGACAATGACTTCTTGACCCATATTGAAGACAGAGGATTTCTTTGAGGAGGACTGGAACACTACATCACATCTGCCTCAAAAGCCACAGACATTTCCTTCTTACTTTGAATGAGGCCAGAGGTGAATAACGAATACTGTACTTTGATGTTCAGCCGCTGCATATCGTCACCAGGATGCTGGCTTGCAGGAATTTTCGTGAGCTTTAGTAGATTTTCAGTCAGCTAGGATTATATCGCATTATTAGAAACATCCTTGAGATTGGACACTGGGCTAGAAACACTGTCAAGAGTAGGCGTGTGGCAGAATGAGTCTGCATACCGTCCTCTTGCATCATGCACCTGGCAATTAAATTCTCTCCCCTTAAATATCTGCTCAAGTGGACCTAAAACCGAACAGGCAATCTATGTAGAGACATCCTCAACTTTCATGTCACATTCATCCCCCTCACTTTGTTACAGCTCAATTTTGAGCTAGTTCATTGTGTTTTGTCTCAGTTCATCTCTGTTTTTGCCTAGGCTTTCAAGCTTGAAAAGATTAAAACGGACTTAAAAAATGTTTCTAATCAAGCTCCAGTAAAGCCTTATTTTAGTCAGTTCTCTGCACACCCATGGAAGCATCAATAACAGAAGTTGACTCTTACTTAGAAAAACTTGAAAATAAGGTCTTCTATAATTCAGCCATTCATTATGGAAACATCCTAGTACACAGGCAAGTGTCTTCTGGGCATGATAATTAGGAATGGAACAAGGGATCAATTTTATATGGAGGAAATTATATCAACAGAATCATAGAATAACAGAATGATTGAGGCTGGAAGGGACCTCTGGAGGTCATCTAGTCCAACCATAACCTAGCAGAGGCACTCAACCATGTCCCTGAGAACCTCGCCTATGTGTTTTTTAATCACCTCCAGGGATGATGACTCAACCACTTCCCTGGGCAGCCTGTTCCAAAGCCTGACAACCCTTTCCATGAAAAAATTTTTCCTAATATCCAATCTCTATCTTCCCTGGCACAACTTGAGGTCACTTCCTCTCATCCTATCACTTGCTGTTTGGGAGAAGAGACCAACACCCTCCATGCTACAACCTCCTTTCAGGTAGTTGTAGACAGCGATCAGGTCTCCCCTCAGCCTTTTCTCCAGGCTAAACAGCCCCAGTTCCCTCAGCCGCTCCTCATCAGACTTGTGCTCCAGACACTTCACCAGCTTCGTTGCCGTTCTCTGAACTTGCTCCAGCACCTCAGTGATTTTCCTGTAGTGAGAGGCCCAAAACTGAACACAGGATTCAAGGTGGGGCTCATCAGCACCAAGTACAGGGGGATGATCACTTCCCCAGTCCTGCTGGCCACACTATTTCTGGTACAAGCCAGGATGCTGCTGGCCTGCGTGGCCACCTGGGCACACTGCTGGCTCATGTTCAGCCGGCTGTTGACCACCACACCCAAGTCCTTTTCCTCCAGGCAGTTTCCAGCCACTGTTCCCCGAGCCTGTAGCGCTGCCTGGGGTTGTTGTGACCCAAGTGCAGGACCTGGCACTTGGCCTTGTTGAACTTCATACAGTCGGCCTCAGGCCATCGATCCGTCTCGTCCAGATCCGTCTATAGAGCCTTCCTGCCCTCCAGCAGATCAACACTCTCATCCAATTTGGTGCCATCTGCAAACTTACTGAGGGTACACTCGATCCCCTCATACAGATCATTGATATAGAGATTAAACCTAACTGGCCCCAGTACTGAGCCCTGGGGAACACCACTCATGACTGGCGAGCAACTGGATTTGACTCAGTTTACCACAACTCCTTGGGCCTGGTTCTTTACCCAACAAAGAGTATACCTGTCCAAGCCATGAGCTGCCAGTTTCTGCAGCAGAATGCTGTGGGATATGGTGTCAAAGGCTTTACCGAAGTCTAAGTACACAACATCCATAGAAGAGAGACTGAGAGAAGACATACAGCATTTGATTGTTACATTTTTCCCTTTTTCATGAAATGTTTAATGTTGCGTAAGACACTGTGAATCTTTTGGAAGGAGGAGGAGTAGTACTATTAAAATTGCTTAGCCTGGGAGTGTTATGTGAGTTTGGAAAAGACTCTTGTGTCAGACCTCGGTACAGACACTGCTGACTCAGGCTTCTTATAGAGGACGTGCGATTCACCTACCTCCCCTGACAGTAACACTTTTGCTACACAGTGAGTAACACATTTCCTCTGACAGTAACACTTTTGCTTATATGCCTGATTTTTCACCAAACACCTTTGTTCTGAGCTTCACTTGGTTCTGTTACATAATTTCTGGGTCTCCTAAGTATAATAAACATCATAAAATTTGTATTTCATATCATAAAAACTCTAAGTGGGAGGGCACTAATAGTTCGTTCTGGTCTCAATTTTAAATTACATTCCAGGACAAGAAAAACATGCTTTAAATAACTTTATTCTCATCTCAGAAACAGCAATGCAGTGAAGCTCCAGGAGAAAGTCACCCAGAGACACACTAAGACAACACTATACAGCAGCTACCAATGTTATTACTGGTACCCCAGGACCACTGATGTGGTAACACTTATTGCAGTGCCAGGAGGATTCAGTGATTAATATGAAAAGAAAAAAAAAACAAAACAAAACACCAAAAAACAAACAAAAAAACCCCACAAAACAAAACAAAACAAAACTCAACCAAAAAAGAGTGTAAATGGAAGTGCAATAGATGTTAGTCTAGTGGTCCTGCCTCTGCGGACAACTGCTGCTGACATCAGTAAAGCATAAACAAAAGTTTTAATAAGACTTGCCAATAGGAGCCATCACGTAGCTCACACAGAAAACGGAATTCAGACATCTCAGCACATGCAGCTTTATGCCTCAAAAGGCACCACTATTAACTCTTCCACCAGATGTCTAGTTCTTTTAATTTGGAGTGTAAAATCACTCACGTATTATGAGAGTCTGTCACTTTATATAGTGACCTACATATATCCAGCTATGTCTTGCAAATAGTCAGATCAGGTGAACTGAAACTTCTGGGCTTCCTGTTAATGTGGTGTGGTTGCACAGCAGTGACTCAGTGACATGGCAAAGTGGAATTACTGACAATGTGTCTCAAAGAAAATCACTCTAACTGGGAACAGAATTTTGAAAACTGATTTATAATCAAAAATTCAGTGATTAAACAGTTCCTCAGGTTAAGAAACAGCCCCAGCATTATGCACCTTGATTTACCAAGTATCATCAGTTATATAATGGAATAAATCCACACCATCTTGACTAACACTGTTTAAGGTGAAGTATTTGTGCCCAGACACTGCCCATACGCCAGCACTTCCACTGAGGCTCTGAGCTCAGCATCATCTCCTGAAGGTGAGGCTCCAAACATTCAGTTGTTCTGTGCGTCAGGGCTGCTAGAGAAGGAGGTGACAGGTCCCATGTTGTTAACAGCAGTCTCCTAGTCAGTATCTATCCCTAGAAAGTCAACAGCCCATGCCCCGGCCCTTCCTCAGCCCAGGTTATGCTATTGCCCGTCTCCCAGGAGAGCCTCTGAGTCAGTGAATTTCCTGTTGAAATGGGACTATTGTCAAGGATGTGAGATTTATGGGGCCAAAAGGAGACCAAACAAAATAGCTGCAGCCTAGCAATGAGGATGCCATTTTCCTGGGTTATCTGTTTTTAGCTACATGCCGTGTAAGCTAAAACATGTAAACAGGCTGGAACCAGCTTCCTGCTGGAAACATGAAGAGCACACTCCTCACGAGAGCACTGTTCCGGGAATTCAGAGACCCGCTCCAGCCAGGGGGCACTGAGCCTCAGCAGGTTCCCCCCACCTGCATGGGAGACCTTGGGGTGAGAGCTGGGCACTCAGCTCTCCAGAACAGGGTGCACCTGCAGATGCCTGTACATGTATGTCACACCAACCCAGGGACCAGAAAATGACCTAGGAAAGGAGAAATCCAGAAGTACGGGCTTTCTGTGTCCCATCAGCCGTTCTTTTTCTACTTTAAGTCTTGAAGTAGGTACTTTGGAGACATCCCAGCACATGACAGCATTAAATAGAGTTACCTTGAGCAAACAAAATATTTTTAATATATATACACAGAGATACATATGTGCGTATACACAACTAAAAGGTCACTGCCATAGTTACCTCAGGAAAGGTAAACTGGCATAAATGTAAATCAGTCACACTTACAAAGCCGACACATGCTTTACCAGGAGACTTTATCAAGACCCCTAAAGAAAGTGGGGAGTGAGAAGCTTCAGTTCTCCTTTTCCCCTCCATTGAAGAACGATCTCCATGAAGGAGGATTTGCTGCCGTGACTCTACCACCAAACTCCCTGCAAAGAGCAAGCTCATACCAGCAAATTAGTGCTTTTGCTCATACACTTTTAATCCAGTCCCATGAACGGAATAAATGATTCGACAAAAGGCATGTAAGGTGTAGACAGTATCAGGCCCTGCTCGTCTTCATAAAGAACTGCAAGTCTCCAGGTGAATCTTCTGTAGTTCTCAGTCCTCCACCCTAACAGGATGCTGCAGGACCGCCAAGCACCATCCTTCAGAGTTTCTTAGGACTCTTCCCACACACAGCACATTTGGCATGCTGAGTTCGGATCTGCTAGGCAGGGCTCAGTCGCTTCACGAGCCTCTGGAGAACACAGCCTGCAAAACAGAAACCTCACAAGGTCAGGTCGCATCAGACACAGATAAACTGAAGTAAATATTTAGGAAATTTAGGAAGCTCATTCACATTTTTAACACGGAAGTCCAGATGTCCTTCTTCAACAATACTAAACTGAGGTCAAAAAGCAAAACAAAACTTGGATTTCTTTGAAACTGGAGTTTTCTGATTAGCTACCATCCACGGTCCTCTCTCCAGGTTTTGCTTTTGGTATGATCACTGCAATCTGATTAACACTTTCCCGCTGGGTTTCGGTGCAGAGCAAAGCCAAAGAACTGACTGCAGCCCGAAGAGTTAACTGCAGCTCCACTGTCCTCCCCTCTCTTCTCAAGGCTCCTGTCTGCAAAGGTTTGAATAACTACTGGAATCAAGACATTAATTTAGGTCACTTCAAATGAAAATTACCCTTCAGTTTGTTTTCTTTGTCACACATTTATGTGCATCTGTGTAATGGAACAATTTTGCTTCAGGCTATATTAAAAATTGGTCAACAAGGGCATAGCAAAACTTCCAGTTGCATCAGACAGTGGTGGGGATCTTTGCTGACAAATTTTACGAGACGGTAAGAACTGCTCTGATACCAGAACATTAGGTGCCAGCTCAGCCTTGCACGAACAGGCAGATGTAATGAAGCAATATGGCATTATGCAAACAAGCACACATTAAATTGTCCGAAGAAATTGTGTTTCCTGCCCCATCTTCAAGTACCACAAATTTGCTCATTGAGTATTACAGATAGTATTTGCAAATCCCTTTTTCCTCCACTGTCTGCCAGAAAGTCATGATACCAAGGAGTCAGATAAGGAAAACACCTTAGTACCTGGACTCGAAGACTTTGTGAGTGAAGGAGCAAGCTGGTGGCTGGTAAATAACTTCAATTCCTTTCACTCTCCTGCAGCACACGCTGGATTTCAGACCTGGGGGGACTCAGGCTACCTGCAAGGCATCGGTAAAGGCAAACCTGTTTTCAGAGGTTGTTACTCACACCACATAGGGATCCACACGAGCAATAGAGAAGACGTATGGATCTATTAATTGAAAAAGGCTGAAAAATCTCTATACAACAACACACCCATGGCAACTTAAGCATCACTAGAAGAGCACTGGGAAACCTTGGGTCTTAATCCAGACTGTATGTCCCCCAAAAATATACCTTGTTGCCTACACCTTCATTAAAAGTAATCTAGCTCTGATGGTTAAGCTACTACCTACATTTGTAAGGCTAATGATATTTATATACTTCACATTACCTTTTAGAACTCACCTCAGTAAGGCATTAAAATTTGAAAGTAACCACAAAATATTATTGCAAAACTAACATTTTAGCAAGATTTTTCTTAATTGGATGAGATTATCCACAATTCCAGATTTTCTCCCAAGCTTCCCTGCATAGCCGGAGAGCCCAAACTGATGCTTCTCAAACTGCTCGATCCAGGATTTCAGGGGTAATTTCAGCATTTCAAGCAGAGAAGGCTGATGCATCGTGAAACACACTGGAAACTGGGACTCTGAAAAGAAATGAAAACCCTGAGCCATAAAATCATGCAAGGATAAAAGGATGCATTCCTAAATACTACCTTGCTGCTACTGTAAGCATTTAGCTAAATCCTCAGAAATCTCCTCATGCCCAGGGGCATCCAAACCTCCCTGGAGCAACGGCCTAAGTGCTGAGAAAGGTGCTTCATCCCTCCTGCTGAAGTCATTCCACTCCAAATGATTTGGCCAGAAAGAGGAGGACGCTAGATTGAGCACAGCTTTGGGAAAAGGGAGATCTTTGTTCCAACCCCTCATTTAATATAAAAAAGATTTCAGAAGAAGCAGCTGAGAGCTCCCTCTTGCCACTGACAGGCAACAGGCTTATTATCAGGCAAGACATAGAGGCTTTTGAGAAGAGACAGACTGGAATCAAGTCTCCTCTTTGTGGGCTTGCTGCGGGAACTCTCTATTGGCAGGAATACTGGGTAAAGGCCTTTTCCCAGCTGGCAGTGCCCAGTGAGGAAAAGATGGTTTATTTACTTCTTTACTTATTTACTTCTACAGCAAAATTCACCCAGCAGGTATAAGCAAGCCAGGAACAGAGCTGAAGACATTCAGTTCAACACTTATTGACTGGGTCCATTATTGATGTGCTGGTTTTTTAAAATCTTGACCTTAAGTCAACAAGATCTCAAAACTGTTTATTCCTTAAATGTATCTCCTCTTGGCAACTGCCTTCCCCTTTGTTTATCTCTTTGGTCTCTCCACTTCAAGGCTTCTAAGATTTCCTTGACAGAAAACAATACACGCTCACTGTACTGCTCGCATTTGTAATTATTAAAGGGTGCACTTATGAACCTTTTTTCCATGTTCAGTGTGTTGGAAAACACAACAGGAAACATGTTTGAAGGTTCGTCTGAAACATTCAGAAAAACAAAACAAAAAAGCCCTCTTGAAGTAGATAAACAACAATAGCAGAAAGAAGGCACAAAGAATTTTATATCTGCCTTGACAACTATGGAAGACCATGCTTCAGAAGCTTTGCACTAGCATTACATCAAAAAGTGTTTTGTCTACATTTTCCTTAAATACTTGTGTCCAAAAGTAAATTCAGTTAGAACATTTCGGGCAAAAGCTAAGATTTGTTCAGATGGGAAATAATGCCATGATGATGTACGGAACACCAGGGAACTCTGTTCTCATCTCTAAATTGGGTTTGTACCCCCATGCAACAAAAATGTCCCCCTCCTTTACCACTTCTGTTGTCTCCCTGGCAGAAGTCAATATACACGTACCATACAGCACACAGGTAACGAACTCAGACCCACACAAATGCAGACTCACAGTGCGATACTGTAAGCAAAATTGGCTCATATGCCATTAAGATATCTATGACTTGCAGGCCTCAAAATCAGGTCTGCACAAAAAAAGACAGAGTTTAAAAAGAGGACACAGTTCATAAAACTTGAATTACAGGTACCACAGAGGAGAAGTAATGGATGATGAGAGCTCTTTGCCGTGAGAATCATGAGAATGTGTTGAACATGAAGAATGTAGACAGAAGACACCCAAGTTCACGCACCTGCAATATATTGCAGCAACATTCCCTCCTAAACAAAAATTTTTAATTTTTTAGTTATTAAGTTTTCCACTGTAAAAATACAATTTTAGAGGAAAACTGGCAATTTCCGTAAAGGCTGTTGCACACAAATAGAGTTTCCCTTTCAGCAGAAACTTTCTGACCAATTATAACTTGCATATTAAGTGCATGCCACAGAATAATCCCAGAAGCTGAGGAGAAAGGGACCTGGGGGTCCTGGTGGACAGCAGGATGACCACGAGCCAGCACTGGGCCCCTGCAGCCAGGAAGGCCAATGGCATCCTGGGGTGTATTAGAAGGGGGGTGGTTAGTAGGTCGAGAGAGGTTCTTCCCCTCTACTCTGCCCTGGTGAGACCTCATCTGGAATATTGTGTCCAGTTCTGGGCCACTCAGTTCAAGAAGGACAGGGAACTGCTGGAGAGAGTCCAGCACAGAGCCACAAAGATGATGAAGGGACTGGAGCATCTCCCGTATGAGGAAAGGCTGAGGGAGCTGGGTCTCTTTAGCTTGGAGAAGAGACTGAGGGGTGACCTCATTAATGTTTATAAATATATAAAGGGTGAGTGTCACGAGGATGGAGCCAGGCTCTTCTCAGTGACAACCAATGATAAGACAAGGGGCAATGGGTACAAACTGGAACACAGAAGGTTCCACTTAAATATGGGAAGAAACTTCTTCCCAGTGAGGGTGCCAGAGCACTAGAACAGGCTGCCCAGGGGGGTTGTGGAGTCTCCTTCTCTGGAGACTTTCAAACCCCACTGGACGCCTTCTTGTGTAACCTCATTTGGGTGTTCCTGCTCCAACGAGGGGGTTGGACTAGATGATCTTTCGAAGTCTCTTCCCATCCCTGACATTCTGTGATTCTGTGATAAAATAAAATACTTCGATTTGCTTTAAACAGCTCCACTGGTAGGAAGCTACTGCAACGCACAATTTCTGGAAGAAGTGGATGCTGTTTCGTAACATGATCAGTGCTGGATCGCACTCACTCTTTAAATCAACACCTCATGTGTTGGGGACTGGGCACTGGAGCCTCACAGCCCATGTAGCACCTACCTGCGCTGGGTCATGATTCCAAGTATCTGTAGACAGTCAGGACTACAAGTGTAAACACATCTAGGTTTAGTAACTTATTCTTTCTAAAGACCAGTTCTGAGCTAACATCTTGTCTTTCAAAAGCCCATAGGTGTTCCAGCTAAACAGGTGAAACAAAGAACTAAACATCGAGTGCCAACATAACAGGTTCTACCAATTTATTTGACATAACTTGAATAGAAAAAAATCAACCAACCCTTTTTTAAATTTTCAGCAAACATGTACATAATTGTATACAAAATTAAAATGTAAGCAAACGTGTACAAAATTCAAATTGTTCTTGTATAGAATTTACAAATGAAATAATATTAAAGCTTGAAGCCACACAAGAAGAATCAAACTGGCTGCTAGCCACCTATTTCCTCTACTTCACATCAACTTGTTCGCATTGCTTGGAAAGATAAAATCAGCTGTCAGCATAAATCACAAACATTTTTCACTGTGACAATCATAACAGTGCTCAAGCCTCCCAGAAACAGGCAACTAGAAGGAGACATAATTAAAATGTCAAAGTCAAGAAAAAACATTCTTCTGAGTTTAAGAGATCAACTATGCCTGAATACCTGAGTTTGAAGTGGGGCTGGGGAAAGCCACTGGTTAAGGTGGCTGAGGTTGCTTTATCTAGAGAAGTTGAAATTAACACTAAACATGGGTCTTACTCACAAAATGTTCACATAAGTACATCTGACAAACTTCATTAAGAAATAGTAAGAATTTTTGGTAACAGGTTAAAAGCAGTAACTAGTAAAAGTAACTTTTTGTTACAGCACTGTGCTGTACTGACAATTCATATAGTAACATAAACAAATATACCACAGTTGCCTTTAAGATAGGTGGGTAAAATCAAGCAGCTGAGGTGGCTGGTGAATGATGTTGCCCCTGAATACTGTCCCAGGTCATACCGTATGACTACAGCAGAATATCTTGAAAAGTAACACACAGGTTGCATTAAAAAAAATAATTGTCTCAGTTTCAAGAAATGCCACTGTAAAAAAAATAACCAACTCATATGGTTGTTGCGACATAGTGAATTAAGACATAACTCTCAGATATAAAGGACATTTTCAACACTGGTTTAAATATTAAAATTTTAAATTGGGATGGCAAGTCCTGAAATTTGGGACACATTAGTGATAAGTGAAAGGATGCTGCTTGGTATCTACAATCACATTTTTTTACAAACTATAAAAAATAATTTTACAGAACTGTTTCTATACAACAGGTGGGAGAGACTATGTCTTGCCCCAGAAATCCTTCCTCTTCTGAGCACGTTCCAGTATCTGAGACGCAAGTGAACTAGATGCTGCTGAGCGGGCAGAAATCTGAGACAGCCTGTCATCTGTGGGGAAAGCAATAAGGGAGAAAGTAAATAGGAAGATTAAATATGCACTTTCAAACACAGTTGGTGTTCATGGCAGACTTTGAAAGTGCAAATATTTTTATGCCCTCTTTCACAGTGGATTCTAAAATAGTACCACAATACACTTTAGTTCTGTTACTTGGTGACTGACATGCTGGAGAAGAATCTCACTAGAAAGCTACTGGGATGCTAAGTAAGTTTAGGTGAGTTACATGTCCGACTTTGACAAACTCCAGAATGAGATCACTACTGTCACCTGGGAATTGCCCAACTCTCTAAGTCATCTTTGCATTTACGCTGTGTCAGAAGACCTCAGAAATTGTTCCTCTGCCACTGAACTCTGCACAGACTAGGCTCTGATAATCACAAATTCATGAAAGCAACGCACCACTTCTAGCAAAGTGGTCAACCTTGGAATAACATATGACTAAAATATCAGAATCTGTGTTGCTGAAAGAGCCCTTCTGTGCCAAAACCAGCTAGTGTGTCACAAGCTGTTAAAAGAAATGTGTTTTCTGAAGAAAACAGGAAGTTTAAAACAAAGACAGCATGGAGCATGCTTTAAAAATGTACTTTTGAAAGGTCTAGCTTTTGAATACAGGGTCCACTTCACACCCAGCTGCACTCTTAAAATTAAGCAGCCTGGATTCTGCTTCTCTGGTAAAGCACAACATTCTATTTCTTTAACATCATTATTAAAATGTTGCTACAGCTCTGTCAAGATGCTGTCTATGAAAAACAACCTTAATTACACTCATGCTACTGCAAAAAATTAAAAAGTATTGTGCCACTACTTTCCAGCCTCCTCTACCAACAACAACAAAACAAAAACCAAAACAAAACAAAAATTCCACAACTCAGTCTCAACAGGACCTGTACTTTGTCAGTGTTCCAATTAACTTTTCAGCATTTCTAAATTCTTGAAATACAGTGATCCAAACTGCCCATAACAGGCTCACACACTATGCATAACAACTATATGCCCATGTATGAGAAAACTGCTAACTGCACTTCTGCACACATGCATGTCATTGGAATAACTCCCAGGTTTGTATGTACATGAACAAATATGGGTATACAAAAAAAATCTGTGAGCTGGCGCATTGCATCTGTTTCTGAAAGGTCACCACTCATCATCATCACTCAGCTCATAGGAAAAAAAAAAAAAAGAAAAAGAAACAGCAGCTACAGCATTTAACCTGTGTGCAGCAAGCTTGTGTGAAGCTGCAGAGTACTATAGGATTTTTGCATGTTTTATGTAGACAAACAGATGCTTGGCTGAGCCATCTGCACAACCCACACATTTTCCAGCCAACTGCAATGAGTAAAACAGAGAATCGGCCTGAACCTTGGTTAAAACCAAGGAGCAAACAAGCTTAAGAGGTACAAAAAAAAGCTTTTGGTTGCTTTGGTGTATATCTATAAATAAATTGCAATCAGATAGAAGCTTGCTCTGCCCATACTCTAATCTAAACCAAATACAGGTGATTACAACTAGCAGAGCAACACTCCAAGCTCAACTTCATATACCATGCTAAGAAATAATGTATAGCAGCTCAAGCTAGTTAGACTACAGTGCCTTTGATTGACTCACATTACTAAAAGAGTTTATTTGTGTCTTGCCCACAAAGGACCAAGAAGATGCACTGGTGGCCTGTGCACTGGCTGCTCCCCCAGAGTAACTTTACAGTAAACAAAAAAAAGGCCAGAAGAGCAATCAGAACAACAGGATGCCATAAGTACCCTCAATACAATGAGCAGAGGAACAAGTTTAACAAAATTAAATTCAGATAAATCATTTTATGCTGCAGATCTGGTGCCAAAGTCTCACAAGCAAAATCTTTATCTTAACATTTTTGGTAACTTTTAAACTGCATCCAAAGCTACGCCAGATGCAACCTGGGCTGTGATTATTTTGCACTTTGCTTCTGTTGCTATCAACAAAGGCTTAAAAAATGTGTGGGGAGGAAACAATTTTAGGTATGGAACTTAGCAAGCTATAGTAACCACACTGAGCCACACCAGTGTATTTTATTTTCAGCCACATTTAAGGGTTTATTCCTACTAGAGTATACCTTCAGAAACATACTTCGGATTACTAGGATAAACATTTTCAAATTGTTTTGAGGAAACAATGCAGCAGTTATTCATGAGAACACTACACCAGTATTACTTACCACATTCAGAAACCTCTCACATTAGTGCAAAAGTTAAAATTAATCTACCTAATATACTCATGATATACAATAACACTTCGGGACAAGAAATACCTTCATCATTATGGTTTCTTTCCTGAAGGACTAACTGGAAAGATCTCGGTTTTGGATTGCCAACATTCCCTAAGACAAAAAGTCAAAGGCACAGGTTTGAATCATGTCAAAATAGACAAAGGATAATATTTCATTTCATAACATTTTAAAATGTTACAACATTATTTCCAAAACATGAATCTTATAAATAGCAAACATACCAAAAGCTCCAGGAGGCTCCTTACACTAAGCTGAGGTAAACTTACTCCACTGTATTTTTCTCAAGACACCTTCCTTTGGTAGATGCTACAAGTTGCTTAGTGAACTTCACTCAAGGCCCAGAGCTGGAACACAGCACCTCTTTGCGAGGAAATCTCTGGATTTCACCATCCCACTTAACCTGACAACTACTTATTCCATTCTAGAATGGAAATACTATTTTAGTTTAGCTAATCTTTATAGTAAAAGGACCAAGAATGGTAGGACCTTAAGCACCTACAGAAAGTCTTTCTGGAATGGAGACTTAAGAACATAAACTTCAACTAAGGGGTGAAGGATTCTTTTCTTTATCAAATTTATGACCCTAGTGCCCCTAAACACTGTTAAAAAAATCTTTTAAATGCTCTAGCGCAAATTCCTCCTCAGCCAAGAAATGGCATTTCTAGGTATCCAATAATATTTTATAGACAATTTTTGTTTCCATATCCTGCAGAAATATTTAAGGAGCTTATCTCTCAGAAATCCACAACTCCTGCAAAATAATAGCACACTATAAAGGTCCCCAGTTACACATCATGGTTGGTAATTCCTGGTGGAAAAGTGTCACAGCATCCAGTTGTAGCCTAAAGATTAAAAATCACAACTGTTCATGCTAAACCAAATTACTCTCATAATGAGTAAACACTTATTGAAATTAATAAGGCAGAATTAGACAACAGACCACTAGAATACAACGATATTAGTGGAATCTGAAACTAAAGTGGAGAGTTGTGCACATTTCCTCAGCAAGACTAAACACTTAGTAGAAAAGCTTTTGTTTACAAACAACACGTTCTTTGTAGAGCCTGTAAGGCAGCAAGCTCAGCACCGCACAGCAGCCATTTCTATCCTGCAGCGCTCTAACATAGACAGTTAATACAAAAAACCCACCATTATGCTGGAATTCTGGATCCTTGAGGGTCCCTTGAATACAACGAGAGGGACTCCAGCAAGGCACAGAGCAGCTTTTGGCTGACTTCAGCACAGGAGGTGTAGAGGAATACTCTTGATGGGCTGGAGCAAGAGGAACTTGCCCATCAGAAACTTTGTTCAGAGGCCACTGATCCCGCCTAAGTGGCAGAGGATCCAAAGTTCCCAGCCCAGCAGGTGGAGAGGTAAGGAGTGAAACAGCTTCCACTTCCACATCAGGCTAAAAAATAGAAAGAAAGAAAATAGAAATAGAAAGAAAGCAATGGAAAGAAAACACACACAAAACCACAACAGCTAAAATACAGCCTTCCAGTACAGATCCTCACATAAAGAGTAAATGTTGGCTTTACACTGTTACGCTTCTCACAAGTGTACCAGAGAATAAGTATTTCAAGCTTGTGAGATGGCTTAAATAAAACCTATTCCTAATAACAAGTGTTTAACATGGTCTGAAAGTAAAATAATCAGGTCAAACCAAAAGTTTATTTTCTTCCCAGCAAAACACTGTGATCTTAAATTTTAAACCAACAAAACTGACTTCTCATGCAATTGTGTCTGCTTCTATTACACAACTTAATACAGAGCATGTATGCAGTGAAATGCTAGGCTGTATTTGTAGAGCACAGACAAAGCATGACTTGACATAAAGACCACAATTTTGAGAGCAAGACAGTTAAACAACTCCTAAATGTTTCTACTTTTCTTTTAGTATTATAACTGTGCAAGCTGCAAAGTAAAAGAAACACAAAAGTAAAGGGAGAATGAAACTATTATGGCACATTTGCCTGTCTTGGACAGAGGCACCCAACCTCTCCTTCTCAAACTTCTTTCAAGTCAAGAAATCTGGAGTTGTGCCCTATGCCAGTGGCAAGCTACAGTAAATGTAAATGGGGAAACCAACACCTCCTGACTGCATTTGTTTTTTAAACAGATTCTGTGCATTTAGCATAAAAAGCCAAAATTGAGCTCATCCAATCTCACTCCGATAGTTTCAGTTCCTTTGCTTGATACCCCTCAAAAAATGATATATTCAGACATCAGCCTTTTTTAGTCACAGATGATGAAAATTTTAGAATGGTAAATGACGACTCAATAAAAAGAATTATTAAATTATTCACAACCACTTAAAAAGCACATTCCTAAAAGGCATAATGGTAAGTCTCTTTACTGGCTCACCCTGAATGACCTTCTTTTTGAAGATTCTCTTGCACCTTGCTTAGCTGAAGAAAGATCTGTTCCTAAACCTTGCGTTCTCTGTGGTGAAGATGAAGACTTGAATTTAGGGGGAGACACTAGAACCGCACCTCCTATTGTAGCAGAGAAGATGAAAAATGCTTTATTACCTTAAATAACCTACTAAATTAATTCATACATGTATTTTTTTTCTTTACTTCTTGAAATACTGCTTTGCATTTAGAAGTTTTTACCAACAGCTGGGGTAGTGAGATCATGATGAGTCCTCCGAGCTCCACCAAGCGCCCTCAGCTTTGGAGTAGGAAGCCTGCCGCCTGTCCTCGAGGACACAGAAGAAGAATCTGACGCAGCTGCAGAAGAATTCACTACTAAGGCATCTTCACTGCAAAAAATGGGAAATGATTAAAGGATTAGCTAAGGACTCAGGAGTCTTGCACTCCAGCTTTTTGTTTCTACTACATTCCTACAACAATGCCTAAGGCAAGACAGTTAAGGCCATAAAACACCAACACCCTGTGGCTAAAACATCTGCTTGCAATATGGAGTCCTGGATTCCAGCCTCCGAGCCTCAGTTTCTGTATTTTTTTATGTAACTGGATAAAATGCATAAACAGTCTCAAGCTGCAAATCCAGGCTGCCTCTGTTCCAACAAACCTTGACTATACTGCTGCACAGTAGCAGAGACTCAACAGGAGGGCTGTAAAGGGTACTCAGCCAAAAAAACTTGGAACCTGGTTACCACCTTAGAGGTGGTTTGACTCTTTTCAGTCAATGTGGCAGAACTGAAACCAAATATCCCACATTTATGCAACCGCTCTAGCCCCCATGTTATCAAATAAATCAGCACTACTATTTCTGTCTCCTTCCTCCAGATGCACTTCTAAAGGAGGTGGTGGCGGTATACCCACATACCCACACTGTGCAAGGAACCTGGTCTTGTCAGTGCACACTGGACACGTGCTCTGGACACCTGGGCAAAGAACTCCTCATTTCTAGCTCTCAAGCAGGCTTAGGTAACGTGTCAGTCTTAAGCTGCTCTGTGTTCTGCACAGCCAAGTCCAGAGCAGATCTCAGAACACACAAAGCCACATTGCAGGATGACAGAAAATCTTCAGCCTCAAATAGAGACACATCTATGAACTAGACCTCTAGAATTAGACAGAAACTTAAGAAGGTTTTCAGGATGACAGTTTTGAAAGCCTGCATTCAATTTCTATTTGAGTCTAGCATCTCAACCTTTCTTTGCCTGGGTTTTGCATCCAGGATATTATCCTTGAAAGAGACAATTGCAGTTCCTCACTTTAGATTTGTGCTGCAGCACCAAAGTTAAAACCCAATGGGGAATACAAAATGCTTAGATGGTATGGTAACAAGGGCCAAAGTTATTCAGATTTAAATCTCTATCAAACTTAAATATTGTTCTACCAAAAACAGTATGCCAAATGTGCATAGTAAAAAGCCAGAGACTCTGTAACTAGATATAATTTGAATCTTTCAACTGTCAAATGCAGTATTATACACATACTGAATTGATCTGTCGTTCTTTCTGAATACCCCTCCACCTTTTTCCCATCTGTGCTCAGTAACATAATCACCAGTGATTACTGGTTGCTAGTTGTTTTTTCTCCCAAGTCCTTTATCTTTGCCCACCATTTTTTTTAAGAAAAGCAGGTGCTTAAGCACAAGATTAGCATGTATTCTGTCCCTCAGTCCTATCAATCCTACGCTGACAATTTGGAGTAAATCCTGAGTTTTAATTTTCACTACACTTGGCTGCTGTGTAACGAACAGTCTGTTCCGAGAGGCCCACACTGCAAATTTTAAAGTTTGGGAAAAAAACATTAGAATTGTTCGTGCTTCTACAAACTTCTGTCTGGCAAGTTAGAAATCCAGTATTCTTAATGATACATCCATTTCCATCAATCAGTTCAAGGTCTTGAACTTTCTCATTCCTTATCATACTGTTAAAAACAAAAGCTGTGTCACACCACAGAATCACAGCATCATAGAATGTCAGGGATTGGAAGGGACTTCGAAAGATCATCTAGTCCAACCCCCCCGCCAGAGCAGGAACACCCAGATGAGGTTACACAGGAATGTGTCCAGGTGGGTTTTGAAAGTCTGCAGAGAAGGAGACTCCACAACCCCCCTGGGCAGCCTGTTCTAGTGCTCTGGCACCCTCACTGGGAAGAAGTTTCTTCCCATATTTAAGTGGAACCTTCTGTGTTCCAGTTTGTACCCATCGCCCCTTGTCTTATCATTGGTTGTCACCGGGAAAAGCCTGGATCCATCCTCGTGACACTCACCCTTTAT
This sequence comes from Caloenas nicobarica, assembly GCF_036013445.1. NCBI lineage: Eukaryota > Metazoa > Chordata > Aves > Columbiformes > Columbidae > Caloenas > Caloenas nicobarica. The sequence goes on from NC_088245.1 coordinate 38,511,662, forward strand.
AAACATTAATGAGGTCACCCCTCAGTCTCCTCCAAGCTAAAGAGACCCAGCTCACTCAGCCTTTCCTCATACGGGAGATGCTCCACTCCCTTCATCATCTTTGTGGCTCTGTGCTAGACTCTCTCAAGCAGTTCCCTGTCCTTCTTGAACTGAGTGGCCCAGAACTGGACACAATATTCCAGATGCGGTCTCAAAAGAGACCAACTTACACCCTCTTAGGTAAATCTGCTTTAAAACAAAAACTAGTTATCCTACAAATTTCTGAAATGTTAGAGCAAAAAGTCATATATATATATATATATACACCACAAAAATGTTCAGTTTTACCCTTCAATTTTCTTATCTTCATTGGCATGCTTATTGTTTTCTTCTAACTCCTGAGCCACAACTGTAACCTGTTCATTTTGGTTTTCTTCCTCTTCTATTGCTTGCTGATTCTCTCTTTCTTCAGTTCCTTCTTGTTCACTCCAAACTAAACGCCTTTTGACTGGAACAGTTAAGGCATCTGACGTGTCTTTCTTCTCAGTGCTGTCCTGCTGTGTCTGTTCTCTGGAGTCAAGTTGCTGCAGCATTTTGGGGCTTGGTGCAGTCTCTTTTTCAGAAACTCTAGGTAACAGAGCAAGCAGTGTTTCATACCATTGATTTGCACGATATACTTGTGTCTATATAGAACACATTCATCCAGTTCAGTCCTTTGCCAAAAGTACAGCTCGGGTATTAAAAAGTCTCAGTCAACAGGATGTACGGTTAAATTTCTATTGAAGTTTTAACTGATGTTCATGCACAACCCATTTTCATACTAGATTCTATGAAAACTCCTTCTGGATTACCATTTCCAAAAATGGAATGTAAAATTAGAGCTCTATTTCCAATTTAAATAACAAGTTAGATTATCAGAAGTGCTCAAAAATAACAAGCTCCGTGCGTAGAGACTGTCTGATGATACAATTTTGAAAGCCAAGTAGTTTAGAAGATTCCTCTTTAGGCACAAGTCTTGAAAGTCTTAAACTCTCAACTGCTCACATAAATCAATGCAAATTAGCCTGGAGCACAGAAATTAGATCAGTAAGAGGATCTGTATTTCACAGGCAAAAAACCCCAAACTAGTAAACCAAAAAACTTATGCCATACTTAATATCACACATTATAGTGTAATAAATACTCTTTTCTGTGTCATTCTCTAACATTTATTAGAGCTACAGTCATGCAAATGGGTAGATCTCTCTCACACACACAAGACTAGTAGTGCGCACACAGCAGTTGGAGTGGACTGCAGAGGCATCCAAGGCACTGGTTTTAAATACCAGATCTCAGAGAAGACACAAATGACTTTTTTTTTTTTTTTTTTTTTACTTTCTTGCTTCAGCAACAACTGTCTGTACATTTCACTAAAATATTAATTCTGGATTTTCCTAGCAAAGGATTTAATATCTCCCAATTCTGATGGCCTTCAAAGAAAGGAGAAAATGGATGTAAACCATTCCAGTTCCTAAGTTCAGAACTAAATGGTGTCTAAGACTCAACCACAAGGTTATCAATTAATCCTGACAAGAACACGGATGAAAATCTGAGTGGGCAAAACATATTTCCTATCATTTCAGTGCAAAGAACACTACTTCAGTAAGACTCAGTGCAAAATTCCTCTAGACTTGATGAGACTAAAGTTGCCATACTAAATATGCATTTGTGGAGAATTATAATGGAGTAACATTTCTTTCAGAAGACTTGACCCCCACCAGGTCTCATTTTCAATTCGAGCACATATCAAATGATGAATCTGTGAAAAGGTAAATGCCCTCATCTGTTCCAGAGAATTTACATTCATGGGATTGTAGAATAGCCCAGGTTGGAAGGGTCCTCAAAAGATCACCTGGTCCAACCTTTCATGGTGAAAGGGAGCCTAGATGAGATTATTGAGCACTATGTCCAATCACATCTTGAATACAGTCAAACGTCCAAGATCTCACAGCTATGCTAAGCCTATATTCAGTATTTTGTTCTGTTTCAAAGTTGCAGAATAATAGGCAGGAACGTCAACCTTACCCGGCAAGATCTAGTGCTCTGATGTTGTTGCTGATGCCTTCTTCTGAACTGGAATTTGAAGATACATCCCAAAGACTGTTATTATCAGACAGGATCTGATTGAGATGGTATCGGGAAAAGTGTGTTCCCTCTACTTGTTGCCTGTAAGCCTTTGCTCTTTCTCGAAGTTCTCTCACCTGCACATCAAGGTTTCATAAGTTGTATGTCTATTTAAAGTCCACTAATAGGCTACAATATTAGAATATATTTGCATTAGCTAATGGCAGCTAAAGGAGAAAGGCAAGTTACTCATAATCCACGGCCACCCACAGCACAAACATTGCATGCTGCAGTAAGTGCAACAAAAGGAAAGCAAAAATAACAAAAGTGTGTATTTAGTAAGCATGTCTGAGCCATGAAGCCAAAGCAAAATTGTCAATTACTTATTCAAAGAGCACGAAAAGTTATGCAGCCACTATGAATAAGTTTACAGCTTGATTCTAGTTTTTCCATCAGCACTCAGCCACAGTGCTTCAAATACTGAAACAGAAACTTAGATGTAACCAACCTCCATATACCACATGGAATTTAGGGTGTTTTGAGATGCCTAAAGAGAGGAATACAGAATTACTTTAAAATTTCTTACTTTTCTCTCAACAATGTATTGTTATTATCGCCCTTCTAAATTCATTTCAGTCTAAGTAAGAAATTTAATATTAAAAACCTGTCAACATAGCTCTATGCTGCCTCCCTGAGATTCAGTAAAAAGCTGTAAAACAAATACATCAGCACTGGTATTTCACCAGTTTTTGCAAGGCTTGAGGAAATTAACTTCCATTTCTGAGCCTTAACACTCAAAAATACATTCACCACACACTCACTTATGATTATTTCAAGTCACCAGATCTATGTGCACGAATAATACTGAGCTTGCATGCTATGAACACTGCAACTATCTCTATCTATATTAATCTTATCTCAGTGAGGAGCTGATGATTACATGAGAACTCTTGGTGCTACTATATCTAAGACATAATATCAAAATCATTCCTTCTAGGCTATCAGTCACTGTAAGAATGAGATGTCAGGTTTACCCTTAAAAAAACCTGATAAACCCTCTCATGGTTAAAACTATTTCAACACTCACACTCTCTTGTGTCCTTGACCCAAACACAAAGTGCAGGAAGAAAAAGCAACAACAAAACTCCCATGTTTAGATGTTCAAAAATAACTTTGTGATATTGTTGTGTGAATTCTGGCTCACTAAGAAATGGTTCAAAGGAAACAAGTATTTTGTCAAACTGCAGGAAATTAATACTGACACCTCCTCTGGCACATTTTCATAAGTTTTCTTATTTAGTCTTCTTTCATGCTAGACTTCCTATCATTCTTTTTGCAAGGAACAGAGCTAAGTGGGCTAAATTCTGCTAAATCCACTAAAAGCATCTGGATGTGGCAGATGGAAATCTACTTAGCTCACATAAGCTAATATCCTGCAATTTGACCCACTAAACTTCCAACTAATAGCCCATTAAAAGTATATACTTGTCATTTTAAGAGGAGAGTTTAAAGTTTGGGGTGCAAGTGATCTACTGGATTATTCACTTTGAGTAGAAGAATAAAAAAATTAATTATGATAGTCACATCAGAAAGAATATAAATCCAGAGCAACAGGACACTGCAGGGGAAGGAAGAATACTATGTCTCCAGTGAATTGTGAAGTACAAAGGACAACTGAATCCTTGAGCAACTCAGCAAGCAGCATTATTTCAGCAGGACAAAGGCCCCAGAGAGTCCTACTGTGATTATGAACTGCCTGCATTAATTTTTCAAAACCATAATTCAAAGAGATTTTTTCATTAGACTGCTGAAAAGCAACCCTTAATAATATATTATTGTAGGGTAGCAGCTTAGGAGTAGTCACTAAGGCTAAGGTCATATCAGGATTCTATTATGGTCTTTGCCTGTTTGGGCTCAGAACTTCAGAAAGTCTGCTTTGGACCTAAAGTTACCCATGTGTGGTCCTAACTAAGGGGCAAACCAGACTGAATCAGCAGAGCTTATCAAGTAATCAGTTACGCAAAAGATGTTCTGTAGGCACCTTCAGCAGGGTTGAGTTTCAACAACCCATCAGACGCAGAGGTTTGAACAGCATTTCTCCTCATGTCAGTGCATTAGTACGGGAACAGCTATGGAATCATGTAGAAACCAAAAGGACTGTTGGGCAGCATATACTGTGAATGGCCAAAGTACCTTTGTTGTTCTACAATAAAACAAATGAGCCTGACAGTTTTTTCAAGTTTTGCATACTTGCATTACTCTGCTGTTAACATATTTCTCAAATGGCTAGATTCTTCCTATGTGTCAACCATGAATGAAATATTTTATTCAGTCCTACTATTCTAGCCATGCTGGATGCCATCCTGTAGTTCTTAGAACAAAGATATTGATGGATGCTAAAAAAAAAAAATCTAAAAAAAAAAAGCAGCCTGGCCAAGGATCAGGTCTATCAGGATTTTTATTCTTGTAGTAACAGAGGTTTAAAGAATTAACCTTGGTTTTCTTCCAACTTGTCTTGAAAATTGGAAAATGCCAAGCTTTAGTATTGCTCTTTGTTTTCACTACATCCACAAAAAAACTTCTTTTTGAAAAATTATAACCCTCAATGATATATATGGAAACATTAACAAGACAACAGGAAATTTAAAAAAACTCCGTACAGAACAAATCCCACACAGCATCACATTTACACAAACTAAATATTATTTTTTGTCTACTAGCAGAGTTAGCTTGATATACTATATTGGTTTTGGCCGAGATAGAGTTAAATTTCTTCAGAGTAGCTTGTATTGGGCTATGTTTTAAATTTGTGCTGGAAACAGTGTTGATAACACAGATGTTCTGGTTACTGCTGAGCAGTGCTTACACAGTCAAGGCCTTTTCTGCTTCTCACCCCACCCCACCAGGGAGTGGGCTGGGAGTGCACAAGAAGCTGGAAGGGGACACAGCTGGAACAGCTGACCCCAACTGACCAAAGGGATGTTCCACACCATGTAACATCATGCTCAGCGTATAAAGCTGGGGGAAGAAGAAGGAAGCACGGGACGTTCAGAGTGATGGTGTTTGTCTCCCCAAATCACCATTACACGTGATGGAGCCCAGCTTTCCTGGAGATGGCTGAACACCTGCCTGCCCATGGGAAGTGGTGAATGAAACCCTTCTTTTGCTTTGCTTGCGCACACAGCTTTTGCTTTACCTATTAGACTGTCCTTATGCCAGCCCATGAATTTTCTCACTTTTACCCTTCTGATTCTCTCCCCCATCCCACCAGGGGAGTGAAGTGAGCGATCCGCTGTGTGGGGCTTAGTTGCTGGCTGGGTTAAACTATAACACATGCTCACAGCCATGTGATTTAAAGTCTAATAGAAAGAGGGGAAATTCAGGTAATTCCAATTATAACGGTCTGTTCTACATGAACTCATACTAGCATCTAGTGTAGGTACGTATACATAAAAATGTGTACATAATCTAAGCACATTTGTAAGCAATACAACATTTGTTATTATAGTCTTGAAATGAATTTGGCTCTTCCAGTTATGCAGCATAACCCTTCATTTAGAAGGTCCTAAAAATCCTAATAATTCTTTTTTGAATTCTTCATGCCTACTCCAGAGTGACTACTTTCTAGTTTCCTCTACAATTCCCTTGTCAGCAAGAAAATCTCCACGGAAAAGTCAGATGCATCCAAAACACATCTCTACAATGTGGGAATTTCTTGGTTTCTCACATGCTCTAATTAAATGCAGTATATATGTCCTTCTTACATCTCTCAAACACAACCCAAAAAGGATCCTGCCTGGTAAAGCAGAACATTCATCTTCCCCTTACAGCCTCCTCATTCCCTCCCTTGACCCCACCGCAGTGACTCCTCCCAGCTGCCTGTGCTGCAAACACAACCTACTTGGAGGCGACATGTCCCGTTCCCTTTACTTGCCTCCCAGTCAGCTCCTCTTGAAGCTGAGCACTGCTCCCAGCTGTTTTCAATGCTACTCATGCAACATCCAGTCTCCAGACAAAAGCCTTACACATCAAAAAAATGACATAATATTCCATGGATACATTCTGTACACTGCTTACAGTCAGGCTGCATGCAAGAGTTTAGATCACAGCCTTAGTGATGGTAAGACTAAGTCTAATACATGTATCAATACACATAAAAATAAAAATATTACTTGTTTTAGTCCTCTAACATCCTCATGAGTCTGTTTTCACAGCATGGATTATCTCATGCATGCATACACAAAATCTGATTAATTATCTCAAACTAAGATATACTTTAAACTTTGAGACCTAGTTCACATTCAGTATTTCATATATATTCATTTCTTTTTGCCTAAAAAGAGACATAAAATAACTTGCTAGATCAAGTCCAGTAAGAAAACAGAAAACTGCTACCACACTACTCCTGCAATTCCCAGAGAACGTCATTTGCAAAATCTCAAAGCCCAATATACCCTAGGGCCATACACATTTCCAAGTATTTGCCACAAATTTAGCAACACAGTGTCTCATGAAGGCTCCCTTTTTCAGCTGGGAGAAGCCTAAGTCACATCAGTGAAATCTGACAGTTGCAGAACTAGCTCCAGCGGTTTCTTAGCACACTGTTAATGGTTTTGATTTACTTGACTAATTTAGGAAACCATACTCAATAATCCTGTTCAGAAATGCTATGGTCCTGAAGCTGGTCAGCATTTTCACAGTTCTGTCAAATGAGATCCTATACAGTATAATACTTTTCACAGTTACTGTGTAAACTACATGAAAATACTTAGACTGGCTGAAACTTCCAAGAGAAACTCTTGATTTTGTATTGTGTATGACTGAATTCAGCTTACTGCTTTGAGTGGATTCAGCATAGCAAGCTAATAAACTGATCTCAGCTATCAAGCTGACCTGGCCTTTTCCTTTTATCTCCTTGGAATCTCCTGTCATCTAACTCCACGTTTTGAAAAATATGCTTGTTACAACTAGGCTGAACATCAACGCTATAATTATCTGCTCTAAGAGACTCTGTTCTGGATGATTCTGATTTGTAAGGGGAACAAAGCTCCTCCCTCACTTTGCATGTCACATTAATATATTGTAAGTCATACTATCTCGTCTCTTTTTTTTCTCTTACTATATATTACACTGGCTTGTCAGAACCTAATCTTCTTTGTATACTCACCTTTGGGAGCTTGAGTCATCAGCATTACAATCTCAAAACTGTATCTTATAAACAACCACAAGTCAAAGTTTTTTCAATACAAGAATCAAAATATAAAGCATGGTGGGGCTTCAGATTTTTTAAAAACACTAACCTGGTTGGGAACTTTACTCCTGATACGAGACCAAACTCCATCTTTGTAGAAATACTGGGCTGGAGACAAAAATTTTGACCTATATTCAGTGTTCATCTTCCTAAGAAATCAAGAATGGGGAGAGAAAAAAAAGACAGAAAGAACAAAGCTTGATAACCAGAATACTCCTTAAGAGCACTTTCAAAGTTGTATCAACAATGATAAGTATACTTGTACTCAAATGCCAGGCTGAGATGTGAAAAACACATGCTTTGAAACACAGCTCATCCATACCAACACAACTAGGCAAGCTGTGAAAAACCTCGTTCACAGCTGGTGGTTCTTCAAGTAGTTACTCCTGTTGGTTTTTCCTCACAACTCTTCTGCCAGAAGCTTTTGCCCTGACAATCAAATGAGTAGACCACAATACACACATAAGCCTTAATTACTTCAATGCAAAGTGGAGCACCCTGGTTTAAGTCACTGATGAAGCTGCATTTAAGTAAAAATGCCTGGTTTGGCACCAATATGTCTGAGACATTTGCTCCTATGAACTTCACTCTAAAAGTGCTCTGCATATGGGTGAGGTGAACTTTTGGGGCCGGAAACATCTGACTGCTAGAACAACAGTCAGTATAATTCATCTATGTCCTACTTGTTTTGACCTTCAAAAGGCCTCAGTACTCAAAAAAGATGGATTCATTTTCCCTTCTGCCACACACATACATACACAGAAAAATTAACATCATCTAACCTAAAGCAGGCAATAAGCAATACTTCAAGTCCTTAAGCACTGAACTTCGGATTTATCAGCTTAAATCTAAAGAGGTTTTTTATTTTAATCTTGCTTCAGAACATTACTAATCTTGATTTTCATTCATTCAGCATTGGGTGAAAAAGCCCTCTTTTTCAGCCCTTCTTCAGAAATAGATCATAAAAGCCAGAAGTCAGAGAATAAAATGCACCTTGTAAAAAAAAAAAAATACCAAGGAAATAAACCTCTTTATATTCAAAATTTCTTTCCATATGGTCCTTTCTTTGATAGAATTCCTTCGGTTTTGGTTGTAAAACTAACGGATTAGTTCAAAAACCAAATCACTGCTGTGTCTTGATCCCAGTCATTCTGCTGCAAAAACAGGCCATGCAATGCTGGTTGCACACAAAATGACAGTCCTGTCTGCATATGGAGAACTTGAACATTTTGACAGTTATTTGCCCAGTGACTGTATTGGAATCTTTTGCCTTGTGCTACCACGCTGAAGGCATAAGAGGCAGAAATTTGTCCTTAAATGAAAAAAGTCATAGCAAATTATCAAGAATTTTACACATTACTCACTGCAAAATTGACTAAAATCTACTACAAAGAGTTACGAAAACCAAAGAGTTAAAGGTTTTAACTACATTATATCCACTCACTTTTTCATAAAGCGATTTTATTTCATAGTACTTCGGCTGATCGCTTTCTAATTATCTTCCAATATCCAACAGCATTCAGACCTAGCTAAGTCTCCTCTCCCATCTTTAATCTAACAGGTTAATACACTGCCAGAAAGTCGTGAATGAAAGCAATCACTGGGACATACATTAAGCACAAAGACAACAGAAATGGATTCACTTATGAATTCTAAAGCGTACATCCATTCTAGACTTATTTTCTCTTGGCATATCTCAGATGTGTAGAAAATGGAAACATGAGTTTAGTTCCTGCAATGTTAAGTATGTGGCAGAAGAAAAAGAAACTTGGAGAGCCCTCAGTAACACAGAACTTCATTTCCAAGCTTTTCAGATTACCCTAAATGGGACAGATTCATTTCCCTTTACCTTATGTGGTTTTTTTTGCTACTCTTGGACAGAAGGTGGTACAGAGTAGAAAAAGCAGACATCAAGTACAATCATCACAGTTTTAACACACGGATCAAGCGCACAGGAGAGCAGTTTGAGAGTAGACTGCAACTTCCAAAGCACTCGCTGAGCGTTTAGTAGCAGCACTGCATCCATTTAATACCATTCATGTTAAATTTATTAATAATATTATTATTGCATCAGAAGGTTCAACTGGACAAGTGTGGTAACAAAGCTTCCACTTCGCTGCCCAGAGAAGGGGATGGAAATTAACAATAGGTTTAGATGCACCCAAAGGAAGCTCAATTCCAGGGCTGCCATGGTGTGGTTAAAGGTCTATGGTCCACCGCTCTACACATTAGGTACACCTATTCAGCAGGTTTTCCTATTTTATACATACCCACGACTTGTATGTAAAGAGAGGGGCTTTGGACCGATATGTTGCTTAATTTTTTGTTTAGGATGTTTCTGTTCTGATTTCCCTTGTTTTGCTGCATCTTCTGCTGGCTTTTGAAACGGTTCTTCCCTCTTATTCTAAGGCAAATATAATTTTAAAAATATCACATTAGCTAACAATCTGAAACCCCTCATATTCCTTTTGACATCAAGCTTTTGCAAAAAGTTAATTTTAGTGTTAACTGTTTTGCATATTTAATACAAACAAGAATATTACATTCCTTTGTTAATACAAAAATAAACTAGCAAAAAGCCCAACCTAAGATTCTGAGTGCAACATTCAGTTGTAAGCTTTACAAAATGTATTCAACATGAAACGCAGAAATAAAATAATACAACATCTGTGCATTCTAACCTGAGTTGTGCAAGACCTAACACATGTATTTCTGGAATTAGTAATAAATAAACCAGTTTATAATAAACCAAAAGACATTTTTTTAATTTGCTGCCATTATGGCTTATGAAGGGTCACACTGACTTGTTCATTTTTCACATCAAAGGTATTTTTTCCTCACTTATTTTGTCCTCTGAGAAACTGCATGCATGATTTCTGATTCTGCTACAGATCTTCACAGATATTACTCAAATTCAAGAAAAAAAGGAAAGAAAAAAAAAAAGCCCACCAAAACCCCCAAAACTTTTTCAAGATATTCAGAGATGTCAGTATAACCAAAAAGTGGTTTAGACACTTTCACAAAAATTCCTTTCTCATGCCTTCTCTTCTGTCACTTTATTAGCTCTCTTGGGAAAACATAAACTGAATTTCCAATATTAAAAATAAAGAAATGCTTTCTGAAAGCCTCATGCCTTTCAGGCTTTCTTTACATCTGCTAAAAGAGGCAAAAGGGGACATAAAATTCCTCATTCCCAGATGAGATTTAAAGCACGGGGCAGGTCTTAGTTTTAAATTATAAAGCCTCCAAGCCAACAATCATCTTTAAGAACCTCAAAAGTCCCAATGGCTTAAACTGAGCTGCAGGCTCTCCATATGAAGTGTGCATTTTGCTCAGTAATGGTCCTAGTGAACGTGTTGTCTGACGATGGCTCCTTCTGTTTTATCAGGGAACAGAAATAGGTACTGACAGCCTCATATGCAGTCCTTCTATCTGAAGGATGGTTAGCTAACCTGCAGGAATTGAGACAACACTACACTTGGCAGCTTGCTACAAAAATAGACATTCTTATGTCCACCTTGAAAAATAGGTTAGCTGTCATGTAGTCTAAATTGCTCCCAACTATTTTTAGAAGGTCTCAGCCTGAAACAATTAAGCGTATCTGGTAACATGGCCATAGCCATGTTTCCTAAAAATCCACTTAACTTTGTCCAAGCCAACAGCAAGACCAAAGCTCAGATAGCCTAATTACTTTCATAAAATACATTGCAATGTTTTGAACAAAGAGTCTACACGGGCTACACAACGTCCTGTTACAGCCCTGTGCTAAACACAATTACTTACCTTTCAACTTATCAAGGCAAAAGGAAATGAATTGTAACTCTTCTTCCATGTTTCTTCAAATAACAACTATTGGTTGAAAATCAATTCCAACTGTGGCATCTTCCATACATCAAAATAGGTTTTTTTAATTCACACTATATCTGATTTATGAGATCCAAAAAGCTCCACACCTCCCACCCAGCCCTCCTGCATACCAAAAGACTACACTGGTACCAATGAGAATACAAATCAGAGATTCAGATTTCAGAAACTATCCTAATGCCTAAAAGCAAAATTTCAATCTAAGGAGGAAAACAAACAAACAAACAAAAAAAACCCCCCACACTTAAGATGTCACTGTAAACTGAACAAATGCACTACAGAAACTACAGAACTCACTACAGAATGCCCTAAGAGCAAAGAGAGCATATAGTTATTTTCAGTCTTTTATAGCAAAACCACTACTGAATCCAGTGTCATCAGTAACAACTCTAAAATAGAACTAAAAAAATTTCAAAATAAACATACCTCTGCATTACAGACAAGAACAATAACAATTATAGAAGTATACTAATGCTCTTCTTTTAGGGAAATATTTATTTGTTCACAAACCAGAAATTCTTTCTCTTCCAAACCACCTCTCGCTTGTGGATCCTTAACAGGAGGAGAACCTTTGGAATTTCTCTCATATGCAGTTTCAGAAGTAATAGCAGAAGATTTAAATGGGGGTATGGATTTGCTTGTGTTGCAAATAACCTTGGGGGGAAGAAAACAAAATAAGAAACAGTGTGATTTGCTTACCTTGAGGCTTAATATTCAAAATCAGTTAACCAATTCACACGAATACACTCACATATGAGCAGAAAGACAGTCGTGTACAAATAAAGCATGTGCAGACTAATTAACTTCTAGGACAGATCGAAGAGAAACATCATTTTAAAATGTATTTTTGTCAGATTGAGTCGGACACAGTTCAACCTGTCATCAAACACTGTTCTTATTAAAGTTCACTAACAGAGGTTTTGTTTATTTGGGAAGACAGTTCACCTTCAGAGTTGTATGTAGGATCATATTTTTTAACATGTATGCCATAAAACCTCCCTATGAGTCCTCATTATGTGTCCACGCCACAAGTAACAGATAACTCTTCTGTGTTTCAGAACTGGATGCTTAGAGCTTGGCTAATTTGAGCTATCCACTATTTTCCAATCAATACTGCATTATAAACCAAGGTAGAGAATTTGCCTAATATGTGGTCAGGTATCATCTCCTCATGGGGATCTGAACTAAAAGACCATGGCATGTGTCACAGGAAAATTCCCCAGCTTTGCTATGAGAGTTTAGGTCTGACTCATAACCTAACTTGGATAACTTCGATATTTACACAGAATCTCATCAATGGAAAGGTATTGTCCATCATACCCACAGCAATCAAAAGAATATCAGTTTATTAATATAACTTTTATGACGAAATTCTAATCTTAGTTTAGAAGTGCAAACATTTACACACATGTAGATTTTTCTCTAAGTTCTATTTCTCTAAGCATTTATAGTGCCTGTAAACTTATTCTTACAGCTTCTTATTCTGTATAAGCTGTAAATTATTTTTTTTATTTTAGATTTCACAGTCTTTCTTCTGAAATAGCACAATGTTCACAAGCATCAATAATTAAATTATCAAACTGATTTCTAATAGTATCGAATTGAATTCTCTATGAAAATTTCCATAAGGTGACTTTCTGGGACCTGTCTCTTCCTCAAATGCTCCTTTGGCTTCTATACTCTTACGCATATCAGTGAGTTTTCATTGGATGAGGGACTGCTGGAAAACAAACATCTTGCAGTAAGTCCACCTGTTGGCATACCAACAGAAAAATACATGATAGTGTTTGATCCTAGTTATCAACATTTATCGCCTCTGAAACCTATTACTGAACAAATCAGCTACATGTGTGTGAAAACAGAGTGTGCATCATCTGTAGCAATCCCAGTAACGTCTATGCTCCTAGTGAAGACAAAGTAAAAGCAGAAGTGCCTATTTTTTACTGTAAAATGACCAAAAGATGGACTGAGTGTCCCAAGTCCTGATGCCAGTAACAATGAATTGAAAACACAACGCAGTCTCAAAGAGTTATTCTTTATAGTCTGATTAGAAATAGCATTTCCAATCCTACAAAGTCTAAAAACTCATGAGATGTATTAAAATGCTACAAAAGTATATTAAAATCAGAAGACTTGACTTTTAAATATAAGCAGTTCTCATCAAAGAAAAAACACTACAGAGATGCACCTTTGGGCTCAGAAGAATACATGCACAGAGATGGAGACTGAGAATAAGAAACTGTGGTAACCCATAAAAGACCATGAGAATAAATAGTGAAACCTGAATGATTTCAGTGGCAAGACATGTTGTTACAATACAGAACACCCGAACATTCTTCTGTTGATTAGCTATATACTAGATAACATAAAAAATTATAAAAATGAAAAGTAACATTGAGCAGGATCTTAGAGCTCCTACGGAAAATTAATGCAAACAGAAGAAAATGGTCCTGTTAGAAAGGACGGAATACAACCACGGATAAGGAGAACGAGTAATCAGACCTGACCAAAATAATCACAGGGGAAACAAATCTAATTACACTGACTTTTGTATATTGAGAGAAAAAAACAAACAAACAAACAAAACAACCACATAACAACATGCAAGTTTGTCTCTCCACTGTCAAAAGAGGAAGAAAGGAAATCTTGGAAGGTAAGGAATTGTGCTGATACATAAAAGAAAGCATTCATTTACTCTTTGGATTCTTTAAAGTTACCTGTTCAGCTGCAAGTATTGGTGACTTTTCATGAGGACTCTTCCAAACAAATTGGCTTTGATATTCAGAATTTCTGGGGAAAGTATTTGAACATGAAATATTCATGCCTGTTTTCTTCTGAAGGACTCTGTGAAGCTGACAACATAAAAAAAAAACAACAACAAAAACAACCCCACCATTTTTTCTCTTTCCTACAATGTTTTGCAAGTCAGATATTTTTCAATGCACACTTTCAAACTAATGGTTTGGTTTTTGGTTGTATGAATTAAACGAATGCAAAGTACATTTTCTCATTACAGCAAACAACCCCCAAAAGTCTATATATTATTGGCTAAATCCTTTTTTTACTGAAATCAATGGCACATGAAGGACAAATTCCTATTGACCAAGTGGAACCAAAATCTGGTCTCAAAAGCGCTGTTCTCCTAACAGAGAAGCTAAAATATAGAATATCAAAACACAGAACTAAGGAGAGAAATAGACATCAGAGGCTGGTGTATGTGCATTAAATTACTGTAACTATCAGATCAGTAATTTTTATAGTGGTCAACTAAAAAAAAAAATAAATTAAAAAAAAAAAAATCTTCCCTTACCCCATTACCCATTTTTTCTAATTCCTTTTTTGGAGATGTAAATGCTTTATTTTGATTTAGTGGCGCTGCAGAGGTTGATCTCTTCATGCTGTTTTCTGCAAGGGCAAGAGCTGTTTCACCTATAGAATCTACCGAATGTGACCGAACTTTTGGGGGGAGTCTGTGTTCTTCTGATGTTTCAAGTTTTTCCTGATTCACATCATTGTTGTTGTGGTCTGTGTGCAACTCTGCAGTCCTAAGAGCTTCAGTTTCAAGTTGGTCATTCAAATCACAATCTGCTGTCCATTCAAACGATTTTGAAATCTGTGGATGATGGTGAGGTACCCTTCTCTTGGAAATGAAATTTGGTTCTCTTGTGATTCCTGAAAAAGATATTAGGTTTAACAAAACATCCTGTTGAAGACATACTATCATGCTATTACAAGAATAGACTGCAAGCTTATCATACAGCTGATCATTAGAAAAAACTGTTTCAGTATATTTGAGCAATGACAGGCTATGAATTATGGCCACAGCTATGAAATCCTGTCTTCTCTCCTATCTGCAAATGCCTTTCATTTCCACTAAAGAAAGACGGAAACATGGTGCTCCAGGACCATGTTGGATAAAACCCTATAAAGCAAATATGGCCACAGGACAATCTTTTGCAAGTTGATTCTGGGAGATCAACAACAACAACAGAATTAACACAGTGAAAAGACTGTGGTTAATAGAGATACAGAATAACCAACCTGCAGTTGGTTATGCCACAAACACTTCTCATTACACACACACAACACACCTTGCTAAACAGGTTCTCACCAACTGTGACAGGACAGTGACAGATCCCTATCCATCTAATACAACTGCGATTTAAAACCAGCTCAGATAGCTGGTGACCTTTTAGTGTGCAAACAGCAAAACATTTCCCAAATTGTAAAAAGACTATGTAACAAAACCAGGTATCCAGTTATTTTAAAGAATTGCTGGCCTTTACACACGCAAATGGAAATAAAATTACCACACCATTTTAAGAAGAGGACTGAATGACTGAACACATGTAAAGTGGGAAATTCTAATCTAACTGCAAAGTGCTGAACTGCAAATGAAAAATAAGTGAAGGCCCCTGACTGGCTGAAAGAAACACTTTCTAGGAGAGAGAATCTCCTATCGCATGAAAAAGCAAGGTAGAAAGACAGTACAACCTATGGGGAAAGGTACACGGAATGTCTGAATGTCCAACTACACATACAGATGACAGGAAATAATTCCAGTGGAAAAACACTGGCAAAGTAGCAGGAAGGAACTCAGAGCACCAGCAGCTATTAAATTTTTGTCATGATTTTTCAAGTCATTCTTAAAACTACCAATTATGAATTTCAACAGGAAGAACCACAAGTGAATTATCAATAATAATCTGCAAGTCCTATGAGGTGTCAAGAGTGACATTTGAAGATGTAGGTGGTTAAATGGCCAGAAAATAGGTGGGAGTGAAAATAAAGGCAAATATGTAAGAAAACTACACCAAGCATGCACACAAACACTGCTGCAATGTGAGGAGAAGGAGAAACTGCTCTATTGCTAACTCGTGACTTTATTGCAAGTCTTGTAAAATTTGCAGTTTAGTTTGACTGGAAAAGAAGCATAGGTTACAATTTTTAAAATAAGTTAACATGTTTTGATGTTTGAGTGTTTAGTCTTCAGTACAAGTACCCAGACACAGATCCATGTGGTAGGGAAAACAAGGTTAAAGAAATATATGTTTGGCAGTAATGGGAGAAAGCAGTAATATATACCAAGCATAATCTTTGGCAAGATTAAATTATTTATTAAAATGTCTAGCATCTCAGCCAAAAACAAATCCTTCTCCCAGTGGCCTGTGCTTAATTATTAGACTGCAATTTAGAACACTTATCATATTGTAGGAGTTAATATAATGAATATACTGGACTCTAATTACACAGACTGAATAGCGTGGTTGCACTGAATTGCACAATTTTGTTAATCTGTCTTGTGCCACTACAATAATTCCTATTTTTTACTGCTCCTTTTCAAAGCACTGCAGTTGTCATCACACTCCAGCTTACTCCTATTCCTCAACTCCCTACGGGCCTTTCAATCCAGATGCTATTTCCTTTGTCTTCTACTTCCCAACCCCACATTTTCCTGCCATGATAATGTCTACAACCCCTAACTCCCAGACTACAACACCAAAAGCTTTTCTGTTTATTGCTTATCTTTTTTTTTCAGCTAGCTGTCCCTGTTAGTTAAACCTTGCCCCAAGTCTCTTAAATATGGCATTTTACTTACCGTTTCCATGCACCACAGGTAACCCAATGCCTCCTTTCTACACATCCTGTAGGGCTTAACGTTGCATCTGTGCCTCATGTTTGGGACTCAGCTTATGCCACATGTCAGACACCACATATTTTTCAGGTTTTATATAAATACCACTAGCATCAGAAGAAAGTTTCAGTGTAGCCAGAAAGAATAGGGCATTCAAAAACATAATCTAAATGATTACCAGGAATATAATTTTAACTGTATAAAGCACGCAAATGGCAAACACTACCAGTTCACTGCGGCCACGTACTGAATCACAGCAAAACTCTCTAGGCCTAGTGCTGCCCTGGCTCATCCTTACCAGGGACAGCTTGGACAGCGCAGGGTTTGCAATCAAGGAGGGCAGCTTTCAGGAATGCTTACCAAATTGATCCGACCGAAGTCCTGCCCACAAGGATTTCTGCTGCGGGGACGGGCTACAAAATTCTGGGGTTTTCCATTTGAAGTTTCTCTTATATTCACTCAGCCCCTGCAGCAAACAGAGAGGTGTCTGTCAAGAGACGGGTGCTCGTCCTGCTCCTGTTGGTAACAGGTCTCCAAGGGGACAAACACCAACAAGGAGTTGGCTGGGCTGGCAGGTTGCTCTGCATCTTCCAAACACACCCCCAGCGAAGAGCAAGAACTACTTGATTGCTAAGCACGGAGTAATTTCATACACCAAAAAAGTACGCAAAAAGACTTAATATATTTAAGTGTATAAAGTTTCGGGAACGAACACAGCCTGAACCCTGTCACCCACACGACTGAACTCCTTCTGTCTTTATTAGCCGGTGCTTCCCAGCACAAGGGTCTCCCCTTTCCAGCTTCGCCGCTGGCACCGCACAAACGGCCGCACCCCCAGCTCCTGCCGGCCGCAGGGGCCCGCCGGGCCCGCCGCCCCCAGCCCCGGGACTCCGCCCGCCCAGCGCCCGGCCCACCGGGGCACACACCCCCCGCCCCGCCGCGGCCCGGCAGCCCAGCGCCGCCTCACCCTGAAGCGCACGGGCATGGCGGAGCGCGGGCTGCGGAACCCCGGCCGCCAACGCTGCCGTTCCCCTGGCTGAGCGGCCAGGCCGGCGCGCCTCAACTCAGGCCGCCTCCTTCCTCCTCACCAGGCGCCTGCGCGGCGCCTCCCCTCACGGCGCTGCCACCGGGGCCATGTTGAGCGGCCGGGGCCGTCGCGTTATCCACATTAAGCGGCTTTTCCCCGCCGTGTGGTGGGGTAACGGCGCTGTCTCGGTAGTTCTGTATATGTGGGGAAGGGCGACGGGGAGGTGTGTGAATCCCCGTGTCAGTCGGTGGTGCGGGGCACTTGGTGCTGGTGGAGCATAAGGCCAGGGGAATACTGGACACCTGGTTAAAAAAAACACAAACCAACCAACCCCCACACTGGCGCACTCACAGCTTTATATTTGTACAAAAACACTTTACAGAAAGGAAAAGAAAAAAGCTCTCTTGCCTCTCTGGAGCGTGTCCGACGGCGTGCCAGCTGCCGGTCCTCTTTCGCCACCTCACCCGACCTCGCCGTGAGATCAGGAGATTCTAATCCACCGCCTCGTCCAGATCTTCCCTTGGGCATTGCTATTTTGACTGCCCTCCCACCGCTAACCTCCATCCCGACTCTTTTGGACAGTATCAGATTCAAAAGAACTGAGAGGGTGGTAAAAAAAAAAAAAAAAAAGGTAAAATAGATACACTACACGAAATGGCCCAGGCAATCTGCACTCCGTTTGCCTGTGGCTGCTGACCCTCCGTCTTCTTTCCCAGCAGGGCCCGGCGCCGGTTGCTGATGCCTCTAGTGCAGCGTAAGCTGCTTGAGCAGGGGCTTTGTCACCTCCGTGTCTGCAAAGCACCCCGCCAGACACAGGAGGAATGATGCAGTGCCAGTCCCACTGACTTGTGCGCGGTTTAGGTCCAGTCAGATCCTGTACAAAAGGTGAGCAACAATTTTTTACCGTTGATGTGAGGGAGGAGAGAGCACCAATCTGCAATGAAAGGAAGAAATGTGCTGCATTGATGGTGTTTCCAAGTTTGACACGTCTTTATTAATTAATTTAAAAATCAAGACAATTTTGTTATAATTTGCTTGCTGATTACACTTGAAACCGCTAGGTCCACCAAATAAAGTAGTTTGTTTTGTTATTACCATGGTTTATTTCATGATGTTCAATTCGGTCTAGGTCAGTACATTTTCTAAAGCAATGCGCAAACTTGTTACAGAACGTGAAAAGCCAGCTGGCAAACTCCTTGTTCAAAATACAGATTCCGTGTTGGCTGGGAATCTCTCTTCTTTGATATGTATGGAAGCCAGGCCAAACATAATTTCAGTGTGTTTTTACGGTGTTTTACAATTAACCAAACAATAATAATGCATTTATAGATGGTTTGTGGCTGTCTGGATTGGGAGACGGGTTCGATTCTTCAATGCAGAAACTTAACATGGCAAAACACCATGCTGAAATGCAGGGTATTATATTTCTTAACAATGTCTTTCCCTTTGTTTAAGATAAAGCAAAATAAATTATCCTGAAACAATAGAATTCACATTCCTCTTTATGCACTGATTGATTTAAATTGCATTTTAAATCTTCTCTTTATAGCTTAGAGGTTGGAATTGCTGATGTGGAGGAAGCACTTTAGTAAATTTGTCAACCACTGAACTACTAGGATCTTTATCTCATGCTTTTGATCACTGTTGATATATACTAGCTGCTTCAATGTATACACATTACTGAACACACAGTTATTCAAGGTAATACAATGTAAGAATGCTAAAATGCTTAGGCTGGTAACAGTATTTTCATATGAGTGCTGAATAAATAATGAAATCATAAAAATGGATTCATGTGTAGAAAAAGTTACAGTGCATTCACAAACTCATGGTCTTGAAAAGAAGGAAAAGATTGTTTCCAGTTTTCTGGAAAATAATCTGTCTGGGACTGATGTAAATGTGCATCCCTTGGTAACTGGTCTGTATTATTTATTGGATCCCATTGTCAACAAAAAAAATTAGCATTTAAAGCTTATGTTGCTACATAACACATTTGCATAGTTTTGATTTCAAGTCACTTCCCATTTCTGTAACACTTGAGAGGTTGACCATCTTCCTCCTGTATTTCCTATAAAGCAAATATAAGTATTTTATTTTGCCTTACCGATGCTTACTCCAGATTTAGGTTCTTCAAATGAATCAACAGGTGTGGTTTCTCTTGCTAAACCACATTAAAAGTATTCTAATTTTTTATGTGTATAATTTCAAATGGATAATTTGTGACCCATATTTTTTCTTTTCACATTGTTTGCCTGTTACGTTCACCACATCTTGCTTCATATCCAGACCTGTATCTTTGACCTTCTCTGCCTTTTGACCCCAGCCCTCTTGAGTCCTGACTTTAAGTGCTTGATTAACTTAGATTTTCTTGAGCACCTTTCACTTGAACTTCAGCCTGTGAATAGTTGTCAGTTACATCTAACGAAATAGGTACCTTTTTATGACCTGTCTCTCATGCTGCTTGTAAACACGTATACCACAGGCAACCTGCCTTAAAGAGTTGGTAACCTAAAGTCTCTTTCTTTTGTTTTGCTTTAACATCCACAGTCTCTCCTGCCAAAACTCAAAGCATGATGTATCAGCAATCCTCCCTCCAGCCAAAGAAGGCTAGACACAGCTTGCTGTGGAGCCTGTCAACTCCATTCCATGTGTCAGCCTGAGGGAATCAAATGAGAGCAATGAAACATGTTTTCTACCTCCAGAGTCTGTAGCCTCTGGCACCTACTGGTACTGGAGCAAAGGAGGAGCAGTAGCACAGCTGGCCTGGCTCAGGTCCCACGGTTTTCCTCTTAATAGCAAATATTTCTCGTGCAAACTTGTCCCAGCTTGTTTTACAACTCATTTAGAAACTGCAGTGTTAAAGCTACTTTAATTTTAGTACTCATTTCAATCCTTTTTTCAAGTGACATAGCTGATCCAGCAGTCATTAAAGGGCAGCACTTTGTTGCTTACAGGGGTCTGGATTCAAAGATATCCTGGCTTCATGTGTCAGTAGTGGTTCTTGAGCTTGGCAAAAGTATTAACTTATCATCTTAAACTAGTCTGTCTCTCTGATACAATTTCATTCTGAATTGCAGAGAAGCCTGTGTAATTCATCTTTCTAACCATAAAACAAGTCATAAAATGAACATGAAATGTGGATAGACAGGTCCAACTCTCAGCCCACCATCCCCCTTTTTGTGCATCATGCACTATCTCTTAGGGCAAAACACTGTCAAAAGTGACTGCTGCCTTTGAGAACTTCATCTTCTGCCCACCCAAGGCCAGGCACATACAGCAGAGCTTTTCATAACCAAGGGCTGTCGGCCTCCCTGGCAACCCAGGGTGATCTCGAAACTCAAAAATGTCTCAGGTCAGACCACTTTTGAAGTCAGCATCCTTAGCCTTTCTGTCATTTGTTCCTCTCTAAAGTGAGAAAAATATGAGATTCTTAACCATAGTTGGGTATCTGCTAATCATGAGCTTATTTTGATTATAAAAGAACAAGGTATTTTTTAAAAAGTGTAGAATTCAGGTTCAGAAACAGAACAAAGTATCTCAAATGTGTGTAGCTGATGCAAGGGCAACAGTGGCTAACTTCATTTCTTACATTAGAAGAGAAAGGAAAGTAGGTGAGCATGTGTCTTTTTGATCTAATTTTGATCTAATGTTTGCCTGGAGAGCACACTGAAACCACAGCTGCTCATCCTTTTGCAAAGCAATATACCCCCAACTTGTAGCTATAAACAATAGCGATCTCTGTCTCTATAGGAAGTACAGGGCGTTACTATGTGATATTTGCGCAGCTCTACATGCTTGGTCATTACCAGTCTATATGACTGTTTGCAATGTAGAAATAATCTCCTTTCTCTTTTTAAGGGTGCGTAAGATTTACACACTGCGGCAGCAAAATTGTGCAATGCTGGCATAAATAATCTGTTATGACAACCCCTCCGGGAGCAGCTCCTGTTGGCAGGATGTGTGTAATTCTGGGATGGTCTGATGCGTTGGTAACTGCACCGTAACAATGGAAACATGAGCTTGGCCTTGGGTATCTCGCGGCTTGGGTTGGCGGGCTCAGCTGTGTTGGCAAGGTAATGCAGTTCAACTTCAAAAGGGAAGGTGAAGAGGCTAATAGTTACTGCAGAGGGCCATCTGCCAGACAGCCAAAACTCCCTATGATGTATTAAGAAAAGGTTTTATAAGAGACTGTGGTGGGTTGACCCTGGCTGGACGCCAGATGCCTGCCAAAGCTGCTCTGTCACACCTCTCATCAGCTGGACAGGGGAGAGAAAATACGATGAAAGGCTCATGGGTCAAGATAAGAACAGGGAGAGATCACTCACCAATCACCATTGTGGGCAAAACAGACTCAACTTGGGGAAAATTAATTTAATTACCAGAAATCAGAGTAGGGTAATGAGAAATAAAAACTAAATCATAAAACACCTTTCTCTCGCCTCAGCTTCACTCCTGAATTTCTATACCTCCTCCCCACCAGCAGTGCAAAGGAATGGGGAATGGGGTTTGCAGTCAGTTCATCACACGTTGTCTCTGCTGCTTCTTCCTCCTTGTGGGGAGGACTCCTCACACTCTTCCCCTGCTGTGGCATAGGGTCCTTTCCACGGGAGGCAGTTCTCCATGAACTTCGCCAACGTGGATCCTTCCCATGGGCTGCTGTTCTTCATTAATTGCTCCAGCATGGGTGCCTTCCATGGGGCGCAGTCCTTCAGGAACAGACTGCTCCAGCATGGGTCCCCCATGGGGTCACAAGTCCTGCCAGCAAAACTGTTCCAGCATGGGCTCCTTTCTGCATGGGCCCACAAGTCCTGCCAGGAGCCTGCTCTAGCGTGGGCTTCCCAGGGGGTCACAGCCTCCTTTGGGCATCCACCTGCTCTGGAGTTGGGTCTTGCACAGGCTGCAGGTCGATCTCTGCTCCACCATGGTCCTCCATGAACTGCAGGGGGACAGCTGGTCTCACCATGGTCTGCACCACAGGCTGCAGGGGAATCTCTGCTCTGGCGCATGGAGCACCTCCTGCCCTCCTTCTTCACTGGCCTTGGTGTCTGCAGAGTTGTTGCTCTCACATATTCCCACTCCTCTCTTTGGCTGCTGTTGCTGTTGAGCAGGTTTTTATTCCCTTTCTTAAGTATGTTATCCCAGAGGTGCTACCACCATCACTGATGGTCTCAACCTTGGCCAGCAGTGGGTTCATCTTGGAGCCGCCTGGCGTTGGCTCTATCAGACACAGGGAAGCTTCTAGCAACTTCTCACGGAAGGCAACTCTGTAGTCCCCCAGCTACCACAACCTTGCCATGCAAATCCAATACAGAGACATGCTGAACTTTCTTTTAAAATAAACTTTGGTCATTTTTCTTTTCATATCTTCCTTTGCTCTGCATGCTGTCTGTTAGCAATAATCTGCTATCACACTACTGGTGCTATATACATACATCAGTAAGAAGTCACACTTCTGTGATGCTGACTCATAATCATTTAGAGGGGAAGGCTCGTTAAGGGAGTGGGAATTAGCCGCACTGTCCAAAGGAGATTGTCCTTTACCTTTTGGAATCCAAACGTGAGCAGATCTCCCTCTTCCCTGGCACTCCTGGATGTGTCCTTCAGGAGGTGAACAGACAGACAGAAGTATATTTCAACAGACCTATAGGACAGAGTGAAAACATTCAAAGAAGTTCAGCTTTTGTATGTCTTGGTCAACACTGTTCATCTGGCAGCACTGTGGTAAAGGACTATCTAAAAATTATTCTTGCTCTGGCAATAATGATCTATCTGTTTGCCACAGCATCTGTCATCTGTGCTGATATCTGTATCTTATCTGTTCTCTGGCCAAAAGATGATAATGTAATAGGATCATGTTTTGAAAAAAAGGTATGTAAAACTGCTGTGTTTCATGGTGCAAATATTGAAAGAGATGTTATTAATAGCTTGAAATATACTGTACCGGTAGCTGTAACAGTGTTGAGGACAGACTAGGAAGGAGACAATATGATCAAAGGGGAAACAACTTCAGCACTCAGCTGCAGGAAGAGCCATTAGTGGTATTTGCATAGATCATATATTCCCCCTCGTTATCAGGAGCTCATTCACTGTAGATACCAGGGCTAGCTGGCTGCAGACAGATAATGTGTTACTCCCTTTCTCCCTTACTGATGGCATCTGGAGAAGAAGTTGCATGTTCCACTGTAGTATGCATTTCTTTTGTCACCACAGCAGCTTATGGTGATGGTTTTCTGTCACAGAGACACACAGAATTATTTTTATGAAGTGGCAGCAGTTCTCAAGATCCTGAGTCATATCAACTTTTTGGTCTGCCATTTTATCCATTAACCCTCCAGTAACTGCAATGCAAATGTCCTTGTTCTTGTTTTCACTTTTTGTTAAAGAAAACATCAGCAGATGGCAAGCCTTCACTGGTACAGCTTGATCATATACCTATAGTAAAAACAGACTAGCCTTTCATTCTTCAACCTTTTTCAATGGTTACCTCTTCCCTCCTGACTCCTACCAGCCCAAAGAACTGAGAATAATGCTCCAGCAGTGACATAAATAAACCTATATTTATCTACAAACTACAAAAATTGTTAGATATTACTGTGCTGACTACATCATGTCTAGGAAAACTATATTTGATGCACACAATTACTTGACTAGCTCCAGTGCCTTCTAATAAGGTGATTTGAAAGCATTGGTTAGAGTAGCACAGCAGAGGTTCCCAAATTGTGTTCATGCATTTTCTTCAAGTATGTACACTTTGCAGCCCTGTACAGGACCTGCTGTCACTAGCAGTGGCCGCCACCACTGCTGCAACTGGTGTCCCTGCCAGTGATCGTACCTGGCTTTTTAAATTTAGAAACCTGTCTGCCCTCAACAAGTGCCAGTAAATACAGCGAGCAGGACATCTGAATGAGCCCTGCTCTAGCTGCCCTCAGTAGATAGTCCAACACAAATCGGCAAGAAGGCAGATCTCCTAGATCTGGCCTACCACCAGCCTGAACAGCACTAGGTACACACAGCAGCTGATATACGTATTAGCTGTATTTAGTTATTGCAAGGAATATATTTGACTATGTACCTGGTTCTGGCACATTGTTCTGCTGTTCACAAGAACAAGAGCTTCTGAACACTGTTTTATAAGCCTTTGGTTACTGCAGCTCAACTTTTCAGTTAGGAATTATCTTAGGCAGTACACAAGAATATTTTAGGGCACTGAATACTGCACCAAAACACTGCAGCCTTATGGTGCAAAGTGCCACGGGCACATGATTTGAATGTGCTAAAAAATGCTCCAGTTTGTATTGGTTTGACCGTATTCTGTCCACACCATGCCGGTTTTATGCCAGACTAGGTATTGCCAGTTTTCCCCCAGACAATGCGAAGCCAGTATAAACACCAAAGTGTGTATTCTGGATAATTCACCAGAAGTGCCATCATGTGCTCCTGCCCCATCCGTTTGGACTGGCAGGGAATCCAGTACCACACAAATCAAACCTTAAATGGTCTTGTCAGCATGTCCTTACTAAAACTGAAGTTTCTTAATTGTCTCAGCCTCTCTTCTGTCTGGCATGCATATGAGCATAAAGAAATCTAATATTTACCAGCACAGCTGTTACCTACCTCCTTCCCCATCTGCATCCCTGCAGGACACCATTCTAATAGAGTTTTGTGTAAACAGCGGTTGGCAAAAAAACTGAAGTCCCTTCTAAGGCAGATATGACATCACTGTGACACATGTATCTCGAGTTTCTTCAAAAAATTTTTTCCTCCAGATAATGCCCACCAGAGAAACTGGGCAAGCTGAGGGTGTTCCTGGAGGGCCTCATCCGTCTATGGCTAAAGACGGCATCAGGCTTTAGGTTGGCTGCAGGGGAGGCAGGTGTGGAGATACAGGCTGAGGTGGTCCCTGTTGCTCTTTGTGGACTTGCTAAATGGAATTTGCCAAATACAAGATTTGTGCGGCTGATCCCGACTCTGCTCTTCCCCACCTAAAGGAAAGCATGGGGATGGGCCGAGGCCAGGCAGCAGCATGGTGGAACCATCACTCAGGTGGGGACCAAGCGCCATGGCCTTGGCTGGAAGCAGCTCCCAGGGAACAGGGGTGGGTCCTGTTTGCAACTTCATGGTGGCGCTGCCTGGGGACCTCTCCCTCGGCTGCACTGATTGCGTTGTCCCCAAGCCCTGGCAGCCAGACCTCCCAGTGGGGGGAATGCTCTCAGGGCCTTTACAAAGTGGGCACAGTGGGCCTTGCTGTGTTTACAGCTGGTCTGCACGAACACGATGCTTTCTACTATTTTCTTGCAATCTGTAGCAAAATCCAAAGTTCCCAATGTTGTTGGAAAGGAAAATGCCACCCAACCAGCAATCTGGTCCTTATCACAGCTGGTCCGTCTCAGTGCCCAAAAGTCAAGTTTCAATCAATTTAGTGTTGGATGCCTTTTCAGTTTCAGATAAACCAGATCCTTCAGTACTTAACACCTTTTAGAAAATATATGCAATTAAATATGATACATTGGATTTGTTTCAAAATACCTGACTTGCACTGGTATGCTTCCAAAGATAATTTCATTAGGGTTTTTCTTTCCACAACAGTACCTGGAACCAAATCCTTCCATTTCCTTCCTGTAAGTAGCTCCCACTGAAATCAGTGGAGCAACTTCAGAGGTACGGTCTGCTGAAGGTGTCTCTTTTCTTTCCACGGACCAGATTAACTGCTTTGCAGGCTAAATCTAGCCATGGAGTCATTGCCTGATCATCTCTGCTAAGAGATCAAAAAAGTATTATGTATTATATCCTTTTATGTTCTAGTCAGTGGCTTGAACTTGGCCCATGTGAGCAGTGGCTTGATGTCGTTCATGGGAGCAGTCCGTAGTTTGGAATTCTGGCAAAGCTTTTTCACAAGTGAATAGACTGTCCCAGGTAAAATCTGAATAAATGGTGTAGTTTTTTAATCTGAAATCTGGAATGGCAGTGAAAGGTTCTGTGATTGAAATGTATACCTCCCCACCTGCAGATGTGCTGGGTCTCACTATCACCAGTTGGAGCAAGCTGTCAAAATCCAGCCCTCGATTACAATATCTGGTGAAGAGATAAAGTTGTAACTATCATGTCCAGAAAGTTCCATTGATGTAAGGAACAACATTCCCAATGACCTCAAGAGGTGGATGAGCTGTCCTCTTGTGAATACAGGGATGGTGAAAGCATTAATGTAAAGACCAATATCATAGTGAGTTAAAGCCAACAGTGGTGGTACTTAACTGTTTTTAAAGGTTAGTTCAGGCAGGTGTTCCACCATTTCTGGTAGCATAACCAAGTTGAAATGCTCTCAGCAGAACAAAGCAGTTCTTCATCCCCACTGGGATGTAAAAGTTGCAGGAAAGAAATCATGTGAGTAGTAGGTAGATTTTTAAATATCAATTTTAAAATAGAAATGCATAGGAAAAAAATCATTATTTTGGCTGACTTATGCTGGAAGTTTCCATTTGGTTTTGGATTTGCACATACAAAAACATTTATTATTAACATTTTCAGAATATTCCATTGGTCCTCAATTTTTTGTGTGTGTCTGAATACCTCCCTGACTGCACAGTCTCCAGTGTAGCAGCATGGTAAAGACAGGCTATTTGTGACTAATTAACACCCATTTGCAAAACTGTTGGGGCCACCACCAAGGCACACAGAAAACTATATTCTACCTTATAGTTTGGAGAAAAGTGTCCAGTGTTGCTGAACAGTAGTAAATGCTTAGCTATGTATACACACGTAGTCACTGGTGTGGCATTAAGCTCTCATGGAGTATTTTCTCTGGTGGATACAATACTATGTGGAAATAATTGCAAGTTAAATATTTCATGTGCAATCACCTGATGAAAAAAGTCTAAATTTTCAATTGAAAAGCTTCAAATTTTCCCAAAACTTTACTTTTTTGTTGTTGTTGTTGGCAAAAAATTAAAGAAGTAGGAGAGTCGCAATCTGCTTGGGTTTTATCAGAAATTAGACTTTATAGAAATAATATCAGAAAAGAGTTTGAAAATCATTTGACATGTTAATTGAACAGTAGCAACAGGATCCAAGAAGGCAATCCAGCTTCATTGCATTATCACAGCTGATGTATTGGCCTTGCTTGAGAAAATGGGTATTTTTGGTTTTCTCTCCATTTTAGGTGTCTGCTTTAAGCATGGGTCATGCTGGCAGTTTCTGTGAAGTTGGTGCTTTTTCAAATTCAGAAAAACTGAGAGTTAATTTTTGATCTTTTTTTTCTGCTCACAGCATTATCTCCTTCTCAAGCATAGCCATCAGCAAATAATTTGCTGTTAAAGAAGATATTACTTTGGTTCCTCTCATAATGTGCTGCTTCTGTTCTTACTTTAACTTGAAAATGTAACTCTCATGCAGCAGCTCTTCCATGTGATTTTCCTCCTAATCTTTTTACATCTGCTCTTGCTCCACCCCAACACTCACTGCACACTGAAAGCATGGTATTGAGACAGCTTAAAGAAGACATATTTATCACATTTCTTCTGTCTATAAAATGTTTAATGCTCAATAAATGATGCTTTTCTAATCCAGTTTTTACATTCATTGAGAACCATGGCTCATCTCTCAGACATACATCTCATCGTGTTTTGAATTGGATTATTTAAGAAGCACTGACAAAATGCCTAAAAGCCTTTATTGGCATAGTATTACTTCTGTTAGAAATTGTATTTGCTTCCTGGGCCCTTTGGCTAATCCCAGTGGCAGAAAGGGTTACTGGAAGAAGGATGAACGGCAAAAATAGAGACTGGGGACCACACATCACACAGAGAGCAGGACCAACTCCTGAAGTGCTGGAGTAAAGGTTACCTGTTAAAAAGAGCTTTTATCAACAGGTTTTGTCAGAAGAGCTCATAGAGGATCCCAGTATTAATTTAAAGCAAATGTCCTATGAGTTTCCAGAAAAGAGTGGCAGAAGCACCACATTTTTCTGTCCACATAGGGAGTGACTTGTGAAGCAGCTCAGGGTTGCTTCCTGCTGCCTCATCAGGGCAAACTGAATTTTCAGTTTCTGAATGGGGACAACGCAGATTTTATGGCATGGCAGTTTCTCTGAAGACTTGAGTGCTGACTGTCTTTTCAGTATTGGCCTGAATCCATTAAACTGCACATGAATGCACAATACTAGAAATTTTCCACTGCAATCTATTCATTAAAACTGCAGTCTGTTCTATGGCTTGCTCACTGCAGAAAGATTGAAGTCAACAATTTCTTCTGTTGTGTTTTGGTCGATAAATCTGCTGGTCCAGATTAATTTCTGGTACAATTCCAAAGCTGCAATGTGGATGGATGTTATCTTTTATCTCGCTCCCAGAATTAAATTGTACTATCAAAAAGATGTGAAATCTTCAAAAGTACTTTGCTTAAGAGAGGGTGAAAATGTCATTGAACAAAGACAAATGGAGGAATTTTAATTTAAAATTTACTGCAGGTTTGCTGACAACTGGTTGTTACGCCGATCTATTCCAGGTTAAGTTTAGACAATAATCATAAATCAAAATTAAATACAAGATCAGTTAAATAAAGCTATTTAGAAACATTTATTTTTTAAGATACACTTTACAGGGCTTCCAGGCAATGCATGGACTGTTGACAACTGAATGATGACTTGGGCAGATGAAGAACTGGCAGTGAGTGAGAACTGCCTGAGTGAAGCACATCTCTATTCTTCTGTTTTATTACTGCGTTGCCTCTGGCTTCCAGACCCAGGGAGAGGCCAGCTGGAGCAGGCAGGCAAATTTACAGATGTTAACGTTTGCCTTTGGCATTTTCTTTCACCAAAGTTCGGAATATCATCTGCAGTCTTCTGAGGGCTGATGTACAGTTTGGAGGTGAAAGACAAAACTTACCTGAGCATCCAGGGTATAGATTTATAACCCGAGACATGGTGCTTTCTCATTTAAAAGTATAGTCTGATTATTATTGTTTTTCGTGAAGGGATGTGAAAACCACCATCTGCGTTGCCGTTGGGACGCGGCACAGTGCGACTGTCACCACTAGGTGGCACGAACCTGATGCAGCAGAAAGCGTCTGAAAAAATGCTGAAACGTGTGATGCTTTGCTGAACAGCTGCCATCCGGTAAGTGAGAAGACAAGCAGCACCGCGCTAGCCATCAGCACAGGACTCGGCTGCAAAGCCCACTTCATTCTGGAATGCACAACAGCCTTTTAGATAACAGGAGAGGGAGGATGTGTTTGGAACAGAACCACTGTGTTGCCTCTTCCTCCCGGGCAAAACGAAAATCCATTGCTAATGATCATTTTTTTTTCTGTATTTCTGCAGCCAAGTATTTAAAGCACACACTTTTTTATCCCACTTGAAGCTACAGTAATGTGGACAGCTAGGACCACACCATGAAAACAGCTAGCTGGCTGCTGTTGCCGTCCCATTCCCTCTGGCCATGGCCACGCTGCTCACTGGGTGCAACCTTGCTTTTAGACCTCAGGATTGTAAATTGAAGGGTCTGAGCAGTGCTTTGCCTCCAGGCCAGCGCCGACACTGCACTGCAGGTGTGGGCAGAGCCACTCTCATGGTGTCGTCTGAGCGGGATGTCAATCTGGAAGCCTCAGATCACTCTCCAAGTGGGTAGTAAAGACCCCAAGATACTTCCAGTTGAAGCAAGTGAGCCTCGAGGTTTCTTTAGGGATATACACTCTAATATACTGCTGATTTTTTGTTCAGATTTGCTAATACCTAATCCATTACTTAAAGCAGCATTTTTATATAATTATGGTAATTGATCCTTATTAAATACAGGAAAGCTGGCCTCGCTGTTTACAACATAGGGGGCTGATAGCTACAGAAATATGTTCTGGATAGTCTTACAACTCTTGGTTAAAGTGGAAAGCACTTTAAACAGGGAGAATATGTGCTTTAAATGTGGTATCATATATGCAGAAGGCTCTCAAAATAAAGCAAATGGAAGGTCCTTGTACTAAAGCACCTATGCTTTAAATGAGATTAAGTGCAGGATAAGATGACAATAAACAAAGGGTTGGATGAAAGGCTGGCAATGGTGAACAGTCAGATTTAATATGACCATATCTTATTTCCTCCTCACATTTTTTTAATACAGTAAATTTATTGTAATAGGATTTCTGGACAGCATTCACTTTGAAAGCCTGTGCAGAGATTAGCAATTGAAGATTGGCTGAAAAAAAATTGAGGCATGTCAAAGGATTTTAAGGGAGTCCGAGGTTGCAGGAAGCAAAAGATCAGAGACTACTTCTTTAAAAATTCTTTTAACAATTCCCATTTCTTAAACAGACAGCATGTTTAAATACATTACTCTTATATAAAAGTCCCTGAGTCATTCGTGTCAAATGTGAATTTGGTTTGGTTTCCTGGAAGTGTGATGCTACACTCAGACACTGTGGTGACGAAGGTTGTACACACTAAGCCAGTCAGAAACTGCGTGCAGGGCTAAGAGTTTCCTTACAGGAAACTTGAATTTTGGCAGAAAACAAAGTCAGTTCTCAATTTTGGCTAATGAGTTAAAAAAACGGGGAAATGTTCTTTTTTTGTACAACATAGAGGAAAGCGAACTATATCTGAGAAAATCTTCATCTTGACACTACCTGATTTTTCATTAGCACAAGTTTCAGGCAACAATTCTCAAACATCTCTAAAGCATATATTCTCACACTGTTAAGTCCCTTGCCCAAAAAGGACCGCAATTTACTTGCACTTGTCAATTATATGCTATTTAACTACACATGTATTCTGGATAGCACTTAGAAACACATGATAATAGAAGCCCTGAAGCTTGAAGCTTGCACAGGGGCAAAGCTTGCTTGGGGGTCTTTGCTTGGAGTGGGCTTTCTGCTCGGGCAGAGATGCTTCACCAGCCTTTTCCCCTCTTCTGTGGTCAGAGCTTCGTCCCACCCCATTTGCTTTGCAAGGGTCTGGGCTCTCAGTGCCATGCAGCAGTAACAGGGGCACAGCCAATGCAGGGGAACAGCCCAGGGAGCAAACCTTGAAACAGTATCTGCCAAGGCTGAGGGTGAATTACTGGGACTCAATATTTGCCAAATTAAAAAAAAAAAAAAAAGGTGCCTGCCAGCTCACATTAGGGACATTAGGGACGCACAATCCAAACTCTGCAAATTCAAAACATCCAGTGTTTACGGTCTTCCTTTCTATGGAGAGGATGAAATTTGGGCTGGTTCACAGACAATTGGTGTGTGCTATTTCAAAACACCAAAAGAGTAAGACCGGGGCACTCATCATTGGAGCTAGAGCCCCAAAGTGCAGCCCTGGACTTCCTCATAAAAATCTGCCCAGACCTTCATGTGCCCCCACCCAGAGTGCAAAAAAATACAACATATTTCTGCACAACTTTCCTGCACAAAACATCTTTTCCGTTAGTTCTGGACCTATTGCATTTGGATCTGTGTTACAATCAAAGAACCAATTTTGACCAAATCTTCCTGGGAGAATCTCCCTCCTTATTAGATCTTTTTTTCTAATGTCTGTTGCTTCTAAAAATATCTACAGAGATCAGCAACTGGAAATCTGTTGTCGTAGTAGCAGCAATTGAATTATTAGTATTTTATTTTCCTGAAGGAAAGTGTTTTCTTATGTCAAAACATTGCAGGATAGTACTGTCTGCAGTGCTACACAAAACATCTGTACTCATTTCCATTAACTGCTAGCACGCTGGATCAATATTCAAACGTGGTCATTTGTTCTCTGCGATACCACCGAGCATCTAAAAACTGTCTCTAAAAACTGGGTGGTTAATGTGAACCAGGCATTTTTAAATAGATCAGCCGGCCCACCCATGATTATAAGCCTGAACATAAGGGAGCATGTTTTACAAGGTCAATTCCAATTAAAGCTCCTCTCCCAACCCAAATATCTTTAATCTCCGAAGACTACTTGTATGCATCGTTTCACTTATGCAAGCCTGTTTTGTGATTACTTCCAATTGCTTCCCCTCCCACATAGCTTTCTCACCCTCATCCGCCACGGTTACGGATACACACGTAAAGATGAAACTGGCTTTAGTGTGCTACAGCTGCTTTGCTCAGATGCTTTTTTGTAGGGCAGCCTTCACAATGTGATTTAACCCTTGGGAACAAGCAGGCACATGGGGGAAGGGGAAAGAACTGCTCAGATGATGATGCTTAGTAGATCATATTCCTGCTATTTAGTTACTAGTTTTACTCTTTTACTCTACACTTTATGCACAAGCATAAAGTTGCAAAGATGCTAAAAAGAGCACAGGAGGGGTTTTTTGATAGCAGAAATAGTCTTGAATATGGACCAGAGTCAAAACTCCTGATCTAAACTGGAGGGAGGCTCAAATGTCAAGGGCAGATTTTGATCTTAATTCTCAGCATGGAAATCTGAAGTAGCTCCACATTTTGTCAAATGCAGTATTTTGCTGGAAACCTCACTGAGAGCACAGCTTGAATCAAAGTGTGTGTATTTGGTCTTCAATGTTTTGATTTGGGTTGCGAAAGAAACCCACTTGTGAACTCTGGCGCAATCCAGGACCGAGAACGGAAATTTGTTCCAGCCCACTTTAATTAAAAAATATGTTTTAGAAATGTTAATACTGCAAAGGTCAATCAGGACACAGACCATTGTAATATTTGAACAGAGTAGAAAGTAATCTTTCTCCAAACTCTACCAAAATATACTGATTTCTTTCTTATTTTTCAACAAGAGTAAGAAACTACGGGCTTCTGCAACTCTTTTATTCCAGGAAAGGGGAGTGATGCCATCTGATTCAATATTTGCTTCCCTGCCTTGCATCAGCCTGGTAGTACGAAGGGAAGAGGGAAACAGCCGGTCTCCTTAGCTGGCTGCCCTATCCCGAGAGACCCCCCGGCTGGCACTGAGGTGCCCCCAACCCCTCAGGAAGAGGAAAGGCGGGGACAGAGGTGGCTGAGCCTGCGGTGCTCATATCCCATCCCATCCCATCCCGCCCCAGCTGCTGTCCAGTCCGGTGGGACACCCGCTCCTTGGGAGAACAGAGCAGCCTTGGGGCTATAACCAGCTTTTCCGAGACATCTCTTCCCAGCTTGGGCGTGCCAGAAAATCGGGCCCAGTGGAGTTACACTAGTATGCATGAGAGCAAATGAGGGCCCTGGCTCTTTAGTTTCATTGTTCCGTGTTGATGATGCAATATGACTAATTTGCTAGGAATAATAGCGCTGCACTCAGATATGCTCCTCTCAGAAACAGCTTCCTCGCAGGGTCATTAAGGGTAACCTTTAAAAAACAAAAATGCATTTGCCTCAGCTCCTGAGAGCAGGATGACTCTTTAAAGCCACAGATACTCCTTTCAAACTATACCATCTTGCCGATGTAGTATATAAAATTATTAGGTGGCACCATGCTGCGTTTGAATGGTGGTGCTTTTCACAGAATCACAGAATGTCAGGGATTGGAAGGGACTTCGAAAGATCATCCAGTCCAATCCCCCTGCCAGAGCAGGAACACCCAGATGAGGTTACACAGGAGGCGTCCAGGCGGGTTTTGAATGTCTCCAGAGGAGGAGACTCAGCAACCTCCCTGAGCAGCCTGTTCCAGTGAATATCAATATCAACTTCAAGATAAAAGAAATTTCTTTGAACATGGAAATATTTTTGAGAATGCCTGAGAAATTTTCCATTGCCCTCATAACAGTTAACCTGTAAACTCTGCCTCACTGCTTCCCACCATATTTCAATTTGAAAAATGTATAAGGTCATTAGAAAACAAGAGATACTAGGAAAGATACCGTATTAAATTGGTATATTTATTACATATACCTACACAATTAATTTAGGTTTTGAGGAGAAAAAGAACAAAGATACATTTGAATGAAGCAATACAGTGCACATTTATCACCAAAGTTTGCTGCAGTGAGCACATATTTTCTACTTACAGAAAATCTCCCAGACAGATCTAAGTTTCACAGAACTTACTACAGTAAGTGGGTTAGCAGGCAAACTGTACCTGAAATGTTTTTCCCAATAAGCACACTTGATTGGAGACTATGTCTGTGCTTACTACGTTCTGCAGGAGCTGCTGATGTTCTGAGGAGTCAGGAGTTATACCTGTTTTGACTAAGGTAGACCTTTGGAGCAGCTGTTGTATTGATCAGATTTCTAGGACACACATCACTGTAGAGTCCAAGTCACCTTAGGCAGCATATTTCAGAGCTATGTATAAAGAATATTGATTTTTGGATGCCTATTTCTAAACGGAGAAAATGCAGCATCTGCATCTTTCTTCTCCCTGAACTTGCACCTGGTATTTCCAATTCCTCCTGTGCAGATTGGCTGTGAACCACTTTCTTGTATCATCCCCTCTGCATGTTTCTAATACCTAAACCCACTGAAGTCAACAGCAGCCATCTTCATGTGGACAAAATCACACCTTGAAGACATAGATTAAGACCGAGGTGAAGGAGAGAGGCGTACAAAGTTTCTGCTTCATGGTTTCACACTGAAAGCCCCTTTCTGCTATTAAACTATATAAAGTGCCTTGTCCAGATAAAAATATTTTGGAAGAAGCCATGCTGTTGCAAAGGATCGGGCAGCAAACATCTGTCCTTTACCCCTTACTCCTACCAGCTCATTCTTAACTGATTCCCAAATTAGGAAGTGGGGCATCATCATAGAAGTAGAGAACACACTGAAACAAAATCATTGTCCTGTGAGAAGAACGATGTCTCACAGCCCAATCACTTAGATCCCAAGGCAGAACCAATGGTTACGCTATTCTTGGTACCCTCGTCACCTTGGCCACCAATGTTCAAGAAGGCCTGCCTGACAATTATTTTCTTCACACATTTTTGCAAGTGCAACTTGCAAGTGCAGTGAAAAACATGACCACAGAATACGTTTAGGCTTAAATTAGCAATAACTGTTGTGGAGTGGAGACTGTTGTTTCGTGATGGTGCTCAGTGATTCTTGTGAACTAAGTTGATCCATGCAGGGAGCAAACATTGGACATGGCCATGTGTAACACACTGTGCTCTATTTCTTAAGGCAACACATGCATGGCCAGACTCTCTAATAAGTTCAAAGAGAAGGCCTAGCTCACCTCACAGAGCCATATAGTATATTTAAACTTACATCTCAACTTTTTACCCAGTGTTGAGAACTTTAGACAGGCTGCTCTTGGAAGCTACACTGATAAATGCAGGGAACTTGCATTAAGATCTTGGCCTCCAGTAACACTGGAGTTAGACGATGTATGACTAAGTCAAGTAATTATGAAGAGAGAAAGAGTTTATACTAATTGATTGGTTCTGTTCTCTACTAATGTAGGGAGCTCATCCACTATGCTTTAGCTAGATATATAGAAGGTTTTAAAAGTGCCTTGGGCATTAGGAGCTAATATGAAATATATTGCAACATAAAGGTCTTTCAGAAAATCTAGCCCTATTTATTACAGTGACATTAGGAAGTCAACAAGGATCATTTTGTGAGCAAAAGGTGCAGAATTTCACCCAGCTTTTGATCTACTGCCTGAATGGATCTATGTAATTGCTGCTGCATTTATTTCTGTTTGTAACTAGAAGTAAGTTGCTTTCTATGGAAATTTTAATTGTGCTTTGTGTATTATTTACATGTGTTGAAAGAAGCATTGATGTACGATAGGAGCCAGTGTAAGACTGTAGCAGGGGAAAGATATTCAAACACATACACGCTGAACTCATTAGCTAAATTTATCTTGTATTATTTTTAGTAAAAGTCCAGATGACTGTGTATCCCCATTACATCTCCCTGGGCTTGTAAATGATCTATTTGTAAAAATAATTAAAAAAATAAAAAACTTAATACAAATTTATCGAATTATCTTTCAGAAACAAGTTTCATCCACAATCTAGCACAACACTGAGGAGTCACAGAGGCTGCCTCTGTAGCTCAGTGGCTGCAGCCGTAGGAAGACTCACATCAAATCCCATCTGCAGCCAGCATGTCCTGCCTCCCCAGCTGAGTGCCCTTAATTAAGGCACGGTTATTATGTGCATAAGGGAATCTCTGCAGTAGAGGAGGCGGTGCAGTAAAATAAGTTGAAACCTGGTGTCTTGCTGGTCTCCAGCAGAGGAGGTGTGGAGTCAAGCATCCTCAGGCAGTGGAAGACATCCAGCTGGATTCAACACAGCTTAGGCGTGTTTGTCTCCAAGAGAAAGAGAGGCAGCAGAGATCAGGCAGCAAGAAATCCTGAGCAGAGACACTTGTACCGCAGAGTCCCTTAGGAGGACAGACTCCCTACTCACAGTGGCTTTTGTAGCTCCCCTGGCCAGGTACCTTATTGTTCCCTAGCTTCATGAAGAGCTGTGGCTCAGAGCTGTGGCTCTAGGAGGTAACAGCTGATAACTTACAGAGCATTTCACCTTGGCCCGTAGCAGGGATTTTTCCATACTGCAGTGAAAGTCAAAACTCAGTTCTAATGAGAACACCATTAATATCTACCCTGACTTCCCAGCTGAGCAAAGTCCTCTGCACCAGTGCTTGCTCCACCCCAGGATCACACTTCAATGGTCCTCTTCCCCACTGCTCCAGCGTGAAGCACCTTCAGGATGCCGGCAAGCCATCATCTTCTTCCAGCGCCCTTTCCTCTTCTCAGATGCTGTTTGCTGTATGTCATTCAAAACCGAAACAGGCAACGAGAGCACCCTGGCTAATTATGCTCTACCCCACTGCCTCCTGACATCTTTCCTCTTGGAAAACAATGAGATACTGGGGAAACTAGGACCTTCTGGGGGAGTTATACAACAATTATATCTATTTCAGGATCATTCAGGCACACCTCATTGCTTTTGGTGTACCATTGATTTTGCTGCAATTAAATCCAGGAGGTTTCAGACTTGGCTGAAATGTCAAATATCAATTAAAAGAAAAAATCTCAGACATTCACAAAATGGATGCTTCCTGGAGATGCTTTAGCAACACTTCACCCCTCTCCCACTTTTTGATCGCCAGCTCAAATAAACTTCAAACAGGAATCTTCCTCTGATACTGTCAAAATCTTGGCCAAAATGGCTGGAAATCATTAATACTTCAACCTTCCCAGCTAAATATATACACATATAGTGAAGGAGAGGTAGGTACCTGGTGCCAGTGCAGGTCAAGGACAACACAGAAATGAGAAAAATAGTGCTATCCTATGGGAACTTCACCACTGCAAGGTGAAGCTAAAATACGTAATGGGAGATGTTTCTCAGGAGTCAGACAAGTTTTGACACAGAGAAAAACATAAGATAGTGGTAATGATGCATTTCTGTCCCTCCTGACTAGAACTGGTGTCCCATGTGAACAGCCCCCTCTGGACCAGCTGTGTTGACTGGGGCTTGTCTGTGGACCTAATGCAAAAGGTTGTGTTGCCTGGTGTTAAAGCCAAGTTCTGGGCTGGCTTAGGTGTTAAAGCCAAGCTCTGTTTCTCATAGCCCTGTTTCCACCCCCCTGACTTTCCTGTGTTGGAGAGATGTCACCCAGATCCTTCCCTGGGAATCAGATCCGTTTATTCTGTTTACTTAACCAAGATGAGCTCATTACACCAATACCACTATCATGTTCATACAGGAAAATTTGTGTTTGTTTCCAGTGCACATGTGCTACAAATCCCTACTGCATCTTGCCCACATCCTAGGAACAGCTTCCCTTCCCTCCTCTGCTCCTGAAGTGGAGAAGGGGAGAGAGAAACAGCATTTTCATAAAGCACATGATAAACATCACTGATTACGCTTGAGAGATCTAGAGAGTGAACATTTAAAATATGGTGCTCATTTTGTTAGACAATGTTTGAAAACATTCTAGATGGGGATTAATGAAAACCACTAGGTTACTAGTTATGTTTATTGTTTTCTCATTTAATTAGGGATTTAGCTCTATGTTCAGTGTCAACAGAGCCAGCAAATATTTAAATGAGATTGGGATACTCATTTCTTCATTGCTTTGCTCTTGGGGGAGGGGCCACTTTGCTCTCTGTCTCTCCATTTAATATTTTATTATAAAGCAACAAAGTGAAGTTTTTTCCATCACCCACATCTGTGTGTTGAGCAGGGGGGTGAAAGCAAGGCGACAAACACTACTTAGGAGGCTGGAACACCTTGTCTCTGCAGTATATGGGAACACAGCTGGATTATGTCAAACTGATGCCCTAGGCAAAATACAAGACAGAGGTCCCTGAGGCTTTCTCTGTTCCCCCAAGGACATGCCGTGTCTCTGCCGTTACATGGAGCCGCAGTGACAGGGGAGTTTGCTTCTCTGGCAGGCAGCGACTTGCCTTCTGGCCACTCCTGGCACCGTGCTAGAAGCCACGGGGTCGTCCCACAGCATTTTCCTGCACCTGGGTGGGGTGGCCTGAGATGGCACACTCCTCCAGCAACACCTTCCAGCTGGGGTGCAGTCGCTCTTGGCTTCTAGATTTTGCACTCTAATCTTGCCCCTCGGGCTAGTCTTCCAGGTGCTGGCAGGCTCAGGCATCACTGCATCCATTACACAGCCATCACCATTCAAAGGTTTTCCTCTGAACCATGAGATCTAGAAATACATATAAGCTTATGTTCCAATGCAGTCACACAGCTCCCAGACACAGACACCAAGGCTCATGCTTAATGTACAGCTGCTACAACCACACCTAGCACAGGGTGGGTTGGGAGCATTTGCTGTGGACCCATTTCACAGAGGATGAGATGTACCCCAGGCATGAACAGAAGGTACAGACAGCAGCACTGCCAGACCATTGCACGGCTGGGCTTTCTTCCTTCATGCCAGCATTCCCCTGGCACGCTGAAAGATTGGGAATGGAAGACTGCTTCAAACGTAAAGGTAGCATCCATTTGTATTTAATAGCTAGCATTGATTTCCAATTTCATATCTGCTGAACAGTAGCCACTGGCCACATTAAAATTCATCATCTTCTTCACTGCACCTTCCAATTCAGACTCTACCACCACCCTTAATGAATCAATCCGTGTCAGCATACAATGCATATGCTTTTAAACTATTCCTGGTGACTTATGAAGTGAATTCAGCTGAAATCTGAACAGCCTGATTTTAGTTCTTGGGGCTACAAGGAAGATTTAAATATAAAACACTCAAGCAGTTAAAATGACATGTTCAATCTGTATTGAAAAACTTAGTATTGGACTACTCTCTGTCCTTAAACCACACATGTTTAATGCATGATAGTAGTGTTTATCCATCATCATGAAGGTTTACTGCACCTTAAGACAACACGGAAAACACCAGATCAGCTGTGGGTTTTTTTGCTGGTATTGAAGCACAACTCTCTGCATGTCTCACCCTGTGCACACCATGAGCACGCACCAGCACAATCTTCCTGGGTGCTGGGTATTTCAGAAGGAGGGAGTATCCTAGTTTTTGTACTTCAACCAAAAAGGGGACATGAGTATTTAATTTTGTGGCTTTGTAGCCAGTCATGTGATTTGTTCCTTTGTGAGAGGGTTGCAGAACCTGCTGTCCAGTGGCCTTGCTGGTAATGCCAGTGGAAACGCTGGAAATGTCAGTAGTGGAGAGGAGGGAGACCTGAGGCTTTTCCAGCCTGCAAACAAAAACGTGGCATCTTCAGCCCAGGGATCAATACAGGCTGCTGCTGGCTTTGTTTCACACGACCTGGAGCCACCCCGCTTTTTTCACCTTATTACAACACACAGCAGTGAAGCGCATGTTAATTCGTGGTCTCCTCTAAGGCCTGTGCAGCACTGTGTAAGGAAGAAGCACAAATCTTCAGTGAAAAGGCTGGTGAAACACTCGGACAACTGACAGCAGCAAACTCGCATCATTGCTCAGTGCCAGGTTCAAATGGAGTTTTTCTTTGGGGAAGGGCAGCTCTGCTTGTATCATGTTCTACTTCAAGAGATTACTTCTCTCTAGACCTAATGTTAGCAAAGCGAGTCCAGAGATATTACTCATCAATTAAAAATTCAAGAAAAATAAGCTGTCATTACCATAATCCTTCATACTGGGAAACGTGGAGTTGAGAGCTTTACCATTCCGGCCCCTGACAAAAGCCCCAAAGACTGCCGGCTGTGGTGTTAATTGATTGGTGTCATTTATAAGTAATCTAACAATCCTGAATAATTTATTTTGCAGTGACATATGCTGAGAATATACAGCTGCACAGATATGTGCACAGCTTTGGAAGAAATGGTGCTAAAAAGGGTGTGAGGCAAAGATTAAGATTCAGTGATCTCCTTAGGAGCACTTTCTCATGTGCTTTGCTTTCCAGCACTTTTATTATGGCAGAAGTATATAGATCTGACCATAGGAGTGTATAGATCTGGGTGGTCAAGACATACAGGCTCGATATTCTCTTTCGCAGCAGATTACCCGTAATGAATTTTAAAAGCAAGGAAGGTGGATGCCGAGCAGGAAATGTGCAGCACTGAAGACAGCCTTGCCGAACCACAATAAAAATTGACTGCCGTGTTTCCACAGTGAGGATGCTGATGATGGGAAAAAGTCTAATGATTTAATCTCTCGACAGCCAAAACGGAATGAAAATTCCTGCCGTTGAGTGACTGCGTAGCAGGTTTTCCAGGGGTCACCTCGTGGGGAGTGACTCTCATTAATCTGCATTGTTTTTACATCTGCATGAATAGCCCCAGCTGATACGCTTTGAAATCTAGAGGAACCACCCCGGAGAGCCAGAAAGACCGAAGATGCTGGTACTCAAAGCCAAATATCTTCCCATATGGATGCAGAAATGAAAAGTTCGTGTGAGTCCTTGTTTGCTCAGGCAAAGCTGCTGCTGAAGTTGATGGCTGATGACCTGGGCCTGTTTCAAGTCCACGTCACCCCTCGCTCAGGGTGAATCGCACCCCCACAGGCCAAACCCCGCTCCTTTTCCATTCTCTGAAGTGCAGAAATCTTTCCCTTAAATTCCATTTTACTGGAACAATTAACTGCATTGCTGGGAGCTGCTTTGAAAAATGTTCATGTGCATTGTAACTGAAAAGCTTAATCCCATGCAAGTTTGTAGAAGAACATGGAAATCAACCCCAAAACATGCATGATAAAAGGACAACCTGCTTATAGCATTACTTCTGTACTGTCATATCAAATTTTAAAAGTAGAGAATTATATTCTCGAGACCTGATTCATATGGCTAGCTTAAAACTGTATTGGTACAAAATATTTGTATTCTACCAAGTGTTGCAGAGCACAGTATTTCTTTCAGATCATTAGTTTTTGAAGTGAAGTGATCGTGTGGAAATCCTAACTTTCATTTAACAAAGTTTTTAGTTCTTCAATCTGCTCCTGGAGCGGAGCCTAAAAATACAACCAAGTATAGCTAAATGCCTCAGAAACTAGAATGGCAGGAAAAGAAAAAAAAAAGGCATGGAAACCTTAGTTTTAAAACTTCTTTTTTTTCTTTCTCTCCCAACTTTGACCTTGTTTTGAGGCCTGGAGGGTGATCCTTCTAACCCTGAGGGCAATGAGCTCTGTCTTCTCCGTGGGACTTTTCCATCTGCACGGCATTTCCAGAGCTGTGCTGGTTTGAGGGGAATGCCGGCTGCAGGCAGCAGATCCCATCTTGCTCCAGAGAAGTCAACAGCAGAGCTCTCCCTGACTTCAGTCAATGCTGGATAGAATCCAAAGAGAGCAAGGGCAGGAGGGAATATACTTGTTTTCATTATTCATGCCGGTTGTGTAAACAGCGCTCACTTCTGACAGAGAAATATGTGGCTTTATTTCTATCATTTTTAGAAAAAGTGTTTACCAAGAAAATAATCATTACTATGCACTGATTGCTCATTTTTTCCATCATTCTACACGTCAGAGCATGCATTGGTACAAATACAAGTGATCTGGTTAAGTGTTTTAATACACAGGGGAGTAAATTGTTTGGGATGAAAGAAATTCATTATCCCCAGTTTGCAGCGCTGAAAGTCTGGCTGTTTTAATGTTACTGCCGAGTAAAAAATTTAAAAGTGCGTGCTGCGACAAGCTGAATACGTCGTTAGATTTTATTCTAGTACAGTAAGCATATTAATCAGCTTATTGTTCATTCTTTCAGTAATGCTGAACCCCAACACAGCTAGTAGGATAACTAAAGGTAATCAGCCAAAGAATAGCCAATTTTCCCTAGATTCTTTTCTCATTAATTTAGTTCACAATGGGGAAAACTCCTGGTTCCCTCCTGAAGGAGGGACGGGGAAAGCCTAAGTGGTAAAAACAGAATATCTTGAGAGGTCACACATAAATCCAAGAGATAATGTGTTTGCACAGGGATGTGGGAGGGTGTATCGGGCTGCGGACTGCAGCAGCGTGTGTGCTCCCACTCCAGGCGATGCAGATTAGAGCTTCTCCTCCCCCTGCAAACAGAGGGCTCCTGTACACAGCAAACACAGCCAGGCCTTACACAGAGCTCTACTATCTGGACAAGAGATTCTGTGATAAAATTAAATGACTTCCTCAACCAGGCTTTCAAATCAGCGTATTCCTACAGGACCTTTATTTTTGTCCATACTCCCCTCCAGATTGTGCGTGGTAAAGGAGAGGACTCATTTATTTACTTACTTGTTTGTATTTCACCCCTACTTCGGCAGAATTTCATGATTCATAATGCTCACCTTGCACTGTCTGAAGCAATGTATACCGTGGGAGTAACATCTTGGGAAATTAAATGTTTCCCACCCAGGCTTTTGTATAGGGCTGCTGCCAGACCCCCCTCTGAGGCCTGAGGTCAAGACATTAAAGAGAAATCATTTCCAATTCATTGAAAAGCCTTGTGGGGTGGGATGGCCCACAGTTCAGCATAGAGCTCTCTTGATAAAGTTAGGTTCGCAAGTGCTGAGTTAGTTAGTTTCAAAAGAAATGACCTAGGATTTTTTTTAACGAGACTCAGTCTGATGTTTTTTTGACAATATAGCTAGACTATATGGCTATAAAGCTACAGCATCGCTGTGCATGACATGCACTAGAGATGAGACATAAACTGTAGAAGACCCCTATAAGGTTTTTGACTGCCTTGGAAAAGCTATACGCCCCATAAAAAAGGCCCGGACTAAGTGCCCCCTCCAGCTCTCTGCCTTGCCCTCTGCCAAAACGTGCCGCCTCTGCAACAGAGGCGGTTGGGAACAAACCTGTGCCCACACTGCAGTGCTGGGAGCTGAAGCAGCGGGAGGGAGACTCGCTCCCTGCTGACTGCAGCTGACAGCAGCTCCGAGGGGACTGCGGTGGCAGCGGGGAGCGGGAGCAGCCCCGAGGGGACTGCGGTGGCAGCGGGGAGCGGGAGCAGCCCCGAGGGGACTGCGGTGGCAGCGGGGAGCGGGAACCCCTGCCAAGCAGCAGAGCTGGCTGCAGCACCACGTCACGGCTCCTGGCCACCAGCATCGGCCCTGCACTGGAGGTAACTGCTCGTGTAGCTGGGGAGGGTCTGCCAGCACCTCAGCTGCCCCAGTTTGCAGGATGGCATGTAGTGCAAACCGTAGATTTAAATTAGCAGCATCACATCCACAGAAGCACCCGCAGCACCAAGCACGCTTTGCTGCCCTTCCTGAGCCGCTGTCCTGCCTGGCTTCTCAGGCTCACCCCGGCTTGAGCTGAGCCCAGGCACAGGCAGATCTGGAGGAGCAAAAACTCAGCACCCTACAGATGTTCCCAGGCAGCCCACAGCTACAACTTTCTGTTTAAGCAGACCCTGCATTTAATAGGTAGTTCAGTCATGCTGCCAGGAGCTCAGCATCACCCTGAGTCAAGCCCTTCCCTGCCTCACAGCAGAGCTCTGCACAGGTGCCTTAGCCCTGCAGCTGGAGGGACCTCAGCAAGGGTGCTGCAAGGACCTGAGGTCGCTACATATTCATGGTGTTTTCTTGTGCTGCTTCAGAGCCACTGCCGGTATTGCTGCCTGGCCCTGCACTGGGCTGTCTATTCATGGCAGGGGGGTCAGACTTCGGGAGAGGGACTGAGGGGCTAGACAGAGAATGTGTATCTCACCAGTATTTTAGCCTCACACCGCTTTCACTCCTTTTCTAACTCAAGGGACTGTTTTGCACTTGCACAGTAAATGGTAATAAAACGAATGGAGTGAAAAGCCATTAACTTGGATGTCTTATGTCTCAGTTTTTGGGTGCCTAGGCAGAG
The DNA here is from genome assembly GCF_036013445.1 of Caloenas nicobarica. Lineage (NCBI taxonomy): Eukaryota > Metazoa > Chordata > Aves > Columbiformes > Columbidae > Caloenas > Caloenas nicobarica. Next base: position 38,556,614 of record NC_088245.1, read on the forward strand.
ATGCTGAACTGTGCCTGATCAGTAACAGCCGGGAGCTGGTGCCGTTCCAACGAGCATCCGTGGAGAAGTAGCACCTCACAAACCCTACTTGGGAAAACAGGCAAACTGCTCAAATTGAGGACCAAAATGTAGAGGCACCCAAAGCCAGTGATGACAGTAAATTGAAGGAGACTGTGTCTGTTGAGTTCTGCACTGATGCTAAGCTCAGTACTTTGCGATCCACTCAAGGTTACAGAAATTGTTGTCATCATCTGTCTCACTACTGCTAGTGTTAAGGTCCTTGGTTATATTTAAGTAGAAAGCCTAAAAATCAACAGGCGCAGAAGTGCTTCGCATTTATGCCTCAGACAGACCTCCTTTCTCAGGCCTGTCCTGAGAAACTGGGTTTGGGCTAGCGGGGCCAGAGGATGAAGGGTGTCCTTTCTCTGCTGCTGCTGTATGTTGTCTACACTCTGTCTGCTTCTTGTCTGGGTACTGAAAAGTGCAGCAACCTCTGTAATTTTGGTGCCCTGACCTGATACCACCGGCAGTTTTATCTCTAACCCATTGTCCCAAAGGCTTTGGCATTTCCCATTGCCAAAGGTTCACATTCGTCTCCTCTCCCCTCCAGCTGGAGAGAAGGGTGCAGGATTTGCTCCTTCATGAACTAAAAAAATGAAGAGTCAAAAGTGCAGCACCTGGTTGCTCCCTCAGTGCGGCATGGACCCGAGATTAAATGGTTTCACACTGCAGAGCCATGTGGCCCTGCTTCAGCCAGGACTGTAGCCCTGGCCCTTATCAGGTATTGACTATCTAGGAGGACAATAGCACAAGGAATTTAGTTTGCTCAAGTAATGATCGACTTTATTATAGAGCAACTGTACCATACCAAACATGTTTAATAATTAAGCAATGAGATATGGCAAGAGGCAAATTCCAGCACAATTTTTGCATGCTTTGGATTGTATGATAAGGCCAAACGCCAAGGAATTTTCATCAGAGGATCAAACTATTTTGCATTTGAATCACCTATTCTGCCTAGTTTTCTGCACTCTGTAGCACAACAGTGATATTCTGTCATAAATATTGTAACCTTAAAATTTCTTACGGCCGGAGACCTTGGAATCTATTCTCCCAATGATATATGTGTATCACTGGCATGCAGAATGGTGGAATACACCCCTTGGTCCATTATTAAGTCTGGAATTGATTTTCAGACCTCAGTTAACAGGTCTGAAAAACAGGTTTGCTGATGGAATTGCTGACAGATTAACTACATCAATGCAAGGGACATCAACCTCAGTGCCACAGTTGCTAACTCTCAAATATTTCTCCTTATGCCATGAAAAAGAGGAGAAGAACTTGAGATTTCAAGACAATGCTCGTTCTTATCTGCCACAAGTTTGATATTAGTTCTATTTACTTGACACTTGTCTCTCTCCTTCAGAACTTGAGTACATTATTGTGAAATGCAATAATTTCCACAGAAACGTCACACTAATGAAGCATCAACTTTGAGACTTTGATCTTATAAAAGTCAGGTAAAGTCAGAATGAGGATTCTCACAATAAATTTACAACAAGCTCCTTGTGGTATGTTTTGCAAGGACTTTCTTTACGCAAAGAACATAATACCAGGCAGCGTGACGTGCTGTACAGCAAATATTTATTTTTGAGATAAGCATGGGGGCTTGAAAGGTCTAATGAACTAATTGAAATAAATAAGGCTCTGCTGGAATTCAGGGCCGGATGTGTGTGGCGGTGGTGGGGAAGCTGCCCAGCTGCTCTGACACTCCTTCTCTCAAGACCAAACTGCTAGTGGGCAAGTTACTGTAGCTTTAGGCTGTTGACCCCTCCACAGCTCTGCTCTAGGTAATCCAAACCCACAGGAATTATATAAGCCATTGCTGGCATTAATAGGCATGAGACAGTAATATTCAAGAGAGTGCCTACTTGATCAGGCCTATTAAAAGTAGAGACCTGCTCTTTGTAACGGCCAGAACATGTTGTTCAAAGGAAAAAGAGCAAACTCAAAAATTAGATGTTGAATATTCTGTAATACAGTTGTATATATCTGTAATGTCCGTTAGAGACACCAAAAATGTAATTGTGATTCCTGCCTTAAAAAGCTTCCGCTTCAGCAGCAACCTGAAGTTCAGGGTGTGGTGGTGACCAAGCCCACAGACAACCTCATCTCCAGGCAGAGGGCCATCGCGCATGGACTGGCCCTGGCCGTGTGGTAGGGAGGTGGACACAGACCAAGCAGGTAAATGCTGGATGGTCACCACTGTCACCTCAGAGCTGCTCTTAAACATAGCGTAGATTAAGATCTAATTACAAATACAGAGAGGAAAGGGTGAGGAAATAAGCTGTCGATTAAGACGTGATCATCTGGCTGCGTGGTTAGGTATTTGCACATCTTCCTGTGTGCTCAGCCAGATGTGTGTGTACAACATCTGGAATTAGGAGGGGAGAGTACAGCTGGGACACAGTCCTTTCCTGATTCCTGCAGATAATCAGCTTTTACCCTGAGGCACTACACTTTGCTAACCATCTTCTTCAAATTCAATTTTAAATGGACTTAGAGATCATACTGTAACACTGGCTGGGCAGTACAGCATGTAAATACATAAACTCAAGGTATGACCTGTACGTTACAACGCATTTCAGACACGGGGAAAGTGCAGAAGGAAATCTGTCATATTAAAAAACAACAGCATTCTTTATATGTGGCTATTATTTTTATTAGATTAGATATCTAGATTTTTACCATTTTCCTGAAGAAGTAAGGGCTGTTTCACAGAAGCTTCAGGGAAATGGCTGCATTTTAATACAGTCTAATTGACTTTTATGGTTATCTCTGAGGAGTCCTGGTCATAAAAGCTAATTAAATTATCTGATCTACATATTCAAGAACCATTCTATTTCTCACCCTTGGAAAAAAAAAAAAAAAAGGATGTTCATACTCATGATTAGGACACGTTACAATACCCCTCTTCGTGCAGTTCGATTTGCTCAACATTGCAGGATATATTTAACCTTCCTGAACAAGTGACTGTCCTTACTAGTTTTAAAAACATTGGTTATGTTATTTCAGATCTCTTATTCTGGAAATATGTAGAAAGATCTATATACTCAATTTACTATTCTACATACATTCATCTAAAAATTCTCTAGAGAAAAGGTAAAAAAAAAAAAGAGAGAGAAGCCAGAAGTAAATCATCTGAATCTGCATGACGGGGACTTCATAAAGTAGACTTTCTGCATTTTCTTCATTCTCTTTCTTTTTTTAGGTGCCTGGTTTTTGTTTCTATTTTTCAATTCCGTGCACCTTGTAAGAGATTCTGACTTTGTTGTAATAACAGTTTAACAGCATGCCAACTCCGATACTGTAAAAAACAATGTTGCTATTTTTTTAATCTGAACTCCCATTATTTTCCTGTATTTATTGCCTGAACAGTGCCAGATTTCCAAGTGCCAGACAAATCAGACATGTGCCAAGTAAGATTTTATGAAGCAGACAATATTTCTGAAAGTCTTTGTTGAAGTCTAGCTCTATCTTTCAGCACCTAAATACCTTTCAAAACGCAGCCTAAGGCAGTAGGCAAAATTCCTACTTAGAATTATGGCCATTTGCTCTGACAAAAACTGCAGAAACCAGTTCCTTTAGAGTTAGTATCAAAATATTTCACCCAAGCCTTCTGACACAATGCACTATACAAATCTCTGTCCAGATGCCTTAATCCAGCTAACACATTGCACACTAAATAATTACTGAGAATTGCCCAGCAGCAGCTCAGAGTCCAGCCGGCTCCCTCACACTCGCACCCACCCTGTGAGGGGGTATGAAATGTTCTGGACACCAGCAGTGAAGTGGTAACATTCCCCTTTTGCTCTTCTATTATGGATTGACAGAACAGCTCTGACTATCCCTTTCACTCTCTACCTGCCCGTCCCTCTTCCTCTCAACTTCTTTGGCTCCAAGTATCCTGGGGACAGCTAGGGACATCTGGTTTGTAGCTCAGAACTACCTGGCAATACAGCAGACACATATTGTCATCTCTACCACTTCTCCTTACTGCTGACCCACTCTTTTTTCCCAGCTGCGACGAGTTTTTAAAACACCTATAACGTGATCTTAAAGAAGTTCGTTCACTAAACATTAAGTGGTAGAGGAAGACATAAAGGAACTAATGCAACTGGCACCTGTAATTATTAGCACCAGGAAATCCCTCTGAGAAGACCCTCAGTACTGGGAGAGTTTGTAAGAAACATGAACTAAAGGTCAATTCCAACTGGAAAAAAAAGAAAATGAGGAGCTGATCTGTCAGAAAAACTTACCTTTTTCTGCAAAGCAATACCTAAAATTACTGGAGTTTGGCAAAATGCCACGAACTTCCAGAGGAAAACATGCAAAGAAAAGGAGGTCGGACTTCATGCTAATTTAACCAAATTGTGAAAGGGAGTGGTGAGGGACTTACTCTGTAAGGTCATACTGAGCAACAGGAGCCACTTCATTATGTCAGGAGCTGTTAACCAGCTATTAGCCACATCAGGCAGAAGAGCTGGAGGTCTCTGTTTCCTCAGTGAGGACAGACTGGTAACAAAGCTTCATTGTGCTGGTGCCTGGTAGTCCTGTGTTGCGTGATGGAGAGGTTTCAATGCCAAGCTACTGGCTAAGAATCAGATTGCAAAAGAGGAAATCCCTTTGGGGAGAGAGCCTGTACAAAGCAAGAGCATTGTGAAACAAAGAATAAGGGCTTCCATTGAAACAGGCACCTTTTGCATTCTCATCGGCATGGATGTATGGCACCTCAGTGAAACAGAGCCACGTGCTGTGCATTGCTTTTTCAACTCTGAATTACACAAAATTCAGGGTCCTGTGCATTGTCTGAGAAATCAGTGGTGAAACCAGAGATTCACAGATGCAAGAGTTCTCTGTTTGCAAAGATCCTACCCATCAATGCTTTCCTGAGCACAGCTGCAATCAAGCAGGGGATTTGTGGTCCCATGCTTCTGTCCAGGACTTCTCCAGCATGCTGCATGGGCCAGCACCTCCTTGGGGGCCAGGAGGTGCAGGGGCTCACCCCAGGAAGGAAGTAGGGAAGCCGGGTTTAACCAGGAGTCCAGATCATCAGGCATGGTGAGGTGTGTACAAGGTAAAGCCAGGGAGTCAGTCCAAAGGCCGGGATCAAGGGCATCCACAGCTGGGCACAGCTTTTGTGGCACCCCAGCATCACAGCTCAGATGGAGGTCTAAAGGCCTGGGCTGAAACGGGGCTCATAGGTAGAGGTTTGGTCTCTGGTGAGGCTAGACAGGGCCGGTGAGGCTATTAGTGTACCCAAAACCCTGAAATGCTCATTCAGGAAACCTTGCTTACTCAGCTGCTTCTAAAGATCCAGGGATTTTCCCTGTGGTCTTCACACCTTTCGTGCCTTTCCAGGATATCTGTGGTTTTTCTTGCTGCATTCCCTGTGTGCACACAGAGCCACAACTCAGGTTATCTCCTCTGCTGTCATCTTGCATCGGCATCCCCTTAGGCGTTCCTGCTCCAGCTCCACTACGACAGTGGTAGGGGCAGAGTTCTCTCCTGTTCCAGATGAGCTGGTGGCTTTTTTATGTGTATCCTGAAGCAAAAGCAGCTGATACGCTCACAAAGTTTAACCCAATCCAGAAAAATATTATGAATAGCAGGGACCAGGGAGTCTCAGGTATGGTTGTATTTCTATTTGCTTAACACCAAAACCCTCAGGTGCTAATAAATAGTAACATTTCAAGGGGCAGGTTTCAGTGGTGAGTTTGTGCACGTACAAAGAAAAGATATCAGCTCTGCAAGGGGTCTGGTAATCTGGAATGTCTTTGTTTTAACCTGGGAAACCTGACTCCCCAGCCTCATGCTTGGCAGGGCCGGGCTGCAGGTGCTGCTGACAGCCGCAGCAGCGTGCACGATGCCTCTCCAGTGATTCCCAGTGGCCTGACCAGGCAGATCAATAAATATGGCTGATACATTTTAATTGAGTAGTTTCATGGACCTTGCTCGTTGATGGATTGCCAGGGTAGAGATTCACAACTTTTCTTATTAAAAATGTCTGAAACTGTTTGCCACCACTGCCACAACTCAGGAGGAAACTGCCCGAGTTGGACTTTTTTCTTTTTAGCAAAGCCGCTCATCTGCATGTGTTTCATCTAAGGACAGTTATACTGAATTAACGTGCAGGATCTGATAAGCAGGGCAGACGATAAGATTAGAGCCTATGGCGTTGACAGAAACACAGTTCCATCCACCAAAACCTGCACAGTGCTTAGTGAGGTCTCAGGGACTCTGCTCCCCAGTGATCCACCTCCCACCCTCCCTCACCCACAGTTCTGTTTCACTGTTGTCTTCTTCCCACAAGGCACCACAGTTTCTGTAACTATTGGCTTTTATGACTCAAATGCTTTTCCAAATGCAAAGCTGAGATGCAGAAGAACTGGCAAGGCAAGCACAGCCAATGTTTTGGTTTCTTCCAGAGACATCTTCTAATGCACCCTTGAGAAGAAAAGGAGGTGTGGCCTTTTAGGACAAGGGCTGTAAAGTAACTATGAATTTTCTTGGTCTTCTAGGAAAGCTGTATATCATCCATTAATGAAAGTGATACAAATCCTCAGGTTACTGTCTGACTGTACTATGCCTGAGTGACCAGGGAGTAACAGTTTTTTAAAAATAACTCATATGTGGAAGCCTCCCCTCCTACTGAAGTTGGAGTATATTGGTCACTTAAATAGGAGCCTAAGTGCCATTTAGGGTCTAGTCCTTAGCTGCTCCTTCTCAGATGATGGCCTACCCACAGGGATGCACGGCATGGGTTTGCCACTAAATTCATTACTCCTGAAGCTGGGTGTGAAGCTGATGAGCAGGATTCTGTGCAAGACAGGCATATCTCCTGTATCATCCAGCTGTTACATCAAACTGTGGTTCATCTGTTCTCTCTGGACCTCAGTAGCCCTTGTTAAGATTTTGGTCCTGATCAAAAGGATGTTTCTAGGGGTAGATCTAAATCCAGCAAAAATTGAATTTAATATATTAACAACTGCCACAGCTGATTTGTATTGCACTGAAGAGCCAAGAGGTGTCCATACCAGGAATGGCAGTCTTTGTATGAGGTCTTTTTAAAATAGCACATGAAAAGACAGTCCTGGCCTCCAAAACCTACAGTTTGAAGTTACGAAAAGGTGCAGCAAACAGACAGAAAAGCAGAGGGGAGAATAAACCTAAGGAAACAATGAAACAAATATTGGTGACTCTAGTAGGTCTCATGCAAACTCATGGAGGCAATGTGTCATGAGGAGAGTTTTAAGGGAGGACTGACAAAAAATTATGAGGCAGTTCTGCAGATGTTTATGGAGAGCTGCTCTCGAGTATTGGGGACAGCATGAGACAGAGCATAGCGGCATGTGTTCAAAAAGCTATCAGGAGGCAATGGGCATTGATACAGGGGGCTGGTCAAAGACAAGACTCAGTTGGTCAGCCCTGAAGGAGATGGTAGGTAAGATGAGGATAAGCCATGCTGCTCTCCCCATCCTCAGTCAGGCACGAAGGGAAGGCACCCACAGAGGCACCCCCTTAGAGCATTACAAACACTGTCAACAAACAGAAAGCCTCCCTTCTTTTTGACCTTACGTGAGTCAAATATAACTATGCAGCTGAAATGGAAACAGATAAACCGAAAACTTCTGAAGAAAAGGACTTCATAAAATCAGCATAAATGTGCACACAGTGTTTTTTACAGTTTTTCAAATAGCTTTTTCTCTGGTTACAATTCAATAAGAAGATACTGGAGGTACCTTCTGATGTTAGGAAAGAGTTATCTAAAATATGAGAGTAAAGCCTTTTTTCCCCACTTATCTTTTGGCTTGTTTGTACTTATTTTCATAGATCTTCCTTACCACACTGTTTGTATTTGCTAAGATTCAGCAACCACTTCTTGCTTCAGCTGCACTTTTTTGTATCAGTGTAACCACTTTTCTCATGGTCTCTTGGTGTTTGCTCACTGCTTTGTTTGGATTAAAAAAGAAGGACTTGCACTTGCAATCCCACCAATTGCTACTTGAATATTTACCAGTACCTACTTGTAAATTCCTGAAAGTTTTAGTGAGTTTTGCATAACTGTTCTGATTATTATCTCTATTGTCCTTTATAAAGGAAAACTTGGGCCAGAGTCATCACTATTCTGCATTCTTCCAGCTCCAGAAACGACCCCACAGTCAGACTCAACAGATGCCTGGATTTGACCATGCTAGTCTGGGTATGAGTGTCTTTGCCAGATATCCAGGTTAAAGCCCAGCCCAGCTTATGCAAGCAGGAGGGAACTAGAGTTTGAAGGGAAGAGACAACCTTACCCTGTCACACGAGGGACATAGCGTTCTGTACATACTTCCACCGCTCTCACAGAAACAGAAGTAATCTTCTACTTGACATTGCCAAGGCCTGTTCTCGCTCTGAGGAGGTGCTGTGTAGAGCTGAGACTCAGGAAGGATGCTATCCTGAAAAAAAGTTGTGTTGAAGTTCAGACACAGATGGATCTAAAAAAAATGACAGTTGTCCTGTCTACAGCATTGTTACCTTCCACACAAAGATTGCTTGCCCTTTTTTCTCTTCATTCTTCTGTTTGCTGTAGTCACCTTAAAAGACTCCTTACATTGGAACATGTAAGGAAAAAAATCCCAAATTATCATTAAAACTCGTTCCTTTGTGACTCTTTTGAACTAACTGATCTCTACCATCTGTGCAGTGCATGGATATTTTTAGCAATTGTAAACTATAGTGATGGGCCAGAAACATGCAGCTTAGTACATTTCAGTCAGAATCTGAAATTGTGTCATTTGGGTCAACCACATGCGAGTATTTGTAATAAGTCACCTACATCAACCATGTATTTGTCCTCTACTAAAAATCATATGATGTAGATTAAGGTACCACAGTTCCCTTTTTATTTCCTGTTCTATAATTATGGTGACATGACCATCAGAAGGCTGGGGCAGTGTGGTAGGTCAGGAGGTTGGCCACTACAAGCTCTATCCCATTAGTTCACCATAAGTGGGTTGTATGAACTCACTGGGACCTGTACACCCAAAGGCTCTAAAAGGCGGCCACTCTCACTCCTCTGTGTCTAGGTACTTATATTTAGATGACATTGCTTTAACTGCAGGAGAGAGAATGTTTCAAAGGGTAGTATTGAAAAACGGCTTAGTCACTCTGTGTTTTTTTGACCTATTGATTACACTTTATGTATAACCTGCAAATATGCAAACGAGAAAACTCAGGATTCAGGAGTAGGTGATGGCAAGTTCCTTCGCCACATTTCAGTCCCTTTATACCAAATACAGCACTGACAGCACAACAAAAGAGGTCCACAAAATTTGCAGCAGCAAATATTCCTTTGGTTAAAGCACTGCTGAAGACAGTAGTAAAACCTGGATGCTTGTGCCATTAGTGCCGTAGGGGAATGCTTGGAAGGGGACCAACAAGGAGCTGGAAAGCACCAGGTGCAAGGGTGGCTCTCTGTTGTGTTGTGGTCATTGGCTTCGAGCTGCAATACCTTTGAAAAGTCCAGTACACACCACCGATGCTGTACAATAAGGAGAGTTCTCCCAGGCCGATGACATTTATATCGCATCTCCTGGATATGCAGCACAGAGTTTTACCTGCAAATTTGGGAAAACGCTGCTATGTAATATTGACAAACAGCTGAATTGTTAGAAAGGATGAGAAAGAAAATGTTCCAGCTGGTATGAACAGGGTACCGGGAGTCAGGAAGGCTGGGTTATGTCCTGGCTCCGTCTTTACAAAGGCTGTTTAATTGCATAATTCTCTTAACATACATGCTCACTGTTATGTCCATCTTCTAAGTAATAATACTCATCTGCTGAGAAGCTTATATGATTTCTAAGAAAGTCATTTAGATGCTTGGATGACAGGATCTCTGAGCATGCATTGCATTATTACTGGCCCATGTGGTCTGAGGTTATCTTCACTGAAATATTAAGCAGTGATCTGATTGATTCCTCTTATGACTTCTTGAACTCAGTCATTACCCACAGTTAGATGTCTTCTTTGCTGATTTGACAAGAAGCCTGACAAGAGAGTTCCTAGACCTCACTTTACTTTCAAACACCTTAAAAAGACACATTTCCATGCCTAGAGATTTACAAACAAATGACCATTCTGCTGCCTGTGGGTCAAAAACCAGCTTTTTGTACTAGGCTCTTCTCAGGGTTTGTTCAAGCTTCGTCCTTTGGTGTTTGGGTTTTGTTTATTTGTTTATTTGTTTGTTTGTCTGTCCATTTGTTGCCAGGCTGGGAGAGGGTTATCATTACTTCCGTCTGTCAAACATATTTCATATTTTGCTTCCAAAAGTTTCATCCAGTAGGCTCAGACTGTCTTTGTATGGGCCTTTCTTGTAGGTAAAGATCTGACTTTTTTTTCATTTGTAGAAGCTCCTGTTTTTTAAGTTCTCTGTTACGCCCTCCAGCTTCATTGGGGTGCAGCACAACATTTGTTTAATAGAGTGAAAGGCCCTTTTCTCCCCCTGCAGTATTCCCACTGACTTCAGCAATAATCTTGCTGCAAAATGAGATCAAAATTTGCCCCGCATTTGGGAGTGCCTTGATTTAGCTGGTAGCAGAGCCACCACTTTTCAAACAAATATTTATATTTGGTTTTTATTTGTGGTTGATTCTATGGGAAACAATTAAATGGGTTCTTTTCCCAAGGAAATCTGAATGATTCATATTTGAGGCTAAAGAGTTCACTGTGTGATTTTTACTTGCTTTGCTATGCTTTTATTGCTGAATTTGTTACGTTGAAGAATCGTGTGTGTCAGAAGTAGTTAGCAGGCAACTTAATTAGTCATAGAATCATAGAATCATTTTGGTTGGAAAAGACCTTTAAGATCATCGAGTCCAACCATTGACCCCACACTGCCAAGTGTTCAGACGGAACCAATCCCTAATGCCGCATTCGTGAGAAGGCGGCACTGGGGTAAGATGCTCCACCCTTCTTCCCAGTATCAAAATAAAAGGCAGTGGACAATGAGTATACATTTCTGAATGTCAGATGGGTTGTCTGGAGGAAAGGGCAGACAGCATCAGAAGAAAGCTGGCAGCATCAGGAAACATTCCTCTAAACAACTGGGCACTTTCGGGACAGATAATGGTTTTTCATATGTAAAAATAACCTCATAGATAATCAATCTGCCCATGTGTTGAAGGGCTGCTGCTTTGTCATTTCCTTACGTCAGTTTAGTTTGTGTTAGTATATGCAGTGTGTAGACAGACTGTGGATAGTTTTCCTGACTTCAAAACTCTGAAGTTTCACCTAGAATTTAAAAGGGAATATTAAAATTACTTTAAATGGGAAAGAGATACTACTGATATTAAACAGCACATGCTTTCATGCTTCTGACTCCAAGTGAGCACAAAAATCATTAGACGAACCACTCTTAATGTTGTGAGTTTCTGGGTGCTCACAATGATCCCATGAAAGCAGAAAAGTAAACTGCGTAATACATTTATATAAAGTTAGCTGCAAGAAAGTACAGTTCGGGGAACACACACACAATCTAGACACCTCACCACAGTCCTCATGCCAAAATCCTGCTAAGGCAGCGGGAAACTCCTGTGCAGTGGTATCTCGCAGGTGTGGGCAGATCTTCGTGCTTTCTGTACATCAGCTCTGTTTTCCCAGTTGCAGATGCTTTTGCCTCCCTGAAATTTTTGTGTTGAACTAATAATATTTGTTGATACATATCCTATTCAAAAGTGTAACATTTTGTATTTGCGTTTATTTTATAAAATTCCTTACTCTTGGTACAAGAAATATAGTTTTAAATGGATATTCCATTGACCGCCTAAGCAATCCGGGCTTTAATTCTGCTTGCAGTGAAGTCTCAGTTTTCAACAGACACAAGAACAGATCTGCATTCATGACTGCTTTTTGTAATTAAACCAAAAAGAGAGGAGCTGCCATTAACGTAATGCAGTTTTCCAAATCAATATTGTGGCTTCTTCCGCCCTGATCTGCTGAAATAGAATTTCAGAGACACAGAGCACATCGCCGCTTGCGGGGAGGAAGGCGCAGAGTACCTAACGTTCCCGCACTGTCTGAAAAAGTAGCATCTAAGTTGCTGGACCTTAAAGAAGAGAGGCCAAGGAGTAGAGCTAAGCAGTGTTATAAAGCAAAGGACATCAGCTTAAGCCACTGTTGTGCCTGTGATAGTTCCCTGCAGTGGGAAGGTATTATCAACCTCTTCCTTGCTTCCTCATTAGTTATTTTTGGCTCCAGACGAGTCCTTCATTCCTCTTTACCAAGAAAGCTAGACTTCCGTCACCATCACAAGAAGAACAACAGCAGCAAAACAACATGCAAGTCTGCGTGTGCTCCAAAGAATCAAGATGAATGATAGAAATTGTTGTGACATTTTAACAGAATAAGGAGTTTCTAATTTAGCAACTGCATTTATGTCATAAAATGCTATACTGGCAAAGATGTAACATACATGCTTAGTAAATACATTTCTCAAGCTTTCTCAAAATCAGCTCGTGCTACACATACTTCATCTTGTCATTCGGATATCTTGTAAAGTTCAAGAACTATTACGATATTAATGTTTCTGAAAACAGTAAGGCCTGACATTGCGAAGTACAGAGTGTTTGAGAAACCTGCAGGAGACTATATTCCATCAGAGGACCAAGTTCTATCAAACACTGCAAAACTGCTTCAACTTCACCCCTTTCTTGTGTATTTTTTAAAAAGAGAAAGAAATATGTGATAAACAAACAAAAATCAATGAAATAATTTTATTAAAATTAGTTTTTCAGAAAATATTTTTGATGATCAGGGCATTTTTTTCCCACAAGAATGAAACCTTAAAACCTGTACTTTGACACATTCTCAGTATCTTCTATGTCCACAATCCTTACCTGTGTCTGGGGTTCTTCTGAACAAACATACATGTCTACATTGTGGATGTTTTCATCTGAGTTAGTCTTCTAAGTTTTCTGCATAGCCAATCCCAATGGTAGAAACAGACTCTTCTAAAAAAAAAAAAAGTGGTTAATCTTATCTAGACATCTAAACTAGACATAATAAAATAGACATAATAAATTGAGCCCACTTAAAGTACCTTTCTGTCTGTTGATGGTAAAGATAGCCCAAGATGGCTAGCTTGGATGTAGATGTTTGAATTGTAGATTACTCCAGTTAGGTGAGATGAATTCTGCCTCATATGTCTCCTTGATTTTATAGACTCTGTTGGACGCAGAGTCTGGAGTAGGCAGTGAAAATACTGAGACATTTTTGTTCCATAAGCCAGAAAGTTTGGTGTTCCCCAAGCAGGTCTACTCACCATATGTCTTTACATTCTTTCTGTACCACAAAATTGACTTCTTGTTGCTTGGTTAAATACAACATTTTTAAGAAGCAAACATATGGTAGTATCATGCCACTTTTCAGAACTGGGATGCTATGAAGAGCAATGAGGAATTCTGTTTAAAAATTAGTGTTAAGAGCTATCCTCAAAAAATTTCTGCTAAATGAGGAAAAGGAAATTTTATTTTTTTTACCAAAAGTATCTCTTTTTAAAATATTGATAAATTACTTAACATACTATGAGCTAGTTGTACCAGAAAACATTTATGGCAGCCGTTGAGATTTGCACGGAGGACTTAGTTCATGCGTCCAAATGCATGAAAATTCTTTACACGTAGACAGATGTTTAAGATGCAAATACGTTAGAGTTGAACCTGTCAGGTCTAAAAAGATTTTGTTTGCTTGCTGTTTTCTCAATCTTTCAAGTAACATTCATTTCGTTATTATTTTTATGTTCCAGGGTAAGGAGCAAATAATGTAATGGCAACCAGCTGTCTCACTGGCACCAGTCTCCCTGCCCCCTGAGGCTTCGATACAGTCAGTAGGTGTCCCACACTGTGAGAGCCGGTGGAAGAGAGATCAGAAGCAGGAGAGAGCATCAGGAGGAAAAATGTCTCTCTGGTACAGATTCAACACACTTTGGGCCAAATGCTTGCCCTTAAGGTACAGAAGCTGGGTCTCCAGACCTGTGGTGCTGCCCAAGGGCAATCCATGTGTAGGACAATAGCAATAACAGGGACCACGTCTACACAGCTCCAGAAGGATGAGGCGATTTTACAGAAGCTTTTGGCATGTCACTGTGCCCCTCTGGAGTAGGTCACACAAGTCACACTGAGCCACGTTCAGGAGTAATGTGGTAGGAAATCTCAACAAAGCTGCTTGCTCATGTGGTATAATATTCCCTACATCCTAATACTTCAGATAACTAGTGTCATCTTCAGAGCCTTCCACCCACTCCCTAACCTCCCTACATCTGAGCTGAGGAAGTCTCAGCCACAGGATCCTCCATCTGCACCGATCACGCCAGACCTTGGGTTCAGAGTACCCGATCTTGTTTCACACAAGCTCCCAAAGCTCTGCTGGCACGCCAGCATCGCCGCTGAATCACCGATGTGTCTTAGTCAGCCTGCTTAAAATGGCACAGCTCTGAATTGTCTGGTTGCCTCCTCCAAACTGCATCTGACCTTCTGCCAATCCCGCTCGCTCGTTTCTAGCTATGGGCCTCATCTCTGAATTTGCACCCCCACGCTCCTTGAGACATCTATGTTCCAAAGGCCATGCGACCGTCTGCGGCCCCTTTCTACAATGAGGTACCAGGGCTTCCCTCCATTTGCACTATTGGACCATAAACCCCTCAGGGCAGCATGCTAGGCACTGACCTCTTCCTGTACCACATCATGTACATTTACAGCACTATCAATTATTTAAAATAGCTCTGCCTTCAGTTCAGCCACGTGCTGAGTTAAGCTCCATAGCCTTTGGGTAGTTCGTAGCAATTTTGTTTTTCTTCCTCAATGTTATGTTTCACAAATTGCTTGCTGCTCTGTAGCACTTGTTACTATTTGCTAAGGGAGATGATATGGTGTATTATCACTCGAGAGAAGTGTTTTTGTGGAGACAGTGGTAGCTTACTTCCCAAAAATTCAGCTATGCCTGCATAGGAATGGAAGCCCAGATCCTACTCCCGAAGGGGCTTTGACTTCATTAGCACTTTCGTTCAGCTCAGACAAGTAATTATTAATATCAACATCCAATTCTAGCAAACCTAGCTGGATGTACCACAAGGTGATAAGATGTAATAAACATAAAACAATGTAGACTTAAAAGAAGGGAAAATGTTCCTTTCAGTTAACAAGGGACAGACAAGACAGCAACAGCAACAAACGGTGATGCACATAAGTAGTTTCATATTTTTTGTCTTAATCTTGTTCCCATAAACTAAGTTAATTTTTTAATGCTTTTTCCCTTGAAGTGTTGGGGACAATTTTAATTATTTACTCAGGTTAATGAAGAAATTAAGCTCTACCTCCTGAAATATAAATACCAGGATGTTAGATGACACAAATGCTATTTTTATTTTGCTCAGGAATAGCTGGAGACACGTGAACAGGACACGGGGCAGTGCTCTGACAGACTGCTGCAACCAGCTCCGGCCCCACAACCACACCGTAGACCCTCACACTTAGAGCTTCAGGAGCCTCACCTCTCCTGGCAGCCCTTCAGCTTGATGACTGAAGCCTTTTGGTCTGCATCCCTCTTGCTTTTCCACTGCCTCCTTGCCTCCTCCTGCATAGGGCCGTCCATGCCACCACCTGGAAGGTGATGCCTCCCCTCCCCAGGGCCTGCCAGGACTCAAAGCACCTCTCCCCATCTTCTCTCCTGTGTGTGCTCAGGGCTAAACCAGGAATAACAGAGTCAGGGCACCCAAAGACAGGGCAAAAGCCAGACAGGATGAGAGAGACATTTCTTGTACTGTGCACTCTGTGTGTGTGTGTGCGTGTGGGTGTGTGTATACACGTGTGGTAAGGTCCAGGAAGAGGAATCTAGGAGCAAGACTTTTACCAGGGGACCATGATATCAAATGACTCATGTTATAGTCATGAACAGTCCAATAACATTATTGTTCCTATTTTTTGCTCTTCACTCAGGCCTGGACCTCTACATAATTACTTTTTTTGGCCACCGTGTCAAGAGCATTAGACCCTTAAACTATTGAGCCTCATCACAGAAGACACAACCCCACTCCCTCTTTTCAGAAAAGCCCTCAAATCAAGATGCAGGGTGACTTGCTTAGGCTACTCAGGCAGCACACTTGCTTAGTGTAATACATGGTAATCCACCTTTCAATGGGAAAGATCAAGGGAAATGAAACTATTCCACTATTCCGCTTTCCCATGGCCTGTAAGTCTGTGCCCAGCCTCCTGCAGTCTCATACCCATCACAGGACTGGGTCTATTGGGTAGCTGGCTTTGAAGACAGGTCATGGAGCTTGCAAAGATCCTTCTTGCAGGAATATCTGTGCTGAACATAGTAAACTATAGTCAAGCCTCAACTCCCAAACCCACTAGACTCAAGGACAGCAGAAGAAGGGACAAAATCCTAAAGCATAGTTCTTAAACTTTGCTCACATGTTAAAACCCCTACATTTGGCAAATTCATACCAGGAATTACAGAAAAAGAGTATTTCTCCCTCTTCGAGCCATTCTCTAGGATGTAGCAAAGCTCAGGGCAGGGCTCTCTGGGGCATGGGTGACTAACATGGTCTGTGACACTCCCTGGCTGCATCTTCAAAAGGGGTACAGAGGAAAGAGGAAGAGTCTGAGAAATTAGAGAGCTAAGCCAGCTACTTCAATAGTGCTCCTCAAGTCATCTTCTCTGTTTCTTTAGGCCTTTGGCCGGCAGCCAGCACATGCCATATGTGAAAGGGTGTCATCATTAGAAGTGTTTTCAAATATCTGACCAAGAAAAACATCCTTCTTCCTGCAATTGAAGCCCATTTCTTCTTGTCTAACTGGCATAATTTACACTTACCTTCTTTAAAAATATATATATTTTTTTCTTTCTCCCATATCTCCAATATCTCAAGGTTATTTTTAAATTCTCATCTTCTCCCTCAGTGTACTAACAGTCTGTCCTCAATTGGTGTTTTCTGCAAATTTAGTAAGCTGTTTCATCATCCAAGATGTTAACAAATGCATTGAATAGTACTGGACTTAGAGAGGCCTCTGTTCAAACCTACTGTATACTTCTGTACACTCTGTTGGTGAACTATCGATTACCATTTTCCAGACATGGTTATACAATGAACTTGGCTAATCATGCCGTGTATTGCATTCAGGGTCTCCAGTAACTTCACCATCAGTCCAGGGAGGTGACTCAAGTAAAGCCTCATCACCAACCTTCAGGGTCACTCCCCCTTCCTCACAAACTCCCCACACTTTTGCTGCTTTCCACACTTCTTCCCATCCATCATCTCCCTGCCAGAGTCATCGCAACAATTATTGCCACTGCTGCTCTGAGGAGCAGATACCAGATGATGGAGCCACACATGGAAGACCCTTCGGCACCAGGCGAGGGAAATCAGGCAAGTTCTCAGTCCTACATTATGTCTAGGGAAGAACCTGGAAGTCCTGGAGAAGGAATTAAGAATGGAGTAAGCTTTTATACTTTCACCCCAGGAATCTGACCCCGGGACCCTATGGTGAAACACCCAAAAGAAGAACTCAAGCAAAACCAGACCAGAGACTGCAGATGCTGAATGAGGACAAAATAATGCTGAAATTTTTCCTTGTCCACAAAGCATATTAAAAAGCCACAGAAGTGCAGCAGAAATGTGGCCTCTAAAGGCAATGATATAAAACTGTAGCTTTCATTTGACCCATGGCTCAAAGTTTGGGCAGCCCAGCGCTAGAAGTGAATGGCTTTCTTGTCCAAGTCTGAAGTCATCATCACAGTTTGCCATTTTTCCTATGGCTGACCAAAAAGATCCAGTTGAAACTGCCCACATCTTTGTAAAATTGCTTTTAATTCTTTATTCAGTGAAGCCAAGGTTTTACTCATAGTCCCTTAGCTCAAAAAAGGGAAGCAATAGAGGAAAAGCAAAGAAGTATAAGCTTATGATTTATGTAGATGGCTGGTCCTGTATGTATTCTCCAAATCTCTTTTACCTGCCTATTATGCATAGACTGGTTTCTAACTGGCCTTCTAAGAGGCCTGAGTTTCAATGAGGTATATGAGCAAAGGGAACAGTGGCCTTAGTGACTCCTTAAGGCAATAGCTGAAATAATCTTCTCAGAAGAGAAAATATACATACATGTAACTTGATTAATATTCTGCAGCATAATGTGTTGCTTTTAGAACGACTTCTTACGTGAATTGCTGAGCATCCTCTAACATTCAAAGTGGTTTTGTGCTAAAAGCAGTGTGCAAGGCAAATAGCATGACCTTGTAGAGCACAATCCAGTTACCGGGCGTACTGCCGTGAAATGCATGCAATATCAACAGTCACATGAGCAAACCTGTCCCATATGGGTAAAGCTGGATGCCTAAGGCATTTGCTGGGTATAGCCTCACAGCTGCAGCCACTGTGGAAGTTGTTTTCTAGCCTATTTTTCCAACAGAATAAATAAACTTTTCCAATAATAAAATACTACGAATACTGTGGGTTTGCCATCAAATTTGGGGTAACAAAATAATGCTTCTCTGAGGATAATTGTGTGCTGGGAGTGCTTTCCTCAAGCACAAAGTCATCCTTTCTCCTGCTTAGAGGCCCATTCAGAAACAACCAGTTTTCAGTGACTCCAACAACCAGACAATTGCATCTCTCATACCAGAACATACTGCTCAGGTGTATTTCTCTTTTCCTGTGTTCCTCTTCAGGCAAAATTATTTTACAAAGGTTAAGCACATCCAGACTAGTGTTAAGCTAGTTAGCACACGTAACAAGAAGTGGTGGCATGGCCAAGTGACCACCAGGTGTGCCCAGGCTGCTTGTACTCTAGTTGCTATCCTGTGCTGTTATATCTTTACTGCTGCTGTTACCAGTGTGAAGTATATTAAAACTAACACAGGTAGCTCATAGATATGTCAAATCTGCCTTGAACAAATATTTATAGTCTTTGTAGACATATCCAGCTCAAAAGCCAAAAAAACTGGAACAAATGTCTATAAAGACATAATTTTCCTACTCTTTTTTCTTTTTTGCATATTAGCAAAATAAGCTTCCTTTGTGGAAGTTCTTATTTTAGTCTTCCTTAGAATAGACTGGCAAGAGACAGGCTGAGTCATATTGGGTTTGGTCTCCCTTATATGGCAGCAAACCAGGAGTCACTCTGCTGAAGTTCACTGGAATAAAACTAGATTGAGATCAGAATCAGGCTCACGAACTTGTGCAAGTGTGTTATATGTGCTGCTGGTGATACATATATTTTGGAATTAACCCTCACCTACTTCATCACCATCTCAGTGACAATAACAGTTCTCAGAATTGAACATGAGTCCAAATCCACATGGAAGAATATGTGGCAAAATTATCTACAGCCTGGGAAACAGGTTTTGCTTTTAGCATATGATGCGTGAGAGCCTCTCAAACACACACTTGATACTTGCATCCCATAATGGTAATGGCACTAAAAGCTTAAGTAAGGGTTACAAGATAATCCCTGACATAATTTTACTAATGCCTTACAATCATTTTTTTCCAACCCTCTAGGCTGTCATATAACTAAGTATTAAAAACTACCGGGGGATTCCTTGTGATTTAGCTCTAAAAGCTGGTTCATGAATCTCGTGATCTGACTAGCTTAAAATGCTGGTTGTTCCCTGACATGTAAGCAACATTATAACAACATTAAACAGCAAATCGTTTCATCTTCAGACAATTCCTGAGCATGTATTATTGCTCAATTGCTACAAGTTTTGTTAGCAAAGACTATACCAACTACTTTCCATGGTGTATTCATTTCTAACCATTTTATTGTGGTTCCTGCTGTTCTTCTTCATTATTTTTATCCTCTGTGGGCCCTGCATCACTTTGCTGGATCCAATGTTGTCTTCTTAAAAGCCAGTTTTCCTTGCTAAGTTGTTAATTTTTTTTTCTGCTGGCTTTGATGTCTTTCTTCAGTTTCCCAGTGCATCCTCAGAACTCCAATTCATTTCAGGCTTTTATTTCTGTTGATGCTTGCTCTTTAATTTACTACTACATATACCAGCAATTTACAACTGTCTGATTTCTTTAATTTTAATTTTTCACACAACAATAAGTAAGACACTTAGTCAATGTAGTGCTATCAACCTAAGGTGAAAAAAAAAAGAAAAAAAGGAAATGTACCAAACAACATCTTCAGTTGCTTTTTGATTCTAAGCCTTCGTGGCATTTTTAGTCTTCTAATCTAAAGGTAAAGACAGAGATATGCAAGTTACAAACAGCAACAAAAGTAACCCTGAAGGAAAGTCCGGAGTATTTTAAAACATAATTGAGTTTAGCAATGAAGCTAATATACTCATTTTTTTTCCAAAAGGTATTCTAAATTTCAAGCCAGAATGCCCAAGGCCATTTGAAACTCGCTTTCAAGATTTGTTTGAAGGTGAACTGCTCTATGGGGGTAAAAACCCCAGCCCAACCATGCAGCAGTTGCACAGACCCAGCGTTACACTCTTCATGGGGTTACAGAACGGGGAGGAAGCATAGGGGAGGAGGAGAAAAAAAGTAGAGGATGGAAGAAGGAAGAAACAAAGCCTTAAAGAATTACTCTACTGCTTCTTAGGTGCTCCACATAATACAGTTGACATCCCATCATTCCCCTTTTAGCTCACTACAGGGCACAAAAGTGTAATTTCTCTGTGCTTTGTAGTTCACCTTTAAGACCTTGATCTCCTGAAGTTAAACACCTTTTAAAGCACTGACACAGTCATTCTGCTGGGATCACAAGGAACATGCTTATCATTTATGTTGATGTAAAATATAAAGGCAGCATTTTCTGTATGTGATTAAAACAACGAACTGAGAATTTAGCATGCCTGAATTCACAACAAGAAAACCTGAAGGTAGTTCTAAAGGAAAAAAATGTTGGACACCATTCTCCTTGCCATGTTCATAAAACCATCATTTCTGTGTGATTCCTTTAAAGTTCAAAGCACTGCGTTTTTTAGTAAATGAGACAAGGGGGAAATGGTGAAATCAGTTTCCCCGAGGAAAACTATTCCCCCATTCTTAAAAAGTTTGAACATATTGAAACCTTGGTGACATTAAAGCATTTTCCATTACATTTGTGCTTTTTTTTTTTTTGGTTTGGTTTGGTTTTGGTTTTTATTTGTTGGGAGGGGAGGGGTGATATGAGGGGGTTTTTTGGTGGTGTTTGGGGGGGTTTGTTTGTTCATTTGTTTCTGTTTGTTTCTGTTTGGTTTGAGGGGTTTTTGTTGTTGTCTGTTTTTTACAGAATGTAGCACAATGAGAAAGAAAGAAACAGATCATCCAGATCCATAAATCAGCTCTTGCTTTGGCTGACACCAGCCTCTTCCTTCTCACAATGTTTTCAAAGGTTTCCCACCATTTTCATTGGGCCCTCATTCATCTGTTTCAGGGCTTTGTAGGTGTTCTGTGCCTCATGTGTTGATTATGGAAGAAAATTCAGCACAAAAAAAACAGCTAAGAAGAGTAGTTTCAGTTACGTCCCAGATTTTTTAAAACATATTTTCATCTGAAATACCCTGGAAAGCTTTATATATAGCAATAGACTCACAAATAGCAGGCAGGAAGGGACCTCGGGAGGTCCTCTAGTCCATCCCCTTACCCACAGTAGGATGGACCCTACCTATGCCACTTCTCACAGATGCTTCTCCACTTTCCTCTTAAGGATCTCTAGAACTTAGAGATCTGCTTACTAGGACATATACTCTAGTCCTTCACTATCCTCGCCATTAAAAATCTACAGTACTACCCAAACTGCATGTTGCACTTGCACTATCCCCCTTAGTACATTTTTGCTGGTCTTATCCAACATGAACACAGAGGTCAGACAATTTTCTGTCCTCTCCCTGGCAGGCCTTGATGTGTCTGAAAAAACATGTTTGAAGGCTGACATGTCACTCCTCTCTCTTCATTTCTCCACAGAAAATAACCTCAAGTTCCTCCTGCCTTTCCTCAGAGTCTATGCCCTCATGATTGTTTCTTGAGCTCCGATCATTCTTGTTGGT
Organism: Caloenas nicobarica; assembly: GCF_036013445.1. NCBI lineage: Eukaryota > Metazoa > Chordata > Aves > Columbiformes > Columbidae > Caloenas > Caloenas nicobarica. The sequence continues at coordinate 38,578,694 of NC_088245.1, forward strand.
TTGCTCATGAAACTCTGTCGTTAGTCCCCCTCCTCTTCTGAAATGGGATATCCAAAAATTGATTCTGTATGGATGAGAAAAAGATCTCATCCTTGTCAGACCCCGCCTCTGCAACTCAGTATGGAATATCAATATGGAAAAGCTTCATCTGCCACAGTAGAAACAAATAGTATTTAAGGGTCTATTAAGCTCCACTTTCAGGAAATTGCAATTTGGCTTCATTGTGTCATTTGCAAGCATTAATAGGCATTATGGCTAGTATGACATACACTAGTATAAATGAATATGCATCCAGAGAGAAGGAAAGTTATAGGTGCTGTTGGATCCAGATGTGGAGTTCCCCTAACTGCCATGCAAGGCCATCCACCACAGCATCTTTCTACTAAAGGTCATTTGCCTTCCTCACACATGAAAAAAAAAAAAGATGCAGAAATTAATTCTGCAATGAGAGGGAGACAGTGCTGACCTGCTGCAACTCGGTCAATGTTGGTACAAAATGATGCTTGGATAGCAGGATCATATCTTCATTCTTTCCTTCTTTTACAAAACTCAATGCAGTTCACACTCAATTAGTATAAAGTTTGTTGGAGACTTTCAGAGTTAATCTCCCAAGAGACTGGTCAGTAGCTTTAATAAGACAAGAAACCTTGTGCTGTGTAGCTGCCCAGGGCTTCTCTTGTGCAGTATTTAGGATTCCATTCAAGAGCAGTTCCCCTTTGTCTGCTGCCTTCATAAATAATGGATACATCTTGCATTAGAGATTAGCAAAGATTGTTAAGCTTCCTTTTTTGCATGTGTAAGATTTGGTAGCTTTTGAAATATTGATATAGTTGTGCAATTTGGTGCACCTATTATATTTTTAAGTAAGAATTAAGGGTTTTTTTAAATGCAGAAAAGAGAAAAATTAGGGTAAATCTTAAAAAGCAGATCTTTGACACTCAAAAACATCAGAAAACAGGATCCTTTCATTTTTAAGTCTAGGGGAAAATAGTTGCATTACTAACTTTTGTAATATTCTTTTAAGAAGACTCTACAGAGATTGCTGTAGGTTTCAAAGTAATTACGGTAGGAGGTTGTGAAAAGCCTTCAGGAAATGCTGCCAAGGTACTGCGCCATCTAAAAGGAAGAACAGAGTGCTGGAAACTTTTCAAATGTGATTGAGAATAGACAAAGTAAAACAAATTTTCAAAGTCCTCTTTACTCTTTTCACTGATTTTATTTTTAATGTAATACTTCACAATTACATCTTTTATCTGAAAACACTTTCATGTTTATCCTTGGTATTCCTTTTTTGAAAAAAGCCACAGATAATTCATTGCATCTTTTGGTAGGAACCAGCTTTATCAAGAATGGTGACTTCTGGTTTTTCTTCTGTGTGCATGCTACCAAGTTTAACTGTCTAAACAGTGACATTGTACTTGCTATTGTGGTTCTTTGTATGCAACGAAGTCCTATTTCCAGCTCTCTGGCCCATCCCTTCCACATATCCCACAGACAAGACGCTAAGTGCAGCTTATTACAGGGACGAGTTAACTGGTAATTTCATTGTGCTCCGTGGCTAAGATCCTGAAATGCAGGCTGCCCAGCCAAAAAAGGGTGGACAAAAACTGAAAGACTGCATTAAATAACCATAAAAGTCACAGGACCTGATAATATATACAGTTATGGCAAAATCATTGCTTTTGTGCTGTGGCCAACTTGCCATTATCCAGAGCTATGGGAGAGGAGGAGAGGAATAAAGGCCTGAAATAACCTGGCTAATGGAAAATTGCAGGCAATATGGTATTGAGCAACTTGGTGCCAAGGCATTTGAATGGTTTGTTGTGAAGTCAGCCAGGATGGTTGGTGCCACATTAGTGCTAATATGCTCTTCTGGAGCACGCTGATTCCTTCAGGACCACACAAGTGTGGCTTTTTGTCCATGCTCCACATTGCAAGGATGCTCAGGGCTGGCAGAGGAGCACAGTGCAGTTGTATTCAGGGCTCTGCAGGAGTTAGCTCAGGTCCAGCTGGACTCAATACCTCAAGTTTAGTGCCAGACTTGCTGAACAGACGCTGGCTTCGTGCAAAGCCACCTTGAGCCATGGAGTGCTTGGACACCCAAGTTGCCTCTGTGCAGAGCAAGCTTCAGTCTGGCAGGATTAAACAGTTCAGTGTACAAAATGTACAAAATTGGCTGAGTTTCCTCAGAGATGAACTTATGTTAGATATGGTATGGCTGTCTATGCAACACTGTCTAAACTACTGAGCCTGGCCAGATCCAAACTGCCTCCGTAATCATAATATAATTTAGCCTGAAACCACAGGTCACTGAGAATGGACAGCTTTAAAGACAGATCATCTGAGATGCACAAAAGAGAAAAGATTTACTCAAAGTTTTATTGCATGTCAGTAAGAAGTCCACATCTGCAAACTATCTCAACCATTTCCCAATCTTTAGGTCTTAGTCCAGGCTACTTTGTGAAAACAAGGCTGGAGTCTCTGTCCTTACCTTCCCCAACCGCAGGGAATGGCAGGGTGAGGAACTCCTAACTTGTGAAATGGAAACTGCAAAACCGATCATTCAGCAGATGGAGAGTGGAAATAACAGGACTGAGTTAACGGGGACTGAAATATTCAACTTTCATGACCATACAGGGATACCACAAAAATGATCAAGAAAACAAAGCTATTTGGAATTTGAAAAGTAGGGGACAGGTACTCTACACCCAAATGGATTAGCTAAGGCATGACTGACTAGAATTACATGTGCCTTTTTAAATTACCCATTTAGCAGCACTAAGGATGTGAAGAGAGCAAGACAGTTTGACCACATTGTTTTCTTTTGACTCTGAGGCAGAATGTTTGGACTGGAAGAGGGTCAGAACTTGCAACAAGCTCTTCACTCTTCTAAGATTCATCAGGTTACACAAAGTGCATCCAAAAGTGGCTTAGCCTCTCCTCACATCATAAATATGTTATAGAAGGAGAGTGAGAAAATACATAAAGAAATTACAACATTTGGAACTTCCCTCTCAATTTTCCTCTTGGTGACCCCTATTCACATTCTTCTACGAATTATCATTTGATTCCTCCCTTCCTCCAACTTTTCCTATAAAGAAATGTGAAATAACCCACATAAATCTTTCAAAACATAGAAACAGGGACATCAAGTCAGGGAACATCAGCACAGCCCAGTATCCCATCTCTAACAGAAGGCAGCAGTAAATGCCTAGAAAAGAATTTAGGAACAGGGCAAGTGCATGATGTTGTTCCCAGAATATCTATTGAGTACACTGCAATTTGTGGTTGAGAGGATTCCTGAATCAGACGTGGTGATTTTGCATTTAGTAGCCCCCAATGGATTCATCTTTCATTAAGCTGTCTAGTCACTCTGGAACCCATGCTAATTTTACTCATCTACAGCATTTTGTGGTGAGGGGAGTCAGATCTTCAGCATTCTGTCCTCCATGTTATTGCTTAAAGTTCTTGGGTTTGATATTTGAAAAAGATATTTCAGAAATTATTTCAAGAACAGACAAACCAGCGTTGATCTCTGACCTCGAGATGAAGAGAGGAGATGTGATTCTCCTTCAGAAGATCAGACAAGAATACATCTACCTTTAAGCAAACAAAAAGCCTCACCACCCAGCACAACAGTAGCAGGTGTTTTTACATAGTGAAAGTAGTTGAGTCTGGTTTCAGGTGCAAGCCTTCAGCTTCAATCCACTAGAAAAGTTCTCAAGAAGTAACCTAAACTTGGCCGCATAGTGGAACGGTGCAGTTGTATTGCTTTTTGAGAAGCATTGAACTGAATTTATGCTGCTGTGTGGCTAGACAGACTCCATCCCATGGAGTTTCATAAGCAGCATCTTCTGTTTTCCACAATTCCTTCTTGCCAAAGAAGACAGTTCCCTGAGCAATTCTTCATAACATTCAAAGGAATTAACAACAGAAGCATGAAATCTATTGTATACTGAGAAAAAACAGACCCTTTGTGCCATAAGGTAATGGAGCATATCTAAAATAATACAGCACAGACATTAAGCTCAGCAAGAAAAATTGTGTTCTGTTACCATTAGCTTATTGACGGAAAATGAAGCTGAAAAATTTGGCCAAGCATACTTCTGTATTTTCTTCATGCCTGACTGTTGTATTCAAACAAAGGCCTTCTCTTTTCCACACAATATAAATGGTCCTTGTTCAAATCTAGAGTTCATAACTTAAGAATTTGTTCCTAGTGAAATTGTTTTATTGTTGTTACTAGTGCTACTAAGAAGAAGGAAAAAAAAAAAGTTGTATAATACTAAATCATCTAGGATTCTGTAGTATATTGATACAGACAGAAAGAGAGGAAACACTAAAGCAGTGAGATGACTTTGGCCAGCAATAGCCGCTGCACTGTGCTGGCACACCTGGTTTGTACTGACATGAGCTGGGAACTGCCACACAGCAATGTGCTGAGATTTGGACAGAAAGCTCTGGCAGGGAGGTGGAAGTCCAAGATACCCACAAGGCCAGGTCACCTCGTTTTGTGTAGGTGGATGAGATTGTGTTGGGCTGAAGGTGGACAGGGAGAAGGGAAGACCAGGGAGAATTTGCCCATAGGATCTGTACGGAAAACTTGAAGAGGAAGAGCTGCAACAAAAATGCTAGAAGAGGAGCTGGAAGGAACAGAAAGAGAAATTATTGTATGATATGACCCAGCACAGGACTAACTAGGAATAGAAAGTGATTGGAAAGGAAACCATTGTGCTTTATAAACTCCGAAATGCCATCTCTGAAGATGTAGATCAAGAAATACAATAATAAATGAAAGGGTCAAAGACTCATACTTTTGATTCTAATATGTGCAAGTATCTTCCCCTACACAAAAGTCTCTCTTTCCAGTGTATTGCTGTTTGCTGCAGTGGTGAATAAATTCTGCATTTGCAGTTCAGGGAGGGCGAGATCTGCTTTCTGCTTCCCAGTGAGGACATCAAGGGCCCAGAAGCAGTGGGACGGTGAACAGCAGTGGTGTAAGCAGAAGGGACGGGATGGCTCCATAGATTACTATGGTCCAGCAAGTGGGATTTTGCAGAGGAGAAGTGGTCAACCAGACCACAGAGCTGTCGTTCAGCTGACTGACTGCTTCTCAGCAAGGCAACACGAGGTGGGAGCTGCAAGCAGCCATGAGGCCACAGACGTCTGGAGGGAGAACCAGAACATCCCCTGTCTCTGTGAAGTCCACACTGAAAGAAGGAGAGAAAATCCTTTCAACTGCCATATGCCCAAGCATCCTTCCTGCAACCTCAGATTGAGCAGATAAAGATTTGCCCTGAGGAACAGATGTAGGTTGTTCTTCAGTCACTACTAAGTCATGCTGTGCTGTTTGCTGTAAGCTTACGTTCAAAATAGAGCTGGACTTTTGAACTGGAGGTCCTCAGGGAGGCAGAGCTATGTACCATTACTAAATTTAGATGCTTCTGAAGTGGGAAATGGTAAAATGTTTTGCAAATATCAAACTTTTCAGGATGCAGTACACAGGAGTTGCTCCACACGGCCTGGCTGCTATGAACAGATGATTGGAAAACAGGCAACCATTAATCTCCTTCTGGAAAGACGTACAGATTTCTGAACTGTTCACGGATGACTTCAGATACATCCAGAATGAAAGGCCTGATTTTTCTTCCTGGCTCCAGTCGCACAGAGCGTTTCACACTGGCACTTCTGCCTAGGAATCGCTGTTCCGCGAGGAGGCATTTGAACCCTCTGCAGAAACAGATGAGTCTGTGTAAAAGATGCTGCACTTCCTGACAATATTCAGAAAGGGTGTTTTTTCCCTATATTTGTCACTTTTTTTTTTTGGAGAAGATTTATAGGTGTCATCAAAATTGATAATCTACTATGTCAGATAATCATGACATTTATGGCCTTTATCACCTTTGTCTCAGTTCAGAGTATTTAGTTATACTTCAGACAAAACTTTTCTGTACAATCTTCAAAGGCATTGTTCTGACAGCAACATATAGCCACATCTACAAATAAGTTATTATTTCTTAATATTGGGATACATAGTGTTCATTAGGGTACCTTACTAGGGTGTCTTGCCAAAGATCTGTAAGAAATCTGGTTTTGAATTTCTTTACTGTTCTGCAGAAGCTCATCCACTGCAATGCATCACAACATCTGCTTCGTGCAAGCTCCTTGAAGTTCACTGGGACTCAGCAGAATGAGTAGTAACTAGGGGTTGGATTGGCTGGTGGAAGCAAATGCTGAACCTTTCTGGCAAGCACTGCGGTCACCACAAGCGATCTGTGTATTTCCGTGGATATTCAAATCAGTAAGTCCAGATGGCTCTTGGGATCTACAAACTGGAACAGATCAGGAGGAACAGAAAAAGCCCAGAGCTATGCTTCCTCCTTTAGTTATTATTCATTAATAACAAAGAAGCCAGATGCAGTGAAATAAAATATGTGTAGTTAGACCAGTATGCTTCACTATTTAGATAACAGAATTATTTAATGACAAGAGGTAAAATCCTATAAAAATTAGCATTTTTCCCCTCTAATGAGGAAGGTATGATACAGACTGGTAGTTCAGGGTAAAACTAGGACAATACATTTGCACAAGTTATGAGACAATATAATTTAAGAGAAAATGTAATTCTGTTGCAACACCATATCTTGGTTTAAGTTCCACAGGAGGACGAGTGTTTCCTAAGACAAATTTGATAACCACCATAAAGTTTTTTTTTTCTTTTTTTAGTTGCCTAGTTACGGAGTTTGTAAGCATACATTACAAGGTTAACCCATTTGCGAGATATCCTATATATGTTAGGCCTGAAACTACGGCTTTGGCATTGTACCAGAGACCCAAAGGTTTCTTACAGGAGGCTCTGATATGAATCAGTTCCCAACAAAACCTACAGATTAAGATAATTTTTGGCATACAAAAAGGTCCAGGCTAGACGCAGATGGACAATGACCCAGTGTTTGTCCATGGCTTAGTCTTTAGGCTTCTTTGTGATTCAATACTCTTTATATTTGTAATATGCAAAACAAAAGTGTATTTCCTTCATTTCTATAAAGAATTTTAAGATTTACAAATAAAAGAGTTGTGTAACACAGCTAAGTACTGTCATCCTAAGTAACTCTACTGCTGTGTCTTAAATCGATTTATCTATATTCTATGATTCATAGATTTGCTCTCTTTTTAGTAGTAGTTTATAAAATTTTTGTGGGTTTTTTAATTATTTTCAATATTTTCTGATGTCATGCTCTAGAATTTGCAAAGTTTCACTTTCCTGAGGACTCTGGTCTAGAACTTGAATTGCCATGGGATCTGTTCCTCTCCTGTATGATCACAAAGGTAACCTTGAAACTGTGATGGCATCATCGACCAGGGCAGTAACTTCTTCCTGAGGTTGCAAACAGTCTGAATTTAGCACAGTAAACTGCCTGTTCGTATTCCAGGTGAGCATGCCTATGCAGTGATTCTGTGATTAGGGTATACAATTTGTCTAAGAAAAAACAGGTGGTGCCTTTTTACATAAAATATTTCACCTTCTCCAGCCTCTTCTCTCCAACACTTCTTCTGCCCTACCATGACCTCTCTGAATCTGCCCTTTTTCCAGCCCTCTAGGAGCAAATTAATTGCATTAAGTGACTCTTCCTCCAACCCGTCTGCAGCTCTTCGGGCAGAAAGCCACGCATGCAGGAGGCAGAACGGGGCTGCCCAAGGACCAGCTGGGAAACTGGGACCAGCTGAGTCCCAGCGTGGAGCTGCTGAAGCCACCTAAAAGCGACCTCTTCGAACAAATGAAAGGGAAAGAATGTGCTGAGTAAACATCAGATGAGCCAAGACCTGAGGAGCAGTCACTAGCCAAACGACAGGTGTAATGTAACAAACTTCCTCTGACATAAGCTTTGTTGAGAAAACTCACCAGTTAGTTTCACTGTCAACTTCAGCAACAGTCAGCTGTCAATTGGCCATCACTGATTATCCATCCTGCACTTGCTAACTCCTAAGACAGCTCTGCACAAGCCCAGGTGGTGTCTAGCAACAGTATGGACCCTTCGCAGGGACCTGTGCCTGCCTGGTAGCCATAATGTTAGCTCACTGTTTTTTCTTATTGTATGTCTTTCTAGCCTAATTTAGATATGTTTCGCATTGCTCATTTTTTTTCTTCAAGCCAAGTGTTCACCTCTGTCTTCCCTGCCTGCATCTTGCTAGATAATTAGCAGCTGTGTGAACCATACTCATGGGATGAAGGTGGGCATGGAGAGCTGGGAGCAAAGATTAAGGCCCCATTCCTTCACCTTAGGAACAGCATTCTGTTTCAGAAGAGCCCATGAGTGTTGCCATGGCATTTGTGGATTGGTTTTGTGCATTGGGTTCCACTGTGTCGCGATTTACATAGAGTTCCTTCTAATTTCCTGACATTTTCAGTGATGGTGCCAAACTATAAATTCTCAGATATCTGAACTTTGTTCCTATTTTGTAGTTTGAGCTAATTTTATTGACTGATAGTGGTTTTATAATAGAATTGTTTCACTCATTAGAAGTGCAGTGACTGCTGGAGGTCTGCACCCAGCGCAGATTACTTAATCCAAGCTGGCCAGATACTTAAATGAATCATGCATTTTAGCTTTTTCAGATGAAGACTGTTTTCATTGAAATGGTTTCTATTAATTTTTACTGCCCTCTGACAGCCGCTGCCTCAGAGTTCCTTTCCTGTAATTAGTTATTGCAAATTTGTTTATATGAACAGTTTTTAAATACGAAAGGTAGCTGACACTGGTGCTGTTTGCACTGCCAAAGCGATTAGCTCAGTGGGAAAATGAGTGTAGCAGAGAATATGGGAGATCTTACAGAAGTGACCTCCTGCCATATGAAATGTCATTTGATGCAATGAAAGGCCTCAGAGCTGTGCATCGATCATGTGGCACACAGCACCCCCCAGCCATGTGAAGCTGTGGCCCATCACAACCAACCAACACTCCTTGGGAGCAGCTCCCTTGTGCTCTCCTGGACCCCCCTGTCATGAAGGCAATTCTGCTGCTGTGCATGTAGTAGCCCAGATGCAGCATAGGTTGAAATGACTAGTTGACATGAAATGCTAGTTGCAAGGAGTAAGGCCATGAAGAAGTGAGTTTCCCGGGCTAGGCTTGCCATCTCTCCACTGAGACACCTCCAATGGACAAGTTACCACCCACCAGCATAGCAAACAGGCAGCTTTTCCATTGGCTGTGACGGCTTCACCAGGTCTCACCATTTCTTTTAGCCACCCATTTGTGCTTCCACAAGACTCCCTCAGCAGGTCAGCAAAACTCTGTGTGGCCGCTCTGTGACCACCAGATCAAATGACCAACATGGACCAACAAGAGTTCTGGACTTCCCAACAGAATTCACTGTGCTCCCCAACAACAGCTTCACCAGCACCAGTCACATGACACTGCAGAGGAGCAAGAAGGCAAGGAGACAAAAAGAGCTGTAATTTAATTAAAGCCATCACTGACAGCACAGGAAACATCTGTGGAGCCACCATATCTACACTGACTGCAGAACAACTGAGCCTCCCCTGGTACTTGTCTCTCTCTGCTAACTACTGACAGAACCTAGAAGACCTCCTCAGGCTGAACACCTAACTTTGAGATGGTTAAAGTCAGAATAAAAAACCCCAACCGAAACATCTTCGGGTCTTTGCTGTGAAAGCACCACATCCTGGTATCTTGTTTGCTAACCAGGCTATCAAATACTTAATTTCCAATTATGCGTCTATCTTGGTGCCCTCTCACTATCTACTCTTTTTTCTCCTCATCCTTTCAACTTGTATTTTTACCTTTTCATTTACTCTAGCTTCTGCTTTACTTCTTTTCCCCTTTCTTTCATGGGTTTTTTTATCTCTCTTCTTTCTCCTCTAGTTTCAGCTTTACATTTCCATACTTGGTTTTCAGTGCGCTGCTGCCTTGCGGGCTGTCACAGTAACACCTCAAACATAATTAGCTCCTGTGCTCTTTGTCATACTGCCAGGTAGAGATCTAATCAGCCTCTCAGCCTCGGTTGTCCCTTCCCTTTTGTACTACCCATCACCATTGTCCTCCTGAACCTTTCTTCACCCTCACCATCCACACGCCTTTGGCGAGGAAGGCTGGGAAGCAGCTGACGTAGCCCCAGAGCCAGCCAGCTTCCTGCTTTGGTAGCTCATAAAAAGTCTGCATTCCTCAAAACCTAATTTGGAGCTGGGAAATCCAAAGCCAAGCTTCAGCAGTCTTGTGAGCATGTGATTTCAGGCTGGTGTCACTGACTTTGGGGAGCTGCGTCCACCAGAACCACCCTTAAGCCCTCAGCACCAAAACCTCTGAAAGATGGAAATAGAAATAATTCTGAGAACTGAAGCAAGGAGTGGCTGGGAAGGAAGGGGGAGGAGGAACAGACACGCTCCTCAGTGTTTGCCAAGAGACAGCTTGCTGTTCAATCTGGTTTATAACCATTAGCTTACGAAGAGGTACTTCTCAGCTCTGCTGTGCAATAACACCAAAGAGTCAATGCTCTCCAAGTTGTGAAGGGCCTATGCACAGCCTGCTGTAACCAAACAGTGCATTTGAAACGTTTCCTCCGGGTATTGCTACACATAAAAAATATCCCAGATTGTTTAGCTCCATTAAAGAAAGCAATTACACCGTCGTCATTCAGCTGGACTGGCAGGCCAGCGCCACTGTAAAGGAAATTCATCTCCAGGATCTGCAAATGACAGAGCTGGCTCCCTTGTACAATACAGCTTACTGCAGCAGCATTAGCTGCAGTACCTTTTGTTACATTCTGCTTACACTGTACAATATTGGGTAAGTTGATATTTCTCCAAGTGACATTTAAATTTAAGTCCAGAAGAAAGCTGATCATCATCTTTTGTGAAAACATTACGTGAGAATTTTAGACCCCTATATCACTTCATATAAATCAGCTGTGTATATAAAAAGCTACTTAACTACCCTCAGACCCTGTAAGGGCTATAATTTTCACATAATTTTGGTGTGATTATTGTTCAGCCATTTATATGTGACTATGATAAAGATACTCCCTTGGAATTAGTCCACTTAAAAACACGTTTCCATGATCAGCTTGCCCTTCTTAGCCCTTCTTGACCCCTGCTTGGTAATTTCTTCTAAGTCATTTTAATCATGTTTTATCATTACAAGACTTCTGAATAGGACGTTCTAGCCTTCCCTTTTCACTGCATAAAACACTGCTGCTGGAGCTTGATTTGCATGACCTAAATGATTTCTGCAATCACTGCTCTCCAGTTGTTTGTCCTGGAGGGACGGTGAAGGATTATACTGTTTTAAAAGCACTTCTATTTAGCAAATACCTCATTTGCAATAAGACATCAGCATTTACCGCATTCATAATGCAGCTTGTCCTGCTAATAAATTTCATTTCTGCTTCAATTTTCTTGCTTCACAGAAGACCAGAGACAAAGACTGCATAATTGAGATCTAAGAGCAGGTAATGAGTCCTTACCCATTAGCTCTCCAACTGCAGAGCTGCAAGCTTGTTCAAAACAGTTAATCAGCAGCTTGCACCATCCATCCTATCACAAGGATCCCACACAGGGACCTCCATATCCCGTCACATAAAAAGGGAGGAAGAGACTACTCTGCTGAAACCTTGAGATTCTGTCTCTCGCACTACTGTTCCTTTCTACCTCAGTTTTCCTTCATTTAAAAATCAAAAAATAAATAAATAGCTAGATAAATATATAAATAACCAGAGCCTTTTAGCAGCACAAGTACTTTGAAACTAAAGATTATATTCCTTCTATTTGAGGGATGGATCCAATCAATAGGAATCTCGCTATGGAGTTAAAACACTCCTAGTTTAAGCCCATTTTTGAGAATGAGGAACAGAAAAACGTGAAGTGTGGTGAGGTGAAAGGATGGTGTTCAAGCCTTTTTCAGCTGCTCTGCCAGATGGGCTGTTCTCAGTACCAACAGCTAATGGAGGTAACACCCGCTGGACCGGGAGTTATCAAGCTCATTTCCTTTGCTGCCGCTACACAGATGTACTGAGGAAGAGTCAGGTGAGATGAGGAAGGGCCTGATGTTTCCCTGTCACACTGCAGCCGTGCAATACAAGAGGTGTGATTTTCTTCATAAAAGTAAGCTAAATGAATCTTTGAGTTGATTAAAGGCAACAACAGAAAAAGACCTAGTTACAAGTCACCGCATACCTTCCAGTCCGGCAATGGATTCTTAAACAAACTACTTCATGCAGCGGTTGCTGTTAAAGGGATGTATTCATCTTACATTATTGATTTTGTTTATTCATACAGGTCTTCACAATAACCACCGATGTCATGGCAAAAGCAGCAATAATGGATTTCCACATCTTGAAATAGCCTATGTCTTTCATAAAGCAGGGTGTGTCTCTGCCACGTTTCTGTAATGCCTAGGACATCGATATTGGACCTATTAGATCTCATAGTAGAAGAAGTAATTATTTTATAATCTTCGTAGGAGCAATATAACTCAATAAAATATTTCCTTCTCTCAGCTTCCATATCTAGACAATGCAACAGCGTCCAGCTCTGTAGCTCTTTCGTAAAAGAGGTCTGTTTGTGGTAAAGGGAAATAACTTCTTCAGGGAAACATTTTTTTTTTCTATCTGTTGTCGAATCTGAAAGAGTCTCTCAGTCAAGACCACCAGCAACCCAGAACGTTGCTGCTTTCAGTAGAGCGTGTTTTCCTCTGCGCTGCAGGCCTGCCTTTGTACAGGATAAAAAAGCAGCTGAGCCAACGGACACTTGTTGAATTCTGAGCATTCTCCATCACCCACCACAAGCGGTGAGGGCAGCTCGGCTGCTGGCTGCAGCAGCAGCAACACAGAAGGCATATTAACAGAATGGGCCATAAGGCATCTTATCAGGTTACACAAACACACACCAGTACCAGCACACTCATACACGAGTACACACATGCGCACACAGAGAAATAATAATGGCCCAAGAGAGATAAAGGCAATTTATAAGGTTTCCACCTTGCAGTGCCACAGCAAGCTAGGAGATAGACAACTCCCTAAAATGTGGCAAATGGCCATAACTGGAGGTCTCACTATTTGCAGTCTGTTCCTCTGCTAAATTTGGATTAGAGGGGGAATCACAAAATCTGTTGTTGGAAAGAGCAGAATCCCGTGTAGAGCCACTAGTACTCTCAGAGCAGGTTGAGGCTCATGGTGAATTGATGCAGCTCATGAAACATCAGGCAATATGAGTTGCCATTTAAAAAAAAACACAAACGAATATTTGGCAGATAACTTTGGGTCTGTTGGCGGAAGGAGAAAAAGCAATCAATACATGTTGGCAATATTTACCCACTTACAGTGCTGCCAAATGTGAATTTGCAGGAATGTATCGGCTGTTTTGAACTGATCTTTGACTTTGTCTCTTCATAGACGAATATGGACTGAAACTAGAATAATACATATTACAGAGAAAGAGGTATGGCAGGAATGCACAGGGTCACCCCTATTATTTGTTCTTGCCGTAAGAGTCACTGCTGAAAAAAATTAGGTCAGATACAATTTCCAAGGGGATTAAGTGAGGTAAATCAGATTGATAACAGAATACGAGTCTGAAAAAACTCACCATGTCAGATTACATCACCCTTCTACCTGGAATAAAACCTACATTTTTTAAAAAATGGAACAAAAATTTCAGATTTTAAAAGAACAAGCCCACATCTGGTACAGCATCTGTTTCTAGCTCACTCACTCTCCTTCCTCTCTGCCTTCAGGCAGTGGGTTTTAGATGCACCCCCTCAGAAATACAGACTGAAACACCAATAGTTATGACGTGCTGCAAGCGGACAGTAAAGAAGAACACCTACAAGATAGAAACACATCCTATGGCAATGAAAACTAGGACAAACATGACTTCTGCTTATTTAATTTGATTCATGATTGCTATTACAATGCAAGTGAAAATTTCACTGAAAAGCAATAGTAATTTCAAATATCAGGCCCTAATTAAGAGCAGCAGCAATGTCCCACTAAGTCCAACTAATGATCCATCTCATCCAGTATTCTATCTTCAATGCGGGCTGTGGAAGATGTCCATGGAGAGCACGTGAGTCTGGACACGTCCTACAGTCCATTCTTCTCCATCTCCCAACAAGCAGAATTGCTTGTTTGAGGACTGTTAGGTGGTGCGTTGCTGCCTCGTGCTGTTAGCACGACTTTTTATCTGCAAATTTGCCTCATCTCATTTGTCCTGCTGATACCATCTGCCTCTCCAACCTCCCCTATCACTTGTGTAACACAACAAAGCCTTTCTAGTCTCCATCCATGTCTCCACAAGGAAGGCCCAGCTGACTCAGAGAGACAGACCTTGGGCCACAAATTGCAACATGTGGGTCCCTTCCTGGAATAACATCTTCCTACTCATTCTGCAGGGGCCAAGAAATAGTTTGAAACTGAAGAGCTGTTTTCTGTGGGAGAGCAAAGGCAGGAGAGGAAAGTAAGCCATTTGCAAGCTGCCAACAGAAACAGAGTTCTCCTTGGTCATACAGAATTAAAAAAAAAAAGAATTAAACAACAAGCCTGAGACATGGAATAAATCAAAGGAAAAACTAACCATTGTTCTAGGGCTTTTGCTAGTAGTTCTAATTGTGGAAAGAAATGAGAAAACTGTCAAGTGGAATCTCTTTGATACAACTGCATTAAAGAATAATTTCCATTCCCCAGATGCATGATCTAACTCCTAATGAAAGGTGTGTCCTGAAGGACAGAATTTGGCCTTATGTGAGTCTAATGAACCCAACATCTTTAGCAGGCTTCTCAAATACTCGTTTGTTCTGCAAAGTGCTTTACTGTACTGTTTACATGAAAGAAGCTGTACAAAAAAATGAGTCAGATTAAATGCTCTAGGGACAGATTTCATCTGACCTTCCCATGACACCCTAGTAAAAAATTAAAGGAAGGTCTGTATAGGGAGTATTTCTGTTTACTGCATGAAGCAATGGGTCTGCTCCTTCACTGGGAAGAAAACGAGGGCTCAGGTCTAACTTCCCTCTCTTCTGGAGGAGATGATACTGAAAAGTTTAGACCATCTGCATATTTCCCTCATGTAGCAAAGCTAGGGAAGAATTGTGCCCAAGGTGTAGCCTTACCTTTCAATAATATCTAGCTCAAAAAAGGATTGTGGCTTTCCCTAAAACTGTGTCTGCAGGGTAGAGTCTGCTTGCAGGCTGTGAGGTTGAAAGGTGTGTAGGGAAGGTTAATACAACTGTACAAAGTTGGAAAAAAAAATCAAAATAAAATGAAGCTTTAAATGAATCACAAAGCTATACTGTCTAAAGCAATAATGAATTCTGAATAACTAAGAGCTTAATTTCTCATACAATGCAGATGTATTTATTTTTAAAAATTCCTGCAGTTACACTGATACCACCTTATACTCCGTCTACTTCTTAATGACAAATCCACTTTGGTCCCTGGAGAACTAAGTTCAAGACAAACAGAACAGCAGGCACCAGGCCTAGGAGGACCTATAGTTGACATATACTACTCTGGAAGAGCTGCTGCTAGGTATGAGCTCTGTTCAACAGCAGATTGGGAGAATGACAATAAGACAGACTTTAAAGGTGCTGTATGGTCCCTGCGGAATGAAAAGAATTTTGGAGGCATTTTTAATTTATTGGCAGAGCTCTTTAAATGTGCATGGTAAAGAAGAAGATAGATTTTCTGTGGTTCCATTAATAAATAAAGGTTCTGATTTACATGGATATTCATTACGATGGACTGTTAACCTGTAGAGATGGCCAGACTCTACTTAGTGGCAAACCTGATGGGGACTGAAGTTAGAGCGCTGTGGCCCCCACTCCTCACAATCACTAAGCCAGCTTTAAAGCAGCTTTAAAACTACTTTCTGCATCTCAGGAGCCAAGCAGCACAACCATAAGGCCAGGCAGAAGGACATGCTGTTGCACAGCACACTGTGTAGCTGCTGGCTCTGATCTGATTGGGCTACCCAAGCTGGCTCATGCCCTTGAACCTGGCTTTGGGGGCCCAGCCCAGGAAACCCACCTGCTGTGCCTTGCACTTCCCTGGGCACTGAGGAAGTCAACCAGATGGACCTCCATGGCTTCGTGGCCCTCGCTGCAATGTCTCTGGACGCACACCCCACACATTGCCCTGGTCCTCTCTGGACAGGTCCTGGTGTGATCTCTAGCAGGGCAGGAGGGATGAGGCTCTCACCAGCCTGATCTCATCATAAGCACAATTTGTCTACAACTGAGGGATGGATGGATGGCACTAAATTCTGGGACCATTTCAGGAACCTGATCTGGTGCCTCCTCACTTGGCCACTGAGACTTACTAACATTGAAAGGTTCAAAAGAGACTACAGTCCAGATGGGGATCAGTAGATTGCCTCAAAATTTTGGCTTTGCTTCTCCCCATAACTCTGTATCTTACATGGTGTTTCTACTGACAGCTGTGACAGAAATGCAGGCACCTATCTCAACTCTCCATGCCACCACAATTTGTTCACAAAAGCTTTCCCATGCCTTTCAGTGGAGAAACCACATGGGAAGCTACATATGATATACAGTTTAAACACAAAGGGTCACAGATTTTTTTCCTGGCACCTACTTTGAAAAATCTTTGTGAAATAAATGCAGTATAACTTAATGAGGTAGATGACACTAAGCTGTTTGCTTTACAAGATGGATGTGCGGTATGAAAGGAAACATGAGTTCAAGAACTGGAAAAGAACAGAATAGAAAGAGTGAAAATCTAATATGCAAAAAACACTCAGGAATTGGAAAGAAAGAAGTAAGTACAGAGGTAGATTGGGAATCTTGCAGGCCTCAAACAGCAACAGTAATATAATGAAGTGCTACAAATAAGAGCTGGAACTAAGTAATTTAAAGGGAAAATACATAGTCCAAGAAGCAAGAGAGAGAAACTGATTTCTTTGTCTTTTCCTATGACTTGTTTTCATGCTTATAAAACTGCAACTACTTAGAGTACAGCCTTAGTGGTAAACCTTATTCTGAGCTTTCAAGTGTTTTCAGACATGTAGTCAGATTTCAGCTGAACAACAGTTGAACAACTTCCAACACATGCACAGACAAACAGGTCCATAAATGAGTATCAAAAGCACCAGGTACCCTTCAACACCCCCAGTACAACCGTTCTGGATGCTGGAGGTATACGCAAGGAATGGACCACAGAGGGTGTCAGGACTCACTTGCTCTTCTACTTGTATGATGTCTCCCATCTCTGCCAAAGGCAGAACACAGGACCAGACAGATGGATGGTCTGACCCCATAGGGCCTTTCTTATCTGCTTGTGATCTTAAATCCTTTCAGAAAATGTTGTATTAGATGACAGAGTAAACTTAAATTTATGCTCACAACCCCACTCTCTCTGCTGTAGTGCCCTATGCTATAAGAGTACTGAGGGCATTCAGGAAAGCTTCTGTCATGCTTGGATGAAAGATTAGCAGAATGGCCACAATGGGAGACATTGCCAAGTAGTCTTCTGGTTCGGAGGATTCCTTTCAGCAGATCGACGTCTTGGACTGATCACAAGGAAAATCTCGTGGGCACAATACACGACATATGGACTAGAGAAACCCAGAAGAAATATTAGATTATTGTGACAGGACAAGAAAAAGGGATAAAGTTTTTATTACTTGAAATTCAACAGCCAGTCCCTTGCATCCCTTTTGGCTATCAATATAAATCTGAAAATTCCTGCTCTGCTCAGAACTGCTGGTTAATACATACGCGGTTTTCATATAGGGCTTTTTCCTTAGAATTGCTGAGTATCTTTGATTCTCATGGTAATACTTTATCAGCCAGTAGGAAAGGAGCGACCATTTTATGCTCGGCCCACAGGTTCCAGTGTGAGTAACGAGTACTCATCATCTCTTACCATTACACCCAGTAATTATCTTCAGGATAATTAGCATATGTATCCTGGAGATCTCCATCAAGACTCTTCTTTCTATTGTGGACTATAACTATTAGGTTGGATCTCTGACTAGTATGAACTGGCATAGCACCCTTAATTAATATCTTTTCCTCTCCCTCTGAGCTTGGAGGAAGCCTTAGGAATAATGTTGTTAAGGGATATTCAAGGCAGCTGTGAGCTGAAGATTTGAGTCTCTTAAAATCTGATTATGCATTCCTTGTGCACTCGGAGTTCTGAAAGTTTTAGCTTGGTTGTAAATATGAGAACAGACCATTGACTTGTTTCAGTGGAGGAATATGTGTTGCATAGAATGCAGGTATTGTTAAACTGCTAAACTTTGCACTGATAGAAACATTTTTAAAAAGCTGAACAAATTATTTTCAGCCCTTAAAACCTCACAGCCGATATCTGTGATGCAAAAGTGCTTGGTCTGCCATTCTTCTCATCTTAATCAGTATAAATATAATGGTTCCTTTGTATCATTTAAGCAAGTTCACATATCATCATCTTGCAACCAAAATACCATACATGGATCTATCTCAGTTTGAGAACAGCTGAGGATATTACTATTATTCCTCTTTCTCTGTTGGTTGTAGCTGTGACCCGTTTTGTGTTTGCTGCTGAAACAGGACCACAGGCTATTGTGGCAGCGGATCTCTGCACGACCTGGGGAGCCGGCAGTGGGAACAAGGAAGCCGCGTCCCCACTTCCTTTCAGTGATAAAAGCCTCAGGATAAAATGTCTGTAAAGCCGAGTGCTTCTGAATGAGCCGTCCAGAGGAGTAGGAGCAGGCTGGTCTTGAAATCTAGCTATTTATCTCTTCCTACCACAGATTTGTGAGTGTTCGCTCTGGAAAGATGAGAGGCTTCAGAAGCCGCCAGTGTTCACAAACCACAATGTTAGAGAAGCGTTAACGCCTTTCTGTGGCAATGCATTGTCTTTGTAAAGTACAGTAACTTCTGCCTGCAGATGAATGCTCACAAAATGCATATCTCAACTTGTGGGGAATCTATTACTAATAACAATGGGGTTTCGGTACCTTGTAACATTTCTCTGGATTAAAGTAAGGTATGAATTTTAATTGTAACAACAGTTCCAGGACAGCTACTTTTTCAGGCACCTGTAATCTGCTACAGTTATTTTGGTTAAATTTTTCTCTGCAAACATGTACCACTAGTAATAGCTAGCATGTTGTTACAATCCTCTTACAATATTTCTCATCACATACTTTCATACACAATTATAATTATTATCATTACATAGTCCTATATAATCACTATATGTGCTATAAGTATGGGTAAGTATATGTGTTATGTCATTAAGATAATGTGTGTTGCATAAATAGATGTATAAATATATTAGTGTATATGTATGTGCTTTGATACATAATGCACAAGTGAGTCATGGATACTTTGACACAGGGTATCATATTTTGAGTCACATACGAATAAAAAGTTGAGAAATTAAAAAAAAGGAGCTATGTTAGTTGAAACTAAATTCCCTGGAGAGAAAACAAGAGAAAAGGTCTAAATAAAAGTACTGTATAAAACACAGGCTAGACATACATTCTCATGGCAAGTCAGTGCTATAGATATTCTATCAGTATCTAAATTACTAATGATAAACTATTTTCGAGGACAGATTAACATAAAACTACCAAAGAAGTTAAAAAAAGAAAGAGTAAACAATAAAACTCTATTTTCTTTTCTTTCCCTTATAGAATGACTTTGATTTTTACTGTATTAAAATAGATGCCAACATCCAGGAACTGCTACCAGACCACTTGTTATTCATGGGGACACAGAACAGAACTCGTCGTTTAGTAAATGAAACAGGAACATCTGATATTGCCAGTATAATATCAGCACTTTCTATTTCATTTGGATGCAATTTATCTGGAAATATGGTAAGGTCCCAGGAAACCAATCTTTCCCTAGTTTTATGCAGCAGAAATAGATGTCATTTACTGGAACAGTGGTCTCATGTGTGTGGAACAGACCTTCCAGTTGGAGTTTCCAAGAAAACCAACACTTCTCCTTTGCCAGGCTTCCTGTAGGTTATATATGTACACTTGCTGTGCTGGCAGTTAAATGAGCTGTGAATTCCAGGCATCATGATGTGGGGTGCACAGCCTCTGCACTTGAGCAGAGGGGAAACTGACGGACACGAACGCACAGATTTGGGTGGCATATGCAGGAGGACAAAATCGTGCATGTTCAAAAAAAAAGCAAACACGCACCGAAGACATGAAGCTGAGAGGCAAAGAGGGTCATCTTCAAAATGCCCCTTGTCAACAACATACAGAGAGGACAATTGCAAGGTCTCCTGCTCCAGTGGAGTTATTGGCTAGTTTTGAATCTGTGTGGTGGCCCTGTGAGGCTTGGAAGCTCCCCACTCCGTAGATCTGTAACGACTGCAAGCACAAGCAGCTTGTTTCAAAAAGGTGCTTAATTGGGGAGTGAAGATACCTACCAGGATGCCACTGTTGAGCGCTGCATCTTCCCAGCACCACACTCAGACGCTGGCAGCTGTTGCTGGCAGAACCCAACACCCAGGCATAAATAAACGACCTTTACTGTCCCTGCATGCGGTATTCAAACACAAAGGAAGGCAGGTAACCCCCTAGCCTACAAAACTGCTATGAATATATTGACATTTAACAATTGTGACTTAATCAAGATTTGTAAATACGTTAGAATGAGTAAGTGATACACTCAGTGTCAATTAAAACAAGAGGATGACACAGCACTGAGTTCATACTAGCCAAAGATATTCTTGATGATCTAGAAACCGCACCTATCTACTGCTGATGCTTGCGGCAAATTATTTCTGTAGGCTCAAACAATTAGAGATACCCTTCTGAATGATGTTTATCTAACACTGCTTTCTTCACAGTAAAGACTGTTAATGCAGCAGTTGAGCAACTCCAGGAAAGCACAGTTATCCTGAGATAATCAGGAGCCTGAGGGCTCAGAGGCAGTCATCTGTGTTCTCTGCCCCAATTTCATCGGTATATTAAATTTAAAAAAAAAAATCTGTATGTTAACACATCATGAAGGTCAAACATTTCTTTGCAAAGAAGTGTGGAAATTCAAAAATTGCTCTGATTCACAGAGCAACCCTAACTGCATGTTTACATGTATATAGGTACAGTACATTTTCCCAAATATTATTACTTCTGTTACTCAATACCTATTAGAAATGTGGACAAATTATTAGGAAGCTGATGTCTCAAAAATTGCTTATGTGTTTATATGCCTCCATGTATGTTTATGAAGTACATGGGTAACCAAATCACCAACTAAATCAATTTCACTTTGGACACGTATTTAACAATATTCTTTGATTAATTTTGTAATCTGTTTATATAAGATTGCATATATAGGAGGGTGGAATTAAGCTTGATCTGTCCATCTTACAAATCCCATGTAACTACATGGAATCTATTGTATGTGATACTGATACCAAACCACAGGACACTGGATATATGACATGTTTTTAACTGTCCTTTAGAGAAATGACCATTTCCATATAGGTTCAGCTAGCAAGCTTTTCACCACTGATATACTCTGAAAGAAAATGGGGTAGAGATTTATTAGTGGTGTTTAGGATTCCTAATTATGGGCCAAGCCACGCTGGAAATATACTAACAAACCTGAAATGAGCTGATGGGCATCTATATGACAGAGTGGTTCGTGACTCTGTTGTGAACAGGTAGCTTATTACAGAGCACTTAAAAAATACATCTCCAGAGTGTAACCTGGACAAGTAGAGGCGCAGCTTTCCAACACGGGTGTCATGAATGTATCAGCATGGCAAGGAGTCATGACTGACTGTTCTCCCCACAATCTGAGAGAGACATCTAATCGCACTCTGGGCAGATGAGCAGGAATCCTGAGTGTGGAAAATGCTGAGAATTACTGACCCAGTGAACTGGTGATACTTGGTGTTTTCTGTACATTAAATAATATGGGCAGCTCTGTTCACTTTCTGGAGTCCATGTGCCCATATATTGCAATCCCCACACATGCAGCTTTCATGAACAGCCTAAACCATGCACGGAATGTTCCTGGGAACTAAAATACAATGTTATGCCTTGAACCGGGCAGATGCAGGGAAAGCAGGACATGGGGCAACCTAGGAAAGTCTGAAGCACCTCAGAAATTCTTCTATAAAAGGAAAGATTCCATCCTGAGGGCTTTTCCTCCGTTACTGAATGCTCAAAGACAGACAAAACAATTCACTTAGATGATAAAATGCTATTCGCCCAAATTGGCTATAAAATGACTTATCTCCAAGGTGCTGCTCTTTCACTGAATCCATTGTTATGTACCAAAATTGTTAAATAACATGGTGCTAAACTAAGAGTGTTTTCATGGAAAAAAAAGCTACAGTCTTCTCTTTTTATGTCATTGAAGCAGCATAGAGAAATAAAGTAAATCTTGATCTCTGAGCATAAACTTCAGTATTGTAGTGGATGAAAGGAAATGTAAAGACTATCTTGAAGTTGATTATATCACACAACCCCTCCCCATAACTAACTTGCAATCTTTAAACTGCTGTGTTAAAGCAAAAAGGGAGACAAGATAAAAGATAAAGAGAAGGAGAAGCGGGGAGGGGGAAAGTTGCTGGTTTATAAAATAATCAAATGATATATATATAAAAGCTTAGTTGAAATTGTGTGAGTTAGAGAAAGACAGAATGGAATCCATTACTGCAATTCACTGCGTCCTCACTGGAGTCTGAAACTCCCATAATTTTTTCATTTTTTAAGGAAAAGGAAAAATGTAGAAAACAAGAGTTAGGAAAAAGCAGGGAACAAAACTGACAACACAAGCAGCAATGACATTTAAAAAATAAACAAACAAACAAAACACCAAAAAAACTCAAGCACCTAGAATTTTTATTTTATGTTATATCATTAAAATCATGGCCCTGTGTCTTCCTTCACTTGAACCAAACCGGGAAATGCCTCACGGCACACACAAACAGGCTGCACAACCAGCACAGCCAGTGGAGTATCACCTTAGCATGTGAAACACAGCACCAGGGCAACCAGAGTATCACCTTCATGCAAGGAAATGCAACACCAGGGCAACAGCTTCCATGCCGTCCCTAGCTGCTCCTCACTCAGACTTCCTCTGAACATTAAAATACTGTCTAGAGCTCAAATTAGAATACATTTTATGCTGCATAAAGTTGTAATAGAAGATTCTGTGTAGTGCAGAGGTAGTTAAAAGGTTTGGGACCTTACAGCAGTTCTGAATTCATAAGAAAGGTTTGAAGAGGACAGCATTTTCATTTTACGTGCATATTTTTATTTATAATAATTGAATATAACAACACAGACATCTCACGGGAATAGGATATTATGAAATCTTCAATTTGAAGTTCAGCAGAACTGCATAGTATAGCAGCAGTAAAATGAAAGGATTCATAAGATAAATATGTTACACAAATAATCTACTCAGAACCCTAGGCCAGTTAAGGAACAAGAAAGGATTTGACTCCTGAGTCCTTCTGAATGTGACAGCAGAAAGCGACAAATAGGTTGCAGGCCCTACCGGCTGATAACCCACCTGAAAGATGGGCTAGTGCAAAGCGAGTGCAAAGCAAGTGCAAACAGTGTGGCAAGAAGGGGCAAGAGGAGGCAGAACCGTGCATCAACACATCTCTGCACAGCTCCAATGCCATTATCAGAGCACCCATACAACATAAAAAAAAAGTCAAAACTTTTCCAGACCAGACTGTGAACCACAGCCTGTGGCAGATGTAGCAACTTATTTGGAGATGGTTTGAATATACGCACTCAACCAAAATCTGCATGCTTGTCAACATTTTCCTGTTTTTCACATCAGTTATTTGGGGGATACAAAGTTTCACTAAGATATTACCCGCCAGCTAAAACATAGGGTTGAATTAGTGATAAACACCTTAATGAAACGGCTGTTTTAGCAGTTTGCCATTTATGGACTTGTTAAGAAAGAAGCAAAACAAAGACATTTTTATCAGCTAAAAAACCCGGGATACACTCTTTTTTGGGGAAAAAAAAAAATGGAAAAAACCTACCCTGCTTTTTGGCTAGTTTTAAAAGGCAAGGAATATGTGTATTCCTTGGTGTAGACTTCAATAATCCTCATTAAGACCTCTCTTCTGATTGTATTGTCAGCAGCAGCTTCCACGGCCAGAGGAAAGATATGGCAGAACAAGGCCCTATCTACTAAGAAAGCTAAGGAGAAAACTATCTATCTAATAACGTTATGAAGTAAATTCTACTTTCTGTGCTGTACATTTTGTTCTTCTAACCAAACTGAGTACTGAAACTAATGAACCCCTAATGTAACTAATGATTTCCCTATAAATGCTTTTGGCCCATTGTGTTAATTAAGGCTTGATTCTGAAGTGGACAAAAATGAAAGGAAGCAAAGAAAAATCATGTCTATATTTCAGTGTAAATTGCTATGTTAATTGGGATATAATTCTGCTGCTGGGGGAAGCAGGATAAAAAACACTGAGTATTTTTAGACCTGTCATCATTAAATATACTTGGTCCTGTCTTAATATTGACATAAACCAGAAGTGAATATATATGTTAAATGCAAGTACTGCTAAATGTTGCACATCCCTCAAGGGTTGAATTTACGTCCTGGCATAAAGCTCATTAAAATTAACAGTAACTTTTCCTCTGTCTCCAGCAGTGTCTTCATCTGGATATAAACGAGTATCCTAAAAAAAAAAAGAGTAACAATGAAAAAGAAAAAAAATCAAAGAACCAAAGAAAGGTGATAGTTAAAATGTTGGTACTGACATTCAGTTATAAACACTCTTTTCCCAAGTTAAAATTCTGTACTTTCATGTTCTGGTAAAGCGGAGTCACAAGTACCCGCTTCCCATGTGCTTGATTGGAACTGCCACCAAGGTCCCAGTGCTGTCTGTGCTCAGGCTATTCTGTTCCGCTCAATGCGTTATTCTAAAATATCTGGTAACAGGGTGAAGAAGGACATTCTCAGGAACAGTGCAGAATTAGAAATGAGGGAAATTAAGTGTTAGTTTAGAACTTTCTACTGCCATGGTATCTACCTTGTGAATGTGTCGGTCATCACCAGTTAACTGCCCTGCACCCAGTCCTTTCATGGAAGACTTTGAAGAACTATTCAGTTATCACCAGGGCTGGTGATTCAGAAGGTAGCAACCTTCTTTTTACACCACATGCTGTTAAAAGTGGAAAAGGAGGGAAATAAGACTTCTGAAGCTTTGAAATTGTTAAAATGTGTGACTTTTTTTTCAAGAGAAGCATTTGCCCATATCCTGGACAGATTCTGCTCCAGGTAATTACATTCCTTCTCTAGTTCTGATTGGATACATTATTCTTCATTTAATCTTAAAACACGTTATTGTGACAGTCTTGTTCCTTATCTGATCAGCTAGTTGTCCAATGCAATTTGAAAGGTATTTTCAACACAGGATAAAATAAAGTAGCCTTTTCCTTTTACCAAATTAATCCTTATTTTTAAGACTTTACATTCCAGAGGTCAGGGCATTTTCTTGAATCTCTCTGCAATTCAGATTACAGTGCTTTCACAACAACCATGTTGTGAAACAGCTATTCTTCGATTTATCTGAAATAACTGCAGTAATATAAAAAGTAGTCTGTCAAAGACAGGAGAAAATAGATTAAAAAAATAAGACCCCTGCAAGTAAATGTTGACATTTACAATTCCAATTGCAGTAGTGTCCATTGCCTGTTCTTCCCCAGCTTAGAAAAACAAAGGCAAATTTTGTTCCTCAAAGAAGTTATCATGGGGTGGGGAAGTAGAAAAATCACAAGATAAAGGGAGGGCTATACTTTATGAACAAATAGTAGGATTTGAGTCAATGGTAGGGAAAAGAGTTAGCCCAGGAAAAGATATTGGCAGATAAATTGGAAGAGTCATGGAACATCCCTAAGAGATAGGAAAAAGCATTAATTCAAGATAGTTTGTAGGAGGAAGAGAAGCAGAGAAGTGACTGAGGATTTTGCTCAACAGTGAGGTAAACATGGAAAGTGAAAAAGACTTGGGGAAAAAAATCTTTCAGTCAAGCTTGTGATTAAACCCCTGTTTAAACAACTTTGATTAGTAAATGGCAACACATCAAGAAGATGCAATGAAGAGAGGTTAAGATGTAGAACTGCATAATGGAAGCTATGTCAGAAGTGAAGATGATGAACTGGTAGTACTGATAATTATCAGTGTAAAAATCTCAGGCTGAAGCCATATCAGCAGATATGAAGACACAGAGAAACTGCATTGAACTGCAGAAGAAGACATATCTCTGAAACATCTCAAGGAGCTACTCAGGCAGGCAGGTATTCCCTCTGTACGTGACTAAATCTTCTGAGTATTGAGAAATATTGAATGAATATCATGTTGAAGGATAAAGAATGATACAGATATCTCATGCATCTTTGTATCAAAAATAACAGACATTTTTCTTTAGTGTTGGAGATGTTTCCTCCTTATTGCTCTCATGATCCAAAGCACATTCTGATCTAGTAAACACTCTGTTGCTGGAACAACCAAGTCTCTGAGCTAAGAAGCAACCCCGTTCAGTCCATTCACCAGAAAATATGAGAACTTTGCTTCCTCTCTCAAAGTAAAGCATCCTCCTAGATGAACCAAATGACATTTCTTTTCCCTTCAGGACAAATTTCTAGAAAAGTTCACAGCCAGTTGGCATGCAGCCAGCACAACATTCCTTGGCACCACATGTCCATTAAACTTCAGAGTTTGCTGGCACAAGCCGGCTCTGCATTCTGTCCCGGAGATGGCTGTATTTCAGCAGTAATGAAACTGCAATACACATAGAGCCACATTCTTCGCTCCAACACCCATGCAGCCCCAGTGAAAACAATGCAGGCAAAGTTAGAAAAATTACATGGAGGTGACCAAAGGCCACCCTGTCAAGCTTTTATTAAAACACCATTTAAAAAAATATTCCTTTGTTTTCTCCAAATAATCTATCAACTCCTCATCCCTCCACTTCCCACCCAATAATTCCACAGAACTTTTTAACTAGATCTGTCACTATTTTCCTCCTTCCACTAGACAGGATCTTCTATGTCCCTTTGTAGCTGTTCCTCACAACAGCCATGACATTATCAGGCAGCTCCCTGTGATAGCAATGAGGAGGCTGAATTAGCTCCAGCTAAGCACTAGTCATTGAAATAAGAGGTTTTTGAAGTACAGGCAGGCAACTGGTAAATTAGGACACAGAAGTTACAGCTCAAAGGACAAGTGGTACCGTGCCTTGGAAAGGTATATTTGTCATTAAAGTTTATGGGCATAAGCAGGTCTCTTCTGTTTTTTCGTTTGGTGAGCAGGTGGCTGGGTGTTTGACCTCCTTCTTTAAGAACTCCAGAGTGACGCTGGGCACAGCTAGGCCTGCTAAGAAACACTGATGCATCTGTGTTGCTCCTATTAAATACAACAGCTCTTCAGCCCTATGTCCCCCATTTCTTCCATATTCTCAGTTCTCTGAGGAGTTGCTCTGTCAAAGGGGCACCTCCGCACTGGCACAGTTGCTTGAGTGACCATCAGTGAGTGGCTCAGGCGCATGTGGAACGCGTAACAAGCTGAGCAGAACAAGCCATGTGGAGTACCGGGTAAGTACACTTAACAAGCACGCCGATTTCTATTCGCCAGTCACACTGATATGAGTAAAGCCGGTTTAAGAATTGTGTTGAGGATTAGCTAGATGATTCATAGGAAAATCCAAACTTAAGGGCCCGATTTACATTCAAAGTATGTGGTTAAGACAGTTGAAAAGGCAACAGTCCGTCTCTTGCTCAGAATGGATCCTAATTGCCTGTTTCTTCTAGTTACAGTGATCAATCTCCAAGCATGTCTATATTAAGTAAACCATATGTATGTGTATGTGTGTACACACTTCTTTTAAAAGTACCGAGTTTCAGATTCCCCTGTATGAAGCTCAAAGCGCCAAGGTCTGCTCATAGGAGATTCACTCAGACTCCCAAAGGCCCCTTCCTGTTTCTTGTCATTTACCAAAGAGCAGTATTTATCCCACTGCCTATAGAACACAGGGCAGTTAAAGGCACACTGTAAAATACTACTACAGTAATGACACACATCTGTTCCCAGAACACTGTTTGTTATTTGTGATTAATCTAGTTCACTGAAGAAAGTCGGGAGGGCAGAGGATTTATCTTTCTGTTTGTTCTTTTCCTCTGTACAATGAATATTTCTGGGAGCTGATGACAATATCTACTGACAAAAAAGAGTAAAGAAACAAACTTGTTTTTAATATGGTGAGTAAACTAAGCTAATAATTGCATGAGATACTCTTACTTGAGAGACTGTACTTTATCGATTTTGACATCTCTCATTATTTTTGCCCCGCATAGAACACCCTACCTAGAAAGGACTGGTTTCTATGCACTTGATTTCTCACAACCTGAGCTCTCTCACATTATCCATCATTTACAGGGATTCATTATCAAGTACTGCACAAGGGTTTAAGCTGTAAAACACCAAGAGATGTGTCTGGACTTTAGAAGAGATTTTATATGACATTTGGGAGCAACACTCTAGAAGAAAAATATGTTTTAAATACAGCATTTTCTGGATGCCTCGAATCTAGATGAAGCTTCTTTTACCAAGGGCAGTTCATTTCGCTGGTCATTCTTTGAGCTCCAGTGTCTCCCACATATTCATTTGAAGCTGTATGGTCTCCCAACATTTATAGCAAGGAACTCTCCATCATGCGACTTGGGGAAATGTAATCTCTTTTTTTTTTTAATTCCTTTTCTATCTCTGTGCTACAAACAGAAAGCCTGTGCTTCCTCCACACCCACTCTCCTTGCCAGAAGCCTCACTGCAACTTCCTGTCAGTTTTACACACTGCTGTGCACTTCCTCCCAGCAAAACTTTTATCTGAACGTACCATGTTAACTATTTGCTTACTAAGTGTTTCCTAGAAACATAAATGCTCATTTAATTTTAACCTTTATCAGTTAAACCCTTTGTAACTGGAAAATATTAGTGACACTCAGGAAAAAAAGTGACTTACATTATTTCAGACTAAAATAACAGAAAGAAATATCATCATTATTTGCAGGCAATGGGCATCCTGCTCTATATCAGCAGGGCTAATAGGCTGTTCGCATCCAGAGCTGTAATAATCCACATAAAAACACTAGTGCGTTGCATTTCTAAAACATCGTTCACCGATGGATCTCAAAACCCCTTTTGAATTTTAAGAAATACTGCCCTAGCATTTATGTCTCCAGCTCTTGATGTTCTAAATTAACTTAAAGCAACCATGATGGGCTTTTGACCTGCTTTTGAGGTCTAACTAACCTATGGCTCCTACTTGGGGTTTACAAGATCTTGGAGAGAGATGGACTCTGTTATCCCACAGAGAACCTGGGGAGAGGAGGATGGTGTTATCCCAATGGACACAGCTGTGGAGCACAGGGCATTTTGGGGACCGTCTGGCAGGGGTGGAGCTGGGGTACAGATCACAGGCCTGGCCCTGCAGGGCAACTCTGGGCTCAGGTCCCCAGCTTGAACACACTTCTCCAGCCCCTGGCTGCCGGAACAGCACGTTTTGCTCATACTCCATCTCCATCCCCATCCCAAGTCCAAGAGTAGCAGCGTGAGGACAACAACGCGTCCCGCCCGCCGGTACCCAGCACCCACACCCGCGGGCCCCGGGCAGGCCTCCCTCCCTCCCTCCCTCGCTGCCACCACGGGCGGCGGCGGGAGCCCGGGGAGGCCGCAGAGCCGCACAGCGGGCGGCCCGGCCCGCCCCAGCGGGGTTTCCAGTCACGGCAGCGCCGCCAGAGCGTCGGCCATTGCCTCCCATCCGCCCTCCCCTCCGCACCGGGGGAGTGTGCGCGGGGGACGGTGTCAGTGCCCCGCGGAGGCCTGGCCGCCCCCCGCCGCCCGGCGGCCGCCCCGCCAAGGGGCCCTGCGGGCAGGCGGGGAGAGGCAGGGGGAGGGGT
Organism: Caloenas nicobarica; assembly: GCF_036013445.1. NCBI lineage: Eukaryota > Metazoa > Chordata > Aves > Columbiformes > Columbidae > Caloenas > Caloenas nicobarica. The sequence goes on from NC_088245.1 coordinate 38,608,635, forward strand.
GGCCTCGCGGCGCCGGGCGCCTGCGCAGAGGGAGCGGAGCGGCGAGGTCACCCCTCCCCTCCGCACCGCCCCCGCCGCGCCAGAGCGAGGCTGGGCGTGCGGCGTCACGGCGACGGCCCCAAGCCGCGCCCCGGCACAGGCAGCGAGAGGGAGCGGAGCGGGCGGCGGGCGGAGCGCAGCGCGCAGCGGGCTCGGCCGGCGAGGCGGCGGTCGGCGGGGAGCGGAGGCGCTGTCCGGTAGGTTGGGGCGGGGAGCGCGGGCCGGGCTGCCGCGGCGGTGGGGTGGGGAGCGGCGTGTCTGGTACAGGTGGCGCGGCGGGGCGGGGACGGGCCGGTGGGGGCGGCGGCGGCGGCGGCGGGGGAGGGAGCGGCGGCGGGGAGCGGCGCTCTGTGAGGGAAGGGGCACGAGCCTGAAACATGGCGGAGGAGGAACTGGGAGCCGCCGCCTCGTCCGGCCTCAGGCGCGGGGGGCACGGCGGGGGGGCGAGGGGGGAGAGCGGGGCGCTGAGGGGCAGCCGCTGCCGGCCGGGCCGAGGGCTCGGCCCTGCCCTTCGCCCGCCACCTCCCTCCCGCCGGTCCCCGGAGCAGAAGTTGGAGCGGAAGCGGAAAGTTGTAACCCCGCGGCTCGGGGCCGCGACGTGGGGCCCGGCCGGGTGCGGGGAGGGGCGGGTGACGCCCGGCTCGGCCCCGCCGCGGGCGGGGAAGGGGACGGTCCCCGGCTGCCGTCGTCGTTGTCAGCGGGAAGTCCAAGCCGGAGCCCCACCTAGTCCGGTCGTCGGAGAGAAGCCGCTCGCTCTTTCCGGCCCGTGTGTGGGGGCGAGGCGGGGGGGGGGCAGGCCGGGTGCGGCCGGCGGATCGCCCGGCCGGTCTGCAGCGGCAACACCCCGAGAGCGGCCGGGCAGCCCGCCCACCGCCGGGGCTTGTGCCTGGGGTGGCCACCGAGTGGGACAAGCAGGCAGCGCCGTGGCCAGCGAGTTCCCTTCCTGCTTGTCACAAAATAAAAAGGAAAAGGGGACGACAGGGATGTTCATCTCACCTAAACAACCCCCACAGCCGTGTCAAAGCAAATGGAAGAATTTGACTGACGCTTCCTGCGCCAAACCGGTCTAATAACCCCGAGATACCTCATGCCCTTCTGCGTGTGTTGGTGAAGAAGCGGTGGAAGGAAAGGAAAGTTTGCAAAGGGTCGAATAAAACCAAATCCGAGTGTTTTCACATTAGCCTCGGATTACAAAAAAAAAGGATAATAAACCAAGGTTTCCTGCAAAAAAGAGAAGTCTGCTTTTACCCCCTTTTCCATCTTAAAGAGATGGGTTACCTTTTTCAGGGTTTATTTAAAAAAATAGTATTTTCTGTACTCCTTTGGGGTATGATAGTAAGGTGGTACAGCTCCGAGACAGAGGGTAGTTCAGAGATGCCCAGTTTGAAAATTGCACAGCTCCTGTATGTGTTCCTGCATTTAGATGTTTTGATTAGTTTAATTTGTTATTTCCAGCGTATAACAGATACATCTTACACCAAAGTGAAATGTGTAGACAGTGTATGACAAAGACTTTTCAGTACTCTTTCATGATAGAATATACATTGAAATTACTCTTTAAAAAAAAAAAAAGACAGGAAACACTCTTCTTTGTCATAAATTACAATTAAAAGGCAAAGAAGCAATCATGTTGTCTTATATAGTAACCATTCAATACCAAATGTATTTCCTTTTGAAAAGAGATTATTTTATTCTGTATGGAAAACTTGCAGAATGAATCCAATTATTATCTTTTGGATGTCTTGCCTCTGTGTTGAAATCACAAGCTTTTTTGGGGGAAGTGTGGGGGGGAATTCCACACAAAGAAAACAACTTGCTCCAGTCAAGTGTTTTCACTTTTTTTTTAAATTCATTGCATCTTTTTTTGCTTTTGCTCAAAGTATAACCTGTAGACTTCATTCTAGCTAAAAATGGGCAAAGTGAATAGTGGAGGTTACCTTAGCTGTGCACATCAAAAGCTTTGCAAATAAACTTTCTAACTAATTAGATGTAGAGTTTTATTCCTTGGTATCTGTGTATTTTCAGGGATGCTGCTTCTATGGTATGAACTACTTCAACTTGCAACTGTAGTGTAAAGCTTTATGACTATCTGTAGCTAAATAACTGAGTTTTGAGTTGTGCTGTACAGTATGTCATGTATCTTTTTTGCAGCAAAGCTGATCATACTTGGAGCACCTGTCTGCCTGGGGGTGAAATAATCTGCAAAACAGAGTTGAAAGACTATAAGTGTAAAAACAGAAATTGTATGTGGGGCAAAAAAACCCATTAGTCTTTTTACTGTCTGTAACTATGTGTCTTGCTTCTATTACTACATACACGAACCAGCTAAGTTTCCTGAGTGGAATTAAAATTGTGCTGTTTTGTTCTGAAGCTCCGCTGTAGGACAGTTCATAAAAAATAAATCTGAAGTGAACCATGACAGTTATCTTTGTGCTGTGCCAGTTTTGCAGAGTAAAACTGACTGTCTTTTTAATTGAGAGCCTTTCTGGAGCAGAGGCAAACAGATGGGAATCTAGGTGAGGGCCTACAAAAGGAGAAAGAAATTACTTGTATGGCTGACGAAGGAAATGTGCTAAAGACTACACTCTAGCTTGTGATCGAACAGTAAATGTGACTGGGAACTAAAATAAACAGTTGTCCACCTATCATCTGGGATATGGGAAGTGCAAAAGTCACAGAAGTACTTGAGTACTTGATGCTTAGTGCTATAGTGCCAATCCTGTCATCTGCAGAGCTCTGCTACGTGCTCAGACTTAGGTACGGAGAGGTGCTCTTAAGTGTAAGAATATCTTGTAGATAAAAACAAGCACTCTGTTGTCCTTGAGTGTATGGTAAGAGGGTAGGCGGGGCCTTTATGAATTGATCGGTCTAAGTAACACTTAGATGAGTTTCAGATACCTAACTGATGTTTGAGAATGTCCTTCGGAGTAAGCTTCAGTTGTTTCGAGTTCGAATCAAAATTGCTCTCTTAGTAAACAGATCGCTAAGCTTGCCTTGTGCAAGAGAAGTTCATGTTTAGCTTGTGGCTGCCACTCTTTTGCCTCAGAACAAATACAAGCGCAGACTGAAGTGCACTGTGTATGTCATTGCGTAGAATCCCTGCTGAGTTGGGGCAGGCTTTTGCTGTGCTCTGTTGCATCTAGGTCAGGTAGAGGGATATTTTGGACAGCCTCCTTCTTCGGAGAAATTGAAGGAGTGTCTACAGTAACTACACCTTCATATTCGAAGGCAAACTTTGTTTTCCCGCTCAGATGTGGTTAAGATGGTCTGGTTTTGTGCTTCTTGTATAAAGCAGGGAAAAAGAAAGGGGTTTTGTTACTGGAATGCCATAATAGGGGACCTGTTTTCAAGTTGATTGAATTTTTGAAGTTGTTCAGCAGTTGCCTGCAGTAGAGCTTTAGCATCTTACTTAAGGCATCTAATGTATTGCTCTCTCCTTAAGGCCTGTCAACCATGAGAAAATGGTGGGACAGGCATGGTAGAAGCAATATTCTGATGAAGCTATGACAATTTGCTTGTAGTAGGCAAGCACTATTTGGAGAAAGTCAAAGACCTTGGCTGCTGGCACAGACTGTTTCTTCGTGGAACAGCTGAATGAGGCTACCTTCAAAAGCAACAGTAGGTTCTGGCTTGAAGCTCTCATCTCTCAAGCTTTAGAAAGCCTAAAGAAACATTGGACAACTGAAAATGAAAAGGTTTTATTATTGTGTGTGCCTGTTTATATATGCTGTTGTGAGCTCCTGATATACTACGCGTTCCTGTCCTCTAGCAGCAAGGAAAGGGAGGAAGACTGTAAACACTAGGTTGGAAATCTGCCTATTAGGCAACTTTTGAAATATAAAGTGATTTGGGGGCCCTCTAGCTATTCAGGATGCTCTTGTTTTCAAGAGCAGTGTTTTAATAGTATTTTTTACTACTGAAGCAGTAAGTGAAAGTTAGCACAAGAACACACAGGAATATGTGTAGATGAGTTAAAGGAACATTTTTAGAGTTGAACCAGGAAGAAGAGGAGGTATTCAATAATATCTTGTACACTGTCCCACTCAGTTTTCTAGTCGTTAATCTAAGGACTTGATGTTAGTTGGAGTAAATCCCTGCTATGCAACTATGAAAAGAGACTGATGATTACAGTACACATGGTTTGTTCATTCCTGGCCAAGGGAGGAAGGCCAGACCATAGTGCAGGAGTGGGACAGCCCAGCCCTAATGGACTGGTGTTTGCGGAGAAGCAGCATCTCAGGTTTCTCTCGAGCCTGAGATTCTCTTCAGGGAACCCCTAGTTTCTTAGATCACTTCATATCATTCCTGCAGCTGTTGCAACACAGGAAGGTGTCCTAACTCTGAATGACTTGACCAGGTCTTCTGCAAAAATGATATTGTGTGCCACTGTTACTCATTTGTGAAATAATTTTCAATATGACTCTAATTGTAGAGCTGTGAGAAACTTTATATCATTAAATTTTTTGACAATATTGAAGAACTGGAACAGGAGAACAGTTTATTTTCATAACTGAAGAAAAACTTAAAGCAAGGATCTGTGGTTATAATTCTTGCCTTTTTTGTAGAAACTCTGAGAATGTGCTCTTTGCATCAAAATTTGTTGACATTGAGGTGCACGTTACTCATACTTGCTTTAATTAGAACAGTTTCAAAGTCTTGATTTCAGTAGGTAAAATGGATTAAAGGAAAAGATGTAGTTTAACAATGTTTCCTTTAGTGTGGCTTAATTGATAGCTTTATGTGAAATTAGATGGTGAAAGTTTTTTCTTAAATGAATTAGCTATCTATATCTCAAATACTTTATGTTAGGCAGCCTCCTCTTCAGTTAGTCTAAAATATCTTGTGAAAACAGATAGTCCCTGCAACTGTTTCTTTTTGTTTCTCTGTATTAGTTGTCTTCGCTTTTGAAGTCTTGTCCTATTTTTTCTGCTCATAGTCTCCATGTCTGCAACCTAACCAGTTGTGCTTTCATTTTTTTTTCATGTTTCCAATGCAGGGAAATTTCTTAAAAGCATTCTTCATATATCAAGAAGAAGCAAAAATAGTACCACCACACCTGTGTTAAAGGTCAACTGCAGATATATGTGAGTTACCTGTGTGGAGTTCAAGAGGGGAGATAGAGGAGACGGGAGGAGGATCTGTACGTTGCTAGGTGTGGCGCTTCAGCACTACTGAAGTCAAAGTGCTTTTGGTAGTTGTAGGGCAAGACCAGCTACTTGTGTTTTTTCTAAAGGTTTAATGTATGGTCCATTTAAGATGAAGCTAATACGCTAAACAGTGCTTGAGCTGCATCAGAACCCAGACAATACTGATAGTTAAGCTGTGCAGTTGTACAATCCTTGCTTGCAGTTAATCAAACTTCTATAACGTCTCGTCTGATACTTCCCATGAAAGTAATTCATTAGAAAGTTGCAATGTGTTTTCTTTTTTCTGGATGTGGAGAAGAGTAAACTGAAATGTGGAACAGAAGAAGTAATTGATTAAATTGAAGTTATCTGAGAATCTTATTCTCTGCAATACACTATTTAGGACTAGATTATTGGTTTATAATGTGACATTTACAGTTGAGACTGAGCTGTACATGGCTGTGTGTCCAGGCTTATGTTGTTAGTTAAGTGTGGGGGCAGCCTAGCGACATACAGTGCAGGAGCCTCTTTTATTAATCTTGGAAATGTGAAGTGGTTGAGGTGAATTGTCAGATGTTGTAAGATGCAGTCAGTAACTCTCCTCTGATCTTTCATTGTGAAGCTACTTGCAAGATAACATTCTGAAAGCTTGATGTACAAGATGACCCATAAGCATAGCCTACTTGGCTTCATGTGATTGCTTTTTGCTCACAATATTGTTGAAAGATTTTCTTGGGGTTTGGAAAGTGTATAAATTGATACTGCATGCAGAATCTTGACTCTCAAGCTTCTGGAGTTATATAGTTAGTATGTATAAGTATATATCTTGCTGTCTTTCTGTGACCTTTCTAACTTGTATAAAAAGGAGAATTGATGGGCAATAGGCATGCTGTGAGTGTGGTGGTTTTATTGCCATTCAAGGAATGGTCCTCTTGTTATTTACTGCCTATTGTTTATACTGGTGCAAGCATACAGAAGATGCTGTGTGCTTTCATGGATTTCATGATGAGCTGCATCAGAAATGAGTTCTTGGCAAGTGTGACTTCACCTTCAGAGTTCTTGCACATATTACGCCAGTCCATAGATGAATTTCCAAGATAGTTTTATATCCACAGTATTCACTGAATATGAGTATACAATTTGAGATGTCTTGGACTCGTGTTCTTAGCGTGCTGCAAAATGCTGTGCTCCAAATCCAACTTCTGCTGACATTAGTTATTTGAGAATATGCCGTGCTTCTAGAAATTGATGTCACATTGTCATTTTAGCACTTGGTGGAACATAAGAGACTGTGTAGTAGTCCTGTTGCATCAGGGAGCACTGGAAGATGCAAGAGTAGCTGACTGTCATGCTGGAGGATAGCTTTTCTATTTTTCTGATTTTTTTTTTTTTAAATTTTTTTTAAACTTAAGTAGCAGATTTGGTGGAGTCTCACCGAAGTAGAGACACCCTGTTACTTGATATAGATCATCCTGGGCATTGAGTAAGTTTGGAGGCAAACAGAGAGATGTCTGTGATACTATAATAAACAGGCATTCATAACTCTCATTTTTAACTGGGTGCTTTGTCTTTAAATGTTCTTACTTTTGGTTTACAATTTTCTGCTTGCTTTTTATATTTGAATACTAGAGAGAAACAAGCATTTCTGAATGATACCTATTTCTGCTCATTGTATGTTCTTACAGTTTGTTACCTTTTCACCCTTATGTTCGAGCAAGTCTATTTTTTTAAATGAGACTTTTTTTTTTTTCCTTGATCTCCCTAAACCTTTTCTTTCAGGAAACACCACAAGCTAAATTGAGGTTCAGCCAGAGGTCTCGCATGGAAAACTTAAATATGATAGCTGACGTTCTGCAAAAACTGAGTAGCTAAAAACAAGGTTTTACAATTAAGTGCTTTACACCACTGCATGTGCTGCTCTTTGACATCTTTTTAATCTGTATGTTGCTTTTCATCAAACTCTTAAGAGTAATCTCGGAAGAAAGGTGCTGTATCTATGTGAATAGGAGTTAGAGTGAGAAAGTAAGAATATTTTATGTAAAGCCCAGAATCAAAATATCAAGTAGGTTGTACAGTTTTATTCTTGATGAACAAAGAAATCCTGATGCTATCTCTGCCTTTTCTACTGGAAATTTGTGTCCTATCTAGCCAGGAAACTGATGAAGCAGCACCATTAGTTTAGACTTACTTATAGTAACCAGTATTTTGAACAATGTGCAACCATGCTAATTGAAGGACCATCTCGCTTCTAGCCAGAGGCAAGATCTTAAAACATAGTTTGCAAATACTTTTTTTCAAAGACAGATAGATCACCTTGAAAATATTTGTATCTTCAGGTGATGTAGTTCTTCCATTACTTAATCTTATTATGGACTACTTCTTAAATTAAATTTGGTGCTGTAAGTGTCACAGAGGAAAGCCGAAGCCTCTTCTCCAAGCTGAATGCTGAATCTGCTGTGATGGTAGAAGTGAAAATAAGGAACCATTCAGAGCCTTATCTACTGAAGGCTGAAGTCATAGATCCCAAGAACCTACACAGAGGATGCATTGGGTAAACTAGGAGCACCCTAAGCAATGTGGAAGTAGAAGGCTGCAGTTTCATGAATTATAAACTTGCTTCACTGGAACAGTCAAGATGGACTGAAAAGTCATTTTTTCACTGAGGCTTTGCCCAAAATTTAGCTTGGTTTGAGATGCATGTATTTAACTTGCTGGGACTAAAACTCTTCTTCAGTAAAAGATTTAGGATGTAGTATTAACACTTGTTCAAATGCTGTGGTGATTGTCGTAGTCTAAATAACAGATGATTCTTAGAACACCAGATGTGCTGATGTATTTAGAAAGGTCTTCCCATCCAAACCTCTGGAGCCAATTTTAAATTTCAGTATCCTTTGGACATCTGCTGCTGCCCTATCAAAGTATGTGTTTGATTTGACTTAACAGCAAAGTGAGTGTTGAGGTATGACAAGTTTCTCCAGAAAATGGCAAGCTTTGAAGATGCAGAGGAACCAAAAAGCATGGTCTAAACAAGAACTAGAGTCATCTTAAGAAGATTCAAATAAACTTTTGTGGAGACTTGATTAAACAAGTTTAACCCTCACTCTCTACTAAATATCTTGTCCATGTAATAGAAAGCGATGTGGGAATGATTGTGATTCAAATTCATTTGGGTAAAGTTATTCAGCTTTTTGTGTAGGTGGTGTTGTGTCTATGAGCTCAGACTTGCAAGGATGAATTGCCTGCCTTTGGGTTCCTGCTCATAACTCTCAGATTTTTCCCTTTCTTAGAAATTCCTGACCCATTAAATGAGACATTTTGGGGGCTAAGATGCATCAGCTGCTCACAAAGCATATGCAGAACTACAGCAGTTCTCAGCTTGGCATGTTATCATAAGCCAGCATTTATTCCAGTTATTTTGGGGGAGAGTGTTTTTTATTGTTAGTTTTTTTAATACCCGCATCTGAAGCTTGTGACAACTGAGCAGTTCTTTCAGAAATGACCAAGCTGTATGTGCATCTGCATATGGGCAGAGGTGTGGAAGTCAACTTCTACAGTTGTCATCTTCTAGTCAAGGTATGTTTGTGAGTTAGACGTTCGTTGAGGAGCCACCATTCCTAGGTTCAAGATGCAACTGCTTCACTGCCAGAAGCACAACAGGATATTCTGCCCAGGTTTCAGCCACTTCAGTTCAGCATTTCAGACCTTTTACAAACCCACCTTCATCTGTGGATTCAGCTAATAAACTGTGAAAAGAGGCAGTCAAGGTTGCACCTCCGTTATTGCAGAGGCAGCAAAAGCATGTGGCAGAAGATGGTAGTTATTGCTGGGTGCTAGTGTGTGATTTTTTTCAACTTAACCTCAGAACAGATGTCGTAAGCTTTAACAAAATAACTGTTTGTAAAATTACGTATAATTTTGGTGAGTTTGAGTGAGGTTTGCTGCTCACGTTTAGATACGATGTTTCTATTCGGGAAGCACTGATTGAGAGGTCAAAACAGACATGAGTTAAAATTACTTGGAACTTGGCTGGTATGGTTCATTTATCCTGGAAGAACTAATTTTATCCCTGTTAATGAATGCTAGTAGTTAGTATTCTCAATTTGCATAGAATCAGTGTCCTTTCAACAGATAAAACTTCTAATCTTAATTAAAATGACGTATGGGAATTTGTAAGACAGCTCTCAGGCTACCAACCTGATTTGTAATAGAATTATTGTAAATCATACTATGGAAGGACACTTTGTATGTAAAGGGCCTGCATCAGCCAGTCTTAAATGGCCAGTAACAAAAGATCATATAATGAAGGAAGCCTATATACCTGTGCCTTGACTGTGTGTTAGCAATCTAAACAAACCTGAATACAAACCAAACTTTTAATAATGAAGACAGTGCAAGTAATGATACCTTGGTATATAAGTTCTGGCATTGCCAGGGATGTAAATGATGTGTGGGTTATACAGAAAAACAGGCAGTATGGACAAAAATTCAGGTGTTATTGGAACTGCAGTTTAACTGAGCATTGCCTTGTGTCCGTAGAAGGACACCTGATACAGGGCTTTAGTGGTTCAGCAGCCAGTGGCACAATCAGAGTAGAGCTAGGATTGCCAGATGTTAAGCAGATAACACGTGGTATTGGAGGCTAAGTCTTGTTTCTGCAACAGAAGTTTTCTGTTTGCAAAGACAAGTGACTTAAGCCAACTGGCAAGTTTATTCTTGAAGTATCTTTAAAACTGCAGAAGTGCATTTTATACAAGGTAAGTATCTTGACTCCAAAAATTTCCATGCCTTGCTTGTAGTCCTGCTAGTTTTAACTGTTTTTGTAGCTTGAAAGATGAAATTTACCATGACAATTGTGCAGAGAAACAAATTATTATATCTGCTTTTAATCAGAAGGATGTATATCAGGTAAAACATGTTGGGTATACCATAATGTGGCAATCCATTAACTGATAAAAGCTTTAGAGTTAGATACTGATCCTTCTATGCAATGACAGTACAGCCAAATTCACAGCAGTAAATTGCTTAGTTCTCAAAACTTGCTGTATGGTTGAATACTTAGCTTATGCTTAGCAAGATATAATTGTGTGGTAATTATAAATTCTCTGAATTTACTATACTTTTTAAAAATCTGAGTGTTCTTTCTGTTTATTATCTGTCTGGATTTTCTTTGCAAGCATAAAAACCATTTACAGTTCAGTTTCTTCATGAATTCTGAGGTCATCATTTTAGCTGCAAGTCTGGCTGGTAGAACATGCACAAACAACTATAATGGGGGACAGTGACTATTTTACAGAAACAGAGAGAAAATGCAAAATCATGGCAAACCGTCACCAAAAATAAGAATGTTACAAACTCCAGCCGAGCCTTAAATAGACTCCATAGCTTAGGTTTCATAAGGGACTCCAAATTTGAATTGACATGTTTGAATTTTTGCACAACATTGAAAGTTGAACTCTGCAAGTGTTGGAACATACTATATTTTTAATAGCTTCATGTTCATTACATCACTTGCTTTGAAATTACTTTTTACACCTTATATGAAACTACTGCAAGTTGCACATGCTTGTTAGTCTCTCACACTAGGAAGCTTTAATCTTGAGATAGCAGTGGCTTCAAGCAGACCAGTTTTCATCTTCAGAACATGCATTAATTTTGTGTTCAGATTTAAGATCTAGCTGGGAGTTGACATTGACTTGGGGAGGAAGATTCCATTGAGCTATCCTAATTATAGACAGTGGAACTAGTTTCACAAGGTAAGCTCGTGTTAGGTGCTTTACAGAAATTCTCTCTGCGTGTGGTCTTAATCAAGGTAGCTCCCTTCAGTGAAAGAAGGAAGATTTAGTTGAGCTTTCTCTGGTAGGTGTCCCTGTGGGCAGTTCAAGGAGCAACTTAAACCTCAGTGCCCAGTTTGTGTTGCAGTACATTGTTCTCAAGTCTCTGCCTTTTTCTCGGGTGGTTAGTATGATTTCATGTTCTTGAATAAGCTTAATCACCCAACTTTCACGTTGAAAATCCTCTCAAGATTCTCTGGAACCAGTTAAAATATTTGAACATAAGTGAAGAAATATTTTTGTCCAAGAAAAATTACTCTATTAGTGCCCAGAAGAGCTAGCTGTCCAACTGACAAAATACTTGTTTGTCAAGACAAGAAGGTATCAAAATCAGGTAAAAACTAGAAACAAAAATAGCTTCTCGCTTTGTTTACTGAACAGTTGACTTGCTTCCAAGAGCATGCATTAGTAATGAAATAGCTCTACTTCCAGGAGTCTTGAGTATAAAAGCCTTTAATTAGACCCGATCAGCTTTTCAGTGTATCTTGTCTTCAGAATTGATTTCTGAATAATGTTTTCTATAAATAAGTGTGAAAATCAGTTCTGCAGTATTTTAATTTCTCTTTTATAAGAGATACTGCTTACTGTGTTAAGGATTATCTGAGCTGCTTTAATTCCTGAAGCATCTAAAAGTTGGTGAAAATGAACAGGCTTCCACTTCTGGTTATATTGTCAAGGTGCTGCTTAGGCACTGAAATTATACTGGGGTGGAGAGGGGGAACAAAACACCAAAAAACTCCTTTGAGTTGAGGGATAAGAAGTTAGGACTTCCCTTTGCATATAAGTATTTGGGGAATATTAAGAACAGCACACATCCTCTGTAATTAGTTGCTTCCCTGGATGAAGGGTGCTAAATCAAGAGACTCAACTTGGTGGAATCTGGATGGTACAGACAATTAGAAAGATTTAGATGTGGCTGTCTGAGACTGCTCTAGCACCAGAAGTAGGAAACATCTCGTCTAGGGAGACTTAATCCTCTGACCTTGGTTGGTCCTGTGACTGAACTAGAACTATTTTTCCAAATGTGTGACCATTGTTTTGTTCCATCTTGGGGCAGTATCCCTTCTTTGAGAAGCAGGTTTTTCTTCCTTGGCTTTTTTTTTACCTCCACTGCTACTGTAAGCAGGTAAACCAGTTCCTTAATTTGCTTCATCTGTCATTCTAATGTTTGAATTTTTTTTTCCCTCATGCAAACAGTTGAGACTCATTTAGGAGTCTATTCTCAAGGTGGTTCTAACAAAGTGTCTCTTACAGAGAGGCAAATGTGCTGGGGCAGAAGCATTATGAAAATTTTAGTGAACACGCTGCAACTTCACAATACAACCAGAATGTCAGGGTCTGAACAAGAATCGTGGTGTCTGTAAAGTGCTGAATAATCATGATCCCTTCTGCAAATTATAATGCTTCTGGGAGAGACTATTAGTTTAATTCCAGACCTGAACAACTAGTTCACATAAGGAAGTCTTGGGGATATCTGTAGTGACTGTATTTAGTTCATGTCTTTAGCCTGAGGCTGAGCTCCACTTACAGCTTCATTTGATTTAGTGTCAATTGGAAAGACTGGATTATTAGCTTTCCTATTCCTCACACAGGTAACAAAGTTGAATCAGAAACCAAAATTTGAAGCTGAAGGAATTGAAAGAAAAGTAGCAGAGTAAATAAAAAAAAAGGAGGGGGGAAGATCCACAAACAAACAAAAAACCCCTTTATAAATATAATATCAAGCCCAATTGCCAATGGTATTTGAACCTTGATGAATTCTTCATTATGTGATTGCTTTTTAAGAAATGTTTACAAGCACTAAGTGTGCAGTTTCATCATTCAGTGTTGAAGCTGGGTTTCTTATTCTTCAACTTTCTTAGCATCATCACTTTGGTTTGCCTTTTTCTGGAGACAAACTTCAAGAAATTATTCAGTGAAATGTCCAGGAGGCACTCTCCCCTGGTTTGTCTGATAAGGGCAAAAACTGAAAGCAAGTTCCACATTCATGATCTTTGACAGATATGAAGCTTTTAAAATACACTTCTAATGTGTTGTCTTGATTAACCTGTCTTCCTTCTGTTCAATGGTGTTTATTCAAAGATCTGCTCATCCTTCGAAGAGAATATTGGAAAAACTGTCCATGTGCATGGAAAGCTCTTGCTCCTCTAGCTTATCAAGTACTTCAAGTGTGCCATTCAGAAGTAGAATTAAGCAGTTACTTCAATACACTGCACTAATGCATTAATACATGCATTAATTAGAAAAAGTAATATGAACAAATGGAGGAGAGACTGCACAGCTGTAGTGGTTTTATGGACTGTTCCATTTCAGGAAGTCTGCAAGGCAGTTACTGAACCGCCACTCACAGTTAACGGGGGTGACCTGAAACTGAGCTCTGTACTTCTGAGAGATTGTGTACTTGAGGCAGCAGTGGAATCTGGTTTATGTGAAAACGCTATTTCTTGAAGAAGAGTAGCTTCCCTTGTTTTTCTAGCCTAATCTTGCATTAGACATCTCCAGAGTTCACAGTGATGTCAAATATCTGTGCCTAAAAATTTTTAACTCAGCTGTTTAAAGCCAGTACCTGCTGCAGTTAAGATGAAAAAAAGCCTTACTTTTTGGATGCTTCCTATCTTCTTGTTCTTTAGTGCCTTCATAGAGACTACAGTTGACAGTACTTTCCTGCCTAAAGATGGAGGAGCAGAAAAATGAAAAAGGAAAGGAAGCTGGTACTGCTCTTACTCCTTGCAGGTCTGTCACCTTAAAGGTAGCCAGCCTTCAAAGCAAAATTTCTCTCTTAAAATAGGTTCCACTAAATGAAGAGGGATACAAACAGTTTATTTGGTAGGAGTAAGTTTAAACTTATTTAATCTAATTTTGGGGTGATTCAGTGGGTGCTTCTCATCAGCTGTCCAATAAATCTCAGGAGGTTTTGCTTGTATGTTACTCAGTTATCGTAATCTCTTCATTTCTGTTTTGCACCTTTGAGTATTTCTATTTTCCAGCCATGAGATTGGGTGTTCTGGGGAGTACAGACAAATACTGTTGTTGGACTTGAGCCTATCCTAGTCTAGAACTGCTGGCCATGCTGTGATATAGCTGTAGCTTTATGGTGTTAAGTTTTAGATAAGGAAACATCTAAATCTGTCTCTTTATTTGAATGACAGCAGTCGTGTGATCTAATGAGCCTTCTTCCTCCTTTCCAGTTAATACAATTGCTTTCTGATAGCTTTAGAACTGAAGGGTATCACTGAAATGACTGGTTAGTGCAGAGTGCTGAAAATTATTCTTAAGGTGCTACATTGAGCTCTGTCTTGACTGTACAAATGGTTTCATAATTACGTATTCTTTCAAAGTTCTTCCAGTAACTTTTTTTTTTTTTCAGACGTGAGAGGGGATTACAATATGTGAAATGCAAGGCAGAGACCTTATAAAGAGATATTCCATGCACTAAGTCCAGTATCTGTTTTAGAATGGCTAGAGAAGTGTTTGGGGGGGGGCTTGTTCCTTTTTTTTTTTTATTTTTTTATATATATATATATATATATATATATATATATAAAAACAAAAGGAAATCCACCAGAAGTTTGAGCTTCCATCTCTGGTTTTATAGTTTGCATCTCTTTCAACAGTTGAACTTTTAACTTTGTATTGCTTGGAACTTAATGGCTGGTGTTGTTTCAAGTGCTACATGGTAACTGAAAGATAGAGTTCTTTATGGCTTAAACCTCCTCTTTTATACTTTGTCCTCTTCCTCCTCTTCCCCCCACTGGTTTGTCATCAGTGAGTCAAACGGAAATTGTGTTGTCAGTGGATGGAGCTGAACACAGTATTAGTTCCAGAGTCAAGCATTGTGTCTATCTGAACACTAAAGTAAGAGAAAGGTCGAGGTTTAGGAGGAAAGCGGTCTGTACAACATGTGATATGGAAAAATAGGTTTGAGCTAGAGCAGAGTCAGGTTGGGCTAGTTGGGAATCACTGCAAAGTCAAGTTCAGGCATGATCAGGGCCCTAACTCAGTCTGCGGCACACTTGCAGCCAGCCGATGGACATACTGGTCAGTGAAAAAGTGCTTGTTAGGCTTTAATTCAAATAGCATGGCAGACTGCAGTGTCTACCAGCTTCATGGCCTGGTGGTTTCTTAGTTGAGAAGGAGGCTAAGACCTGTAACCAGGGAAGTTTTCTTAGGAAAGTTCTGTTAGGTAGGAATTGCGTTTTTCTTTTCTGTTAGAAAACAGAGGAAGGCAAAGTGGCATCAGGACTGCCATTCAAAGCCAGTGAGGTGGTAGGTCTAAGTGCGAGTAGATGATAGATGGTGCTTCTGCCACATGCTGTGTTACAGATGTCTCAGTTAGCTTTCTTAAAGTGTTTCAGAGAATACATTTGTTTGTGTTTCATTCCAAGATGTTATGGCCAGACTACCTGATGATAGACAAGCGCGGAGATGCCAGGCTACCTCTATGCTGTATAGATGAGTGTATGTATAGAGGGTTACTGTGTGCTATCTGTGACTTAAGGAGTAACTGTACAAATGACAAAACAACTGTGACGGCAAAAGAGGAAGTGAGTACTTACATTGCTCATCACCCGAAGGTCAGAGAAATGCTTGAGCGTACTGCAGTCTGGCTTTGTCACGTCCTCAAAGGTATTAATAAAACTTTTTGCATAGGTCCTTCAAGGATTAAGATTGGCCAACCAAGATGTAATAGTGTATATATATGCTTTAGTTATGTACCGCCACTTAAAGTAGTGAAATTGGCTCCAGCATGTGGTACAGCAGTTGGATATTTAGGGCTGAACTTCCAAATCTGGATGCTGAAAGAAGCTTTGCCTTGTGTTAAATTCCTGAATCCCTGTTTAAGAGCCAAAATGAAATTGCTAGTCTCTCACTAAAACCAAGCTGTTAGCTTATTTAAGAAAATTCCAAATCCTGAAATAAGAAATTTTAGATCATTCAGTAAGAAAAAGTCACAAATTACTCAAACCACTAGGTAAAGCAGGTATTTGGTAGCTGCTGCTTAAGTTCTTTTACTTCTAAATTACTGTCAGGCTTCATTATTAACATATCCATATTTAGTTGCTAACTTCAGACTGAAGACTGAAAAATTCAGCTTAAACTGTTCTTTTCAAGACAGTGAAATTGCTGCAGTTCGCTCAGATTACAGTACTGGGATTTCCCCTACACCCACTACATTTATGTCATTCTAGTGACACCTTTCCAAAAATAAAGGCATAACTGAATGTTTGTTTTAAAGAAATGACAGGTAATGTTATCGGCTTAACTTGTCATGAGTTTGAAAGGTGCCTTTCAGTACAGTTAGAGACAATCCTTTTTCCTATTGTTTGTAGAAAAGCTGGACAACTTATGAGTTTACGGATCTAATTTAACATTTATAGTGGTACTAAATAGATTCAACTTGTGTTGTGCACTGTTCTGGTGGTCCATGTTTGCAAAAAATCCGTGTAGAGAAGGAAACATATTTTTATAAAGTCAGGAGTGAAAAGATGTTCTCTTAGGTATGAAAATCACTGAAGAGTCTCAAAATTTATCAGTAACGAAAGCCTGTGTAGAGACCTGCTTTACTGGCCATCAGGATGATATTTCCTTATGGCATTCTCCTTGCACTCCTGTTGCTTCTTAAGGTGCAAGAAATAGTTTAGGTAAGTTGAAAAGCTGCTTATTATGTGTTTGCAAGAGGAAAATTAAATAGGACCTGGCCTGTTTGTTTCTCAAGTCTTCTGACAATGTGGAGTTAATCAGTGATAGCAAAGATGGACACTAACATGGAGGTGTTCTAATTTCTATGTAAATCACTTTACCATTTTGTGCTAAACACCTAACAGATGGCGTGACTCCCAGAGATGCTGTGAGATTACTGCTGATGAGAGGGGTCTTTCTTACCTTGCTTCTGCTGCTTGTACAAGCACCTGTGTTGGATTCCCTGCACTTTCTCTCTCCCCCAAACCCCAAATTATTTGTCAGCTGGAGTGGGTTTAATCTTTCTGAGAGGGCAGAGAGTGGAAAAAGCAGGTAACTCAATCTGATAAGTGCTGGAGACAGTGCAGAAAAGGAGCTGAGACCTCCCAGGGCAGCAGTAGCAGTCCTTTTAGCTCAGTTGCTAGTAGGACTGCAAGAGGTGTGTTTTCTTGAGCAGTATGACCCAAAGACTTGTCCCAAAATTTGTGACCTTGTTTCATTTTTGCTCGGTTAGTTTTTGACAAATATGAGCCAGCAGATCTGCTTGGCTGCTGCAGGCAGTGACTGGGGAACAGATCTAGTTTCTGGGAGAGAAATGGTCTCAAAAGAATATTTTAGTTGCCTCGGTTGCTCATGAAACTACAGTCATTATAACTGTGGTTATATGTCTAGCAAAACACTAGTCAACTTTCACACATAAACAGGGATTTTTTTGAAAATTGGCTTCTGAGATCCTGCTGTTCTTTTTGAGAAATGTTTGCTGGGAAGAAGTTAGTGTAATTTTCTTCTGCAAGTCTTTCTCTGTGACTGTTTAGCATTTAAGTGTTTCACTGAGAAAATGGATGCTCTCTCCTCTTGGATAATTGTTTCTTATCAGTAGTAACTGTTAACTTTACTATAGCAGGATTTGTTCAATATTTCTTTATGGGACGATAGTAATGTAGTAGAAGAAATACCATATCTGATGGTTTGCAGCATTTTATTGTAGCTGCATTAGGAGCTGATAGTTCAAAACCAGCCACTGTATTTTAAAAAACAAAACAAAACAAAAAACCAACCGAACAAAAAACCAACTTAACTAAGCCCTTTTATCAAACCCTGCTTAGTGCACTGGATTGTGGTGTCATGGTTGTACTTGCTGCATATAGATCAAAGTTTGAGTCAGTAGATACAAACTTTGAATGTTATTTCAAGTAAATTACAATAGAAATAAAAAGATGCTGTTGCCTGGAGAAGTTTCCCATTCTGTTTTTTGTCAGCATACTGATGCTTTCAGTTCTTCGGAAGAGACTGGAGACATTTCATGCATGTCAGCTTATATGAACAAAATATTTTACACCTCTATGTGTATATATATGAAATTACAAAAACTTGTGTGGTATGAAATAACTTCAGGGCATGGATGAGGAAAAGATGTAGTAGCTGTGAAATCTGAGACATGTTTTTGGAATTACTGTATCAGTACCATAGGTAACAAACATTAGCAGCTGCTTACCCAATAAACCTATTCAGTACTGTGAATGTCATGGTTGTAAAACTGCAAGCTCTCTAGGCATCTGTGTGGCTCTTGGGAACATTGGTTTTGGTCTGTTGTTGCAAATTATGTAGTCCCAGAAAATTCTCAGGAGTGAACGAAAGATCTTGAGAAACCTGTGAAATACCTTAATGCTTGCTGTGACTATAGCTGAGAGATGCTATGGACTTGTTTGCATGGCTAGAAGAGATTTGGCATGTTATGAGGCGAATGCGCCTCACTGGATGGTATGCCATAATCCAAGTAGTTTGCCTATCAATGAAGTAAATTAATTTCTATGCCTGATACCTCCTTGCTGTAAATAAAGGAGAGAAATCCATCCAGAGGCCTCTGAGGAAGTGACGTGTGCACATGGGTTTGAACAGTTCTTCAATACGCTTGTGTGCTTTCTTTGAAACACGTGATATTTTGGCAAGATTGTGATACTGAGGTCTTTATTACAGGGAGTCTTAATCTGTTCTTGCCTTTTCTCTAAATTACTGTTTCATGGGATATAAAAATCTCCATTTTAAAAACTTTCCAAGTCTGTACTATCTTGACTATGAAATTAGGCTAGATAACACCTGAATAATGGTGGTTCTTTAAGTGTTAAAATCCTGGTAACAAGAAAACCTTGAAGGTACTTTATTTGTGCTAGAAGAAAAAGTAGCATTGTTC
The DNA here is from genome assembly GCF_036013445.1 of Caloenas nicobarica. NCBI lineage: Eukaryota > Metazoa > Chordata > Aves > Columbiformes > Columbidae > Caloenas > Caloenas nicobarica. Next base: position 38,627,501 of record NC_088245.1, read on the forward strand.
AGCAGTTACTGTGTCTTGAATAAATGTCCATAGTTTCCATTGAAGTGACATCCTGCCTAGGTTCTGCCTGGTTATACTAATGTATCTCTTGCATTTATCAGTTGATATCAATTGTTCATGTCTTGTTATATATGCAATCTTACAGTGGCTGTAGTAATGCTGAAATAGTTGTCCTGTTGATCAAAATGGTCAATAATTTATTGTGTTTTAGGTATTGAGGGTGATTTATCTCCTGCATCATGCGTGAATACAAGCTAGTGGTTCTTGGTTCTGGAGGTGTTGGAAAGTCTGCTCTGGTAAGTACTCTGTGAGGTAGTTCAAGTACATTTTCTTAGGTTTCTCATGTCCTTTTTTTTTTTTTTTCTCCTCTAATATGCTCTCTGCTAACCCATATTTTGTTTATATAAGCGTGCACAAATAAACATAAATATAAGTAATGACTGCTGAGGGTTCCTGGCTAGAATAGGTACATCCTTCACTGGGTGTATCCACATCCGTTGGTGCACTCTCATATACTAATATTTTTGTACAGAGTGGGGTGATGGTCAGATCTTTGCCTGTCTCCACAGTGAAGAGCATAGGCACAGCGTTATGAAGGTCTCTGGCTTCACTGGGTAACCCAGCTGTAGGTCTGTGGAACATCAAGCTGCGTCATGAAACTCACACAATGAACTGGTTTGCCTGTGTCTGGTCTTGGTAACTCCTGTCTCTGGAAAGGTCTTCAGAGTGCTGTTTGCTTAATGTTTGATAGCAGCCTCTAAAGCATTTTTTAAAATGCAAATGCAAACATATATTTGCATGTTTGTAGGAAGTTTAGCATGTTTTCTACATCCTTCCCTGTGAACAGGTGTATAGCTGCGACAGGTAGATGTTTCTAAACGAAAGAGCTCATGCATTTTACTTAAATGGTTACAGAAAGTTTAATCTGACCTAGACTAGCACTAAAATAGTTCACAGAATAGGATGTTCCCAGCCCACCTCTAAGAACTTTACATTTTTCAGTTTAATTGTGTACCTTACTGTAAAGTAAGGCCTAGAGATCTATTCTATCAGGTAAGAAGGATTATCTTACAAAGTAGTTCCTAAAGGAAAACTTGACAAATCATCTTAGATTGTGAAAGAACTTCCTTTACCTCTGAATTCTTTATCTTACTGCAGCATTTCTGGATTTGAACCTGTCTGCTCTGACTCGGCCATTGAGTCTTAAAGTTCCACTTGTGCTAAAAACATCGTATGTGCTAGGTACACTGGAATATCCTACTGAGTCTAGTTAAGACTAGTAAATGCTGGCAGCCTTTTTTTGACTAATTCCTGTGCTGGCAGTAAGTAGCAGAAGATGCAGTAGTTCTAAATGCAAATGTAAAAGCCGTGCAGCTGTACAGTATCCTATTCAACTAGAAACTAATAATGATTCCAACATTTAGACAAACCTTAAATCAATGCATGCTTTAATTCTTACACTCCAAGTGAGAGTGGATAAACGAGAGTGTAGCATTGCTTTATCTAACAGTACCTAGTTAAATAGGCATATGTCTAACTTCCTGTTGTTTCTTATAGTTATGTCAGTCACTTAATTTGCCTTCGAAATGTAATGAATAACTGAGTATATACCTAGAACAGTAATTTGTGTACAATGTTGACAAAATGTCACTATGCAAGAAGAATCTTACAGGAACTTTTGTGTTGCAGACTGTACAGTTTGTTCAAGGAATATTTGTTGAAAAATACGATCCTACGATAGAAGACTCCTACAGAAAGGTATATGCAAAAGACCTCTCTAGTGTTACAGAAACTTAAAACTGAAGTACATACTGTCATATATTTGAGTCATTGCTTGAAAAAGGGTATGACTGGTCATGTCACGTAATACCAGTTAACCTAACAAGTTTGAAATCTAAAGGTGCTCTTAAAATCTGTTTAAAGGAATAATTCAGACTAGCTTTTTAATGTTTAAGCATAATACCTTACTAGCTAGTCAGGAAAAAGTGATAATTTCATTGTCAGAATTGGAAACATTGATTTTAAAAAAATCAAATACACTATCACTTTTTATTTTTCATAATATTTATTATTAGTTTGTGTGTGTTAGTATCTGCAGGTAGATTTGGACTTGTATGTTGGAGGTTCTAAGCTTTTTTGCTACTAGGAAAATATGGTAAGAACAACTTTGCACTCACCTTCAGAACACTGGAGGCATCATACTGTATTCCTGACAATTTAACTGACAGCTTGATATGCTTCCATTAGATGGGTTGTTGTTTTATTAATAGGTTAACACAAACCTATAATAAATGAACAAACACTTAACAGTAGCCTGTTAGTTTCTCTTCCCCTCTTCAGCATGACAGGCTGAAAGGTCTGACTCTGCTTGCATCACCTTGAATCTCCATATTGCTCACTCTTCAGTTTCAGATGAGACCATGATTAATATTCCAGGCTAAGATAGTTTACATCTGAACTGCTACCAGAAGAGTTAACCATTTGGTGAAGCAGATTCGTTTTCAGCTATGTCAGTTTCTTAATCTTTCTTTTTGTAGCTGAATTACTTTTCATATGCATTGACACTCTCACATAGCTCACTGTGTGGCCACAAAAATGCCAGTGTCTATAGAAGGAAGGCAAGATGTACAAACCCTAGGGAGTGGGCAGAAAGTGCAGGACCTCCTCTTTCAGCACTTGGCTACACTTTTATTGAAATAAAGAGGCTGTATTACCAGAATCTCTTCTGAACAGAAGAGGAATTAGTGAGAGCAAAATGATAATTTCACACTTGTTTTCTTTGACTTCATAGAAATCTATATGCTGGAAAAATCATAGTCTTTCTTAAGTATGTGGGCTTCCAGCCAAAGCTAGAACTCTTATTAAAGAGGCAACAACAACAACAAATTTATAAAGCCACTTACTTTTTCTGTATTAGAGGAGCAGGAATTTCAGATCCCATCCCAATGTTTGTTGCAGGCCTTTGCTGGGTCAGGCCCAATAAATGACTCCAAAAATATTCAGAAGCTGTACTAAAGTGAAACATTTCCTTTGTTATATATTTATATTCTTCAGGTCATACTAGATGAATTATGTTTGCTGGGTGAATTATTCCAAAGACTGTTTCCATGGAGCTCAAGAAATTTTGCCTTTTCCTAATTAATTTTTTTAACAAAGACCTTATAATGTTCCTTTCAGGTTTTGTCCTGGAATGACTAGAAATATCTCTGTGCATCCATCTTCTCAACTCTTGCCAGATTGCTGAAGTCTTGCTTAAGTCTGGACAATACTTTATGCAGTAATTTTCTTCCCCTCGCTGCTAGTTACAATTCTAACTTGCTGCTTGACTTGGGTGACTTTAAACTGTATTGGTTTGGCAGTTAGAATTCTGTACTATTAATCTTAAATCTTAATTTTATAATATTTGAAGTTGAAAGGATGTGGCTTGAAATATTTTAAGTTTGTCTGGAGCTAAACAATTTGGGCATGAAGTCTTGAAACTTAATGCCTTAGTTTACTTGCCAAATATTTCTTCATAAAGAGAATAGATGCTGCTTAATTAGCTGAGTAACTTCGTCAGCAATGCATGCTAAAATAGTGGCTATTGACGGAATCTCCATCCCTAGAGGACATGGGGGGAGCTTTGAGAGGCATGGAAATACTCCTCTTCCCCACCCCCCCCCAAGCTCCAATCCAGTTACAAAAGAAAAGCTCAAATCGGAGTAGGGGACACAAAGTTTTTTCTGAGTGCTGATTTGCCAGCTGGGAATTTAACATGCAAAGGGAAAAAGGGAAGTATACTAATAGCTTGAAGGGGAAAAACAAAACAAAAAAACAACAACAAAAAACTGCAAACAAAAAAACTCCACATGGGTAGCCTGCTTGAAAGCGCTTGAGGGCACTTCCATGTCCTTTGATGCCCTCAAGACCATTCCTGGGTTTTTTTTTGAGGTAGAAACTAGACAGAGGAACTCTGAAATAGACACAGAAACTGATCCAGCTTCTTAAACCTATTTTTTGCAAATTTTTCTAAGCTAGATCAGTTTCCTAATTAGTGTCACTAAAGGCTGGTTTTGAGCACACCACTCTTAGTGGTTTGCTTGGTTTATTGCTTGTTGTGTACTACTTATTCTCTTGTTGATCTAAACTGCTATTAAATGAACATTAGTATGCCAATCCAACTTTCTAGCTTTCACCTGTACTGTTCTTTCAATCTGCGAATGATCCCTGAAACAAGTAGAAATTAATTGTGCTAGTTGCTGATAACCATCATTACAAATTTAGCAGCCTCCTTTTTAATAATCAAAAATCCCTCATCACTTTGCAAAGTGGTACTTGGCTGCTGATGCTTCTTTTGAAAATGTCAGTAGGCCTCTTTGAAAGGCTTCTTCCTGCTGTTTTTGAAGTGCATATCCACATAAACTTTTTAAGCCATTATGTTGCTTTATGCATTATGAATTTGCTTATAAAATCACACAATTACTGTTGTCTTTGGAGGGGAGACTTGCAAGAGGAAAAATTCTAACCACATCTTTCTCTCTTCACAGCAAGTTGAAGTAGATGCACAACAGTGTATGCTTGAAATCTTAGATACTGCAGGAACGGTATGTAAAACAAACTTTCCTAAATACTGATGTACAGTGTTAAAACCATTAAAAGCTGTAGGGATGTAAATGATGACGTTTCCTTCCTCATTCTCTAAAGAGTAACTGTGGTCAGTGCATTGGATTAAAGGATGTTCTTTAACATACTAGTATTTAAACAAAACTTGAATTTTGCAGCAGAAAATGAATTGCAAGTTTCCTGTGAGGTCATATTCTGTAATAGTGGAAACATGAGACTGAGAATTTTAAAAGAGGTTGATGTGCTGTTTTAAGTTTGTATTGCCCAGAGGAAAATTTAGGCCCAAGGATTACTTATGTTTGATTTCTGTTTCTGTAGAGAATGTGATTTCTTCTCCTCTCCTTTCTCTTTTGTGTGTGAGATGTACTCTGACATTGGGATAAAAATAGTATTGCTTTAGTCAGCTTATGTGAACTCTAAAGTGCAGGGTTTATGCTGACCTTTTTCATACTGGTCAGGTTTTACTCTGACTTGTTCCAAAACCTACTGAAAGCGGTCATTTCCTTCATTGATTCCAGTGAGTGCAAGCTCAAGACCCTTGGAGTGTAGCATGTGTTCTCTGAACTATAATAGTAATCTGGTCCAATAATAATTTATTTAAATTCCATATCCAAGTAAGGCCATGTAAAACAACAGAAGGATAGAGTGGCCGTTGTCTCGAAATAAATTGCGTTTTTCATCTGACATACAGCAAGGGATTTGGTGAGTGATCGATCAGTCCCAAGACAGCAGAGTCACCAATGTGAGAACGGCAAATGCTCTTCCACAGTCACACTGGTGAGAGTTTTCAAACAGGGAGAGGAGAAGTCCTAATGCTGCAGTGCAGTGCACCAGAGAGTCTTCGTATGCAATACCATAGTTGTCATGGAAGTCTAGGAAATGTCACAAGTCTATTGAGTGTCTCCATCCTCTAGTCAATCTCCACGAAAATGAAAGTAGAATTTAACATGGAAAAGTGCCCAGACTACAAAATCGAGGCTGAAAAGGGATGCATTTACTTTATGATGTGTTTTAAAGGTCAGGAGATGGGAGAAAGTTGGTATGTAAGGAGGGGGCAGGGAGGGCACAAATGCATTGTACTTTTGATCCATTTGTATTCTGAAGTATATGTCGTCTTTTTTTTTTTTTTAAGGAACGTGCAAACTGAATGCAACGTATGTCTTTTTTTTTTTTAATTACAGGAACAGTTTACAGCAATGAGAGACCTATACATGAAAAATGGACAAGGTTTTGCGTTAGTATATTCCATCACAGCACAGTCCACGTTTAATGATTTACAGGATCTAAGAGAACAGATTCTTCGAGTCAAAGACACTGATGATGTAAGCATCTCTAAAAATGCTTAGTGCATATATTTACAGTTTTCATTACAGATATTGTAATGTATACGCTGTGATCGGATAGCTTCCAAGCTTTAAATTAAGAGACAAATCAACCAGTAGATGCATAGTATAGAAATGCAACTCTTAAGGCAAACTGAAAAAATTGTAAGTTGTCATGTGGTATATAAAGATAATTCTCTTTTTCATCTCATCCTTTAAGATACTCTATTTGAAGCTGTGTATAGCCTTATTCACTAGTACTGCAGAAGACATTTCTGAAGCAACTCTATTCTTACCTCAGTTGCTATCAATGAAGGTTTAAAAAAAAGTTCCAATTTTCTCTTTGGTATACCTACTGCCTATGGTATTTTAAAAGCACAAAGTTCTAAGTTCTTATAGAGGACATTACTGTAAGCTTTAAACTTGCATGTTATGTAGCTTTTATATTGTGTGTGTGCTTGAAAGTAAGTTTAGCCATACTATTTCCACACAATTTCACTATGTACCTTTTAGCGTTATTAAAGCTATAAAGAGAGGCTAAACCATTCCAGTTTATAATTGATTAAAAAAAGAAAAACCTTACTGCATTTGTAGGAAGTGAGTATTTAGGCTGTTAATAAAAGGAAGAAAGGTATTTCATATGTGAAACAGCGGTAAAAGTGTGATTTTTTTTTTTTTTTTTTTTTTTTAAAACCAGGAATACCTTGTAGGTTCTAGCTATCAGACAGAAAAATCTTCCTTGAAAAAATAATGTAAGGGATGAACAGGTTTTTTTAAGTGTGCTCATCTCATACGGAAACTTTGATCCCTTCCTTGCTGCATGTATCCACATATGCAGCTGCTGCCAACAGAGACAGAATGTATTAAATGTTTCAGTTTCAGGGAAGTTTGTTGTGACTCTTGTGATAGGAAATGCCTTGCACTTTCCTAAGTGTAAGCGGCTGTTAAGTCTTGCCTATGTTCAGCAGATTTCACAAATGTATCTGAAAAGAGTAGTATTTAAGTAATAAAGTTTTTCCTGTGCCAAAGCTTAGGCATGACTTGCTTTCTCAGTGAGGGGAAATTAAACGATCAAAATGTTGTAAACCTTTTTATGAGCACTTCAGTTTGGGAGAAACTTAGGTGTGTCCTTTAAGTAGTAAAAAGGAGAGGAGGAGGAAAGAAAAAAAAAAGCTACGCTTTGTATGATTACCTTTTTTGCCACAAGGGTCAATTCAGTGTTTTCTGTAGTTATTTTGATAAGTTATCGTGTTTCTTTCCTCTGTGTGCATCAGCTTGCTAATAAGAACTTTGAGCAAACTGTTGCTGAAAGGAGTGCAGATACGCTGGAAGCAGAGAAATGGTGAAAGCAGCTTTAGTGTCCTTCATCATGCTACCCAGTACAGCCCACTTTTTCTAGGATCGCTGAACATGTAAGGATCTTTAACAGATTCTTCAGTAGACTTCTTGATACCTTAAGCATGTCAAAATGAAATCTCATTAGGTCTTCTAGAAGATGTGAAATTTTCTCAGTTGGCAGTGTACTGAATCCTCAAACCATTCCTCCCATGGTCCTGCCAAACAGCAGGCAAAAAATGCAGTCGCTTTGCTTTGAAGATTAAAGTCTCACACAACTGTAACCTTAAGTTTCTGTTACACCAGAGCTTGATTATTCCGGAGGGTCAGGATCCTCTAAGGATTCGGGTAGGGTTTTAGGTGTGCGTTTACATTGTGCCTTCCAAAAATGTTAATGAATTCTTTGCTGGTATTAAATTGTTTTTAGGTGCCTATGATTCTGGTTGGCAATAAGTGTGATTTGGAAGATGAAAGAGTTGTGGGAAAGGAACAAGGTCAGAACCTAGCAAGGCAATGGAATAACTGTGCATTCTTAGAGTCTTCTGCAAAATCAAAGATAAATGTTAATGAGGTAAGGCACACTACTCATGGCGGGGAGGGTGCAGGGAGAGAAGGATGGGGCACTGTATTCCGTTAACCAAACATTACAGTCCATCAAGAACAAATAACAAAATTATTAACAACATTCACTATAATGGACAAAACTATTGTGAGAACTTGTGAAATGCTTCTACTAATGGAGGTAATTAGCTTTGACATAGGACTTTTAAAATTATGTTAATTTTAGTATAATTAGTTTTCAAATTGTATTGATATGAATTTGGTATAAATACTTTTTTCTTGTTACATTCCCTAGTTGATATAATCTCTATCCACTGAAAATGCACTGCTAGACTACTACTTTCATTTTTTAAAAAATACCTTTAAGAGAGTTAACTCCTTAAAACTGATTGATTTAAGTTATTTGGTATTAATTTATTTGAAGTGGTAAGGACAAAAACTCTTAAGGGTTTTGGCCAAATTACTTGATTAGAGAAGAGACCTAAATAGGTACTCTCTGAAGAAAAAGGGAGGCAAAAGCCTCTCTGCTATCTAGCTACTTATTTAGCAGGAGCTAGGTGACTGATCAAAAACACATGTGTTTTTGGGACTTGCCATAGCATGTGCAGCCTTATCCAGTGGGGGTGCCAGCATAAAGAAATGGATGTGAAAATTTTTAGAAAAAGAAGCTGTATTAGTGTTTACATTTCTGGAACAGCTTGAATATTATGATAAACCCTGCAATTCATTGTGTCTTCTGGAAAACATTGCTGGCAACATCAGTCAAGTTGAAAGGGCCTCTGTGCAAGACTTGCATGTAATCAAATGAGTATGGTGGGTTTAAGCACAGCTGATTTTAAAAATGAGTAATGTGTGTTTAATTAGTTGGGAATTTCTGGAAACTATTCAGTTTTTCTTAAATACAGATTAATCAGCCTAACTATATGAAAGTCATATGTTTAATAAACTAGAACTTTCATCAAATACTAAAAGCCTTTGTTAGAATGTTTGCTGCTTTGCAGCCAGTACTTAGGAAGCTGCTAGAATGGCTTTAGTACGAGGACTTCCTGGATTTAGGAGATGCAGAAATAATTGGAACAATGTCAGTTATGCATGAAACAGATGCTGTTTAATTGTGATGTGTAGACTTGTCTTAAATTAGCCTTTCAACCAAATCATGTTCCAATTAGAATTCTAGGAGATTCAAAGTGTGAGTGAGTCTCATACGTGAATTACTTTTCTAGGAAATGTTATGCTTATGTCATACTGTAGTACTAGAGAAGGTGCTAAATTAATTTTCTAGACTTTAGTATTTTTAAAGTATCTGGAAAAGCACGATCTCATTTGAATACAAATGACTATAACAGACCATGCAGTGTACTTGAGTTAACATGAAAATGTGGAGTAAAAACTTACTAAAGCTTTCTGTAAAAGAATACCTTTGGAGTGGTTGGAGTTAGGAGAAAGCTGTGGCCTGTTTCTTGAACTTGGTGCTAAATTGCAAAGTAATAGCATATAGTAGTTGATCATTGTGACATACATCATGCATGTTCAGATAAACTTGACCCAGACACTAAACAGCTGCAGATTATAGATGCCTTTCCAGTTTGCTTCATTGAAAGTAGAAAAGCCTTGACAGGCAATTATCTTAAACAGAAAATAAATGGGTATTAAGTGTACAATTTAACTTTCTGGCTTTGAGATAACTAAATATTTACAGGGGTTCTAGAGTATGTGAGTACATTATGTGTGAAGATTCAAGGCTTAGGGTTATGAGAAAAGCCTCTTAATTCCAATAACCAACTGACTTTTATATTTGCAGATCTTTTATGACCTTGTGCGACAAATTAACAGAAAAACTCCAGTGCCTGGAAAAGCACGCAAAAAGTCATCATGTCAGCTACTTTAATACACAGCTGTACTGTAGCTCTGAGCCAGGTAAACCTTTTCTCTAGAAAACAAACAACAACCAAAAAACCTAAACAACTGTAGTAGCTGTTGATGCAGAACAGCATTGAAAATTCTTGATTTACATTATCACAGAAATTTTTATGGTCTTTATTTTGCTATTCCAAAGTCAGAACTACAAATATATGCAAGATACACTGTTCACACTAGTATCAATTTTTTTCAAGCTTCAAGGTGTTGGTAGTGCTCAAATTAAGGATGTTTGTTCTGATACTTCAAAACTCGAGCTTTTGGAAACAAGAGTTTTCTTTTTTAAAATCTGATAGATTGAGCAAGAGCTCAATTATGAGGAATGCACACTGTAAAGTATTGCAGTTTGCATGTTAAAATGTCACTTCTTGCTTTGAACTCCTGCATAGGAGGATGATGTCATAGGAATGTAGCTTGCTTTCTTTGGACTACATGGATATTTTATAGGCTGCATTGTAATTAGTACATTTGGAAGAGAACGGTGAAGTGATCATTGTAACACTCCAAATATTTGACCTGGAGCTATTGGTTATTAGATCAATTTTTTACTCATTGGCAGTTGGCTAATGTTCTGCGTGACTAAATCCATGCTTTAAGAATGATGCTGAAGGCTCAAGCAAGCTCCAGCCTGCTCTTTAGCAAGCCTTTTCAGAAGGTAGTCAGCAGGCATGAATTTTTCTGCAACTTGTTCCTGGGCAGGTTGTTTCCCCCTTTCTACACCTGAGCCTTAGGATGGACAGAGGTCTATCTTGATTGACCTGACATCAGGCAAGTTGTCTGTTCTTCTCAATTCCCTTCAATTTTACTGGACATGTGGTTCAGGTGCTTCAGTACGATGATCCATTATTTTGTCATCTGATGGACCTGTTCGATATACTGGAGGATCCTGGTAGAACCTTTCACTGTCATAAATTGCAGGCTTTTATTAATATTTAGATAGTGCTATGTTCAACTCTTTTTAAAACGTTATTTGAATCAGTTAAAAGTTAAACTTAGAGGGTTCTAAAAGCACTAACCGAGGATGGCAGAAGTGGCTGCTGCAATTCCTCATCAGGGCTTTTGATTCGGAAGCTTTGATCCTCCAAATGTGTTTTTGTTTTTGAAGTTGCTGGAACTGTCATAGTGTAAGCAAAACTAGTCCCACCCATCAAATACTTACTTTCACAGTTCAGCTGGGATTACCATATGTATCCTAACTCAGTTTTACTAACTGAGATAGTCTGTTATTTGTGTGTACAGTAGAAATTGTATCTGCTAAAAAGGAGAAGTGCTAAGGTTATTTTCTGTTTGCAAAGAACTGTGCTAGTTCCTGCTTTAGTTCTTTTAACTGAAGAGCAATGACAAATAGTTGTTACTAATACTAACCTCTTGTTTTGTTGTTACAGGTCTGAAGAACTGTTGCCCAATTCAACAGTGCCAGCATTCCAACTTTATTAAACCTACCAACATCTTAAATGGACTTTCCTGTGGTGGTACCCTTTAAGAAATGGATGAAAGCTACTACATCAGTTTGCACATTCTAATCACTTTCCAGTGTCACGAGAGATTTTTACTTATAAATATTCTAAGTGTATGCAACTGGTAAAACCAGAGCCTACATCCAGTATTACTGATAAGAGACATTGTTCATCCTCCAATGTTGTACATGTATGAAAACTGTGTACTGTATACTTCAACAATCCCCACTTTCTATTGGAGAGTACAATAATGTAAATCCTAAAAGCACCACTATTTTAGCATAATAAAAGAAAGTCCAAAGAGCTCCTATATAGACTACTCCAGATAACTTTGCTTCATCGGTATTTGTAGCTTATTGTAACTTTTTTAAAGAAATACAGGATCATCATCATCGTATTGTACAAAAGCGCTTTGATTAACACAACAGCTATATAGTTTTTTAATTTTAGGAAAAACCTGTGGAGACAGTGATCTAGTCTTTGAGTCCTTTCAGTATAACGTCTGACTAAAGACATGGCCTTTAATATCTGTTGGGAAGGAAATGTCCAGACTTTTCAACCTTTTATTGTATGTTTCCTTTTCCTTGTTTACATAGGGAACAATGTTTATAGTTGTGTGTACAGTGGGGGTCTACAACAAGAAGTGTATATTTTAAAACGATTTTTTAATGATTTAACAATTTTTTGTAAATCATTTTCAGGCTTCTGCAGCTGTAGATTCTCACTGTGAATTCCCTTGCTTGCTCATGCATAAGTGTATTTGCAATACCAAATATACAGGTTTAGTACTTTTGCCTGTTAGTGATTGTTTTACATGTGTAACGTTTTGGTTGAGATGTTAAATGGTGGAAGAGTACTGTGGATGTGAATGTGGGAAGTAATTTTAATCATGTGTAATTGGTCACAGGGCCTAAGTTGCAGTAATTAACTTTTGCTGATTTATTTAACAATGCCTTGTTGCTTTGTATGCATTAACGTTTGGGTGTAAAGATTGTGTGTATATCCAACAGGGAGCCACAGTATTTAAATTGACCAACCTAATGTTACAACTGCTTTGAGGTGGCCAAATGTAAACTAAAAGCCTTAATTAAAGTGGTGCAATTTTGTATGACTTAGCATCAGTAGTTCAATAAATTTGGATTGCCATGCAAGGGCTTGCATTACAGTTATATACTACTTGAATGTTTTGTGTTTTAGTAGTGCTGGTAAATATTGATTTTACATCTCTTACACAGTGCAGATTCATACATCTTATGACAAAAAGGAACCATTATGACTTTGTCTTCTGACAAATACATACCATGAATATCTCTTCTAATAGCATCCCATGTGCTAGGGTGGGTAAATTTCTTACTGAATGAAATTCCACTTAGAGTTTTAGACTTGCAATATTCCAAGTTCTAATGTAAGGAAGAGTCTAACAGAAAAATATGTCTTCAAAGGTCAGGATATCAGTAGCTGTTTTGAGAACTTAAAACAATGTTGCCTGCTATTTTCCTTCTTTCCAGGAAGAATTAATTGTTAAAATAGACATAGTGTAGCTAAAAAAAAAAACAACAAAAAAAAACCAAAACCATAAAACACCTTGGGAGAAAATACAGGGGTTTTTTGCATGATTAAACCATATTTTTTTTGGTTTCAAGGAAATCTGCAGAAGAGCACTCTTGCAGTATTGAGTGTAGAGTTTTGCAGACTAAATATCTGGTAACACTGTTGGACTGTAAAGTGGAATGCACGGACTGTGGATGATTTCCTGATCTTGGCTGTGCTCCCGAAAATTAACGTCGCACCCAAATAACTTGGTACCTCCTGTTTCTCTGGCACAGAATTATCAGAGCTTGTTCTATTCCATTCCTGCAAATTCAATCAGAGAAGGTTAGCTAATACCAGTAAACTTTGAGATGGTTTATGTTGCCCAAAGTGAATTAAGGAGCTCAGCTGATCCTTCCTACTGGTAATTTCATCAGTCATCACCATGGTTTAATAGAGGGTAATACACTCTTTCACTGTGCAGAGTCAGAGTTAAGGCTGAACTTCCTTTTCATTTATCATTAGAAACCAGAGCATGTGGTTGATGATCCCTGTAAGCATCTCTTTTGGCACTCTCTGCATCCCAATTGGTCCACAGAGAAGATGAGACTGGAGCACTGGATGCTCTAGTTCCTTTTTCACTAGGTACCTTCCTCCTTGATGAGCTAATCAGTATTTTTCCTCCTTTCAGCATTTGCTTATTTGGGTCTTATAACATGTCCCAATTGTCCTTTTCTCTGTGTTCTTCTTAATGTGTTTCTTTTCCAGGAAGCTGTACAGATGGCATTGGATAGGAGGGAGAGAAAATTCTTTGATAACATCAGAGCGGGGGCCCTGGTCTGGTCTCCATGTCCAGCCATGGAGTAGCGCTGACAGGGAACATCAGGCTGTGCCCCGACAGCTCTGTACTGAAGCATTCTTGGTTGCTCTGTGGAATAGCAAATGCACAGTTTCTCAGCACTGGAGGTAGTCAGTTTGGTCAAGCCCCAGGAAAGTAAAATTTTTAGAAACTCCAGGCTTTACCATCTAAAGATGGTGCTAAAAAAGTGAAATATGCTTTTGCACCCTTATAGTGAGAACTTAGGCCAGATTTGTAAAATCAGTACATCACCCAGGTAATACCTAAAAAACCAGTATTTTTCTCCTTGAAAACTTAGGTAGGCTTCAAGGGAGCAGTGTCTCGTCCCAGTTGTTAGAGGGAAGATGCATGACAAAATTATGCTGAGGAAGTGATGGACATGAAGCATAAGGAAAAACACAAGAGAATTTTCTTCATATCCAAGTAATTGCGGCATAAGGAGCTGTTCCCACTGAGGAAGTAAACATCTAGTTCCCCACAGGAACTGGAACTATGTAAGCAGTCACCACTTCTAGAAAAGAATCCTGTCTGCTGAAATTTTTAAACTTTTACATATCTTCATGATAAATGCTTTGTGTACCGGCGCTTAAGAAGTTCATGCTTGAACTACTTGTACAGGAACAGAACACTTCTCATAAAGCTTCAGATGAAAACATGCATAATTAGTATGTTGAGAACTAATGCAGTAACTTTCCAAATTCAGTGTTAATACCCATGTATTACTGCTTGTAAAGTTAGCTTATGCTTACAGTGCACACAAGGGCTGTGACTGCTCTATTTCCACCCTAATCTGAAATTGGTATATGTCAGTATTTAAATGTCTGAGCTTTCTATGGAAAAAGTAATGTTAATGTCCTGAAATATAGACGTAGTATTTAATGGAATTGCACTCTTCCTATTAGGACTCTTCTTTCCTTGCAGTATAAATTTTTCTTAGACCTTACTTTGTTACTAATGCCCTATTTCATTTTCAAGTTATTCTGTGAAATGAATGTCTACTTGCATAACTTACAAAAATATTTTGAGTTTTTTGCAAGATGTTTTCAGATGCCCAAACAAATGCACTGTAAACTCAAAGTAGTATTGCTCTTTTGCATAAGAGAACATAACTTCTGGAAAAGTATTGTAGAATTTGTTTCATAATATGTACTGATGCTGTGATGCTAGAAAGCGGAGGTGGGAGAAGAATCCTGCTGGAATTTGGATTAAACTGTGCATTTTTTCTCCTTTTCTGGTGTAACTAGAGTTGCTGTTTCCTTGTGGGTGAATGCAAAAGATGAGGATTTTCTTCTTGTAAAATGCTAAACAAACTATGGATGAATCAAACTTGATGGGTTTTCTTTCAAAGTTTTCTAATCTTTGCCAGTTTAGGGAATAACTTAGATGGGGAGAAATTTTGCCACAATACTGTACTAATTCTACATAGACTTCAGTTTAGACATATCAACAATCAAAAGTTATTTCTAGATGTGAATGGTCAAAAATAGCAGTCTATATCCAGTTGTCTGCAACACTTACCTTTTGAATTGTAATATGAAGATGCAGCCAAGTGTTGGCATACACAGAAAGCTTTTTGCCCAGTGTTAAACTGCTGTCCCAACAGCATTAGGCTGTACTTCAATTTATAGCTTTTATTTTGCCCATGTATGGGGAGGAAAATAGAAGCAAAGAAAAAGTTGCTCAAATATGTAACAAAATGCAGTTGTATCTAGGTTTTGCATTAGAGAAGCAGAACACTTAATCAAATTAGGTTTATTTCTAAGTCTCGAACACGTTATATTTTTCTTTGAAAGGTTTATGAACAATTTGAAGATTCTTAAAACCTCTAATTTAACTTATCTGTTGTAGAAAGTAAAACTTTGGAACGATACTTAAATTTGTTACAAACTACATTCGTAGTCTGGAACTATAAGCAAAGCTGTTTTGTAGTCTTGATTTTGTTCCCTATGTTGCAATATCAGAGGTTCAAACAACAGAAAAATGTGGATTTTGCTTCTTTTTTTGCTTTTACTTTTTGAATACCCTCCAAAACCATTTATTTTCGGAGTTTTGAATCATCAAGAAGAGGGTGGCTGCTTCCTGTTTTCAATGAGATATTCTTTAAGGAGAGATTTGTGAATGGAGAAAGGAATGTCTTCATAATTCCACTGTACTCACTTCAGCCTCGAGAAATATTAGTCCTGCTGATCAACAAGCTCCACAGGTTCATTGTTTCAAAAAAGTCCACTGCCACCAGGATTTTTTTTTCTTTGAGGTTGTGGCTGGGGTGAGGTACTTCATTTAAAAGACACTGTAATTTCTAATTAATTCATGTAATTTCTTTTGGCTAACATAAATTTGCAGAGAGGGGGCATGTCTGCAATACTCGTTACAGAGTTAAATTATAGTAGTAGCTATAGTCCCTTCTTTGGCCAGTATACTTTGTTTTTTCATATTCTGTGGCATTTTTACCTTCTAAATCTAGCAGGGAGGAGCCAGTAATTTCACTCCTGCGCTAAGTACAAAAATCTACTTGTGAAATCCCAGCTCTCGTAAACTGGGTTTACTGCTTGTAAAGTGCTCAATGCAGCAAAGACCCCTTGGCACTACGGTCATGATTTTCAGACAGAAATAAAATGACAGTTACAAATTCATCTCTTCCTTTTTCCTTTTTAATAAGAAAGGGGGTTTAGCTGAGCTTCCTCAATAGCAGTATGCATGGGGATCAATTTGTTTAGGGTAAGACCACCAGAAAACATTAATTTGCGAGTCAACACAGGTGTTGTAATACTAAGCAAGCAGATAAACACTTTAGTTAAATTACTGAGATTGGTTAAAAAAAAGTTTCCTTACATTTAAACTTTATAAAGTGGAAAATCACACTCTTCCAGGAACGTGTTTCAACAAAGAGGAGATGGGCTAAAATATGAGCTTTATTCCTTCTCTTACAAAAAGGCAATGCGTAGTTCAGTTTCCACGGGGATTTTTTGTACTGAACGCAGTTGTGCTGCTGTCACACATTGCCCAGTAACTTGGTCATCCTCTTGCTTTCGATAGTTCTGAATTAAGACTACAATTTTGTATACGCAGGTGTCGTGTTTACAGCTTCACAATGCATATGGGGAACTTATTTCATTTGTGAGCTGTCTATATTCAAACATATTTTGTAAAGGGTAATTTGAGATAGTTTATCTGTTCAATTTTAATCTAGTGTAGCCTGAACGTTATCCTAGTACATCTTGAAAACCCTGATAATTTCACAAAAAGGTAGTAAGCAGCAGAGGAATCCTGGGCATCAGCAATAAACTTGTGTATTTCTGTGTTAGTCGCGCTACCTGCTGGGTTGTCTTTGCTTGTCCTGCCTCAAAGTATGGAGCGTTACTACCTCTTGTGAGATTCTGACAACATGGCTGTAGTTAAGATCGGTGTTGATGCAAATATATGAAACTTAAGATGGGTTTATAATTTTTAATTTAAATTCAGAGTCCTTTATGTCATGGTAAAGAAAAATTATATGTAAGAATTGACTGAAAATTTGCATTCCCTCCTGTTTCTTGGAAATGCAAGATGCTTGCAAGAAGACTTCCAGTTCTGTTTTTCTCCTTTTTTCCTCCTCTTTCCCTCCTGTTGGATAAAAATGAAGTAGGATGCCCATCAAAAAATACTGCCAGAAAACACTGTTTCCCTCTCTTGCACCATTACTGGAGCCAACTTGAAGCCTTTAAGGTGCTCTCCCAGCCTGCGTTTCAGTTGTGAATACAAGTTCTCTCACAGGGCTCAAATATTTTTTCTTTTACAGTTTGTTTGTTTGTTTGGAGTTGTTAATTAAAAAAAAAAACAACAAAAAAAGAAAACCACACACACAAAACATCAAACCACAAACAAAATCACAAAACCCCCAACCAACCAACCAACCAAAAAACCCAAACCAGTATGTTATGCTCTTAACTTCTTCTCAGCTTTATTTCTTTTGCTTTCTTCTCATGTCATTGCTTTGAATAAACTTGAAGCGGCACGCGAAGGAAGCGTTTTCTCTGTCATTGCATCTCTCATTTGTTAACACTTTTCTGCCATGAGAAAGGGCCAGCCTGAGAACCTGAGCTGTTGGCAAAGAATTGAACCAGATATTAATTTGTGCATTACTCTATTTGAATTTCTCACTGCACTACAGAGACAATAATGCTACAGTTTTGTGAGGATGTGGTGACAGATAGAGTCTATTAAGTATGTAGTACTGAATTAGAAGAGTCCTTTCAACCTTCTTTTAGTTTTCTGCCATAATGAAGGTTGTTGCCTTCCCTTGTGCGTTCATTATGTCCTTCTATCATGTAGACTAACTTTTTTTTTTTTTTTTTAATCCAAAACTAGATTTTCTGGGTGACTAATCTACTCTCTAAGGGTCTTGCATCAGGCTCCTCAGCTTTCCTCCTCTGGTGAAGCCGCCTGAAGTCAGGCTCTCCAGGAGCTTCACTGGGACACCCAGCTTGGGTGCCACGGCATTTCATCGGCATCTTAAGCAAGCTATGGGACTTTGCATTATTATCTTAGCTTTTCTGCTTTTTTTTTTCAGATCCATCCTTCCGTACGACGAATTTAAGTGCCTAATTTGCTCAAAATACCCCCTGTAGCCCCAAATACACCTGAGTACTTGCAAGCTTTTCGAAACTTGCCTGTCCACTGAAAACGCAGTTTGGGCCATTTTCTTTGTACCAGAGCGCAAGTGAATGAACTGTCAGTAGCAGCCACCCACTCCTGCTGCTGCAGCAGTAACGGTATGTTCCTGCGGTTGAAAAAGCGCAGGATCCATTTTGGGGAGGAACGCGATTGGCAGTTTGGGAACTTCTTGAGTTTGTCCAGCCGGGGAAGGGCCGAGTGGCCCCACATGGCGGTTACAACTTCACCCCTTGGCACTAGCGATCTGGGTTACACTGGGAGGAGAAACGGGAGGAGAAACGGGAAGAGAAACGGGAGGAGAAATGGGAAGAGAAACGGGAGGAGAAATGGGAAGAGAAACGGGAAGAGAAACGGGAGGAGAAACGGGAATGAGCTTGTGAACTGGTGGGAACAGCCTCGTCTTGACAAAGCGAAGCGGAGGTTGCTGCAGCTGAACGTCTAAAAAAACATTTTCGGCATGAGATTCGTCCTTCTCTGCGGAATGACATAACCTGAAAGGCATCTGAAACGTTTCAGCATTTTTTTTTTTTTTTTTTAGGTTTTGTCGCTTAATCCGGGATCCCACTGCCCGGGGACCGACAGAGCAGAGCGACATTTTCCCGGGCAGCGAAGGCAGCTTTGGCCGCCGCCGCCTCACCTCCACCGCGGGCCGGCCCCGCCTGCGCGGCTGCTCTGACAGGGCTCCCCGCCCGCCCCGCCCCGGCCCGGGCTGTCCGCTCCCAGATGCCCGTCCCCGCGCAGCCCGGAGCGGCGCAGGCGCAGTGTGGGGCCCCGCCCGGCGCGGGCGGAAGCTCGCCCGTCTCCTTCCGGGCCGGCGCAAGCGGAGGCGGGAAGGCCGGAGCCTGGAGCCCGGGCAGCGGCGGGCCGGAGGCCGCCATGGAGCGGTGAGAGGCGGAGGGGCGGCCGGCGGGGCGCCGCGGGGGAGCGCCCCGGGGGAGCGCGGGCCCCCGCGGGTGTGGTGTGAGCTGACCCGACCCGGCGCATCCCCCGGCGGCGGCCGCGGCCCTCGCAATGCGGGCTGGAAACCGCAGCGACGCCGGAGGAGTTCCTGAGGGGTATCGCGGGTTTTTGTGTCACCGGGAGCTTTAAATCTGCTTGCTCTCTTCTGGAATATACCTATAGATTAAACTGACGTTGTTAATTACGCAGGACTCGTTGAGCCGTGCCTCTGCGGGGTGCTCTGCAGACAGTCCTGCTGGGGCAGGCACAGCTGCGGCCTTCACGGGCCACCTGTGGCTCTTCCTTTGCCTTTTAGTAACTGGTAACCATATTTTCCTTTTATGCGAGACAGGTGAAGCTTCTCAGTCTGTGGTTATTTTGTGTATCTGAAGAAAAAAAAAATAAAAGAGTGAAACCATGTCATTCTTTCAACGGAATTTTTCAGTTCACAGTTGAATTTCATACTGTTGCGTCTTTTACTAGCTTTATTTTTAAATAAGAAAAAGTCTATTGTGGTGTAGGAGAAACAAAGTGTGGGTTCTCAGAAATACTAATTTTCCCAAGCTGATGAGCAGAACTAGATGTTCTGTAGAGGAAACTGGACGCCAATGCTATAGTTAGAGGTGACTTAGACTTTGTTCCCAGTTGTGGAGTTACTTGAAGTAACAAAAAAAAATCTTGTATGTTCTCTTTGGATTCACTTGCTTACTTTGTGTCTATGTTGCTGTTCTCTAGAAATGGTTTTGGAGACGTGTCAACCCCCCGTGATGCAGAGATGGCCAGACCTGGATGGAAGCAAGGCTCTCAGAAAAGAGTTTCTAGTATCCTTCTTCTGTAAAGATTTTTTTATTTTCTCTTTAATCATTGCTTGCTATGCTCATAAGGTGTGTGTAATTTTACCACTGCTTTGATTTTTGAGCATGTTGAGAATCGTTTTCAAATATACAGTAAGTTACTCTTTGTTTTATACCTGTTTAAAGTGAGGAATATGTGAATACAATGTGAAATTGTTATCTGGTTTGTGAGGTATTCTGCAGTCAAAATTCTGCTATTGAACTGTCTCGTATTTTCCCCTTCTGTAGCCTGTATTCTATGTGCTATTTTCATGCACTAAGAAGGAGAAAAGCTCAAAAACAAAGTTATGATTGCAATGTCTAAAAACTAGTAGAGAGGGCTATTAATGAATGACTGAAATATGACTAGGAAATCTGGATGAGTTTCATTTAGAAAAATACTCTGTTTTCAGCAATATCATACATTACTTGGCCTTTATAGCAGAACTTAGGAGTGAGCCAAAAGATGCAATTCTTTGCCTTTTCACAGAGTAGTATTTCCTCTGAATGGAGTTTTCTCCTCTGCTCCTTTTCCCCCCATTGTTGTCTCAAACCATGTCAAAGCTGTTGTAGTGATGGTTCAGAACAGGTTATTCAATGGACTTTAGGGAAAGTAAGAGATTGTTGAAATGCTTGTATGGTCAGTTCTTGACTACATTTAGATTGATTATTTTGGTTGTGGGCTAAATATATTTGCAGGGATGTTGCATTGCCTACCTCCTAAACTTGTGCCATCACATTTGTGTAGTGTGGGTTTTTTAATGGTTTTTATGGGCTTATGAACTCAGGTTGACATCAGCTTAGAGAACTGTTTCAGCCATAGCTAACTCCATCTCTGATTTTTTGAAACATAGAAGTTTTCTTCACTCCATTTTATGGTTTTATGCTCTTTTGCATGTATTATGTTATCCAGAGTATTGTGATTATTTAGTGTATCTTAACTTTCCATCCACAGTAATAGCAAGAGGAGTGCACAGACATAGATTTGTATTTCCACAGAATTTTTTCTCACCACTTATTTACAATAAAAAAAAATAGTGTGTCATTTGACAGCTAATATAATGGTATTTTTCTGGTTATGATAGCAAAGGAATTCAGTACATTTGCTTGTCTTGCTGCTTTTTGCAAGCAGAATAAAACTAGGGAGATATTTGCCCTGATTATATTGTCCCTAAGAATCATGATCATCTTGGACACTGATATAACGTAGGATACTGAAACTTTTACACCACTGCTTCTTAGTAAACCATACTTAGAGCACTGGCCCTGGTTGCTGCCAGGAAGAAGCAAAGTAGAGAAACAGAAACTTTTTTGTTAAAGCCATCAGCATCCTGGAACTGAGAGAGAATTCAGTCTCAGATTTTCTTGTTATGGTTTATGTAGTATAAAGAAACTCCTCATGGGCAAAAGTAATCCCTTTGATCTGAGCAGTTATGAGCAATGAGGAGTCCCAGACCTGTTGTGCTCATGTTTCTGAACTTTACTTTGCAGCATCCCTTTTAGCCCTCTAGCTTTTAAGCTTTTGGTGAAACGTTTTGTGATGAAATTCAGATTTATGAGTGGGACTTTCTGCTTTAGTCTGAAAGACAAGATGTGTAATCTTCATAATATTTGAGCTACAGCAAATTGTTTTCCCTTTCCAAGTATTCACAATCATTTTGCATAGACCCGAAAGCATGTTTAGGAGACTGTTTCTTAACTTGTTTATTAATCAGTTCTTACATCCCTGGATGACACTATTGGAAACATGATGCCCAGAGGACAGTTGATTTCCCGAACTCCTAATTCATTACTTCGCCAGCCAGGTAAGACTATTTTCTTTAGTATTTAGTTAAAGGAATATTATGCTTGGACTTCATAATTTATAACAATTCATAAGGAGAAAGACATGGATGCACTGTAGTGGGTCCAATGAAGGGCCAGAAAGTTGATAAGGGGATTGGAGCATTTGACATATGAGGAAAGGCTGAGAAGAGCTGGGATTGTGTTTAGCCTGGGAAAGAGAAGGCTTGAGGGGATCTTGTCAATGTATATAAATACCTGATGGGAGAAAGTGAAAATACAGCCAGGCTCTCCCTGGTGGTGCCCAGTGAAAAGACAAAGGCAGAACAGGATATACAGGGAATTCTGTTTAAACATAATAAAAAACTTTTTTTACTGTAAGGGTGGTAGAATGCTAGAACTGATTGCCCAGATGGTCTGTGGAGTCTCTGTCCTTGGAGGTAACCAAAGCTGACTGGATGAGGTCCTGAGCAACCTTTTCTAGTTGACACTACTTTGAGGAGGGTGGTTTGGAGCAGATGATCTCCAGAGGTTCCTTCCAACCTCAATTACTTGGTGATTCTGTGATTCTGAAGTTAAATACATTTATAAATACGAAAAAAACAATCTAGTAGCAGTCAACATATATATTCATATGTTATATATTTATGCTGTTGCTGAATGCCAATGGATTTTTGCCTTTCAGTTTTTAGAGGGTGTTTGAGCTTCGTTTTCTTTGTTTGGCACAAGAGTATGTCCAATATTGTTTCAGTTTCTCTGATGTACCATGTTGAAACTGATTCTTGCCTTACTAGTCAGCAATCTAGGTTGTTGTTTCCTTCGCAGGAGGTTTTATTTCTTCAAGATTGTCTGTTGTGTAGTGTCTGTCATGTAAAGTCTCTTCAGGTGTTTTTCCATCCTTTTTCTTTGTGACAGGTTAATTCTGATGATGACGTTTCTACCAGGTGTATTTATTATTTGCCTCAGTAAATGATTTCCCTCTCTGCTAGCAGGAGAAATTAGACAGTACATCTCACAGAAAGGCTGTGGAACCACACATGGTGGCTAGGAGCAGGGTGCCCTGAAACCTCACAATCTCAGCCCCTGTGTTCTCCATCATCTGACCTGTATTAGGTGTGTGGTGGGGGTTATTCCCAAACTGGCACTAGTGCTAAGATACCAAGTTCCAGAGAGGGTTCCTGGCAAGTTCTGTGTAGCCTCTGCTTCATCTCATTTAGTGTAATATCTAGTGGCTTCTCTTTTGGCAGCCAGCAGCAAAGACAAATGCTGATAGCATCAGCCGCCTTCTCAAGCATGAGCTACTTGTGTGTCAGCACTGACAGCTCTCACAATGAACCTGCAAGTTGTTCTTAGTGTTGACTTGACACTAAAAATACTGTGAAAAGGTCTGTAATCCTTTTAGAGCCACCCTCACTAGTTGTGGCTAAAGTGAGGAAACATGCCCATTCCTCACATTTCCATGTCATCACCAGGGTTTACCTCCCTTTTCTTTGTCACAGTCTCTTGTAGTCTTTATTTTGTCATCGTTCAGACATTTATATAAGGGATTCCTGTTATTCATCATCATCTAGTCAGTGTGCTTTCCAGCAAGCTCCAAGAGGATAGTTGTACCTTCTGCTGCTCCACATCCTCCTTTCAGGACTGCTTGTAGATGGGTGATGTGTTAGTTTTTTTGAGAGAGAAGCGTTGTGTGTCATACTGTGATGGTCAGAGAGCACTTCAAAATCAAGTAGCTCTTTTCTCACTTTTATTTTCAAATTAGAACATGTGCATACCATCTTGACCGTTATCTGTCATCAGTGAAGATCTTTATTTCCATTAGCATGTTGATCTAACAGCTTGCCATGATTTTGTCACTCTGAAGTTTCTATCTGTTTTCAGAAAGTTCAACAGTACAGAATTCCAGTAAGAGGTAGCATACAGTTTGCTTGTGCAGCAGCTGCCCTCGAAAATACAGAGTCAGTTGAAAGTAGAGGTCACAGATGCAAAATACTCTGATCAAGAAGCTTTAATATTGAGCGGTTCTGTTCATTTGTATGGCTGGTCATCATAGAGATGTTACATCAGATGTTTCTAGACAGCACATATTCTGTAAACCTACCATCTGTTTTTTAACAGACTTCAGAAGGATGATTTCTCATTTCTTAATAATGATTCTCTCTGCAAGCTTCCCTAAACACAGCTGACAATTATCCACATGTGTGGCTATGATTTGTGATAAACTTTATTCAAACAGCATTATGAGTGGGCAGGCACTCCTTTCAAAAGGTTTACTGTTTGACATGCCTGCACGTCCAAAGACTGCCGCGCTTCTTCCTTACAACCCTGCATTTCTCCTTGGCTTCCTGGCTTGCTTCTGTTTTACCTCTGCCACTGCTTTGTACAGATTTTCTGAGTCACAAGTGTCATCTACTACATAGGCTAGAGCTGCTTCTCTTTCAAACTGTCTGAATATTATGCAACAAACAACGCATTGGCATTTTCACTTCTGTTTCTGTTCCTCTTGTACAGTCCTATTCCTACAATGGAACATTTAAAGTGTTCAGATGAACTGCATCCATTATCTCCCTTCCTAAGGACAAGGTTTTTTGCTCTTAAGTGTGGATTTGGGGATATTAGAAACTGTATTTGAGGATTATAGAACATAGTTATTTTCTGCCATCCCATAAATTCCTAACCCTTGAGTGTGTTGTATCATATGGGTAGAAGGGGGTATGGAGGGGAGAAGGATGACCTATTAACATTTAAATGCTTTGATCTACAACTTCAGAGTCAGACCGTTAATGTTAGCAGCCATAATTCTGTCTCTACAGATTGGAAATTGATTTATCTCTTTGATCTTCCATGTGCCTGACTTTCAGGTCTCAAGAGTTTAGGGAAAATTTGTGGTGATTCAAGATACGTGCTAATACAAGGACAGAAACCTTTAATTCTTCATCTTTCTCCATCTGTGTGAAAGTGATGCATGGAAAACCAAATCTACCTATTGATATGAAGCCTTCCAGGTTTTCTGTGCCTGTTCGCAATAACCTTGCCCCCTTCTAATTTGAAGGTGTCAGGGATCTGATGAGATACACTCCTGGTGATTTTCAGGACTGAGGGCATTCCAAGAAAATTCTATTTACCTCAGTCACTGGGGGGGAAAAAAAAAAAAGAAAGTGCTATAGGCTTTTGATCTTCTTCCAAACTGGATGGAGTCTGACACCCTGGACATGCTCTTTATTTTGTGGTTGTATATGCTGTTGTAGGCATCTTTGCCTCTCATTCAAACAGTCCTCAAGTCCAATAGGAAACATAAATGATCTCAATGCTGACTGAAGCTGTCTTGTTATCAAGAACTGCTGTTGAGGGTTATACAACCACTTCACTCTCCAAATTCGTAAACAAAACCTTGGGACTGTGTCGTTCCCTCTTTACCACTGTTGACACAGCTCCTGGTTTGGCCGTCACAGCCTCGATGTAACCAATGTTTTTAGATGGCTTCCCACGCTGTTTATTATTGATAAGGGGACCAAAGCAGCCACTGTCTTGATGCAAATTCTGTGGTGTTTGGGCTGTATGAAGGTCTGTTGTGGTGGAGCTGCCTGTTGTCATAGGATGTGGCATTTATTGTCTTGCAAAGCGATGTCACTGTGTTTAAGATGGGTCACATATTCCTGGTGTGCAGGAGTATCTGGAGCAGATGTAGTGCTTGGTAGAGCAGACTTGTGGTTGCCTTTTGCTTCAAGGGTTTGGAGACCAATTTCCAAAAAAGAGCAACTGAAGATGTATTGCTATTTGTGGTCAGGGTGTGTGTTTACCAGTGAACACTAGTGAAGGTGTGTCACATATTTGGTGCACATATACACTCAGCTTCAACCTGGTTTCATGCTTCTATCTGGAATGCTGCTGGTCTTGAGGAGGAATTGAAATGACAATAGATAGGCTTTGTCTTTATGTTTATACATGCTCTGCCTGAAAAACTAGGGCTTGAGTATGCTCCAGACTTGGTCAATAGAGTGTTTATTTAACTCGAGTGTAATCAGATGTGAAGATTATGAATTTCCATTATTGGTAATTAACCTCCTTATTTCTAAGTGTTGTTTGGCCTAAGACTTGTTTTTCTTTTATAATTGGCATTTGTGGGTTTGGTACAAGCCTTCTAATGAAAGGAGAATGAAGATGGACAGCAGCAAGTTACTTCTCCTTGGGTTGGTTTGTCTGTTTCTTCTGTGACTGAGAAGGATTTCATGAACACTTCAATATCCGTTGTAAGGGTTCCTTTGGAGCTCCTTGATAAAGCATAGTGGCTTTAAATACTTTTTCTTCTCAGAAAAGGCTCTCTCTCTTTCAGGTACTGCACTAACTCGAAGCTCCATGAAGTCATCAGATATGTCCGCCATCCTGGGAACAGGAGGGAAATCGCCTCTGATTCTACCATCTCCTGGACTTTACGGCAATCTGTCAATGGTAAGGTGGTTAGAGCACCTTTTTCCCCTTTTATTCCTGTGAAACTGGTAAGAAACTACAAGATTACAGTGTTTCAGTGTTGTTTGCACTAAGGACAAACTGTGGGTGGTACAAGCTCGCTAGTACTACTGTTGGTGCTTGCTACTAGTATTACTTATCACTGCGGTGTTCTTTGAGATGATGCAGTGAGGAATAATAGAGGCATTTAAGAACTTGTTAAATACAACATGTGTGTTAAGCTAGTCCTTATAACATCAGCTTGTGACTACAAAAATCTTGACTTCCCTTGTTTACAAATTCTTCAAAGACAATTGTTTGATGTCAGCAAGTTAAATCTTCAGAATTTTTCTGATTTTAGCACTCTCCAGTGTTAGGCTTCACTTTGTTGTTAAAGCTTGGACTTCAAAGAACGACGTCTTCTGATGACTTTTCAGATGACATTGATTATCTTCTACTAAGATGTCTTTGGAAAAACACTGATTAGCAAAGTCATCAGTAGGGATGTCTGAAGTATTTTATCTCGATTTATTTTTAAATTAACTCAAAACAAGTTAAGGTGTCTTTCTCTGCGTGCATTTTAATTCATTCTCCCTTCTGGTTGTTTCTTTAAATTAATCAGGTTCTGGGGCCCAGCTGATCAACATGTATACAGCTCTTGACAGTGGCACTTTTCTGTTCATTCAGAGCCTCTTGTCATTCTGTAACTGGTGTTTTGTGAGTGGAGTACATTTTAGGTTAGCATTTAGTGCTCTGACTTGAATCCAGTTTAGATTAGGAGGGGGAAACTTGGGACTAGACAAAGACTTTCACAGGAGGGTGATGGAAAAAGGACTTAAAATTGTGTCTTGTGGAAATTTACTTGCTGGTAGATAAGAACACTCATGAGCCCTTGTATTTTCCTCAGAGACCTGACATGATTTTACTGGAACTGAGTTTCTCATTATTTTCACTCTACCATCGGAATGCTGTAGCATTCTGTTACAGTTGGATAGAGGGTAATAATGGCAGAGAGGAACACTGTGGGTAGAAACAGGGGTGTGAAAGGAAGACTAACAGGTATATGTTCACAGTTTTTGGATGTGCTTAAGAAGCCTCTGCAGCAATGTCATCTGGTTCCCTGTTCATACTTGTTTGGATGGGACCATTTTAAGAGTCTGGAAAAAGAATCAACCAATAGCACATCTCTAGGTCTCTGTGTAGTATTAATTACTGCTGAGAAAGCAATTGCTGTCATGGAAACAGCTATAGGAGGCTGTCCTGTCAGTGCAGTATATGTACAGTCTATCTTCTGTTTTGGCCATTTTGCTGCTCTAATGTCTAATATCAAATACCTCCCCTGAAATAGCCCCAGAAAGATATAGGTATGTCTTTATTTCCCCCTTTAATATTCTGATACTTGCTATTATTTTAAACATATATTGCTTCATTCAAACAAGTGGTTTTGGGCAATGCACAAAGAAGGCTGAAAGGCTGGTAAATGTTTCTGATCCAAATGTTAACTATTTTGTTTAACTTTGACAGCTGCTTTACAACCTAGTCAATGTTATTCTGTCTCTTTTTACTTTGAATGACAGAATACCTAGTGAACATTTAGCATAAAGCGTAATAGAAATGAAAGTTTAGAGTGATTATTTGTTTTAAGATTAAAAATGATACAGTGTTCTGAAGCAGGTCATCTTATTAGATTAGCTTCTACTTTAGTTGTTTCCTGAAAAAAACATTGAGAATTTCCTTTTTCCAGGTTATATCTTTTCAGAGGCATTTCTTAAAAACATAGTTGCACCTTACCTAATGACAGTTATTTCACCATAAATTTTTAGAATTGCTCTGTTTATACCATTCATAGGGAATGAAAATCTTTGAGCTAGGCTTATAATAGTCTGAGATTGCTATTTATTTTCCTTATGTTGTTGTTATGATTTTAGTTGGATGAAAGTAGCTGGACAATGGCACTTTCGCCTCAGCAGACAGGAATGTTTGCAAATCTAGACGTGTCCAATATGACAGAAGATGTCACAATGAGCGCTGTGCTGTTGCGTGAGGATGATCCTGGGGAAGCTGGTGAGACAATCTGAAGTTTTCATAATAATTGACTGCATTTTTTATTTGTGGAATATCAATATATGGTTGCTTTGGGGTTTTTTTCTGTGTTGAAAAGTTCAAAAAGTTAATCTCTTCCAGTTATTGGGGTTTTGAGAGTTTCTGTCTTCTGTGGAACCTGATGGGACAAGTAGGATGCTCTGGTGATGTAAGACACAAACTGGATTAATTTTGTGGAGATACACAAGAGTTTGTTAAAACTTTCCCAGATGACGTGTTTACAGCAAAAGTTTTAGGATTATTTGACTTACCTCATAGCTTTTGTGTATCTCACTGTTTTAGCTGATAAGTTCTTCTGACTTCATGGGATATAAATAGTTCGTGTCATCATTGTCCTCATTTAGATTTATGAAAGACAAGATGCCTTCTCATCAGAAGGACTTTTTTTGTAGCATGTCGAGGCTTTTTTTACAAAGTTGTGTCTGATTAATGTGTCTGTTTCTTCTTTAATCTGTTCTAGCTACTATGAGCATGTACTCAGATTTTCTGCATTCCTTCTTGAAGCATACATCAACTACCATTTTCGATCTCGTGGATGAGTATGAAAGTATTTGTAGCAGTCAGGTAAGTAGTTTGCTTGGTTTTTTTAATTTATTTTAGAATAGAATCATAGAATCATTTTAGTTGGAAGAGACCCTCAGGGTTGAGTCCAACCATAACCTAACTCTAGCACTAAACCATGTCCCGAAGAACATTGTCTAAATGCCTTTTAAACATCTCCAGGAATGGTGACTCCACCACTTCCCTGGGCAGCATGTTCCAATGCCTGACAACCCTTTCTGTGAAGAATTTTTTCCTAATATCCAATCTGAACCTTCCCTGGCACAACTTGAGGCCATTTCCTCTTGTCCTATCAGTTGCTACTTGAGAAAAGAGACCAACACCCTCCGTGCTACAGCCTCCTTTCAGGTAGTTGTAGAGAGTGATCAGGTCTCCCCTCAGCCTCGTTTTCTCCAGGCTGAACAGCCCCAGTTCCCTCAGCCACTCCTCATCAGACTCAGACCCCTCACCAGCTTCCTCGCCCTCCTCTGCACTCTCTCTAGTATTTCAATGTCCTTCTATGATGAGGGGCCCAAAACTGAACACAGTATTCAAGGTGCGGCCTCACCAGCATCGAGTACAGTGGAACAATCACTTCTGTAGCCCTGCTGACCGCACTGTTCTTGATGCAAGCCAGGATGTTGTTGGCCTAAACTGTTTTACAGTCTCTTCCCTAAATAGTATAGCTATTTTTCTTTAAGCTGAGAAGTCACAGTGCTTAACATAGATAATTTAAGTCTTCCAGCTGGTTGCAGTCTTATGAGTCACTGAACACTGGCATTGAATAGCATCTCTCTCCTCATACACTACTTTGGCACAGGAATACCCGTTGTGTAGCTTGCTGAATGCTAAAAATGTCATCTGGATGCCATTCCACTGCAAGTGTCAAGAGACAATAAACATGAGCAGATGTATAGATTTTTTGTTAATGATAATAAACTGGATTAAAAAGTACTTATTTCTCTTAGGTATAAGTAAATAAAATCATTATATTATGATGTTTTAGGAGTTTTCTGCTACATTACTAACAAGCTGGTAGTAGAGGACTAAATGTTAGATCTAAGGTGTGTCTGCTTTTAGACACAGTTTTTATTTGATTGGCTGTTGACTGATAGTTTGGGATCAGCAGGGATTGACAATTTGAAAGGAAGAAATTGTGATTCTTCTGTTAATATGGATCACAACAGAGGGAGGTGGGCGGATTATTTTTTTAAGTGACTTCACACCTGTGTCTATGTTAACAAAATACATTTTTGGTAGAGGGTTGCTAGCCCTGTTTTGTGCAAATTTGTTGTTGGGGCTGAGTTGAACAATGCTGAAATCTTTAATGAGGTGTATCCCACAATTATGTGCCCAAGTGGGAAGCAGATGAGAGGTCTATCTTCATTTGGTGGGAGACTTTCTTTTCCATTTCAGCTCGGAAGGTCCACCATCTCACAGAATGATCAAGTTCACATTTATTTTCCTTCTCAGAATCACAAAATGTTAGGGATTGGAAGGGACCTCGAAAGATCATCTGGTCCAATCCCCATGCTGGAGCACGAACACCTAGATAAGGTTACACAGGAAGGCATCCAGGGGCGGGTTTTGAATGTCTCCAGAGGAGGAGATATTAATGTATATGGAAGAAAGTTGGGGATTTTAGTGTTATGGTTTTTGTTTGTTTTGTTTGTTATCCAGTGGTTGCCTTCGCTTCCTCACAGTCTTTTGGTGCCTTTTAATTGATCAACATAAGCTATTTTTATCCTGGATTTGTACAGCACCTTGCAAAACAAAGCTGTTCTCTTGGTTTATGGCGTCTAGGCTGTGTTAATATTATTTTTATTAATAAGTTAAGGGAATTTATGGTGTGGAGTATCATCTACCTATTTTGAAGAAATGGTAATCAAACTTGTTGAAAGCATTCAGGATAATGAAAAGATTGCTATAAGGGCTTAGGAAAAAACTATAATGATGGGGAATATTAACTATGTATCCATTTATTTACCTCAGGTGAATATACTAGGGAAAATAGTTTATCGGGCAACTCCTGGACAGCAAAAGTTTTCAAAAACTGCCAGTGTCTTGTGGCTTCTCAAGCAGGAGATGGTAACTTGGAGACTGTTGTCCTCGCTTTATAGGTAATTCCTTTGAAAAGCACGTTATGTTTTTGCACTGAGCTGACTTTCTTGGATATATTTTTTATGAGTATCTAAATATGTAGCAAAGCAATTAAGTACCTATTAACAATCTGCTTATGGAACTAGGTGCTGATACGTATGTCTTATCTATTTACAGAAATGAAAGTTGTAAACATGCATATTCTTTTTACCTTTGCAACTTCTAGTATTTTTTAAAAGAACATTTTTCTAAAGGTATTTTTAAATGCTTTCACTTATTATGCATTCTGCTGAATTTTCTCAGCTTTATTTTAATCATTAACCTTTTGCACTTTTTTTTCTAGAGACAGAATACAGTCTGCCCTGGAAGATGAAACTGCATTTGATATCACAGTAAGCTTAGACTTTTGGGTTTTGGGTTTTTTAAGCAATATGATAAGCTAAATGCTTGTATTTTATTTTTACAGTGTCAATATTGCAGCCACTCAAAATTCAAAGATGAAAAAATGTAAACAAATGAGATTGATTGTATTTTTATCATGACAAATATTATATTATTTCATGTATTGTGAAAACTGAATTTAAATATTCAGTTATGAAGAGAAAATGTTAGTGTAAAGATATTATCAACTACACTTTGTTTTATTTCCTGAAGTATTCCACATACACTTGGAAGATTGACTAGACATAACTAAGTTCTTTTAAAATGTTGCATCAGTAGTGGTAATGTTCCCATAGGTCAGAGACAATTTTGCTTTGCCTAACAGGAGAACATGTGGTCTTAAGCTGTCTAGCCTTCGCAATCCTCATTCCAATTTATCTCAAGAGAAGTCCAAATTTTTTAGCATTCTTGTTTCAGCTGTAGTCGTCTATGTCAATACAGTAATTCTGGCCTTTGCTGCCAGAATATGCTTATGAAGACAAAACAATAAGTGACTCTGCCTTTGTAAAATTAATTATCGCCGTTGCTCTTTTCTCAGTCATAAAATAGCTTCCTCTAGCATTCCTACTGCGAAGTTGTCATTATTAAATTAAACACTGTTGTGCCAAAAACCAATCTCTTTTTACCTGTGTTTTTTAGGAAAATGCATCTTCTGTTCTCTTTTTGTTGCAAGTCTAATGAAAGCTAAATTAATGCAGGAGAGCAGACAGAAAGATCAGGGTTCTGGGGTTGGGTTTTTTGGGTTTTGAGTTCTTTTTTGTTTGTTCATGTTAAGTGTGCATATGGTCTTCGAAAATGTAATATTTTTATGTATACAGTAATAAATCAGACTTAGGATAATATGAGTGAAGCCAGTGGAATCAATGGTTCTACTATGTAGAATCTTTCTGTGTTCATACATTTGGGAATTATATTCTGAACCTAATTTTTACACTTTTTAATGTGAGTGGATGTAAAAGATCATCCGAATAAAACACATGTATAGTGTCACCTGTTCTTAAAAAAGTGGTAGAGGAGAGATAGCATACTGAACTTGTAGAAAGTTTATGAGTTAGTATGTGTTTAGTATTTCTGGTTTTCTGGCAATTTTTCTATGATGTAATAATCAGCTTTTTCTTAAATAGGTTTTAACTGCTAGTGAAAAGACGACTGTGGACAACTTGTTTCAGAAAGATTCACTTGTTCGCCAAAGCCAGGTATGATGGAAAGTTTTTAAGATGAGAATGGAAATAGCTCAGCAGACAAATGTTTATAGCACTAATGCTCTATGCTTTATAAGCTGTTTCTAATACTTTTTTTTTTAATATTCATTGGCGTGTGTTATTCTCTGTATGCGTAAAAATAGTGCTTCTTAGCCTCTAAAGATCAGAAATGTTTCTCAGGCTGGCTTGCAGAAGATGGAAGCCTGAGAGCTATTCACATTTGGAGCGTCTGTTACATGTCAGTGGTGATTAATAAACTATTAAGTAGCACCGTAGTAACTGCGGTATCTAGTGAGAAATATAGATCAAGTGCCTAAGGAACCTTCATATTGGATACCTAAAATGAGAGTGGAATAGTCTTCAGGATGTGTATACACCTTTGGTTACCATGTAGACAACTAGTAGATCCAGAGATGAGAGGAAGGCAGTTAAAATATTACTTGTTACATTTTTGTTTTAAAAATATGGTTTAATTTTATTCCAGCTGGTGGTAGATTGGCTAGAGAGCATTGCCAAGGATGAAATTGGGGACTTCTCCGATAATATTGAGTTTTATGCAAAATCCGTGTATTGGTGAGTTCAGACTTTCTTTGATTGTATACATGCTCCTATGAAGTATAAGATGCACAGACACAGAATTCCTCTTATAAATAAGTGAATTTTTAAAAGTTGTTCAGTTCATTTACTTCTTTTCTTTAAATTCTTAGATGTGCAAATTGAGACTTCCTACCCATCTGCTGAAGTATATCTTCTCAAAAGTCAGCTACTGCTTTTGGGAGGCAAAGATGAAAGGAAAACTATCAAAGCAATTTAATTTAATCTTAACTTGGATGCAGATTTGATTTTTTTCATAATAATGCACAATAGGAGATGGTCATCTACTGATCAGCCTGTTATTTACACTGGATGAAACAATTTTTATTATGTGTTTCTCTGGTCACTTCTTTGGCTCTAGTTTTTGCCTGTTTTAAGTTCTTGTCATCACTTTGTGTCATTGACCCTTCACCAGAAGCCGTAATTGTTGTCTGTATTACCGGTGATGGTTTTATGGCAGAAAAGACCAAAGACTGCCTTTCATGCTAGATGCCTAGAATAAACCTGCCAGTGAATACAGGCTTTTGGAATCATGTGTTCATCCTAAGTTGAATTTCTGTCCTAGACTAACTTTAGAGTGAATGCTAATGGGAAATTTTGCTCAAGCAGAAATCAATTCATAGTTAATAGATGAATGACTGAAATAATGAATGCTTTTGAAATAAATATATGTGAATTGATTCTAATATTTTACCTCTTGTGAAATGTTGTATTTTCACAACAGTAACGCAGTCCATTGATAAACCGACAAAACCAAGTGTATCTCTTCTGTAACCATATTCCATGTAACAAAAAAAATTTTTCAATATTTGTGTCTTATTAAAAGATGCTTGCTAAAAAAACATTTTTCATTTTTCTGAAGACCATTTCATTACTTTCAGGGAGAACACATTACATATCCTGAAGCAGCGACAGTTAAGTACATACATCGGAAGTTCTCGAGCTCTGGTAACAGAGTTAGTAAGTATTATTATTTTAAAATAAGTTTTGGTTTCAAAATGGGTTGGAGAGAGCATATATGCTATTTTCACAGGCTTCCACCAATTTTTAGATAGTTGTGCTATCCAAAAGTAGTTGTACTATCTAAAAATTTGGTACAGAAATTGTGAGGCAGGGCATCTCTGGAGTTCCTTTGGGATACGTGGACTTCTCTTTCAGCAGTCACTTCCATAACCCCACCCCTCATCACAAGTACCTGTGGTCTATTTGGTGAAGTAAATGGCTTTATTAATACTTTTTACATCTGAAACAAATTCATGTTTCTAACCAGAAGAGCTTATAAAACTGGAAGCCCTTGCAGATGAGGCTGTGCTGATTTTGTACGGTAGCTAGCAAAATGAAACCAAGTCCTGATGAGATTGCTTGAGAGCTACTATAGTAAAAGCTAATAGGAGGGAAGTCAAGGAAAGGACTGTCCAGCAGAAGGAGGTAATGAACTGTCTCAGTGACAGTGAAGCAGTCATAGCAGATTAATTCAATTGGGGACTGATATGAGGTATTGATTGGCTTGAGAAAAAACTGTTTGGATTAAATAGAAGCTGTTATGAAAAGCCTTCTCAGTTAGAAGGTGGAGGAAGAGAAAGTCTGGTAGGTAGAGAGGCAGAAGGGGAAAGTATGTTTGAAGGAGAGAAGAGCTGGAAGATGAGAAGTTTGGGGCAAAAAAACAAGGTGCTGGAGTAAATAGGAAATTTCAATGGCTCCTGATAGGAACGGTGACACAAGAGGTATAAAAGAAATGAGAGAGGAAAACAGGGAAGTATCACGCTAGATACTACATGGGTTGTATAGATTGTTGTGCCAACATGAAAAAGTGACTCCAAATTATAAAACAGGACAGGAAATCATCAGAAGAGGCATATAGGTATTGTGTGGATGGATGGTGACTTTTTGCCTTCCAGGATCCGGATGCCCCTATAAGACAGAAACTGCCACTTGATGATTTGGATCGAGAAGATGATGTGCGGTTACTGAAGTATCTCTTCACTCTCATCAGAGCAGGAATGACAGATGAGGTAAGCTGCAGAAAGTTACAGTATCTTCTTGGCTAACTAGTGTATCTTATTTTAAATCTTACTATTAAAGCTAATGGAAAGCTGCATACTAAAATGTTTGTTTGAATTTGGCTTATAGTGATTTAATTTTCAATATGTTATCAATACTGACAGTGATGGACTGCTAAATTAGTATTTTAATAAAATCTTGCCTTTAGTTAAGTAATTTTGGGTGTAGAATAGATATTAAGGAAAAAATGTTGTATCTTTGGGTTTTTTTGGTTGTTTGATGATATTTTTTTCATGTAGTGACTTGATACTAAATACAGCCAGACAAACACACAGAACGTTTCAAAGAATTTCTAACTGCATCTCTAATAATCAGTGGATTATCAGGTGTCCTTCTACATAGAGTAGTGTGGAACACACTTGCAATTTTAACCAGACAGAGAGGTTTCATATATGCTTTTCTTGGAAATAGCATTAAGTTAAGCACACTTTACTTGCTCTGCTCCTCTAACGTTCCCTTGGGTATGTGATCTCAGTGGAGTTCAGGGAGAGAGTCAGGCCTGTCTTTATCATTTTGTTGTATGAAAAGTTGCAACTGCACGTTTGGAGCAGTGTCCTAGGACTGAGAACTGGGGACCAGTGCACAAACTCCATAGGCTAATCCTGCCATAGAAGAAACCTAGTAATTTATGGTGGTTACTGTTATTAGTTAAAATAACTTCTTTTTCTTGCTGTGTACCTTTAGTTTTCTTACCTTTGTTGTTTGGCAGGGGTCTTCAGCAGTGAAAACTCTGATAGACTTTATCTAGAAAGCATGTTATTATCCTCCATTTACTCTTTCACTGTAAGTCTGCTTGTTCCCCCACCTTAGAGAATATATGATGTGTGTACCTTGTATTAATCCTTAGTCGAGTAAACTCCAGGCAATTTTGCTCTTAAAGCTGTTCTGAATAATGATTCCCACTTGCGAAGTGGCTTTCATGGTTTAATCATGTAAATACTTGTATCGTGATGTTGTTTAAAGGCCTCAGCTGGAAACTGATTCCCTTACACTAGGCTCTGTGTATATACAATAGCATTTGAGTAATGAGACCAAAAAAAAAGGGACTTGAGATTCTTGTGCCCAAGACCTTAGACATAGGAATATGGTTACTTGCTAGTATTCTGTTCCAATATGGTGCACATCTGTTCATTTTCTGATAGTATGGGCACATGAGCATGTTGCTGCAGGGCAATATGAATATAAATTTGCACCACCAGTTGTTCTGCAGTTGCTGCTGTCGTGTTCCTACTGTCTAAGCCCGAAGTGGGTTATTCACTACTGAAAGAGTTAAAATACTTCAAGTTTACTCTGAATTAAGAATGAACCCCTGTTCATTTACCGTACAATAAGTAATACATAGAAGGTACGCTAGAACAACTTGGTTGTCTGTTCTTTAAATTTACTGTTTGTCTCCATTCCCAAAATGGCTGAATGTCAGCAGCCTTCCAGTGTGAAAAGAACAGAATTTGGCTAAACAAACTAAGACTGCATATTGCAGTTTCCCTCGCTGTTCATACTGTTTTGTCCTGGAACAGTACCAGTCAGACTAATTAGATAATCTTTAGCTGACTTTTCCCCCCCGCCGCCCCCCCCCCCCCCCCCGCCCCACAGGATGTAGGATTAGAAGAATTGTAGGCAAGCTTCTTTTTGCACAGTTTCACAGTTTCTGTTCTACCTTCCATGCGATTCTCAATAGCTTTGAATTAAACCTGTTTGTGCTAGTGCATAGATTATTGAATATAATAATGGGAAAGGTGAGAGTGCTATTTTTAGAAGTGCATGAGGGGTTTGGAAGGCTGAGTCAGCTGGAAAAGTACATAACTGAATGAAGAGGCGGATTATACATCTAAGCAACAAAGCGACACCTTAAACTAAACTTCTCAGAAGGATGCGTAACAGCTGTTTAAGCAAGC
The DNA here is from genome assembly GCF_036013445.1 of Caloenas nicobarica. NCBI lineage: Eukaryota > Metazoa > Chordata > Aves > Columbiformes > Columbidae > Caloenas > Caloenas nicobarica. Next base: position 38,664,673 of record NC_088245.1, read on the forward strand.
AAAGATGAGACCGTAGCATATTTCTCGCATTGCCGTAAACACTGACTGAAACCCGAAAAAGTTTAGTGGAAAAAACCTGATATTTTATTTGCTGTGAAATCTTTCAGTTATTTTGAATTTAAAATCCTTTGTGCTTATTTTTTGTATAGTGGAATCTCTACACAAATTAACTATTTTGTTAATGTTAAGATTCTTAGAGGAAAAGCTGGTTGTTTTCCTACCTTGAAGTCTGTTGCTGAGAAAATCCATTATTTTTCAGGCACAGCGGTTATGCAAACGGTGTGGTCAGGCCTGGAGAGCTGCAACTTTGGAAGGATGGAAGTTGTATCATGATCCTAACATAAATGGAGGTATCTACTTCAAAGGGCATTTGAGACAGATGTAAAAATAGGGCAGAGAGCTTTTTCTTTATTCGTCTGTGGCAAAGAGAAATAGCTCTTTCTTTTCACCTTAAGAGCCTTTTTTGTATCTAAAATATTTTACCATGTCTGTTCAACGTGTGAAAACTAATATGAAATTATTTTAGTTGAAAGGTTCGCTGAATCTATTTAACATGCTAAAGTCACTTTCTTTTTGAAAATTGAGCATAATCACTAGGAAACCTATGTCTCAGAGTTCTGGACAGATTTCCTCCACCTCTGTATAATATTTCATTCTGTATTTTGTCAACATCTGACTTGTGCCACCTAGCAAACGGGTTGTTTCTTACAGACTCAGTTGAACTCTATGTCCAGCTTCAGAAAGGTATAGTAGGACTACAGTTCAGCAAATATAAATGTAGGAAAAAGAGATGCTTTTAAAATATTTGAAAATTGTTAAATTACCCTTTTCCTTGTTTCTGGGGTTCCTTGCACACAATCCTATTTATAACACAGTACCTTGCTTCTCTTCATGCTCAGGACATTGCAGGATTTAGCAAAGAATTTAAGAATGTTTCTAAGTGGTGTGTGTAGCTGGGTCTGGAAGGCGCAACGCTTTCCTACTTTTCAAACCCTGTTACTTTTATCTGAATGCTTCACCAATGTCCTGGCCTATTTTTTTGAGTGTACCTACCTACCCCACTGTCCCATGGGTTTTAATTCTATGATGCATGCCCTCGTGCAGGTGGATGCAGAATAACAGCACTGAAGCAGTGACATTTTTAGGAGTTTGTATTCCTTAAGGTACAAAAATTCCTTTTTTCCTTGCATTTTCCAAATGTAAACGTTGTAGGTATGCTATGGTCAAAACCACTATTTTCTTGAAAGTTAGATAGCAGCTAAGCTTTCCAAATACTGTAAACCAGATGAGCATGTACCAAGCTTCCAGAAAAGCCACCTTCTGGTCCAGTTGAACACATCAAAATGCTTTGAGAAGAGTTCCAAAGGGATTTAAATTGGGTTAATAACGGAAAATAGGCTTTATCTTGTCACTGGTTTCTCTTCTTTTAATAGCACCTTTTTCTTTTTATTTTTTTATGTTTTGCATGCAGGAAAAGAGCTGGAGCCTGTTCAAGGGAATCCATACAGGTGCATTTGGAAAATAAGTTGTTGGCGTATGGCTGAAGAGGTAAGGTAACGCTGATGTACTTGATAATAACATAGAAATTTGAACTTTTCTGAAATCTGTAACATGATTTTAAGTAAACCTATCCACTCTATGTTTGCTGCTTATAGGATTTGCAATTAATGTTTCTAAGAGAACTTATGAAATAACATATTTGTGTCTTGTAGTGAGAAATCTACATAATCAGAACCAATTTTTCCAGCTTAGGAAATGCCTGACATTTTTTAATTTGGTTGAAAGTGAAACTGCTTACATTAATTTATACTTTCATCTTGACTTATTTGAATGGAAAAGGAAAAACATTGCTTTCTTTCCAGGTCAATATCAGTTTTTCAAATAAGTTACATGGGGGTGCCAGCAAAGGGGAAGTCACTTCCTGTTCTTATGTTGCCTCCTGATATGTCCTGTGGTTTTCCAGCTTTTCTGGTAAACTGTTAGATGGAACATTTTGTAATAGATTAATCTCAAAATGTAAGATGACTAGAAAACATATATGCTTTGTAATTAAAAGTTATGTTTTTTCTGTTTATTTTAGGAGCAGTTTAATAGATATGAGAGAGCAATCTATGCAGCACTCAGTGGAAACCTCAAACAGGTATGTCAAGCTTCCTAGTTAAGTGGTGTTTGGTAGTTGTGCGTTTCCTTTCTCATATGTGACAGTGATATCAGAAATACTGCAATTACTAGTTATTGTAGTTTTAAAGATCTAGTAAACAGGACAGTAGCAAACATTGCTGCTTCAGTAGACACGTTCTTTGTAGGATTGACATGCCTTAATTAAATATACTTGATAGACTTTTCTTAGTATTATTCCTGCTAACTTACAGTACAAACAGTTCTAATGTTGTTTTAGTTCTAGTTTAGTATTATTTAAGAGCTTATATGATGTCATCATTCTTGTAGATGAGTTGGAGTATCCAAAGATTATTCTGTACCTGAATTTCATTATCAATATGTTTTATACTATGTACGAGGCTCACTTTTATCTCTAAGTACTTCTCTCTTTTTATTAGTTTTAATCCTCCAGATGTTTTTTGTGATTTCCCACTCCTAACTAGTGATTTTTTAAAATTATTTTTAAGAGCAATGAGGAACATTGCAGGCTATTGTAGAAGATTACTTGCTGTTTTAGTAATTGGTGGTAAGCTCCTATTTGAGGAGCTTGATTTGAGCCCCGCACCCCCAATCTTGGTATGATGTAGTGAAGATAATTCAGAAAATAAAAAGAGGGGGAATGGAGATTGTTTTCAGTTTTTATTAATTGAAATTTAAAATTAATTCTTTTACATGAAAAAAAGCATTGCAATATTATACAGAATTATAGAACAGAAGATATTTACCTTCTTGTGACAGAGCAAGAAGACATTTAATGAAATTAAATTTCAGTAATTTTTAAATTGCTGTAAGAGAGAAGTGTTTAATGAAATGCAGTATTTTCTCTGGAACTTGTCCCAGGGTTTCACTTGGCTGAAAGAGCCTAGCACGATTCAGAGAACTGGATATAAAGTTCTTAAAATCACCATAGTGGTGGCACTCCCTTCCTCCTATCTTCCAGGGCTCACTGCTGTACTGAGACTTGTGCAGCCCTGACATAAACCGGTCAGACAAAGTGATCCTGCTGAAAAATGATGGGGCAGAAACATGGATGGTCTTCATCTGGATTCTTTTTCCAAGGTGGTGATACACAAGACAGGGAATGGTGTCAGAGTGGTGCTGCCTCTGGGAGGAGAACAGGACAATTTATTTTGACTACCTTTGATACAAGATAATCAGGGAGCTAGAGCATTATTCAGTGAAAGGATTTTTTGTATCCTACTTTGAGGGAAAGGCTGCTGTTCAAGATGGTTATTAGTCTGCTTTGGTGCCTGGAAGTCTGATCCTAAATTACAGGTGCTTGCTTTGGATTTTGATAGTTCTCTATCTCAGATAATTTTTGTTCTGTGGTTTTGGTTTTGTTTGTTTGTTTGTTTTTGTTTTTGTTTTGTTTGGTTTTTTGTTTTTTTTTTTTTTTTTTAAATATGTAGCTTCTTCCAGTTTGCGATACCTGGGAAGATACTGTTTGGGCATATTTCAGGGTCATGGTGGACACTCTTGTTGAGCAGGAAATACGAACCTCAGTAATAACTGCAGAGGAGATGGAAGAGCTCCCTAAGGATTATTTAGAAACAAAGTAAGTTTTAGGTAAAATTATGCTTCTGCACTCAACAAAGGATCTTGTATGATCTGTTTGGAATATTCAAGGTAACATTTTTTGCCTTTTCTCTCCTACTTTGAAGCTGGACTTCAGAAAAAGTTTTTGAAGAACTCCAGGCAACAGACAAAAAGGTAGGTATTAATTACAGTGTTTCTCCTCACTGTTTACCATTTTAAACTATTCACTAGGATGTACTTTTACTCCACTATTAAACAAAATGCTCAAATATGCACAGTAACTGATTTCAGGTTTTCTACCTTTATGATGTGTAATTTCTCAATTCAAATAGATTTTTCTATATGCTGCCACCTTTTAATGATGAAAAAGTTACAGGTTTTGTCTTGCCCCATATCTGCCAAACTAGCTGGGTGTGCTACAGAAACAGCTGACTGTCAAGTCTTGTCAGACATACAAAGCAGACAGACTAAATCAACGGTTTAATACTTGGATAAAATGTGCAAAGATTGATTACATGCCATTTTCTTTATGGGAAGTTTGTGTGCATATTCCAAAACGGGCCTTTCAAAATTTAAAAGCATATGTGCTTAGACTGTATTTCTTTGTTACTTTTAACACCCAGGATACTTACTTAAATTAAGATGGAATACATAACTTCTATTTTAATTTTGTAAAGATTAAATTGAAACTACACTTATTTTTATTTGATGGAATAGACATATAGTATTTCTCGTATTGCTAAGACAAAGACATGTTGAAAGACAGCTTGCAGATTGGTGCAGTCAGCCACAGATACACCCAGCTGCCTTTGCCTCTCTAGTGCAATCCTCACCATAGAGCAACTTTACAGGTGCATTTGAATTGTATTTCATGCCTTAGTTCCTCTAACAAAAAAAAAAATCTCTTCCTCCTCAAGTAAGTTTCTTTAGGCCTTTTGTTTAAGGATTTATAGATATCGTTGCTGCTTCTGTGACTATAGAATCTCTTCTCTGTAACATTGTTATTTATTCTCCTCTTCAGAGCAAAAAGTCCTTGGTCTTGGATGTCTCCCATGAAAGTATTAACTCCACAGATCTATATTCTGGTTATTTCTTTCAGTTTGTCAATATTCTTGTAATTGGACACTGAGATACCAAATGCCTTTTCTCCTGCTTTTTGTGCAGAATATCCTTTGAAATAGGATAGATTTTTTTTTTTCCCAAAGGAACTTTTGCTTTATTTATAAGTTTGATTTCTTTATACATTATGCTATAAGATTTTACTCAAAGTTTGAACTTTATTTTTCTGTCCTCAGAGGGTTATAGAGGAGAATCAAGAACATTATCATGTGATTCAGAAATTCATTATACTGGGAGATGTGGATGGTGAGCTTCTCTCTAAGTGATTTATAAATGTCAACTGACTACATTATTTCTAGTGACCTTTCCAGAGACTTATATGTGAATGGATTTTAGAAGTACACAGTAGGTAAACTCCACCTAAAAGCTAAGCTGCTTCGTTAATCAAGAACTGTAGGGACTCTCTGCAGTTTGACGTTCAAGGTAGTTTTCAAAGAAGTTTTGAAATCATGTAAATATGTCAGAATATTTGTGAGACTATAATGTTTTCTGAGAAATGATGAAATACATACAGCAGATACTTAAGCCAAACAGCTAAATCTTTCCAAACCATTGCTGTTCTGTTTTGTTGGGCTTTTGAGGCTAAATTGTATTTGTTGAATAAATGCATAATTTTGAAGTATTTCTTAGGTGTTTTTTTCCCTGTGATATGGCTAATGTTGACATTTCCTTTGTGGCTATAGGCTTGATGGAAGAATTCAGCAGATGGCTTTCCAAAGACAGAAGTGTGCTCCCAGGACACCTCCTTCGTTTCATGACGCATCTTATTCTGTTTTTCCGCACTTTGGGTCTGCAGACTAAGGTGAGTTCGCTTTTATTTGATTTGGTGTCATAGCAATAGCTAGTCTGTGAAGTAGAAAGGATTACGTGTAAATATATCAACTATGTGCAATGACGGTAAATTATTACCAGGCTGGTGAGCCTGGTACACTTAAATAGTGTATTTGTTGATCTTGGAGCCTAAGTACAACAGTGAAAATTAGAAAAGAGCATCCTCCTCACCTCCAGTTCAGCTTGAAAATTATTTTTTGAGGATCTACTCAGAAGCTCATTATCGAGAAGGACCTGACTCAAACTTCAATGTCAGGCTTATTCATAGCAGCAAAGATGCTTTGAATATAACCTGATCTTATACACAGTCCTTGAAGTTGTACCTATTGTTCTAAACTCATAAATGTTTTTGCTTGAGGTAACTGGTACTAGCTGAAACTTTAGTATTTTCCCCAAATATACACTAAGTGTAGCCTACTAGCTACCTAGCCTGTTCATGCTAAATAGACAGATCGATTGCATAGACTGCAATTACTCTTTTCTGAGGCAATCACAAGTACTTAGAAGCTCTCCTTTTCTACTATTTTAAAAATTAGAAGCACTTATATATCGAATGAGTTCCTGAATGTAACCTGTTTTGGCAAAAGACAAATCTGTGTTTTCATTAGATGATTTAAATACAGCTCTGAGTTATTATGTTTTTCCATGCCTCTCATCACTGCTTCATTCCCTTGCTGAAATTTATTTTGAAGTCGGTTAACATTTAGCTAATTAAGGGGAAATTGTGTGCGTGTGTATACACATACTTTTTTTTAGCAAGACTCAAAATTTGATAGAATAGGTCTTTAAAGTATGGTAGAACACAAAATAGAACCATAGAATTGTTTTGCTTGGTCATTAGCATATGTTTAACAGAGGGGACAAAAAAGGTGCAGTTTCCTACATAAATTCCATTGAGTTGATTACTGTCTCTACAATTTTGGAGTAGGTGAATTAATGAACGATTGCTTGATCAACCCTTAGCAGACCTCAGAGGGAAGAGGCAGTTGTGCAAGCTTTTATGATATTGATTATTTGATTGCAGAATCATTTTGGTTGGAAAAGACCTTTCAGATCATCGAGTCCAACTACTAACCTAGCATTGCCAAATCCATCACTAAACCATGTCCCTAAGTGCCACATCTATACATCTTTTAAACACCTCCAGGGATGGTGACACCACCACTTCCCTGGGCAGCCTGTTCCAATGCCGGACAAGCCTGCCCGTGAATAAATTTTTCCTAATATCTAATCTGAACTTCCCCTCGTGCAACTTGAGGCCATTTCCTCTTGTCCTGTCTCTTCTTAGTTGGGAGAAGAGACCAACACCGTCTATGCTACAACCTCCTTTCAGGTGGTTGTAGACAGCGATAAGGTCTCCCCTCAGCCTCCTTTCTTCCAGGTTAAACAGTCCCAGTTCCCTCAGCTGTTCCTCATACAAAAACAATTTAGAAAATAGCTTTCCAGTTAGACCAAAAGCTTTATGATGCAGTTGCTGAAAAAGAAAATCCTTGGAACACTAAATCTTTGAATCACAAGACATACTTTTTTTTTAATCGCTCTTCAAGAGAAACAGTTCTTCCAGTTGAGCCTGTTTGAATGTGTAGATTACTGAAGAAGAGGGGATAAGCAAATAACCTTGTGTCTGTGTAAAAACAGTAGCCTGTAAAGTTTGTGGGGTTTTGTTGTTGTTGGTTGGTTGGTTTTTTCTGCATTATCTGATTTAAAATTGAATTTGTATTTGTTTGCAATAAGGAGGAAGTTTCAGTTGAAATCCTGAAGACGTACATTCAGGTAAGGTTAAAAAAATAGTTTGCTTTCTCAGGTGTAATTTAGACATAAAGGAGGAAGAAAAGGAGACTTAAGGTTACAGGAGGAAAAGAGCTATGACGCAGTTAATGCACTTTTATCAAGAGATGCATGGAAGCTTGCCTAATAAGCAGATTTTCTGTCTGCAGTGCTTAAATAAGAGATGGTTTTATTGATCCTTGTTTAGAAGCTGAGGAGTGGAATCTTACTATATCAGACCAAAATAAATATCTGTTACACATTTATGTTTTTACATGAAACATGTTTTTTAAGTAAGTAAACATAAGTAACATACTTATGCGTTTACACAGAGGAATATAGTATGTTTTTCTAAATATTTGCTTCTTATTCTGCAGCGCATGATATCTGAGAAGCACACGGATTTAATAGCATTCTATGTTAGCCACTTGCCTCCAGAGCTGGCTGTTGCTCAGTATGCGTTATTTCTCGAAGATGTTACTGAAAGTGATCAGCGCCACCACTGCCTTGAATTAGCAAAAGATGCAGGTGAGATATGCTGATATTTGAATTATCATTTTATACCCTGGGTTATTTTGTCTTTCAGTAGTTTTTAATGCAAGACCTAGCTATGAAGATGATATTATTTCCTTCCTGTCTCTCTTCATTTTTCAGTTAAATAAAATTAATTTGCTGATCATTTCTTCAAGTAGGTATATATCAAATATATGCTCTGGAGCTTGACATGATCATATTATTTCAGAAAACTAATTAAAATATGTACCTGTTTGTGGATTTAGGAAGGTTATGAGTATCTTAATGGTTTTGTCCTATTAATAGTACTCTTTCCTTGCTGTGGTGGGTTGCTTGCAATAATTGTAAGATTCTTTCCAAGCCTATACATCAAAGTAAAGGGATTACAGTGAAGCAGCACACTGTCCATTGTTTGACAATGCTTCTGTGCCACTCAAAAGTCACAAAGAAATAGATTTACTGCAGACTTCAGTGTCTAACTTTTCTGCAATCATTTTTAGTCACTTTATTTTAAAAACTTGGCTAAGGTTTCGAAAATAAAACATCGTGCTTCAGCATCTCTAAAAGAACTATTCTGAGCTTTTCCTGGTACGTTCCTGTCAAATCATAGTCTTGCCATCAGAATTGTTGGAATCAGTGGTCTTAGCAAATATATCTGCATGCTGGTCCCCAGCACAGACCAAAAAACTTGGTACGTGTGTTACTCTTTTTCCCATGTTTGATATTCTCTGTTACCTCAAATATCATTCTTCTAAAATACCTCCAACAAATCACATATCTCAAAAGCTTATAGTTTAGTTTGTCAATGTGAGTGTGAACAGACTGATAGGAATTACTAGTAGTATGGAACAAGATCAACAGCTGGAGCATTTTGTGGTGTTTGAATTCATGGTCGCTCTTACACAGTTCTCTCTTACCCGAGGTCTGGATGTTGCAAGCATAACAAAAACTGTTGTTGAAAACATCCGCAAGAAGGATGCTGGTGAATTCAGTCACCATGACCAAATGTTAGATACAGGCACAACTGAGGTGAGTGTACTTTGTAGCGCAGACAGTCTAGTTCGCAATCAGATACAGAGTCTTTTACTCTATATGATCCATATTTCTCTTTCAATGATGGTGGAAATTGCCTTGAAAAAGCCTGTGAGGGAAGTGCACTTTTCCATGTGCCCAAGTGAGGGGTAATTGCACGAATTCATAACTTCTGTTTCTACATCTCCTTGATTTTTCTGGGCTGTCATGTGTGTTGCTCAGCAGCAGGTCTGTATGCAAACAGTAAGTGGAGATAAAGCCCTTGAAAAGAATGTAACAAAATACATTGTAGCTGAGAGTGGGATATTATTGTAGCTTCTAAGAATTATGAGGATTAACACTTTAGATCTCAGATGTAAGATGTGAATTGCTGAAGTGTCATATTCCAGCTACAACAGACATTGCCTTCACTGACAGTTCCCTTGCCGTCACTATTGAGTGTTGGTTCAATCCAACTCAGTACTTCAGTGACAGTGAGATACTGCTGATAGCTTGCATTCAAAGTTGTGGTTAGAAAGCAACTCATAATTTGCAAATTTGTGGCAATTTTTTTGCTGTTCGGTACAAAGTTTAGACTCTCTAAGCCAAATAGGTAGTTTATCTAACGCAAGAGTTGGGAGACAGTGGTTGCAGGCTGATGGCACCTCCTGAAGGTTGTAGCAAGGGCTCCGTAAACCATGTTTGTACAGTGTATTCGTATTAAAGTTTGAGGAAGATGCATGGTAATCCATAAAACTTTTTTGAGAGCTGATGCTTATCCATTGGTCTATCTTGGGAATATTTAGAAATGATTTTTTGAATTATTCTAGATTGCAGAGATTGTTTTCTAAGCTTTTGATACTAAAGTTGTGAATAAAGTAATCCTTGTTAGTATGTCATAATGCTATCCAAAGATCTCTAGAAACTTGTGTATTTCATTGACCAGATTTGATGTGTCTAACATCAGCTGCATGCTTGAAATGTTAGTGAATCTATATGTTGTTTTTTACAGGTGGATCAGCTGAAAATAGATGTAATTGACTGGCTTGTATTTGATCCTGCACAGAGGGCAGAAGCACTTAAGCAAAGCAATGCAATCATGAGGAAATTCTTGGGTACTAAACTTCACAACTATTGTAGGCTTTTTAAATGTTGGTTTTATTCTCATTGGCTTTTGGCACTACTTTTCATGTAACTTCGAATCTAGTCTATTAAAAAGCATGAGTTTGTCAGTTTATAAAAATGAAGTATGGAAATTGCAAAGCTGTTGATACTCAGCTTGCATTCTCACAGCATCCAAGAAACATGAAGCTGCAAAAGATGTGTTTGTGAAGATTCCCCAAGACTCTATAGCAGAAATATATAACCAATGGGAAGAACAGGGAATGGATACTCCGCTTCCAGCTGAAGATGACAATGCCATACGGGAACATTTATGTATTCGGGCATATTTGGTGAGTTTCAGACATGCTGTATTCCAAGGTATTACTGATAAATAATGCTGGCTTTGCCTTGGTGGTGAAACTTTAAGCTTTATTCATTTGATTTAACTTTTGATTCCTGGATGCACTATAGCTGTGCAATTAACGACATTCTTGTAATTATATGAGTCAAAAATGTCCAAACACTGTTTCCAATGCAATCCAGGAAGCCCACGAAACCTTTAATGAATGGTTTAAACACATGAACTCAGCTCCACAGAAGCCTTCTTTGTTACCACAAGCAAGTTTCACTGAAAAGGTGGCCCATGAGCATAAGCAAAAGAAGTATGAGGTAGGTAAAAGTTCAAGTTGTTTTTTACTATAAACATTTACATTCTTGCTTAGGAGGCAATCTTAGTTTAAAGAAACAGACTAGAAGACCGCTAATTCATATTGCTTGAGAACTCTATTATAAACTATTCTATTTTTATGTTGAAAAGGGAGTACGAGAATAGTAATGCCACTGCACAATAAACTTTTTTTCTTATATGACTCAGCTTTACAGATAGTATTTTATACTGTAATCGTAAATATTCATTAGAATGTGTTGATTGTCAGTGTTATTAATAAATCTGAGCACTTGATTTTGCTATTAACTTTTCCCTGGAAATGGAGGATGAAGGCTATCTTGTGTTCTTGCATGTGTCACGTTTTCTTCTCTGAAAGGTGCTGCAGTCCTCTTTGTTCTGCTAAAAGTTCTTTTTTTGTCTGTCTGCCCAGTACGAACACACTGTATTCAGTTTATACATGTATTTGTTATATAAGCATGGCAGAATAAGTTCTTTACAATTATATTTCTCTGGTGGCTTCTAGTGCTTCTGAACAACCTGTCAGACTTTCTGGACAGGGAATTAAGCAAGGATGGAAGTAGCTGTTAGCAGTAGGCTTTTAGGTTTTGGCATTTTGCTGAAGACTCTAATTTGAATTAGAGCTGCACTGGCTGCTGCATGCTAGGTACAGAATCTGTGTTAAAATAGCCTTGGAAATTATCCTCTTCTGCAGTAGTTTATTTTTCATTTCTTTGCCAGATGGACTATGGTATTTGGAAAGGCCTCTTGGACGCTCTTACAGCTGATGTGAAAGAGAAAATGTACAATGTGTTGCTGTTTGTTGATGGAGGATGGATGGTTGATGTTAGAGAGGTAAAATTAATTTTTATATCATGGTGTAGACTGCAAAGTGTAGATTTTACCCAGTTGTACCCTTGTCATCTTTAGTTTGATGTGCTTCTGTTTACTCCTGTACAATTCACTCTGGTCTTGCTGTGACCAGTTACAAATTGCTTCTCCTTTAGTTACCACATAAATCGGATCTGGCAGTCCAGTCTAGGCCGATTAGTCCAGTTTTTTTGCCTTTGACACTACTAGTTATGTGGATATGCTGAGTTGCCTTTTAAAGGTAAATTTTCATAATACTAATACATTATTTCGCTGTGGTAAGGATGCTGAGGATGACCCTGAACGAACACACCAGATGATTTTGCTGCGAAAGCTGTGCCTGCCCATGATGTGTTTTTTGCTGCACACAGTGTTACATAGTACTGGACAATATCAGGAGTGCCTGCGACTGGCTGACATGGTCGCTTCTGAGCGACACAAGCTTTATACGGTGAGTTACTGAGAGCTGCAGACAGCTTAGCTTCCATGTAAAAGTTCTGTGGGTTGACTGTGGAAAAAGCTTCTATAGAGAGAGGAAGATGCCATATGTTCTTAACAGCAGAAGTTCCTTCATCTCTTCCCATTTGCTGCAGTAGTAAAGGGTTTCCTCGTATGCTGACTTAAGGAATCAAAGATTCAACTTTGAAACACTGAAGATGATGACAATGTTTTGACAAGCAGTTCTTCACGGTAGTGCAGTTACTAATTTTTGGATGGGGGCTATTGAAAGAAGCTGAACTGCAGAATTGTAATAGATTTTTTTTTTTCCCCCACTTACATTTCAGAACACTGAACAAGCAGGTTTTGTTTTGGGGTGCTTGATTTACCTAACCAACTCTCCCTGCAAAAGCCTGAAAAACAACCCCAAAAAACCTTATCACTTAACAAAAAAACCAACTGAACCACAACGCTCCCTCTCTTCTCCACCCCCCAAAAAACCAAAAAAAAACCCAAAAAAAACCCCAAACAACCAAAAAAACCCAAGGATTAGAAATCTGAAAAGAAACATCAAGGCTAAGAAAAACACTGTGATGCATTCACCTGGATTGGCTTAAGATGTCTGCCAGCAATAACAGGAAAATTCAATTTGGCTGTTTCGCAGTAATCTCTGTAGTAGTTATGAGACAGAGCTATCTTGAGACTACCTTCAGGTTTTGGATACTGCTACTACTGGCTTCCAGTCCTTTACTAAAGGCCATTCTGAAACGTCTGATGTTCACACCGTCTTAAATTAAAAAAAAAAAAAGTAAATTAACCATCATTTACTTTTATATCATGCTATTTATTGCAAATAAATATAACTTCATTATGCTTTTTAAAAATTATTATTTTTAGGTATTTTCAAAAGAAGAACTTCAAAAGCTTCTACAGAAGCTGCGGGAATCTTCTCTGATGCTTCTGGACCAGGATCTTGACCCTTTGGGATATGAAATTCAGTCATAGGATTTGATGTAGATACTTGCAAAAACTTCTGAACATGGACATTCTGGTTTATAAAAAAGAACAAAACCATGACTTGGATAAGCTGTTCTGATTGCTGGGGAAAAAACCCAGCCCTCAGATTTCAATTTGAACTTGAAAAATTCTGACCAACTTCAGAGACAATATTTGTTATACAACCTTTTTCATCATTTTTTTTCTAATAAAAGTGCTTCACAAACAGAAAATGTTCATTTTAATCTGAAATGTTACTATGCCTATATGGTGATTGTGTGAATGCCCTTTGATCTCTTTGCTATGGGCCAAATTGCTGCCTGCAGACCAGCAACATTACTCAGGAGAAGAATGTGCAGGTGTACAGTGGAGAGGAGAGTGAGACCACAGGAGGATATAAGTGGAAAGCAGAGCAGAAGGCGGCAGATACAGAGGGCTGGAGGAAAGGGACATCAAAGAACAGAGCCAGTGAAGGGCTACCACCAGCCTGCCGGAAGAGAAGGGCTTGTACTGGTCTCACCTACATTGTGTAGTTGCTAAATCACAGAGTCACAGAATGGTTGGGGTTGGAAGGGACCTCTGGAGATCATCTGGTCCAACCCACCTGCCAAAGCAGGTTCACCTAGAGCAGATCGCACAGGAATGCGTCCAGGTTGGTCTTGAATGTCTCCAGAGCAGGAGACTCCCCAACCTCTCTGGGCAGCCTGTTCCAGTGCTCTGGCACCCTCAAGGTAAAGAAGTTTCTTCTCATATTCAGATGGAACCTCCTGTGCTTCAGTCTGTGCCAGTTGCCCCTCATCCTGTCGTTGGGCACCACTGAAAGGATGCCGATGTAATCCTGAGCTTGAGGAAAGGTGATCATAACCTGAAACTCCCAAGTTTGAGATTTTGTAATTTATTTAGAAACCTTGTTCTGGTGCTGTTTACGTGTGTAAACACACATTCAGCTGCTTTTCCTTAAACTGAAGAGTGCAGAGGCCAAAGCCGTATTGCTGAGTACCTGAGGGCTTTGATGCCTTCACCCAGTCAGTCTTCTGACACTTGACAAAGGGCTTTCTGTAATATGTGCTGTTTGTATAATATGTATATGTATTTTCCTGTGTGTGTGTAGAAATACACATTACTATTCTGAAAGGTACTTGTAGCCTGGGGTGAGGGTGCGTTCCTGCCCGTCGCTGGGCTGTTGCACAGCAGGTGGGGGTTTGCCTGCGGGGGGGCGGTACCTGGAGGTGTTTAAAAGACGTTTAGACGAGGTTCTTAGGCACGCGGTTTAGCGCTAGAGTCAGCTTATGGTTGGACTCGATGACCCTGGGGGTCTCTTCCAACCGAAGCGATTCTATGACTCTATGGCACTCGGGGGCGGCGGGGTCCTGTACCTTCGCGTGCGCGGCCGTGGGGCCGCCGGGACCATTTTCCGGTGCGCGCCCGGACCCCGCCGGGGCGGCCGCAGCTGCCGCTTCCCCCGGCAGCGCCGCCCGGAGCCGCAGCTCCGCCCGCGGGGCCGGGGCGGGCGGGGCCACCGGAAGGCGCCAGCCCACGTGTCCCGGCGGGGGCGGCGGCAGCGGCGGGCGGGGGCGGCCCGGCCGGTTCGCTGGCGGCCGGCGTGGCTGCCTGAGCCGCTGCTGCCCGGCCCCGCGGGACGCCATGGGCTGGCTGCCGGCGCAGGGCCGGCTGGCGGCGGGGCTGCTGGTGAACTTGGCCGCCTCCATCTGCATCGTCTTCCTGAACAAGTGGCTGTACGTGCGGCTGGGCTTCCCCAACCTCAGCCTCACCCTGGTGCACTTCGCCATCACCTGGCTCGGCCTCTACCTGTGCCAGGCGCTCGGCGCCTTCTCCCCCAAGAGCCTGCAGCCCGCCCAGGTGCTGCCCTTGGCCCTCAGCTTCTGCGGCTTCGTCGTCTTCACCAACCTCTCCCTGCAGAGCAACACCATCGGTACCTACCAGCTGGCCAAAGCCATGACCACGCCGGTCATCGTGGTCATCCAGAGCCTGGCGTACGGGAAGACCTTCCCGCTCCGTATCAAGCTCACCCTGGTGAGGAGGCGGGGGGGGCGCGGGGGTTCCCGGAGGCGGCGCCCGCGGGCAGCGGCCCGGCCTGACCCCCCCTCTCTGCTCCACAGGTCCCCATCACGCTCGGGGTTTTCCTCAACTCCTACTACGACGTGAAGTTCAGCGTCCTCGGGATGGCGTTTGCCACCTTGGGTGTCCTGGTGACCTCCCTCTACCAAGTGGTGGGTTTTGCGGGGGTGGGAGGGAGGTGGAGGCGGGCGGGAGTGTTGTGGTGGTTGGTCTTCAAGCTGCTGTTCCTCGGTTAGATGGGCTTGGAACAGCACCCCTGTCTTCCAGGAAGCCTTCTGTACCCCATTATTTATTTTTAAAATGTGATGAAATACTATAACCCCTGGTAAATTGTTTAAGGAGTTGGTTGTCCTTGCTGCTAAAAGTTGGGATGTCATCTTTAACGTAATCATGAGCATATTTTCAAGGGGTGAAGATTGCTTTATCGGTAAAACTCTATTTTCGTAGAGAGCACAGATTTTCTCCTTGCTGAAGCAAGTGCCTCACGTTTGACCCTTTTCCTATTTTCCAGTCCTTCAGTTAATCCCATGGTCTATCCTTGAGCTATTTACGTTTTACCATCATTCTTCTTCAATTTTGACTATACACAGTCTAAAGATGTTTTTGTTGAGGATGCATTAATATATATATGTGCAATATAACCTTTCTGGATGATTATGGTTGAAAAAATAGATACGTCCAAGGACTGCATTAACCTTTTCTGCTGTAACGTTGTACTAACAGCTGATGACCAGTTTATTATTGGCCTTGACTGTAAAAGCCTCCCCGATTAGGGTCGCCTGTCATGTTGATGTGATAGTCATCATCAGTTTAAATATGAACTTCCTTGTAACAGGTGTACTGTGTGTTCAAAAGAAGTTTTCCTACCTGTAGCGTGCAAGATGATAAATAATGGTCTCTTGACCTGTTTTGGGGCAGGAGGAGGACAGAGATGTTGCATCATAACTTTAAGTGATGGTGTGTGTACTGGAGAAATGATAGTGAAAGTGAGTGAAATTATTCTGTAATTTTTTTAAAAAAACCAGCAAGTTTATGTGCTGGAATCTATGTAACCAATTAATGTGATTTATGAAGTATTACAGTAAATGTCATTCTTCAATATGATATCAAGATGCATCTTTTTGCCTGTAACGTCTGTCTTCATAACCGTAGATAACTAATGTTGTCTCTTAAAGCACACTACACTGAAAATCCAAGTTAGAGTCAATTATAGTCAATATCGAAATGAAATCCAGTAAATTAGGAATAAACCGACAGAAGAAAGCCAAACACTTACTGGTTTTATTAGCTTGTGCATGGAGGAAAATGAGAAAGAGAAAACCCAGCTCTCTGCTTAGGCAAATATGCTCAGCCCCATCATAGACAGGATCTGGAATTTGTCCTTAGAATAAAAGGGAGCTGGCATTTTCTTCCCAGCTCTGCTACTTTTTTTCTCCAGGCTCTGGGAAAAGGCAGCTTTAGGCACTCAAGGGTTTTTTGCTGCGCCTGCATATGATTTTCTCCTCACATGGCTTGTGTGCTCACAAGAGGCAAATACATGGGCCTCCAGTTAGGCAAAAGTAGAAGGTGATGCTCAGCAGTCTGTTTATGCGCTATTGTCCATGAGACTCTGTTAGTAGCCAGCTTGCTTTTGCTCAAGTTTTCAATTTTATTTTTTTTTCTCGTGTTTAACAGCTTTCTCTTTTACTTTTAGTGGGTAGGAGCCAAGCAGCATGAGTTGCAGGTAAACTCTATGCAGTTGCTGTACTATCAGGCACCGATGTCCTCGGCTATGTTGTTGTTCATCATACCCTTCTTCGAGCCGGTCTTTGGAGAAGGGGGAATATTTGGGCCCTGGACACTTTCTGCTGTGGTAAGGCTTTTATTGACTTTATTTAAATAAATAATCATCGACGTTGTTAAATTTGAGAGTAAGATCTGTTTCTTTGTGAAACAGATTTTTGTACAGTCCTTGACTATGATGAGATGAGAGGGGCATGTGCAAGAGAAAAAAAGCCCTTGTGTCTGCCCCACTTCTTCCCAGAGGAGTCTGTCAATCGATTTACCTCCTTATTCTTCTTTCTGTTTAGAGGGCATCTGAACAACAGGAAAATCTGACAAAATCCAGAAGCTTCCCCTAGTGTATTAAATTAAAAATGTGTAAGTGCCCTAGTTCCAGCTCTTACTGTCCACTCAGAAAAGAGAAAAGCATGCTCACTTTTGACACTCTCCTTTTCTGTGGAAGGATGCCACCACTGGTTGTTCTCTAGAATTGCTAGTTTATTTTCACCAAGAAGGCTATAATTTCTCTCTTTAACCTTCTGTCCAAAAAAGAGCCAGTGGCATATTCTTATCACTGCTGATCGTGCTGCTCAGTGATGGGTCGTTTCTCGTAGCTTGTCAGTTGATGAATGCGGTAGCAAGTATTCCCAACAATGAAATCGGATATTTTTCCAAAATAGTTTTTGTGTGACCATAAGTAAGACTTTGTCTCAAAGATAAAGAATATCACCTCTTTGTGTATGAGTGGCCATATTTTCCAAATCACTCTTAAATGTTCACTGAGAGTAAAGGAGAAAAGGCTTGTGGTTATATCGGTATATATTTATGGACATCATACCCTGAGCTACTTATACACATCACCAGTGTCTGTACTGATTTGAAGCTGTTTCTATTTTTGTTCTCCATATGTTTTTCTTGCCTGATATTTTGCATTTTAAAGTAAAGGAAGCTAAGTAACCTGAAATATATCTACAGATGGCCAAAAGCATGTCAAGTTACTGACTGTATCTGTTAATCCACAGATAATGGTACTGCTGTCTGGAATAATAGCCTTTATGGTAAACTTGTCCATTTACTGGATCATTGGAAATACATCACCTGTCACGTATCCTTTGTAACATCAGTTGTTTCCCCTTTTCCAGGTGAATTATATTAGCATTAATTTGGGCTGTTTTACTGGGGAAAATTGTTTGGTAACCTTCCTGCTTTATCTTAAACGATGAAGCGGGAAAAGCATGTTCATGTTTTAGTGTAGTTTGTTTCTTTGTTTGGGGTTTGTCTAGATAATGGCGTTTAACTTACTGATGTGACCTTCAAACCTACAAGGAGTATTCACCCAGACTTTGGCTACCTTCAGGAAGCGTTGTCATGTCAGTTAGTTTGTCATGTGTGGCGGGTGAAGGGCTCTGCATGGAGCTTAATTCTCATAGCTACAGAGGTGCGGGAAAGTCACATGAGTTGAAGTGGATGTGACGCACCACTGCATGCTTTGGGTGTAATTAACGAAGCTCCCAAATGTGTGTTTTTACAACAAACAATACTGATGTTTGCCATTATCCTTAACAGGTGTCTAGGTATAACATGTTTGGACATTTCAAGTTCTGCATCACGCTCCTGGGAGGGTGCCTCTTATTTAAGGATCCACTGTCTGTTAATCAAGGCCTAGGGATTCTGTGCACATTGTTTGGCATTTTAGCTTACACCCACTTCAAGCTTAGCGAGCAGGAAAGCAATAAGAGTAAATTGGTTCAGCGTCCATGAAGCGAGGAGTTCTGGAGATTAATAATATTGTGAAGGAAAACCAGTATTTAAATATGCATTGATTCTAGAATGCACAAAATTGCCTCGTTCATTTAGATCTATGGTTTTAGTTTAACTGCCAGGATCGTTATTCTGTAACTAAACTGAAGGAACTGAATTATGTAAAATGCTGGATTTTTGCCATCTCAGTCCATCCTCTTGTTTTCATTAAATTTAAATGGTAACTTAAAAGAGAAAAAGGCACACTTCAAATTGCTGTGGAAATTGTACTGGAGTAATTATATTTTTTTGCATACCAAATGAGATCATGATGGCTAGTGTTATAATACAGAGAGAGAAAGAAAAGGAATCTTGTCTTTGCGATCATGCCAGTATTACTGTTGTGAAGAAACTTGGAGGAACTTTTATGCAGATATTCTGGCATGTAATGATGCTTCCTCCTTTTTGTCTGGTGAACGATGAAGAGGAAACATACTTTGTTCAGCAGTTTTAAAAAGCGCTGCCAAACTTAATCCTATTTCTTGTACAGTTTCTTATGTATGTTTGGCTTCAATGCATTGATAGATTTTGGCTGAACAAAGTAGAGAAAATTACAGGTGGAGAGAGACTAGAAGGGAGACACTGGAAAACTTGAAGCCACAGGCCAAGCTAAAGAAAAGTAGGAAATCAGATCTAAACAGTTAATCTTAAATTTTTCTTTTGATCCATCAGGACATGAATGAAGTAATTTGTGTTTCAGAAAATTCTGTTACTGGTTTATAATTTTCTCCATGCCAAAACCAAGGCTTTATGTGACATCTTGTAAATACTTGTGAGCCTAACAAAATCTCTGATTTTGTGGTAATAGCCAAATATTTTGCAGCCCATGCACGCAGATACCCGTGCTAGATATCTCCTCGGAGAAATCTTTGGAAAGGTCACCATCTGTAATGGTTGTGAAGGTTTCCTGGTTGTCTCTCCTGCCTTCAGCCCCACCGTCCTCGTTCCCGCACCTTCCCCCGAGAGCTGCGTTCAGTGGGATCCGCAGATTTGTCTGTTGGTGTTTCGGAGGGGAGGCCCGAGGGCTGTCCGGGCACTGCTGGGACGGCAGCATTTCCTCAACAGTCGGTCACTGGAAAATACCGAAGTGAGAGAAGAGCGTGAGGTGGGACCTGCTTCTGCTTTAATTTGGGAAGGCTTTGAAAATTATTTTATGCCGGTATCGAGCTCTGATTTCGACAACATGGAAGGAAGGAGAAGTTGAGTACCGTTCTATTTTTAAAAAGGAAGAAAAAAATAACTGCTTTCAGTAAATCTGGTGAGAACATATGTTCACTAGATTTTCGGGGTTAGAATTTATTTGCAGGTCTTAATCTTTACATTTTGGGGTTTGATTTATCTTCATCTACCTCTAGCAGATTTAAAGAGGGGAATTACATGAACAAAACTAGCTAAGTTTTACAGCCACCGACAGAAATAATATTTAATTCCTCTAAGCTTTTTTACAATAGAGGCAACAAGTCTTTGTGTAAGAAACAATGCAGATCTTCTCAAGTTTGTAAATTATTTATGTGTTACAGAGTTCTTGATTTAAGAAAAAGTAATTTCTCTGTGTAACCTAAGTTTACACCATAATACTCTATATCATTTCAGAGTTAGAAATACCTGAATAATTTTGCATCTTTACCAACTGTGTCTTAGATATTGTACTGGTCCAAGGATAATTTTTTGTATACATTTTTATAAGTCTAATTAGTTTAAAAATACAGCCTGGAGTAATGAAAGATGCGTTCAGACAGGACAATCTCTGGTTGCATACCCTTCAGTACATACACTGAGAAAGCCATTTGTGTTAATTTGTGCTGTGCACAAGTTCTTCTAAAATGTAGATAGACTGCAAAGACTCTTACGGTTAGAAAACAACAAATGAATTTGAAGCCTGTATGACAACAATATTAGCGATGAAACTGATGTAAATATAAAGTGGTAGAATTAACAAAACAACCATGTCTGAAAATATGAAGGACTCCTTAAGAAGAGGAGTGGATCTGCAAGAGAACGTTAACAGTATCATGTAAAACAATACATTATGAATACAGTCTTGCTGGAATGTATAAGTCGTGGAGGTCACTTAAGTGACATGATTTTTTTCATGTGTTCAAGAACTCTCCTTTGAGATTTAGCTGTTGTATCTAACAAATAAAGTATCTTGAACTTTGCCATATAGTTCAAAATATTAAATCCAGAAGGCTTATGAAATTGTGGGATAAATAGATCTTTGTATGTATTGTTTCTTTGGATACCATGTGTAGAGTGGGAATAAATTTTTAATTACTTGACAGATATCTGCTTATTGCTAGGGAGAACAGTTCTTGGTTTTTTTTTTTTCCATCTTCTGTTTGAATTGCATACACTATGTGGATCTAGGTGTGTATAAAACAAAATGATGCCACTTGGATTTATGTCTATATAAATATTTCAAGGTGTTTGCATGTTTTGGGGCTGTACTCATGACACAAAGCAGGGAGGCTGCATGCCTCTCCTCCCTGGGCAAACACAGGCACCCACGTGTGCACACACATGCTTGCCCACTGAGAAGCCACCTGGGCGCTTTTCACCATTATCTTTCGCCCACCTGAGCCCTTCCTGAATGCTCCAGCCTCTTCATGGTCTCTATTTCCTTCTCTGTCCCGCACGAAGGTCCCCAGTGCGAGGCTCCTTGGTCCGGCTGTGTCCCTGTGCCAAGGCAGAGCTCACCCCCACCCTTGGCAGGGAGGTCCCGACAATCTCCCAGTGGTACAGCATAGGAACAAAACCAAGTTAACTGTTGTGATGCCAGTGGAGTAACTGGCACCAGCCAACTCCTTCCTTCATGTACAAGTATCTGTTGAGTTATATGTTAGGGGGACTTAATCTTCAGCAGGTTGTAAAACAACAAAGAGAAGGACAGGGTATAAGAGACTTTCGGTTTGGATGGATTTATGCAAGCACTGTGATAATGTACTTGGCCAAGCTTTTAAATCCTAAGGTAAAAGTGGAGTCTTATAAAAATTACTGATGCTTACCTGGTGGGAAACTTGCTTATTCTAGTTTTTACTATCACTTTAATGTGTTTTCCTGCTAATTATATGCATTTAATTCAGTTTTGGCTTTCCTGACAGAGAAATCAGAGACTTGGCATCTTTAACAATATGTAGTCATCACCCTGTATGTGCCATTGCAATTGGAGCCATAACTGTACAAACCCCAGTGTTTACTTTTAATTTTTTTTTAATTAATCTTCTACATATGACTGAACTGTGGCAACAAGATGGACCTTAGTCCTTTTCTGCCATCAAGTGCTTATATTGGCATTCTTTACTTTAAAATGCTACCATTAGTGTAGTTCCAGTGGAAAAGCTATCGTAGATACCAGGGTGGCATTTAAAAGTTAGAGCAGATCCAGATGATTCTCATTAAAATGAGAGACTGGTGCTAAGTTATCTCTGCTAGTGCTGGCTGTGCAAACTCTTTAGAACAACATACGTGAGGTTTTCTCATCTTCCCCAAAGGAATAAGTAGTATGCTTTACAGATACTCAGTTCAAAGCTTTGTGTTACCTTTAACTTGGGTAACTCCGCGCTCATTTGACAGACTTTGCAGCTGGTTTTGTGCGACTTGCTGAGTTCTTGCAGGCTGGGGGGGAGCTGCGCCAGAGGAGTTTTCCTGGTGCTGGGTGAACAGCTGCTCTCTCAGGCTTCAGGTTGAAGGAGAGTGTTTTGCTGCTGCTGTTGGGTGTATGAAAAGGAGGTTTGTCTTGCAGGAATTCTACCTTCAAGACAGAGCTGCAATTCAGCAGGAGCATATCTTCCGTCTCGTTTCATGAAATGAATGCTCAGTGATGGCCTGGGGCTAAAGCAACATTAAAGCCTTGTTTGGGCTACCCATGGTTTTTATTAAACTTCTTAAAAAACACCAGTTGTAGTCAATGCTGCCTGATTATTAAGGTAAAAATCTCATTTTTATAATGTCTTACATAATAGGAGCTTCGGAAGAGTGTTTCATAACATTTTGGAGTACAGCTGATGTCTAACCCATGCCTAGTTTGTCACATCTTCTGCAAAATCTAACAAAGGGTAATGATGGATTTTGTAACTGGCTGTACATATTTACAGGGCTGGGCTGCTGAGAAGGGCCTTGCTCTTGAGCAATACTGTGCTCCTGAACACTGGCATCCTGTTCATGTGGATTTAGTGGTGATTTAGAAACATCTAGCCTGAAATTCACCAGCATGCTTAGGAAAGGAAAAAGAAGGCTCACTCATAGGTGAGAGTGCTTTTCATCTTCTTGCTTTTAGTAACAAGCATGAAGCTTGCAGTTTAAGGGAATTGAGAGAGCAGGCCTTAGTGTCCCTCAAATCACCTTTTAGAATAAGATTTTTCTCCCAAGATGTCTGTTTTGCTCCCAGTTACATAGTTGGTGTCTTACCTGGATTTTAAAAGAAGCAGACTTGCAGGCCAATTTCTGTGTTAGCCATTCACAACCCAACTTCCCTGTTCGGTGAGAAAACAAAAAGAAAGGAATGTTGAATAGATGAAAGGTAGACTGGATATATAGCGAAGCTTTGATTTGCACAATCATTTCACTCTTCTAATTGTAAAGATGCAGCTCTTTCTGTTTGTTTCTCTAGTGTTATAATCAGGTAGATGCACAAAAGCCCCAGCTTTCTGCTCCACACAACTTGCTGGTGCTCTCTGATCTCAGTCTCAGCTTTTCATTTGACAGCTCAGTTGCTGCACAGGTGATTGGGATGCCAGCTGAGAACTGGTAAAGAATGTGAAGTGAAAAAACTATCAGCAGGAGCTGATAGAAACTTGG
This sequence comes from Caloenas nicobarica, assembly GCF_036013445.1. NCBI lineage: Eukaryota > Metazoa > Chordata > Aves > Columbiformes > Columbidae > Caloenas > Caloenas nicobarica. The sequence goes on from NC_088245.1 coordinate 38,688,119, forward strand.
GTAATGAAAACTCCTATCCTAAGACACAGAGGCTAAGACATAGAGACATCTTACCAAAAAGATCTGTGCTAAGCAGCAGGGAGAGGTGTGGGTTTATCTCCAGGCAGGTATTCCAAAGGATGCAAGAGCCGAATTGCACGAATTCTTGCTGTGCTGCAGTAGTTGACAAATTTAGTTTCAACTAGCTTTTAATGTAAACATTCAGGCAGTATAAAATCTTTGCCTGACTCGTCCCACAGCGACAGTTAACCTTCCTGAGAGAAGGGAGCTATTGTTCTGCCTCCCCTTCGCCCAGCGATGCTGGTGAAGGAGGCTTTGTGCTCCTGAAAGCTGGGCTGCTTTTTTTCAGCTGTACCAGTTTGTCCCATGGAAACATACCACCTCTCCCTGCAGAGCTCGTCTCGCTGACGTCGCTGTTCCTGCTTTCATCTAACTGACTTGGGTGGTGCTCCTGTCTTCTGTAGCTCCAATGGACCTTGGCGAGCAGAACACGCTGCATCGCCTCGTGTAACTGCAGTCCGCCCTGCTGTAGTGAAAACAACCCAGCCCAAAGACTCGTGTTTGCAATCTGTGGTACAACAAGAGCTGAAGAAAGGGGAAATGCAATCCATTTTCATTGGTTTAGTTGCAAAGCAGTTACTAATCCTTTCAAATTTTGGTCTTTGTCATTTCCCTTTAGTAGGTGCGCAAGAAAGCTCCCTTTCCTGTTTAAGTCTGCTCTTTCTGTATAAAGTATAATTATACTATATTTTCTGGAATTGAGGCAGAAACTGTACTCACCGCTCACATAAATATATTGACCACACCCAGCATTACCACTTTTACGTAAGGCCCCTTAACTGCCTTCTAATCCAGACAAAAAAAAGTTTAAAATAAAGGAGTCAGGTTAACCTGAATTAAGAGGTAATTTGCCAGCTCAGGAGTTCCACGTGCCTTCCCAGCTGCTGCAGCTCAGTACATAATAGGCGCAATATGGTGCCTTTATAATGGAAAGGCAGGGACAGACGTGGACAGATTAAACACAATGTTATGAAAGTAAATTATGTATTTAGAAGCAAGTAGTGGGTATGGTCCAAAGGTTGCTTGAGGATTAATATTGCAAAGATATATGATGATTTGTTAGTGGCTTCACAGGAATATGAATACAAGCCTTTCATTTGAAGGCACATGGTTATATTTTTAATGAGCTCCAAGAAGTCCAGCACAGCCGTTTGGGTAGCTGGCACACGCAGGACGCACATGCAGGCTAGCAGTGTGTCACAGAACAGCAGGATTATTTTTAGAACTGTAGATGGCTGTGTCACGTCCAGGAAGTACAGGGAGGAGATCTCTGGTTGAAGCACAGTACCAGAATGTGATTTCTAATGACTGTGGCACAGAAAACAGTTGTATTTTTTACTTCCTTAGCAAAGCAGAGACTGAGAAGCAAACTTGTTTAAAGGAGATGTGTTCTGATTGGGCAAAGCACATGGAGTAATCACGGCTACAGGGACCACAGAGCAGGGGTGGCCGTGATTAAAAAAAAAAAAAAAAGAAAAAGGGAAAAAAAGTGATACAGAGGATTAAGAGACAACTGAGAGGAGTATACAGCCTGTATACATCTAGGCAGGTTTTAAAATATAAGGTCTAAGTTTAAATGCTTAACCCCATGATTAGGCGTCTGAATAGCAGGGCCGTATTTGGCAGTGTGAACTTCTTCCCTTTCGATTGTACTTAATGGAGAATGGTGTGTGCTCAACATTTCCAGAAATGAAGCTGCATATTTGACAAGTTTGACATTTTTTTGGTCTCCAACTAAATTAGGTATGCTATTTAGCAAAGAAACTGAGTCCTCGTTCTGCTTCCTTACTCTGTCTATAATGTTTTTAACCCTCCTTACTCTTTGGGGAAAAAGAAACCATTTGCGCACTTTTATTTTTCTCTTGTGTAACTGACTGCAGTGACTGAATAGGGTTTTTTTTACAATACACTGGTGTTGCATATCTATCTACATGTGTGCATGTCGATTCCACTCAGGTTTCTGTCTCCGAGCTGAATGGAAAAAGCTGCTGCTTTTGTACAGCATCAACTGTTGTGAATTAAAGCGCTTCGCTCCAAGGAGTGGAAAGGCAATATTAAGGTCTTTGGGGATCCGAAGTGGTTTACTTGCTAAATGCATTTCTTGCGGTGGTTAGTCAAAACCTGGTTTCCTATTTGTTAATCCAGTTGAGAGGAGAAACCAACAGTGGTGGTCGTACATCCTTCAAGCAGTTATGAGACATTTCTGAAAACCCTCAATCTCACCCTTCTCAGTGGTAAAATGATTCTTCTGATCAGGATTAACAATGTGTCAATGCTTTTTAGCTAGCATCATTCCCCAGAAAACCACTTCTTCAGCTTTTGTTCAGGCGCGGTTTGCATGAGACTTTGGTCTACAGGTAAAAAAAAAAGAGGGAGAGAGATGTGATAGATTTGTTTCCCAAAGAATGCCCAAGGGAAACTTTCCCATAAAGGCTATTTTGATTTATGGTTATCTTTGTCTTTATCAGGGGTGGACACATAAACCTTAATTCCGTAACCCTAAACCTACAGTTTCAATGGGGTCCAGCCAACAGCAGAGTGGATGGGCACATGGGAGGATGGCACTGAGCTGGGGTTGCGCAGCACCTACAGTAAGTTGTTTTTATACAACTGGATGCAAGATTACGGAACCAGCTGTACTTGGGAGTCATTCAAACCTCATCTTGGATGCCAAAGAGAGAAATTAAAATACAGGTAGTTTGAAAATCAGAGACTTTGCAAAACTAGCAGACTTAGTGAAAGACATAATCTTAGCACACATTATATGAAATGGCAGAGTCAGTGGAACAGCATGTTACTGCTTAAAGGCACATCTGCTCCTCCCCATGGACACAGCTTGGGCACTTGCTTCTGTGCAGACAGGCAAGTTCCAGTGCTGGGACGAGGGGGATGAGGGACCCTACACGGCCAAGAATGGGGCTGAGGGGAGCGGGGTGGAGAGGAGGCACCTCCTTCAGTCGCAATGTCCACGTGCCCGGCCTCAGGAGGCAGGTTTTGAGAGAGAAGCTTTCACACCTAAACAAACCAGCAAGAAAGTCCTGTTTTCATGCACAGCTACCAATCCCTCATGCAGAAGCCCTCACGGAGTTTCTCAAGCACTCCACAAGGTATTTATGTGCCTGCAAGTGGTCTTGGAGCCTCTGGGAGACTGGCTGGCTCTGAGCCTCAGTGGCTCGTTGCCCACCTCTGCAGCCTCCTGTGGACTGGTAGTTCTCTGTTGTCCTTGTCCCCTCTATAAAGGGAAGATCTTTGGAAGGTTTTTATGTTGGTCCTGTTTTTCAGTGTGCTCTATTTAGCTGAACCAGTCTCTGCTGCCTCAGCTGTTTCTGCTACCACGAAGGCAGCGTTTCTCATTTGAGTGCCTATAATAATTCACAGGGTGCCATACAAATCAGAAATCATTAGGATATTATGTTTAAAGGCTGGTTAATTATCTAATCAGTTACTTGTCCCTAAGCAAGCCAGGATTTAAATATCTTGTAGTTAAGTATTCTTAGTGTTTTCATTGAGTGTAAAGAATAAAGAGTCCCCTGATCTCCTGAGGTTCCTTTTAAAAATTGATGTAAATTAATGCATACAGAGATATCTAAATAAATTATTTTAGGTTATGTCATCCTTTTTGACTAATGGGATTTAACATTTTGGGACTAGGAATGACTGAAATGAAACAAACTTCTGGAAAGAATTTTCTGCAAAGTTGGCTTGACAGGATTGTGTTGTAGTAAAAGAAGCCAGAGACATTGGGCCCTAAAGGGGCGTTGCTTGCATTGAAGACTGGAACCAAAACTTACTGAAAATGGAGAGCTGATATGCATATATAAAGCGTAGATAAAACCATAAAGTTTCCTTAGTTTTACTCCAGTCATCTTTTTTGTCTTGCATAAAATACTTCTATCCCTGAATGGACCAAAAAGACACTCTTGTATCAGGAATAGTGTGGCCAGCAGGACTAGGGAAGTGATCGTCCCCCTGTGCTTGGTGTTGGTGAGGCTGCACCTCGAACCCTGTGTTCGGTTTTGTGCCCCTCACTACAGGAAAGACAATGAGGTGCTGGAGAGAGTTCAGAGGAGGGCAATGAAGCTGGTGCGGGATCTGGAGCACAAGTCTGATGAGGAGTGGCTGAGGGAACTGGGGCTGTTTAGCCTGGAGAAAAGGAGGCTGAGGGGAGACCTTATTGCTGTCTACAACTACCTGAAAGCAGGTTGTAGCATGGAGGGTGTTGGTCTCTTCTCCCAAGTAGCAAGTGGTAGGACAAGAGGAAATGGCCTCAAGTTGTGCCAGGGGAGGTTTAGATTGGATATTAGGAAAAAATTCTTCACGGAAGGGGTTGTCGGGCATTGGAACAGGCTGCCCAGGGAAGTGGTGGAGTCACCATCCCTGGAGGGGTTTACAAGACGCGTAGATGAGGTTCTTCGGGACATGGTTTAGTGCCAGTGCCAGGTTAGCAGTTGGACTCAGTGATGTTGAAGGTCTCTTCCTACCAAAATGATTCTATGATTCCTTGACTCTTAACTCGTATTCTATGTGCACACACTGACAGTGATGTGAGACAGTACTGCTCCCCAGCTTCTTGCGGCTTCTGGTCCTCCAGACATGATTGACCTTTCCCATCTTTGTCAGCAAAGAGGAATGTGTGCCCATGCTGTGGTCTCCCCTAGATACAATCATATGAATAACAGTTTAACATTCCAGACTGTGAACTGAACCCGCTAAGATGTGGGTTGTGATCCCTCCAACTTACTGTGTTGTAAGGGCAGTAACTTTTGCTAAGAAAGTACCATCAACAGCAGAGGGAAGGAATGTCTTGAGCTGGAGCAACTTTACTTGCTAGAGCTGATTGATCAAAGCTGTCATAACAGCAGCAAATCATGCCTGCTAGTAGGCAAAGAAATATCAAGATTGTAATTTTGGAACTGTGTGGGGAAAAAGCTTTGAAAGTGATGGAAAGATTAGCCAGAAGATGAAAGAGTGTTTCACTTCTCAGTCTTTTATCAAAAAGAAAAAGTTGCCACAGTAAAAAAAGTGTGTATTTGCTATCACAAAGGAAATTCCCTTGATTATCTGCACAAGTGGAATGCAAAATACACAGCTGAGACATGCTCTCTGCAGACGTCAAGATGTACATTTCCAAAGAAGCTTTCACAGAAGAGAACAGGTTCAGCTTGAAGAACACAGCAAATGAGCTATAAAACAGAACAGCCTGCAAATTACCATCAGAAGTGTCTTCAATAGTACAATCAACCCAACTCATCTGCAAACAGGAAAAGCTGGCTAGGACTAGCTAAAGTAATTATCAGTGGTAACATGTCCTGTTTACTTCTCCCTAAGTAACACCTGAGGGAGAGTTCTGGGAATTTGGATCCCAGTTCTATCACAGGAGATACTGCAGGGGTTTAGCCACCCAAGTGACTGATGCCTCAGGTAACAGTAGGACATTCAAGGTGCGGTTAGATGATAAAAGACCACTGAATGGTCCCCTGCCTTCACAAGGGGTTATTTCCCCATTTCCATCTCCAGTTCTCTGCTTCCAGCTGTGTGTTCCTCCTGCTTTCCTTGTGATGTCTCGTGTGCTCCTGTGACTGCATGATAAAGCAAGCTGTCATACTAGCAGCAAATAAAAGTATCTGCTGTTCAATCAGCTAAATCTGTTGTCAAATGAGCCAAAGCCAGCTCAAAGAAATACTTGGCTGGGAATGCACAGCTCCTGGGAAGGCTGTTGTTTCAATAGGACATTAGATGGCCTCAGGACATTTTTCCAGTGAGATATTTGATGGGCTCAGCTGCATTACCTAGCTGTGCAAGGCGGCTGGGTCAATTCAACACCACACTGCTTCCAAAAAAGGTCTCACCTTCAGAGCTCACAGCCAGCAGTAAGGAGATGAGGAGGGGAATGGGACACCTTTTGCAGCTAGCTGAGGCAGATCCCACCTTTCCCCCTGCCTACCCACTGCCATGGTTCCACCGTTCCTGTGCAGCTACTCAGGATTACCTCAGGGAACTGATCTGACTGAAAAGAAACCTTCAGAAAAAAATGCTTTATTTCTCATGCGTGCCACATCGCTTTATACATATTCTGCTGCAGACACACAAATATATGTGCCAGTATAACAGAAGAGGCAGCAAGAGGATGGAAGAGGTGGATGGGAACAGATCTCTATGAAGCAGCATGTCAAACAGAGAAATGCATGCTGAATCTTCACTATCTTACCATTAAACACAACCATTTTATTGTCCCTGTGCAGCTAGGGAAGCCCCACAATTGGTAGGTTTCTGTGAACAGAGCAGGTATAGTAAGTAATGTGGCTGATTATGGATCAGGAAGAGGGTAAGACAGGCCCAAGTTAATGGTTCTCTGTGGCTTTACCTACATCCCACCTGGTGAGAAAGAATAAATTAGATATTGTGGCATCTCCTGCATCAAACGAGTTAAAGATCAGGATTGGCAATTATCTGCCAAAGGGGATGGATTTGGATTCTACCAGACCTTCTTCAGTAGATATTGGGGAAAACAAGTGTTCTCATGAATCTTCTTGAAAATCTGTGTTTTGGTGAGGAAAGCCAGAATACCTGTGCTCTCAAATATCTCACTGCAGTGCATTTCAGCATATGTTTGTGTGAGGCTTGTTTTACTTATGTGAAGAAACTGCAGCCTGTCTCCTGACAGCCAAGCCAAGATGCAGCAATATCTTAAAGACCCACAGCCATGGATTTGGGATTCTTCCCTTGTGAGAAACACCATCATGTTGTATTTCTCTCAAGGTGTCCTGCCATGCTGTGTCCCCTCTGGCCTTGGCTCATATCTGAGCAACATGATGTTGAGATAAGTGGTGTAGATCAGAAGTCAAAGCCCAGTGCCTGCATGTTGCTCCATGGAGAAAGAAAGGCAGAAGAATCTGTCAAGAAAAATGCATAGAATCAAACTAGTACAGCTAAAATTATTATTTTTAAATGACAGGAGTGATCTAAATTGAGTGCTAAGATGGGTCCTATGAAATCAGCTGAATGAAGGGATGCCAGAAAGTCCATGTGCTTCCTTTCTCTGACGGCAACAGAAAACTGAGATATTAATACTTCAATGGGACCAGCCAAAGCACAGAACAATATTTTTCATGGCTTCTTCATCTTCAGTCAGAATTTAGTTTGTGTCCTGCTTTTCCAGTGGCATCGATGGGTTTATGCAAGTTTTCTCTATTTATTTCCAAGAGCCTGTCTTGCATGCTGTAGAAAAACCCTTTTCTCCAGCAGATGGCACAAGTGCCAACAAAACGCAGGAAAAAAACACAGTGTGCTTCACTTTGTATGCTTTTTATGTCCTCTCTCACGAGATCAAGAACACCTACATCTAATATCTGAAATATTGTTTCGTACATCTGGTGACTGAAACCTGTCTTCTCTGAGTGCTTTGATTTCCAGTAACAGCTTTCCAAACTGGTCTTTGGATTTTTCAGGCAGTCTCTCCACAGCTGAGACACAGAGGGGTAGCAAGATTGTCCTTGAAGTCACAAAATCGGTCAGCCACATCATTCATCTTTTGTACACCTGTACTTGTCCGGCTCATTCCTGCCAATGACCCAGCATATGCTGGTGGTGCACTTCGTACAAACTTCCACCACACGAGTTGTTTATGATCGATTCCTTCTGGGCCTGTCCCCTCCTGATTGTTTGGGCCAAAATAAATTATCTCCTGCACAGCTCATTCTCTCAGGTACTGGTTACCTCTCTCCACACTGTTCCACTTCCCTGGATGACATACAACGTTGTCGTTGAAGGGATACCTTGCGTTCATGGCTGTCAGAAGTCACCTCCCAAGGTTGCAGGATTCTTTTTGAAATTGCCCCGTCAACAGCCACATCCCTTGACAGAGATCCCAGCTGCCTGGCTTCCTTACCATCTAGCTCCAGACCACTGTCTCCGTTATTCCAGCAGCAGAGCAGCCATGTTACAGCCATGTTCTCAACCTTCCTGACGACTGAAATCTTTTAGCACATCTTGCAGCTCACCTTGGGAGAAGGATCGAGTGATTAGCTCTTGGTCTCCACCTTGTGATGATGATAATGCCCCCTCGTCCTCGTCCGTTGCACAAGTTGTTCTTGTGGCTCTCTTTACAGGGGCAACCGATTCTGACATGGCATTGTCATCTGCTTGACTTATGGCCAAAGTCTGGATGGTCACAGTGCGTCACAGGGTTTTGAGTGGCCGAAGTGACTGTCGCTGGAATTGGCGCAGCTGCCGTGCCCGTTGCCGGGTCTGGAGTGGCTGTGGCGTGTTACTGAGGCTCGAGCAGAGGCAATGTCTGTTGCAGGAGCTGGAGTAGCTGCCGTCCTAATTAACCTTATCTCCCTAAATAATTCTGTCATTAGCAAGAAATGACACCCATGCAGAAGACCTGATAATACCAACAGGGTACGATCGACTCCCCAGGGATATTCAAAATTCTAAAAAACATATTTAATCTGTCCTAATGGAAAAGGAAAGGTGTTGTTAGATAGTTTTTCTATAGATTGGCTCGTCCAGTTGGAAAAAACATAGGTGCAATTCCCTCTCTCAAGGTACAACAATAAGGAATATAAATTCACTGTCAACTGAAGTATGATAAAGTAAATCAGTACTAAGCCACACAGCAAAACCATCACTGTAGACCAACTTCCAGAGGTGACGGATCTCACAAAAGTATTGGTAAAATATGCCCAGATCTAATAAGGTACCGCTGAACACAATTTAGAGAGCAGATGATCCAACTTTTGCCACAGCATTTCTCAACCCATGTAATAGGTGCAATCTGCTTTAACACCGCTAGATGACGACCAAAGCGCACAGATCTGTGGTTATCTCAATGATCCGGCACCTTTCCAAGAAAACTGAATTCGAGTCATGGCAGTAAACCCACCAAAATCTCCAAATTTTAGCCCTTCTCTAGTGCTGAATTTTAGCCCCTTTCACCCCACATTGGGCACCTTTTTGCTGTCGTGGTTTAACCTGAGCTAGCAATTCAAAGCCACAAAAGCCACTTGCTCACACCCCACTCCCCACTCCCAAACAGGGGAGAGAATTGAAAGGGAAGGGAGAAACCCATGGACTGAGATTAAAACAGTTTAATAAAATAACAATAATATTAATATACTACTAGTAGTAGTACTATATATTAAATGGAAAATAGAATATAAAATAAAATACTCAATGCAATTCCTCACGAACTCTGTGCTTATCAGCCAGCCCCAGGAGGAGAGCAGCCTGGTCCCGAACAGCCGATCCCAGAGGAAGAGGGAAGAAGGCAGAAAGGCCCAGAGGCTGCTGCAGATGGCAGGATGGCAAAAGACTGAACTAAAGGAACTCCCAAATGGAACTCAACTGAGAAGGAGCAGAACCAGAACGGGCTCTGGTCCCTAGCCAGAAAAACCCGACTCTCCTTAAAGACGAAGCATGATGCTACTGGCATGGAATACTCTCACTGATCAGCCCAGGGGCTAGTCGAGGTCTGCCCTGTCCATGCTGCCCTTCCCAGCTGCCTCACACCTGCAGATAGAGAGCTCAGAAAGACCTTGGCTCCCAGAGAGCAACTAAGATAACAGTAAGTTCTTGCATTCTCTTTGTTCCAACTCAAAACCACTGGAAAGTTACTTGGAGAAAAACGTTAATTCTGTCCTGGGTGTTATCTTCTTGTTCTCAAACTGAATCCAAGCAATGACTGTGCTAGCTATGAAGAAGGCAAGTTTCTGACTGCATGAAGAAAATTAATTCACTTTCAGTCAAACCAGCACACAGGGTCAACACGGCCCCAAAGCTGCAGCACGGTGTCATGGCTGTTTTCCTTCCACGTGCTGTGGCCCATGTAGTGCTGTAGTAAGGGGTTCTATAGGTCTCTCAGCCCCTGACACCTTTCCACTGTACCTCTGTCTTTGCTTTGGAGATGCTGACAGTACCTGTTTATGGTCCTTCTTCCAGAGGTGCAGCAAGAGCAAGGCAAACAGAGAGGTGAGTATGGGACTGGTACCCACAGTTTGCTGTTAATGCTGCCTCTGGAGGAGGTTGCAAGCCTCCATTCCCAGGCTTGGAAAGAGCACCCAGCGATGGAGAGGGCCAGGGTAGGGAGAGAGTGTCCTGGGAAGGGGACTGGGGAGGGGAACACACTGCAAAGGGCTTTGTTTCCATCACACATCCTGGTTTTCTCCTTTCCTTCTTTTCTTCCATCTGCAGACCTCCCCCCCAGCCTTTGCCCATGATCTTTGTTCTGTGCTGGTGCAGTAGCACATGAGTGGATTTCAGCTGCTGACTGCCAGTGGTGGTGATGTGGTGCTTACAGGTTTTAAAAGAGTCAGCATCTCAAGGTACATCAAGCTAGTCTGGGCGTTAGCAGGTATGGAGGTTGGAAATTCTTTTTGTTAATTTTTTTGTTGTTATTTCCATGACATGATAGGGAGCAGAGGCATATTTCTGTGATGAGGATCAGAATGATTGATCTCTTCGTGCTGTGAAATGTGTTGATTATATGGTATGAGGTTATGTAAATGTACGTACGGCTTGAAACAGCATTGTTTAGCAACTAATGTATGCAGCTCTATCACAAGAAGCAAAGCTGGGATCTGCATAACTCTGGTATTATCTTGGAACTCGAGATCATTGATTAGTAATGGCTTATTTTGAACATCACACTGCAGATGGAAATTTTGTAAGGAATGGCAGTTCTCAGCTGGGTAGATGCTTGGCGATACCTACTTGGTAAGGGATTAGTGGTCCTCCTGGTGAAGATGACCACATTTTCCCTCAAATGATACCTACTTGATCAACTTCCTGGTGAAGGTGTCTTTTTGGATATCCCTGAGTTTCTGGCATGTTGAGACTTGGGACTGAGTCCCTGTCTAGGTGTTCTTAGATGACCAAAAATACTGTTGAGTCTGATGCTAGCAGAGAGAATGAAAACAGCCGGACTTAGCCACTTCACAGCTGAGCAGCACAGAGTTCTCCTACCTGGCCTAAAGACCTGACCTTGTCCCTTCCTTACCTTGGTGCTATGTCACTGGCACAGGTGGCCTCTTCCCCACCCTTGGCTTGTCTCCTTGGGAAGTACAGTTGGATGCATGTAACCACCCTAAACCAAGCAGCCACCAGGGATGCTCAGGTGCCTTTGATTTAGAGCTTGGGCTGGTGTCAGAGCCATGAAGAGCTTGCAGATTACATGTCATTCTGCATGAGATGTGTCAATCTGCGTGAGCAGAGGAGAGTTTCTTACTCCAAACAGATCCACCACACTGGGCTCTTGCCAGCCTTTTTGGTACTCCATGGGAGGGCTGGGTTGGGATTCATCTGACCAGGCATCAAGAGCTGTGTCTGAGCAGGGCCTCTCTGTGTCAGTGCAAGGGAGTGAGCACTTCTAGACAGCACATTCTTTTATCCAAAGTAAATGTTTAAAAGAAACCAGAGAAGCTGTGCCCTAATTGCATTTGTTTTCTCTCTGTTGACTACAAAAGGAGGTCAGGGCAACTAGATCAAGTAGGTATGTTTGAATCATAGGCATCTCAAAGTGGGGGGATGTGCACGTCCTTCCTCTCTATATGCTGCACTGCTGTATCGGAGGAGAAGGGCTTTTGTGAAGGATTGCTTTGGGTAGCTAACTTTGGGGCAGCTTCACTAGGTTTGATTCTCTTTCCTCTTACACCAAGCTGATCAGAATATCTCTGTGGAAATGTCAGGGGAGCTTCACGACTGTAAAATCCAGCAAAGCTGAGTCATCACATCTGCACCGCTCGGATCTCTTCCATCTCCATGTAGGATGAGAGCTGTTGCAATCCAGCAACATAACCTCTGAGCGTGTTGTGTGTGTCACTTCCTCCATAAAATAAAACAAAACTGAACTACAGAGTCCTGAGGGCTATTGCTCAAGGATGTGAGACAAACACTGGCAAGTGGAATATGTCGATACGGGCAATGTGAGAAACAATCTGAGCTGGTCCACCAAGCACCGACCTCAGATGAAGGAAGCCAGGGCTCCTTTCACCTTTCTGCTACTGACTTACTGGGCCAGTTGAGCAAGTGACTTCATCTCCTTGCTTGTCCTCAATATTAACCTTTTTGGAGCACAGACCACCTCTTACCATGACTTCAGCCCAATTTCAGTGACAGAGTCTACCTGCTGACATAAGTAACATTAACACATTCTAGTGCCTATCCAGCCCTCCCCAGGCTGAGAACTGAAATTCCTGTACTTTGCTTTGGATGGTGCCAGCAAATACTAGGAGATAAAAGGAGAAGTCTCTGGGAGGGCGGCTGTGGTGCAGCAATGCCATGCTGCCATGACATTACCCTGCAGAATGTCACACGTGTCATGGGTCTGGGTGCCTGTGATGTGGTCTGCTGGGGGGATGTCTCATGCTGAGTTTCAATTCCTTCAGGAAGTTTGACTAATTGCCTGTATTCCCTAATTCTGGGATAAGTTCCTTCAAAATCCCGAACCACTCATTCTCCCACAACTGAGATGTACAAATGCCTGCTACTGCTCTTTGTCTCATTTTGCCCATCTTTTTGCAACATCCTTTCCTCCTTCCTGCACACTCCTGTTCCGGGTCTCTTCCAGCAATGCCAGTCAGTCCATTTTCTCCTCCTCCACTCCACTGCATGACCCATGCCTACTCTCTCTTCCCCTCTTCATGGTCATCCCCTCCTAGTCACCTTCCTGGCCACCGCAGTCAGTCCCTGGCCACCTTGCAGAGTGCCCAGCACAAGCCTCCCACTTCTGTTTTCAAGCCTGCTGTCTTCATGGGCAGGAAGGACATAGGGGTATAACATGCTGGATCTGCTCTCAGGGCTGCCCATTAGGAATAGGACACCAAGCGACATGCATCAGAGAGCATCCCCTGGACCATCTACTGCTTCCTCTTCTCCCTGCCCTTCAGCTTTCATCCAGCCAAGATGGCCCACCTCTTCTCCCTGTTGTTGATCTTTACCTCATCTCACTGCCTCTTTTGATTCTAATACTTTTTTTCCCTTTTCTTGGACTCCGGTGTGGGCAATTTGGCCAGAAAGCACACATACATCTGGCCAGAAAAAACAGGCAACACTGATTTATATGCTCTTCACATCATATACTTTTGGATGCTTAGAAAGAAAGCAGGAACATTATCCTGCCTGCCTTGATCAAAGGACCCATGAAATGCTTGCTGAGTGGAAAGCAGGTCTATCCACAGCTGGCCACATGCTGTGTGCTCGTCAGCATCCAGCACCTTGGTGGTATAAACAGGCATCTATAAATAGATACGTAGGCATCTTTCCTTTCTGGAAAGCCTTCACCTGATGGGATCTGTCAGGTCTCAGACTGCACCTGGTACTTTGTAGACTCTGTCACAAGTGATCATAAAGATGAATGTTGGTATATCACTAGGACTACGGAGTTAAATGCACGGTGCTCGGGATATTTATAAGGTTTTTAGAGAGACAGTTGACAGGTCATTTGTCATACAGGTAATATCACTTTCCTAGACCCTCACACCAATATATGGTGCACATTCAATATTATCAGTTATCTTCAGTTTGTGTATTGTAACAAGGAGATGTTTGGTGGTCTGACCAGGAGTGCAGAGACTGTCACCATTCTGGGAAGTTTGTTGTCCATGTGGGTCCAGCAAGTGAAGGGTGAGGGCCTGGGTCGGGGAGAACCAAAGGGCATAAAGAGGGGAACAGCTTTCCCAGTACCACATGGTACTCACAAACCGGTCAGTGGCAGATACTTGTGTACCTGACGCTCAGTCCAGATCTTTCAGCGTCACAGTTGCTGCAATGGGGAAAGTACAATGTCTGATTTACCTGGCTTCTCCTAAGCCAGGCAATTAAAATGTCATGGTTTCCACAGTAACATCACTACTGGCACGCTGCACCAACGTCACTTTACTGTATCCTATTAACATGCAGGTGCAACTTACAGTAATAGACACATCAGGTGGAAAAAGGGTGAAGCTTCTTGAGTTGAACAGAAACTTGAGTTGTTGAGGCCAGAAGGCCCCTTTTGACACAGCTCACCTGACCTCCTGCATGACTCAAGCCCTAGATGTCTGCCCAAGGAGCCCAGCAATCAAAGCACTCCATGGGCAAAAGCAAATTCTCACTGATGTAAAATTGGTTTGCTTTCCAAGAGGCTGGAAAAGTAAGGACTCTAAAACAGCCATGAAATGTCAATCCTGAAGGGGCTTAAAGTTTTCCCCAACAGACACTAACAACTAGTAGGAAGGCAAAGTGCAGGAGCACACGTATTCATAGCCAGGACTACACAAAACAGACATGTGTGGTCATGAAGAATCAGACAAGACAGATCCATGTCTGTATTTCACATGACCTGGCAGGCTTATTGCCGCGGTGCCTCCCCATACCATGCTATATGACTGTTTTCCAAAACCTCAAGGGAGAAACCAGGACTTCTGCTGTTTTGTCTCATGTACTGGAGAGAAGGGTAACATTAGGTCAGAGAACCAGCTCAGAAGGAGAAGCCTAGCATCTGAGTCCCTTCTCTATGAGAAAAAACAGAAGACCTATTTGTTTGTGGCTCATGCTGCATGCCCCAAACCCAGAGACACACAATTTACAGTCATGACCCCTTCACCTTTCTTGCTCCTCAGAGGATAAAGTGGTTTCCTGTTTATTCCAATGGGCAGCTGTTGTATCCACAGGGGAGAGCAGCACTCATGGTTAATATGGCTGATGTCCAGATATAGTTTGCAGTTGCTTGTTTGTTTGCTGGGCCATCCAGCAGCTGCCCTTGGGAGTAGGAGACTCCCAGGCAATTCTCAGATGCTTGAGCATGGGAGAGGACTCACTTCCCCCACACTAGAATCAGCAGGCAGGAAAGAGGTCCTGAGGGCTTCTTCAAACTCTGCCATGTGCTGGAATATACCAGGAGCTATAGGGCCTCCTTCACCTTTTCCACCTGGTTCATCTGTGCCCCAGGGATGTTCTGCATCACCCATGGGAGAGCGGAGGCAGTGCACTGCCTTGCAGCCTTATAACGTCAGCAAATGCTGCTAGACATGAAGTGGCGTTGCCAAAGCTCTGAGACATCCAGGACCAGTGAGGGGAAACTCCCTGTAGTCAGTGCCCAGGCAAGAGAAGTCAGTGGACATGGGCAATCCCTGGAAATCACCAGAGAAGTATTATCAACATGGGAGCCACTCCTTGGGCTGCTTTTGTGGTCACTTGGACAGAAGAAAGTGTTCCAGGATGCAGAGGATGCAGCCCCTGAGGGGTTCCCTGCCAGACGTGCAATCATCATAGGCCATTTTTAGACTCCACCATCAACACAGAAGAGACAGTTGAAATTTAACACCCCTGGGAAGGAACCATCAAATACAATTAAATGCAGGAGAAAGACAAATCCAGTTGCCTCTTGTGCCTGTATGTTTCTCTTTCGATATCAAGAGCACTTCTCGTGTTTGGTTTCTTTCTTTGCTTCTGCCTGGCAGGGCTGTGTTGGCTGTTCATGCTTTTAAATGCCACAGTGACCCAGATTTGGAACAAGCAGGTGGTGATCCAGGCAGTGCGTTTGTATCTGTCTCTGCTTATGCAGTCAGCTACAAATTGCTGAAATGGAAAGAAATCAAAGCCTAATCTGCAGTGACCTGTACATGGGCGTCAGAGTCACCATCATTCTGGAACTGGGGCGCTGAAACACAGGCTGCAAAGTGGAGATGCGGAGCTAGCCTAATGAATCAGTCATGCCCTCTGGTCAAGCGATAGCTGGTACCAACCCTGGATCTGCTTATTGGTTTTGCTTTTCAGCAGCACCTACTGTGCAAATCTCCAGGCTGTGAAAGATGCTGGCTTACAGGCAGTGCAATAGCTGAGGGCTTTGGAGAACCCCTATTGAAGTGGTAATTTAAGCATGTAAACCACCTGCTTATTACATAAGAAAGCATGTAAATGGCTCTGTTCTGCATCCCTCAGTGAGCAGTAAGGGGTAGGTGAAATCTGTACAGTCCCAAATTTAGAGCCTAAATTGCTCTGAATAAGCTAGGCTCTCTGATTTTTCTGGCGACTTTTGTGGGCTTCCTCAAGTGAAGGTGACAGCGGAGCAAAGGGCTGTTGGTGCAGTTGAAGCCTACCTGGACAGTGTATGTTAGAATATCAATGTGTGCTGGTGGAGACAGGGGAAATACAAGGCTACCAGGGCTGCTGAGAGGCAGGGGGGGAGATGTTGTGTAAAACGTACCTGTGCAACCTCACTCCTCAGCCCTAAACTGATTCCTAGTCCCAGCAGTGACTTGGCACTTTGCAATCAGTAACACATCTATCATTTCAAACCCTTTGGTGGCAGACAAACCTGGTCATCCCTCCTACAGAGGACAGAGTTGGAGCACAGGAAAACAGCATGTCTTAGCCCAAGGTACACAAGACTTAACAGCAAAGAAGGACTAATGACATACAGCTTCTTTAATCCCAGGCTGTGCTCGTGGGGATTTCCTTCATCCTATAGACGCCACATCCACAGCATTTTTTAATCCTTCTGAACTCTCCCTGGTCTTTAAGAGGTGGAGAAATGTGTGCCATGACTTTTCACCTCTGTAATATCCCCCTCCTTCTGTTGTTAGCTCTTTCTTGTTTTCCCACCTTTCTTCCATCTCAAGCCTTCCTCTCCTCATGGGCTGAATCACAGCCCCCTGTGTGGAACGCCTCTGCTCCACAAGAGGCCAGTGACATGGTGAATAAATCCCCTCTGAAGAGTTTTGCCTGGCTGATCTATATTTGCCGTTTCTTCAATTATGTCTCCTCAGTGACCTTAATGAAATGAAGGCTAATTTTCGCTCTCATGCTGGTTTGTGGCAGGATAGTCTTCCTGGTACTGATTTCTCAGGTTTCACTCTCAGTCCCTGCATTAGCAGCAGCGGCAAGCCATGCTCACCTCTGTGGTATTGTCCTCTCCATCCCTTGCCTGTTCTCACCCTGCCTTGTGTGCTCCTCGCCCTGTGCCCATTCCTGTGGTGCGTGCATGGCCTCATATTGTGCATTTCCTCAGAGCCACCAGCTTCTGCTCGACGCTCACCCAGCCACCCCGTTGGGTCCTCCTCCCGAAGCCGCTCGCTGTGGTTTTGAGTTGGCTGGAGCCCGCAGGCAGCCAAGTCATGGTGGTGCTGTGTCCCCTTCTGTGTTTCCAGTCAAGGAGGGAGGAATGACCCCGAAGAGCTGCTCAGAGCTGTTATGATTGTTGGTGGCTAACACGTTTATTGCAGCAGGATTTCAGGAAGAAAGTGGATCCGGCCCTCAGTGTCTGGAAGGAAAGGAATCCCTGCTTCAGGGCATTTCAGCCAAATACATTGACAAATAACAGAGGTGAGGACTGTAATATGTTAGCGAGAGAAAAAGCGATTGCAGCACTTCTCTGCAGAAAGTAAATGGATTTCTGTTTAAGCCTAAGTTAAATATCAGAGGAATGATGATCTTACGAATTAAACACAACACCTCCGGGGACTTATTCCTATATCAGCCACTAATTTACTGTGTGACCTTCAGTAGTTCATTCAAGCTCTCTCTGCCTTGGTCACTTCTTGTATCAAACAAGCCCAGTGACAAATTCCTTTGTTGTAGAGGTCTTGTGAGGACTCACACACCTCCACGAGAACCTCACAGGATGCATCGAATACAAAGCTTTTTTTTCTTTTTGCTGAGACCACATTTAATAGCCCTAGTGGTGTGATGTGGCACATTAGCTCACCGGTGCTAAGCCTGGAGCCTCCCACTCAGAGCCGGTCCCACCTGCCTCAGGCGAAGGCATGTGTTGCCCCTCCACAGCCTCTCCTCAGCAAAGTTCCTTCCTCTCCCCCTGCTTCCCCACGTATCTTTTTACCTCCTTAACACCTCCTCCTTTGCCGTAGCATGCCAGTCTTCAAAGAAGAGCCCTTGCCTTGGCACAGATGGGCACAGCCAATCGCTTCCCTTTAAAGGGACATGTTGCCTCAGCAACCAAAGTTTTGAAGTCAGGCAAAGTACTGAAAAAAAACCCCCACAATTGTGATGGAAAATGACACTCGGGAACAAATGTACCATGTTGCCATGGCAGCCTGAATACTTGCACGGAACTTGGTGTTTTGAAAATATAAAAAGACTGTGCTTCGAGTGAGTCCAACCAACTTAATGCCTTTGTCAGGTAGCTGTACAATGCCAAGTGTCTGGTGTTCATATTTTATACCTGGCATGTGAATGACTCTATCACTTCTGAAATTGAAGTAGCTTCTGCTCTTAATGCAACAGAAGACTATTTGAGACTGCAGGTTTTTCTGGGTTGCTTGGTCTGGTATTGATCTGTTGGGGTTATTTCTGTCATTTGAAGTCTATCAGTTCTCGGTTGTCTTGGTTTCCACATGTGTGTTTTATCTGTTATTTCGTTTAGTGGACTTTTATGCCATAATGTCTGGGATAAAAACAGCAGGTGATTTGTTCAAAAACACAGATCCTCTTCCAAGTCCCACAATAATCTGTGCCTTTCCTTTGAGCCATGAGGTGCGTGAGTGGCTTTGAGGGGCCACAGTCTGCTTCGTTCAGTTCTGTGAGCTGAACCAAAAGTCATTTTTCTCCATCAAGTAGGTGCCCTCTCCTAATTATAGTGAGAAAGAGAAATAACCAGCCTGAGGCTATTCTTGTGCCTGTTGGATGGACTCTCTTTGCAAACTCAAAGGTGAGCTGAATTCCTGTGAGAAACTGTCAGATCATCCAGTGCATCACTGTTTGCCCTAGAAAGGCCTGGTTCTCATTTGGCATATACTTGGTAGGGTTCTGTGTGGCCTGGGAAGCTGGGAAGAGCAGAAGGAGAGAGGGAAACTGGATTTCAGTGACCTATTGCTGTTACTCTTCACTATCTCAGGCAGCCAGCCCCCAGGTAAAAGCTGTGTGGCTAGGAAAAGGGGTCTGAGATGGAGAAGCAAAACATCCACTGGTCCAGTCCTGAGAAGATGAAATCCCAAATGGCTCACAGGTTTGGGGGGATTCTCTGTATTTAACTAAGAAATAATCTGGGGCCCTGATACCCTGTTTCATTCCTTGCTGGTGAATCCTTACTGAGAGCTGAGTACAGGGACAGCTCTCTCAGCTGGGCAGAACCAAGCAATGCCTTTGACAGAGTGAACCCTCCTCTGTTGGCAGAAAAACACTCTTGCTGAGGACTAACCGTGCTGCAGGTGCAGCGAGGCCGTGATGGACTGTGGGCGACTACGGTGGGTCCGTGGATTCCCTGACAGAGGGTATGGGAACAGAGATTGGCCTTGAAGATATTAAGGTGTACCCATGAGAAAGAAGGGAGTAAAGGAGTATCCGGAGATATTAAAGTGTACCTGTGAGAAAGAAGGGAGTAAAAGAGTAACACTGACATTAGCAAAATTAGCCAATGATATGTTACTATTGCAGCCTGTAACCAATAGCATAAAGACACTTGAGCTGGTAAAGACTATATAAAAAAGCATTTGTGGCAATAAATGGAGACTGCTGTTTGTACTTAAGAACTTGGTCTATGTCGTTTGTCCGTCTCAACCGCGACAATGGACTCCTATGTACCAGCCTGGGGTGGGTACCTGCACAGAGCACCGTGCTGTGAGGACTTCCCACCCTAAGCTGGGCCACAGCTCAGAGATCACATTCCACCATCATCCGTTAAGACCTTTTGTTTTCCCTTGTCCACTGGAGTGTATGTTTCTATTGCCCAATTCCCCCTTGCATCATATCGTCTGTGGTTCTGCTTTTCTTTGCTAGCCTCCTCCCCGTTGCCCTGGGTGGTCCGCTGTTGGCCACCGTTACTTGTAGGCTGGGTGGGAGTGACCTAATTTAGAGACACTGTGGAAAGAGCATCAGGAAGCCCGCAGGGGAGCAGGGATTTCTGTGCTCCTTGGCAGGAGCTCAAGCCATGTACCCGACCCCTGCAGCTCCTGGGCTTTCTTCACTGGGTTTCCTGCTCCTCTGGTCCACATGTACATCTCACACCAAACCGCTCCCCTCCAATTAGAGTATTAAGGAGATGGTTTATCTCAACTGCTTTGGAGAGGCGTCACTATTCTTTACTTAATTACTTGGCGTAGCAAAGGTTTCTAGTCTCTCATTTCCCCTTGACAGTTTTATTACAAAATATTTTTTACTCTGGGTCCTCTCCTTTGTGTTTTTGTATGGTGTTTACAATAGGGGCTCCTCAGTCCTTGCTCTCAAGCAGCTCCAATGAGAGATTTGCTTTAGACAAAACACACAGCTGGCTCCAAGGAGGCAAGCAGAGAAATACCGACTGTTTCATAAGGACTCACTCCGCTCAGCCCCAGCTCCCCAGCCTGCCATCCCCACACCTGCCTTTTCTTCTCTTGGCCTCCATGTCTGCAGAAGAGTGAAGGAAGTGGACAGTGCGAGGTTCCTCTTTGCAGCAGTGCCCTCCTCATGCTATTTAGGACCGCAGGGCTATGAGCTCCGTCCCTCATGGGATTGCCCTCTGCCACTCTGCCTAACTTCTGCTTCTTAACTACTATCTGTACAGAACTCTGGTGAATGGTTGGGAAGGTATGGTACTTACCAGGTAGATGGGTGCCAGAAGACATTCAAAGGATGTGAGGTCACTTTAAAAATTCACTTGAAACTGAGCCCTTGATCTGAGCTCATTTGATGTCCATGGCAGTTTTCCTGGAGACTAATTCCACAATTAGACAATTAAAAAAAACCTGTATAAAATCCATAATCATCAGTACAGCTGGGATTGCTCCAGTTTACTGGAAGAGCACTCGCTTGTGCTTAAGCTCACAGCAATCCCATTCAGGAGGTTTGCTTTGAGCCATGAGGGCTAAATATGTTTCTGAGACCCATACTGCACTAAGTATAGAGTTAGAAGGACAGAAACCTCTTCTCGATCTCTAGAAGAAAAAAGGAAAAGCCCATTTCTGTCAAGGATCATTTACCAAAATTGAAGTATCACCCTGCCCATGATCCTGCCCAGTGCATTTTCTTATTTTATGTGGAACAGGTCTGACTTCTGACTGCATATGTGGTATAAGGGTATCACAGTCACCATATGAGGGACAGGGCATTTAAAGTAGATGGTGTGTACCCCAGTCTGAGCTGGTCACACTGCCCCAGTGGTGGAGGCTTTCAGGGAGTGGGATCTGTGTAGGGTGTTCAGATAAGGACCGAAGGTCAGTTTCATGTTATGTTAGCTTTTGCCCTGAGGTTGTTGTTTGTATTAGTAAGGATGACTAAAGCTGGATCAGTGGGAATGAAGCAGAAATGGTTTCCTGGAGAAGTCCCAGTGGATCCATGGTGGTTGCTCTCTGTCTGGAGCAGACCTGATCAGCAGTGGCAGAGTCTGCCTTGCAGGATAGAGCCTGGTGACGTGGACATTTTCTGGGATGGTGAAGATGGCCACATGCCATTCCCTCTGACAGTTCCTCACAGGACCTGTAAGTAAGGTTTCTGCAGGTAGGAAGTGTTGTGGGACTGTGCAGTTGCCTGCAGTTTTGGTGCATTGCTTGGGTTTTGCCACTTTTGACATGTGCAAGAGTTTGTGCATGTGTGCATGCATGCACTCGTCTGTAAGTCATAAATCGCCAAGCCCCTCAGCCAGAAGAAACTGTAGCTCCTTGTTCCCAAAGACCCCTGAGAACTGCCAGCTGAAAACACTACCAGCATAAATAACGAGTGAGACTTGCAATTTCCCACAACCCAAAATAGGAAAATGGCTGTAATTTCTCACCATCCTTTATTTTTTTAATTTTTTTTAAAAAAGGGCTTATGGCTGAGTGAACCCCTGCTTTCTGGTCTCAGCATCTGGCACAAGCCTCTGTTTATAGTACATGTACAGATGTGCAGAACCAGCCCCTGTCCTGGGGCCGGATCTGTCCACAGGCTCCTGCCACCCCTGGACTGCTGTTGAGCTGAAACTGCAGGAACTAATGATAAAGTCAGGGAAGGAGGTGAGGGAAGAGAGAGCTGAAGGTCACGCTGGGTTTTGGCACCTGTAGGACAGAGGGGAGGATGGCATCACTGACAGTGCCAGAAAGAAGGAAGGGCAGATGAGGTAGGAGAGATTAGGTGTTTGGTGTTAGTGGTTGCCACAGATTATGCAGAAGGAAATATGAGAAAGGTCATGGGGAACCTACATCAAAAAGGAAGATCAGGGAAGGGGCATTGCAGAGATGCCAGCGGATAAGACAGTAGCTAAGGAGACAAGAGTGGGGTTGCTGTGGAGAGAAGCAGAGGAGACCTCAGTGAGGCTGGAGAAAGGGGATCAGAAAGGAGGTGCTTTGGCAGGGACTGAGGACTCTGCAGCCGGTGTAGGTTCTTGATGGGGCTGAGGCAGGTCCAGCACACCACGGCCAGGGTCATCAGCATGTGCCACAGGGCTACCTACACCTATGCTGGTGTAAGGTTGTCCCAAGCAGTGGACAGTCCAGCAGTCCTAAGAGTGACGGCAGCACACAGGGCCAGTGCGGGCAGCCAGCTTCGGAGCTATGGATCGCAGACCACCTTGGTGCAGCAGGAGATAGATGGTGGGGCTTGGTGCCTTGGCTGGGAAGAAAAACCCAGGAGACAAAAACGGTGACAAAGCAGCAGCGAACAGGGTTGGGCTGTGGCCAAACATAGCTTGCAGCCATTACAAAAAATGTCACTGCATGTTCACAGTAAGAAGATGCCAGCCGTTGTTCCAGCTATACGTTTGCCAAAGTTGGAAAAAGGGACCACATCTGCCAAGATAAGCACACCCTGCCATTGAACAGTGTGTTTCTCTCTGGCCTCCTCTACATCAAAGGGACCACTAGTCCTTAAACACATGGACATTGGTTTCCAGTAGATGTGGGCTCCTCGGGACAATTGCTCTCCATGTAAATGCTATCTGTCCCCCTGCAAGGCATGTCACAACATCCCTGAAGTAGCAGGACTAGATACAGCTCAGCTCCTTGCAACTAGGGCAGAGCCTTTCTTGGGCTCCAGGAGAGCCAGGGCTGCACTCCTGCTTCTTGTGTGCATCCCTGAGGGCCTCTGGTTTGGCCCTGTACTGATCTGGGCTTCATTTGTGACAATTTGCTAACAGCCAGAGTGAGGTGCCAAGAGAAAATGGGTTTTCCAGCAACTGTTTCATCAACAGAGCTCTCATCCTTAAAGAGAGGAGGGCCAGGATCTTCTCTTGGGACAGGTTTGCACCCAGCCCCAAGCCCAACAACACTGCTGCTGTGCAGGAGCAATGGCAGCACAGCTCTCGTGTCCAAGGGAATGTGCAGAACACAGCGGAAAGAGATGCAAACGTGCTGATTAAGTTAACACCCAGGAGCACCTGAAATCAGAAGGGAGGAGCGAAGCATTATCTCTAAGTATCAAGGCCATCAGGATGGACCTGGAGTACAGCAGAGTGGAACAAGCAATGACAAGTATACTAAAATACATGGCTCACTCAGAAAAAGGTCGGTCATACTTGATTTGCCAGACCCAATTTGTGGTAACCATGTAGGTTCTGACATGCACTGGTAGCCACTTTCAGATAGTTCATTTTGAGGCAACTGTGAATCCATCGTCTTGGGAGCCATTGCCCTGAGAGCCTTCAGGCAGTGACGTCTAACCCTGAGGAGGGTGGATTTCAGCAGAAATGGGATGGAGAGGGGCACAGACAAGGGTCTTTGCATCGTTGGTGGGAAAACCTGGCCAGCAAATAAAAAATTTTAGTGAAATTTAAAAATTAGGTTGGTTGGTTTGTTTGTTTCAAATCTTCATATTCCTAATGTTTGCTTTGTCATACAGAAAAGAAAAATGTTGGGATTTCAAAAGAAAAAAAATCCTTTTTCATTTGCAATACTACATTTTCCACCAAATCCAGGAATTAAAATTGGTGAAGATGGTATTCATCTTGGAAGAAAGAAAACAGATCAGATCATCTCTAAACACATTAAAGAAAAGTCAGATGACTTTCCACAACGATGTTTTGACATGCCATGTCCCAGATCTCCCACAGTTTGGGCAGGGGGTCAGTCCATGAGTACCCACTTAAGACACCCTTTGGTAACAACATCTTCTCAGCAGGGTCTTCCTGGGACGGTCCAGACAACAGAACAAAACATTTATTCTAGAAACAGCTCCCAGTCTCTGAGCACTCTCAGCATGGTTATATAAGTGGCTTTTGAGTACAAGATGTGGTTTGGTCATTACAAACACGCATCCTTAAACAAATTTATATTGGTGCTTCATGGGGAATGTTTCCTCCTGCTTCCCTGAGTTCCAGCCGTCAAACAAATAGGTTTTGCTTAATGAAAAGCACTCTGCAGGAGTGCTCGCTTAGCTGGGAGATGGGAGGTCAAGAAAGAAATAAATAGGTAAACTTGAGATGTGTTTCTTCTTCTCTTTGAACTGCAGATTTGTGGCAGGATCACCCATTCCGCAAATTTGTTTTACATGGGATTGTTTGACTTAAGAGGTAAAAATCCATAAAGTAAACTAAATAAATTTAAGCTTCCCACATGGATCTCAAAAAGAACAAGATATTCCTTTGAACTGCAGCACAACTAGGAGTCTTTCATTATTTCTTTTTTTTTTTTCTTTCCCTACCCTGGCAGGGTGAGATGTTTCTGAAGGCTACCATATCTCCTTCTTGCTTGAGTAGGACTTCCTGTTTCATGGTAGAGAACAAGGCCAATTGAGAGGAGTCAGGACCTTTAGGCAAAAGGGTAGTGTCACCACACTGCAGAAAATATGAACTTAGCAGAGGGATGGCTATCATCACAACTGAACGTGTGAGTGAATGTTCTCAATCATAAATCTCAAAGGTTTAAAATATGCTGGTATTAGCTGTTAAATGGAGTCATACTGTTTGAAAAACACTCTAAAGATTAATGCTGGTATTACAGCAGCCTCCAGACAGCAGTTCTCAGCCCTTTTCACCAGTGTGTTGTGCTTGCTCTGGCTCTAAGAACAGCACTGCTCCCAGTTCCAGCATGGCCGTGTTCACAGCAGAGGGCTCTCGGCGATCCTGGGTCCTGAAGGCACGAAAGCAATTACATCTACATAATCTGTTAAAGAGTGGTTGCGTTCACAGCAGCGAGCTGCAAGATGAAAAGGACACCCATTAGTAGGTGCATACTTCTCAGCCTGTGCCCCAATGCAGTGACAGAAACAAGAGCCAGGATTTCCAAAGTTGGTTCATGTGATTTGTGTCAGCAGAGCTGATGCAAATGTAAGGTAAAAACAGCCATGGTGGTGCAAACCCAGCTCGCCTTTGCCTCTTCCAGCAAAGAGTTCTGCATGCGGGAGAGTACAGCATGCAGGGTAACTCTTGAGTGGTCTTGCCTCGGGAGAACCCTTCCACAAATCAGTGGTTACAGGAATTCCTGAGCCAGGAGATGCTTCTGGGTGAGTGTGTCTAATAATCACTTGAAATTCCAGTTACAGCTACCACAGCAACTGGGCAAGAAGTTCCACAGTAAAATAATGAGCATTTTTTTGCCAAGATTCCGAGTTCTTACTGCTGTCATTTTAACTACATTTTTATATTTGGCATCCCTGAAAACATTGTAAAGTTTTAGAAGAGTGAACTGGATGCAGTTCTGCATGTGTCAGATTGTGAGCTAAATTCGGTGTTTCAGGTTAGACTCTTTATCGCTAGAGAGAAAAACGTTCCCAGCAGCCTCGTGATGAGCAAAAAATCCTCCCAGTCACAAAGGAGACAGAGGAAACAAATAGCTCAGAACTCTGTTCTTATTATTTATAAGATGAGAATATTTTCTATTCCTAAGAAAAAATGTGCAAAGTTATTTCCATAGAAAGTTTTTGTAGGACACCCCAGTGCTGAATTCTATAACCAAAAAATAATTTCTTGGTGTTTCTGAACTGCTTTTCACAAATTCAGGTAGCGTATAGGATTTTCCAGTGATCTTAAACACTTATTTGGCCAGTGAATACCTGGGATGTCACAATGTTCTGGAGCCAAACGATGTTCCTACAGCCCTGCCTAGTACTGAGCTTAGCCATGCATGCAGGTGAAGGCTGCTGTACAGCTTTTGTCTTATGAAAGTGTTCCTAGAACAATGGAAGATGGAGAGTTTTAAACAGCTGTTAAGAAAAGGGGCTTATGCAGGAGTGAAATGTTTCACATAACAAGCAAAATTTTAAAAGTAAACCAAACATTAGAAATTAACAAACCAACAGAACAGAAAGCAGAAATATTTTGAAATGTATCAGTGCATCCTCATGGAGACACCCTTAATACAACCTAGTGCTGTTGGGTTTGCTCTCTACTCCCCATTTAAGGAGCTCCTTGCATTATCTGTACATCATTGCAACATTGACCCTAGTATGCAATGAGTAATTGCGTTTGCTTTCAGTGAAAAGCTCCAGCCCCCTAGCTTGGTTTCTATAGCCATATTCTTGAAACCATCCTTGAGATGGTGCCTGATATTGTTCCACTTATTCATTAATAACATGTGTTGTGGCTTCTTATGATGTAAACATTACCCAGGCTTTCACAAAGTTTTTAACAAACTTCTCCACCATCACATACATTAAAATAAAAAAGTATCTATGATCCCTTTTGCAAGCCATTAATGATGACACTCAGTTTGACTGATGAATCACAAGTTTGCTGTAGATTTAAGCTATGTTTGTGTCCGTCTCAGTGGAGTCTGTCCCCTTCTTCTCCATGGTAACTGTTCTGCCTCTGACATCACTAGCCAAAATAGAGCAAGGAGGTTATAAAGTCCTGAGGGGGTGTGGGATGGGGAATTGTGGAGACAGAATGAAAATATCATTCAATAAAGGAAACTTCCTTAACGCTCAAGTCACTGGGCAGTGTCCGGTGCACCGATCAAGCAAAGGACATCTGAAATCTGAGAAACAGAGACATCAGCATTTTGGGGCTGGATATTTGGGTAAGGTTATTGAGACAACTCAGAAAGTAGAATAATCTGTGACTTCTTTTTGGACTGAGTCATGATGCACTCAATCCATATGATTTTCTTTCTTGGCACCAGAAATCCTCTTAATCACAATGAGGGTGAAGAGCCCCATGTTTGGAGTCAAGAAAGCTCTTTGGCAACTAGTGAAGACAACAAGATGAGAGCAGAAATATCAAAGTGTACTAAAGCAGAAGCCAGTACTACTTAATATCTCTCACAGTCTTTAACTGTGATCTGGATTGCTGCTTTTCTAAAGCCCAGATCCCAGAAACCATGAGCTAGATGGCCATATCAACTTCAATTAACAAAAAAAAACCCAAACCAAACAAAAAACTGCAAATGAATGAACTAAAAAGCCTAAACCAAAATCAACAGGCTTTTTGTTTTAGGAGAGACAAATCTGACAAAAAAAGACAAAAATACCTTGGAAGTTCAATATCAGAAGGGAAAGACAATGAAGCCAAAGTTTCTCAGCCACTAGCCTTTCACAGTTCAAAGTACAATAGGGAATTTCCCAGGCTCCAGTTTAATGTTCTGGAGCCATCAGTACTGCAGATGCTATCGGGGGACAGGAGAGCTTAAAAGTTATAGCACAGAGTAGAGAGAGAGAGCAGGTACAGAGAAAGGTAGAGAGGAAAGGAGGATGTTTAGGCTCAGCTCTGTTCATTTCAACAAGGTTGTCAGTCTTGGGAGGGTTAATTGTTTCCAGGTGAATGGAAACTCAGCTCCAGCCTTGTCAGAGCTCTGACTTGACAACACGTATAAAATAAACAGAAGTGAAGCGTTAAGATAGTGCACATACACCAGGTCTGTGCAATGTCGGGGTCATTGCGGTTCACTTCACAAAGCTATTATCCCTATTTTACTTGTACGGTTAGCCAATTTTAAACATCTTGTGGACGTTTAGGAGAAAAAAAGCTAGTAATGGAGACCTGTATTTCCTTACTGCAGCTCTGCTGTATTTATGAAGAAGGTACACAAAACCGTCTTTCCTTGGACAAAACAGGAATGAAACAGCAGGAAACAGTTTCTTTGTTCACAATTCTGAGCCAGCATTTAGTCACAAAATCTTTTTCTCCATGTTCTTTCATTGTTGTGTTTTCCCTTTCTCAGAGCTATCTTTTTTTTTCCCCCATAAACCATATGTATGTAGAGGTTTAGTTTATTTTTACTAAAATAAAATGTCTTCTAGGAAATTTAGAAAGCAAGTTGTCCAATGAGCAGCAGAAAGAATGTGATGTGAGTTCCTATAAATCTGTACCCACTGTCCTTGTCTCTATTTCCACTCAGAGCCCAAACACCACAGACAGTGATCATCTGGCTGATACCCATTTGCAGTTTGTCTTGACAGCATACCAGACTGGAAAAATAACTTAAAATGTACACTGCAGCCTTTGCCTCAGCAAGTTCCTAGCTTGGATATCTTCACTTGGTCATTGATTTGCGTGCAACTCGGAAGAATTTGTTATTTTTATAACTTTCACTGTAGAAACTAGGGAGACTGATGGCCAGACAGTGTTCTCTCATGTCCTATTTCCTTAGGACAGATAGTTTGAAAAAAAATAAATCCACTTTTTGTTTGTTTGTTTTAATAAACTAAAGAAAGAAACAAAAAAAAGAGGGAGGGAGGAAGAAAGGAAGGGAGGGAAGGAGGAAGGAAGGGAGGTAGAAATATGGGGAACCTTGGTGAGGTGAGCTTTAAACTGAAGGACTCAGGGAGTGGGGTTCAAAGTGGTAAAGCTCACGGCATTGCAACCAGCTGGGGAATCAGCCAGGACAACCAGAGCAGTGACAAGTGTTCCTTAGCTGCCTCCCAAGAAGATAACATGAAAACCAACCATCTTAAATGTATGTATACCAATGCACACAGCCTGAAGAGCAAAAAGCAGGAACTGGAGCTCTCTGTGCAGTCAGAAAATTATGATTTCATAGGAATAACTGAAATGTGAGACAACTCACATAACTGGAGGATCACGATGTTGCCTGTTTTGTAAGGACAGACAGGCAAGAATAGGAGGAGGAGTCTTGCTTTTTGTTAAGGAGAACCTGGAATGTATAGAAGCTGACTATGGCAATTGTGGAAGCCCTGTCAAATATCTCTGGATCAAGATCCAAGGGGTCATCTCCAAGGGCATCTTACAGTATGCATCTGCTACCAACCTCCAAACCAAGACGATAAGGCTGACGAAGCAATATTTGAGTCACTTAAGCAAGCTTCAGGGCAACTGTACAAAAAAGTTGTGGACAGGCTGGAGAGGGTCCAGAGAAGGGTGACAGAGAAGACCAAAGGACTGGGAAGTCTGACATATGAGGAAAGGCTGAGATAGCTGGGCTTGTTCAGCCTTGAGAAAAGAAGGCTTAGGGAACACTTCATCACCATGTTCCAGTATTTAAAGGGTGGCTACAAAGAAGATGAAGACTCCCTTTTTACAAGGAGTGACATGGTAAAGACAAGGGTTAATGTATATAAGTTACTCCTGGGCGATTCCGATTGGACACAAGAGGGAAATTTTTCATTATGAGAACAATCAGCCATTGGAATAATCTCCCCTGGGAAGTGGTGGGTTCCCCAACTCTGGACACTGAAGATTCAGCTGGGCAGGGTGCTGGGATATCTTGTCTAGACGGTGCTTTTGCCAAGAAAGGTTGGACCATATTATCCTTGTGGTCCCTTCCAACCTGATATTCTATGATTCTATGAAAAATATATTTTAAGCCAACGTGAGAGGAAAAAGCAAGAAGGGAACAAGCAATTGAGGAGAAATAGAGATTAAGAATCAAAAGCAATCAACACATATAATTTAGGTAAAGGAATTCTATTCTGATTATTTTATAAAATGAATTAAAGCTGCCTCGCAAATACTGGTGCAATTAAGTCACCTTTTTCTATTGAAGTCAAATGTGAAACAAAAATAAAATTTAGTTATGCCATCTGCAGAAACAGCTCTCAAATGTCTGCTGTCTCTGTTTATTTTGGTGAACCTGAGTGAGTTGGGGCCATTGCATGTATGCAGAGCAAATATATTCTTATTATGTATTAAGAAGGCAGGTGAAATGATGTGGTCCTGTCTCAAGCTGGTTTTATCCAGCCACATGTGCCAAAATCCTTTCGGCTGAAAGGATCGATATTACACTGTGGTCAAAGACCCAGTGCTGAGCTTCAGACTAGTGTCCAGCAAGACCAAGGGCAGTGGCGGGGAGCTGTTGAAGAGAAGCAGCAGGTTCTGGCCCAGGTTCCTGGCTCAGCTCCATGGACTGCAGGGTTCAAGGACCTCCAACCACCTCCTTGGCCTCTCTTGTCCCTTCAGGACCAGGTTCTCCCAGGTCCTGCAGAACATCTGCTGCCACATGGCTTCATACTCAAGAGAGAGACATATATTGTAGTCCATCACCCTCCAAGGTTCCTGCCCTATTGTGTGTAACGAGGAGCTTCCCCTCCTGCCTCTGCCCATCACCATCCGTGGCTGGCCCCAGTGAGTGGAGAGACCATGCCACCCTCTGATGGAAACATTCTGCCTCCAGCCCTCATAGCCATGTGCCTGTAAGACAAGGGCTGCATTGGTTTTTAGCAAGCACACCACAGTGGCACAAGTTTCTTATGGGGTCACTGGTGTGCAACCACGCAGGATGAGACCTTCACTTGCTCTCATGACCAGACAAGAAACTGGAACAGAGCAGGAAGGGGAATGCAAGCACATCATGACAGGGTGATTCAGATGTGAGCAAGGCAAACCCGGAGGCGCAGACGTTAGCTCAGGGGTGACGAAGAAATGTCACCGTCCCTTTACAGGTCACTGTGTTTCACGGGTAGGCACCTGTAAATCCCAAGCGTTAGACTCCCATCTCACCTTCTCCCCCATCTCATGCTTTTGCCACGCTGTGACGTGTGGCCTGAGATGTGCAATTCGTCACCATGCCACGACTGCTCTGTGGGGTCACAGAAAGCTGCGCCTAGCAAAGGGTAACGGGGCATATGGATATTTTTAAATCAGTGAGGAGACAAAGCACAGATGGCAAGAATCTGCCCAAGAGCCTAAAACCCAGCTAACACTGCAGCTGGGATCCAACTAAAGGAGCAGAGAGAGTTTGTGGGCACACTTCCAGGGGTGACCAGGCAGGTTGGCTACTCTTTCAAGGTAAAGATCGAGCTGCCTTTTCTAGACTGATTGAAGAGCATTTCTGCCCATCTCAAAAGTGGAATAAAGGTTTTTTGCTTCTTGGGGTCAGCTGTCCTGTTCCTATTCTGTGTGGGCTTGACATAAAGCTTTTTTGAGGACACTTGGTTTTGTGCTGACGTGGCTGGTGCGTTCATTGGTACAGTTACCTGGAGGCCTGATCAGCTTCATCAGGTCCCTTGTCCCATGAGAGACTCAGGAGAAGGAGCTTCCAGCTGCTGCGTGACATGGCAGTCTCTCTCTTGTCCTGGCTTAAGCTGAAGATATGTCAGGTGACAAACGTGGGTTTGCTCCAGCCGTGTGACAATGAATAAGCCCTGGCTGTATGATTCAGATCATGCAGGGGCTGACATGTAGGTAGGAAGAAAGTAGAAGAACCTGCAAACTGGTGTCTTCCTTATCAGGCAGGGAGGCAGGTGTTGATTAAAAACACATTTGGTTTCTCCAGCAGTGGTTTCCCTGCTTTATCATGCCTGTGCCCTCGAGTTTGCAATCTGCTTCAGGAGACATACAGCGATTCAGGTTTCACAGTGTTCACATTTGATTTCACCAGGGTGTGCCAGATGTGT
The DNA here is from genome assembly GCF_036013445.1 of Caloenas nicobarica. Classification (NCBI taxonomy): domain Eukaryota; kingdom Metazoa; phylum Chordata; class Aves; order Columbiformes; family Columbidae; genus Caloenas; species Caloenas nicobarica. The sequence continues at coordinate 38,719,787 of NC_088245.1, forward strand.
GGTGGGGAGAAAGATGGGGTGGGTCTTGACTAAATCCTACAAGAACAGCAGATTTAGCTTTTAAAAGGAAATGACAAGCAAGGCAGTGACATGATTTTAACTGTGGATTTTATGGATTCCCTGGTGATTTTTGACAGCTGTACACAATAGCCACCCATAGCAAAAGACACACTTCAGAGCATGGGGTGGAGATGTTCCTGCTGCCTGGTTGGGATGAGCACTCTTCTGCTGCAGAGGGCCAGGTGCTACAGCTTGGTAGCAGGGAAGGCGCTTTGGGAGGCAGAGGATGTCTGCCTGCTGATAGGCAGAGAATGTGATATGATAGCGTGGCTGGCTGCCGTTGGACCCAAGTTGTAGCTATTACTGCAGATAATTACAGGTGTTGCTATTTTACCAGTGTGCTTTTTCCAGAACTGTGTATCTTAGCACATTTCAAAGGAAGCAAGCAACCCACAATAAGCATGCTAATTAGCAAGTGGGGCTGATGGAAGACCAAAGAGATACTGGAGGAAAAAATGCCACAAATCCTTCACAGGATCCGACATTGCAGCTCTCAGCCAAACTCAGATCCTGCAGCCAGTCTCCTGGCTTTGTGGGGTGACACTTCTAGCCTTTGAAGTCACATTTTCTTTTGACACCTTTGTGTGCTGAAGACGAGCCCGCGCTGCACTCCCTGATGTAGCAGAGAGGGATGCAGATGTGCTGGTACAGATGATACCTGCAGCAGAGCAGAGCAGAGCCAAGCACAGGCTGCAAACCCTGCGGCGGGCAGGCGCTGGCTGGGGATGCGTCAGCCTGGCTGTGCCGCTGTGGCTGTGCTGCTGGCCAGGCTTGGGCAGGCTTGTTTTCGAGCGAGGATGTCCTTGGGCAAGCCAGGCCAGACACATGATCTGCACAGCAGGACCCGGTTGGAAACCTGACTCTCGGGAATGCCAGGAGGCTGCTAGGATTTGCGCCTGGCTGGAAGAAATGGCACCTCTCTTCAGAAACAAATCACAAAGTCTTCTCTTTCACATTCCCATAAACCACACAAGTTTTGTCCCTTTTTTCCCTTCTTCTTTTTCTGGGCTCTCTCCCAAGTGCTTTCTCAGAATTTCCATGAAAACTAACTCACAGCATAATGGAAATAGAATTTAAAAATACATTTTGTCATTTTTTCTTGTTGGTCTCAGCTTTTTTAAGGTCAGAAAGTCATGATGGATGAATGGGGAAGTTCATTTCCATTTTAATTTTAAACTGCAATAGAGCGGATCACCCGCTTTGCTCTCTGAATGAGGCTCCATGTGCTGAAAGCTGTTATCTCTAGGCTTGGCTGTATTAAGAAGAGCATTATGTTAACTTTAAGTCTCTTCATGTTATAATAAAACTCTAAGTGTGCCTACTGGGTGGATATGCAAAGGCTACTGTTTGCCTAGCAAAGCCAGTCTCGCTCGAGGAGCTGCCCTTGTAGACAAAAGTTCAAAGTTCTGTTCAAAATTTTGTTTAAAATGATGGAAATCAAGGCCCTGACTTGGACTGGGTGCAAGAGGGTCCTTCTTAGTGTGCCTTTTTAGTGGGGTAAATATTGGGAGAGGTAGAGGGGATTGTTTGGGTCAAACTGACAAACTTTTACCGGTATATTTTTCTCAACAAAAAAATGTAAAAACATGAAAAATAGAGTTTCAGATCATCCTGAAGTCTTTTTGCACATCACTGTTGTCTTGCAAATCTTCTGCAAATATTACTTTTAAAAAAAAATCAAAAATACTAGCCAGCCATTCAATCAAAAGCCATTGTTTTGAAATGCCATGGTTGGAATGCTGTTTGAAAGTCTGAAGTCACTCTGAAAAACTTTGATCCAAAATGGAACATCTCATTTTTCACATGTCTATGTGACATTGCATGGCATTTTCAAAATTCCTCCTTCTCTTCACACTTTTTCTTTTCCAGTCAAAATTATTTACTGATTTTGACCCAATTTTGCAAGTAGCTACATTTAGTGTTCGTCAAAAAATATTCCAGATGATCTAGTTGTGCTGGGGTGAGAGGCTGGAAGAAGACACGGGCAGCAGCAACAAGGGTTATGTGAGGAAGGAACGGAGGGGCAGCGGTGTGGATGGTTGGGCAGGGGCACAGCTGCTAAGGGTCCTGGCCACCATCCTCACTGGGGACGCTTAAATTCAGTAAATGGGGTGTCACAACAAGGACACTGCTCGGGGAACAGAAGTGGGAGGAAAACCTGGTGTGCAAAAGGCATCGGGAGAAGAACTGAGGGGAGACAGAGTAAACTGAAACAACCAAAATAAACCACGAGTGTATTCCTTGGTGACAGTAAACCTGCACTAATTCATCCTATCTCAGTAAGGAACTGAATGCAATGAAACTGATTTGACTTAGAGTTTATTAAGATGGTCATGCAGAAGGTTAAGATCAGCCAACTGAGCAATATATCTTTGTTCGAGCTGGCCCAAATGGGAATAGGGATAGGGCAAAGTGCCAATTGCGGGCTCAGGGATGCTTCACAGGTAGGAAGCAAAGCTGGCAGACAAATTTGTTGCCCATTAGCCTGCCAGTCTTAAGACCGTGAGCTCTCAACCCTGCTTGCAATAAGCTGGGCTCTGTTTACATCCCTATCCCTATGCTGGCTGCAGAAGACAAAACCCTCATTGCCCAGATGCATCCTGGAGTGGGCGAGGAGAAGAGCTGAGCTCTCTGTACAGTGCCAGATGAAGAACACACAGAAAGCACGGATGATATCCCCCCAATCCACTCCCCCTTGGATAACGCTGTGCTTCTTGAAGGTCAAGCCTCTGTGTTCAGACACTGGCTGGGTTTCCCCTCAGCCCGGGGCCTCAGCCAGCCTCCTGGGGTGAAGCAGCAGGGCCAGAGCCATGGCATGCAGCAGAGCAGACCCGTGGAGAACAATAGGGACTGCCTGTGCAGGCAGTAAAGGAAAGCAGAGGCAGGAGCACGCTAACACGTGGAGATCAGAAAATCTAGGAAAGGATTCCAGGAAAAGATGTCTTAAAAAACTAGCTGTCAGTTTCCCTCTCTTCTCTTTTTTTCTGGACACCCATCCCTCTATGCTGGCTGAGGACAGGAGTGTCTGCTGGGGCTACACAGCACTGAATGCCACAGCAGTTAGAGCCAAGCGGATCTTCCAGGCCCATGGGGACCTGTCCTCTCTCCTATTATTTATGCATCGGGCCTGCTTCCATGGTAAATGGCTGTAGATCTGTTTCTTTTCAAGTCTGTGTTGTTCTGTGATATGTAAGCAGGAGAAACATCCATGGGAAAGAGGACTCGCCCACAGGGCTGGAGGAAGCCCACATATTTTATGTATTCCTCAAGGGTACGGAAGGTATACAGGGATAAAGAAAGCCTCACAGCTTTGGCTTGTGCAAGCAATGATGGAGAGAGGCAGGAAAATAGAGCCTGGTGATTGAAATGTGAAACTCATAGTTGCTTCACTTTCCCTTGCTGCAGGCCAGGTATCCCATGTCTTGTGTGTAGGACATAATATTCTGTCTCCTTTGCCACAGCCAGATGGAGATGGACATCCTGGGTGTCTTCTGGTCCACGGTACCTGAGTGGGAGAGACACTGCACTGCTGCTGTGAGCACACCAGTCTCCACAGCTGCTGCTTTCCAATGCAAACCCTTCCCCATCTTCCCTGATACGCTGGATATGCCTCTCATCACATAACATGATCCCTCAAGCATTACACGGGAGGATGCTTGAGAGATCTGGGTAAGCAAGATAGGGCCTTTTAGATAAAGGAGGGGGGAAAACTGGTACTTGTCTCTCCAGGGTTAATTGGAGAGAGTTATTGCAAGCTCTAGTTTCTTCTCTGCATAGAGCAATAACAGGGTAGATGCTCAGCTGGAGTAAATCAGCATTGCTGCACAGCCAAATGAGTGTCCCTCAGCATGCACAGCAAGTTGTTCTCATGCAGTCTTCTCTGCCAGAAAATCACGATCATCCTTGTCAGTTCAACATGAGACCAAAATCTTTAAATCCCTGATGGTGCCTTACTCCAGTATCTCTCTCTGGCTTTGGCTATATCCTCTGTACTCTGCTTTTAGTTCCCTGTGTCTCACAGGTCACTTTTCATTTTATGAATGCTTTTCCAGTGAAAATGAGAAAACAGGTAAACAGAGAGCTCTCTACTATGCCCAGAAAGAATGAATGACTCCACAGTGAGGGACACAGCTTGGCCACACCATGGTCAAGTCTCTGCTCCAGGTTCCCTAGACAAGTCCTCTAGTTTTTAATCCATGAAAATAATCTCATGTAAAAACAGCAGCTGGAAGCACAAAAGCCCAATGCTATGCTATGTTGGAGAGTCTCAACATCTTCACTCGATTTCCACCTCATCCTACAAGTATTTAAGTGCAGTTCTGCCCTGCTTGCATGGTGCCTCACATGTAAGTAAAGTATTTTTAGGAACCTCTCACAAGCATCAGCTGGAACGAGGATCTAAGTTGTGCAGAGCTTGGTGTTGTACAAGGTGGATCTCTGAAGGGAGAGGAAGCAGCACTTGGCTGGTTTTCTTGGATTAGGGTGATCACAGAAGACCACTGCTTCAGTAGGAGAAGGGGACTATATAGACCCCAACCTGACGTGCCATGGTTTGGACATGTACAATTGAAGAAAGATTAAGTTGCACCACATTCTGTATTTACAAGCAGAAGATGCCAGCAAAATAATAATAATAATAATAATAATAGAAAAAAGATGATAGAAACATGTCAAGGTTAAAATGGAATATCTGAGCAATGTGTTGGCAAACAAAGTACAAAGATCTGGTGAAAATGGTAGAAAAGTTTTCATTCTAAAAAATACCCAATACTACAGTATAGGTTAGCTGATTCCTTGGTCTAATCCCTTAGTTTAAATTCATAAAAGCACTTTCTGTCATGACAGCAGCTGCAGGCATACACACCCAGTGCTGCTATGCAGTGGATCCAGGGTATCCCTTTTGCTGAAGGAGGAAAAGTCATATCCCCCTGTAGTCTCTCATGTGTACTTCTGGCACACATTGGGTTCCTTGATCTGCTGATATGACTAACTAAGTTGGCAGAAAATTAGTTCAATGACAAAATAAAAATGGTTAGGCTGCTGCTAAGCTGCTGAGCTGAACTGAGCTCTAGCATGGGAAGGACAAGAGCTTGTGGATGCGCTGGGTTTTGGTTCAGAAGAGGATGGGACAAGGGCACTAAGGAGAACAGGTTGCTCTGGGATATACGGCTTTGGGGAAGAATGAGTGATCAGAGCTCTCATGTACAAAAGCACAGGGTACAAGGTGTTTGATTCCACCCAAACAGCACAAACACCTTCATGTATATGAAGGACATACATCGAAAGCAACATTCCCATCTTCATACAAGACTTCTACTCTCCTTCACACATGCCTTCCCCCTCCATCTACAGTACATGGCTTCAAGCTATTCTGCCTGACTTGATCTTATCCCCCCAGAAATAACCCCTGCCATCCTGCGGTATTTCTGCCAATGCTGTAATCAGTGAGTATTAAGCTCTATTTTCAACGGCAGGCTTAAGGGATTTTTCTATCAGCCCCAGACTGTCTGTTGTTGACTCAAGATCTGGACATAGTGTTTTCCATTCCTCTTGCCCATGCATCTCCTTGACAGTCTCACTTCCCTCAGAGTAACAAAGAAATGCCTCTCCCCGACTTATTGTGTAGAGCTGCTAGGGCTAAACTTCTAACACAGAAGTGCCCTTAGAGCAGTTTCACAAGCTTTTACAATCCAAGGACCACCTTGCCTTTCTGAAAGGGGTCCACAGACATCCTATGCTGTGTGTCACAATCCAGTAGCAATTAATCCATTGGAAATGCATCTATTAGTTTTGTTTATTGCATTTGCATGTTTTCCAGCTCCTAAATCAGGAGAATGGTGAGTGCGAGCAGGTTAGGATAGAAGGGGTTTTGCAGTTATTTTCCTGGTCACAATCTTACGTTTCTCAAGTACTGTCTGAGGATACAATGCTGTAAGGGATATTTCTATCTTTCTCTCTACCGACAGCTACCATCTCCCCTTCTCTCCTTCCTGAGAGGACTGGTGCTCATTTGACCCCTCGGTGCGCTGGTTTACAGGTCAAAACCAGTCAAGAACTAAAAATTTATTTTTTCCTTTTACCTAGCCCTGTGTTCTGGGTCACTCTGGGAACAGAGGGTCACCAGTGTCAGGGCAAGGGAAGGGACGAGGGCACCTGGCTGGGGACAGGGGGCAGGACAAGCTTGCCAGAGACAGGTGGCCAGTGGATTTGAAACCACTCACATCAGACCATACTGGTCCAGCAGATGGGGAACACTGCTCAAGGACCTTAATGCTGGCCTAGGGCTGCTAGTATCTTCCATTTGCCTAAAACTGCTGAGTCTCCCTGACGTATTTCTTCCCTCACTATAGACAGTCACTAAAAGTAGTCATATTAAAACTCAAGTTTTGTCTTTAGAAAAGAGTAATAATCAAACTCTCAGCAATGCAAGAGATTACAGGTTTAAGAGAGTCCTTACAAAAAAGAATGAAATTAGGGAGCGCTAATACTTTCCTCTGCCAGCCACTCATTCAAACCCAGCCTTGGTCATTAGTAACTGGAAGTGGTTCCTGCCTGCTGGATTTTCATTTTGCTGCATAAAAAGAGGTGAAATAGAGAGGATCCTTAACGCAATGGCCAGATGCCAACATCACAGCCCTCCAATATCTTTTTCAATGGAACTGAATATATCAAATGAATTATAAACAGCACCTTTTTCACTTGGTCTAAGTATTTTCCTCCAGGGTCCTCTCCTGGTGGTCAGTAGCTTTTTTTTTTTGTGGATAAGTGGAAGATTTCACTCTTCTGGGCTGCCGATTAAGTGGCTTTCACTACCAGCTAGAGCCAGAGGGACAATTAAAATAAAGTGGATCCTTTTGTCTTGCCCTTTGCAAAAGAAACTATCAGCCACTCTGGATGAGAATAGGCACTTCTCCCACCTCTTGCGGTCCAAAAGATGGAACCGAATGACTTTCAAAATGTTAGAAATATACACTGATTTATCACAATTATTGTTTCCCATTTAAAGAAACAGCTTGTGTTTTTTCGTATGAACCCTGGCATTTCATTTTAGTGTTTCGGCTTTTTCCTGGACCTCCACTCAGAGTATTAGTGGAAGTAAGTGATCAGTTTTAACCTAGCTCTTACGCACAAAATGGACGTCTCTTCCTGCTACTTGGCATAACTGCAAAATTTTCTGTTCTCAGAAACATAATAATGTCTTTAAGAGGAGACTGACATTCAAGTATCAAAAGACACTCTAAATTCTGATCAGACAAAAACCCAGGCTACTCACCATTTATGGTCATTTGCAAACAAAAAGCACCTTCTCAAAGAGCAGCAGTCAGACTGCTCATGTCCTGGCCAGATCTCAGTCTGGCAAAATTTAATTGCAGTTTGGGTTGGAATATTTATTTTTTGCTCCCAACCCTAAAGCTTTCTGCAAGCTGTTAAACAGATGCCACATTTCATACCAGATGTGAATTTCCTAAAGTAATTCCTGCTGTATAAAGAGAGGACTAATCTAAAGCCTTTGAAGTAAGCAGTAAGACCTGCTGTTGACTTTGGATCACATATGTATGGGTTGTAAAGTTATTTGCAAGTTCTTTGGGATAAGAAGACCACGTAGATGCAGAACATCACTACAGGCCAGCAGAGGAGTCTGTGATTCATTTAAGATGGGAATCTGCCTGCTGTCTTCAATGAGAGATATATTTCAGACTAAATATGGGTAGTAAATGTATTTTTCCATCCTTAAAAGTTTTTGGAATGGCAAATATTGGTCTATTCCGGCACTGATATGAATGTACTGGGGGGTCTTTCTCAGTTTCAACAACTGCAAAAAACACACAGCGAGGTGCTGAATGATGACTAACCTCCTCCAAGGACAGTTTCATCCCAAATGGTATATCCCTGAAAAAACCCCTCAGTTTCAGTGGATGGGCATTTCGACATTAAAAATAAAATAAATAAATGCTTATTTGGAAAATTCCTGACAGGGAATTTTGTTACAGAGAGTTCTAAGAGAAGCTGCTACTGAGAAGGAGACTTGACGGTGTTTGGCTCCCGCCAGGCATCGTTTCTCAGTTTGATTAAGCTCTTAATCTTGTGTTTCCTCTGTGGGTATCAAGCTCCAGGAAACTGCCTTATTCAGATGCCTAAAGGGAAATAAGATTCAACTTCAAACAAACAACAATGACCACTCCATTTTTGAGCATAATCTGGGGGGAAATGTATCATGAAGCACTGCGACTCGATACCTCTAAAAATCAACTTTGGGAGTCAGAATTTAAGAATCTGTCAGAGCTAATCACTTCAAATAATGCTGCAATAGAAGATTGGACTCGCCACAAGAAGCAATTGCAGCAGGAGATAAAAAGATTACATGCTGAATGATCTGATGTGAATAGGAAAGATGCTATTCTTAAAGCCCTGAGCTCCCATGATGCAGTATTTCAGCTTTGGGCTGAAATGGTAAAGCTAAACTAGAATTGTGCACTGATAACGTCAGAGCAATCAGCCGCTGGAATAGGAGGAGAATTCCTACTTCAAAACCATTTTTTTGTTTGTTCAGTTGCAATCATTAGTATTTAAAACAGCAGTAACTGGAGTCTCTGAATCTGAGCCATGCCATCATAGGCTTTATTCCATACATTATGATACACAGCCATTGCCCCAAGGACCGTAAATGTGTAAACAGACAGAACAGACATATAGTTGGAAGGGATATAAGGAAGAAATGATCTGCCTAACACTTAATATCAAATCACTGTCAGAGCCAAAAATACAATACAGGGTTTTAGTGTGCTGGCTGCTTCAGCCGAACATCGCCCAAAAATGTCTTCCTCCCACCCCCCTGAGGATTCACATATTCATAATAAAGGAGTCTCAGTCTCAATGAGACTTTATGCTGGTGGAAATGGGGAGGGAAATGACAGAAGCTGTCATAAGGTAAGTCCTATGAATTATTGTAGTTACCTGTTCTGCTTTCACCTCCGAAATGAAAAGCCTTTTGGAATGAAGCATTCTCTTTTGGAAAGAGACATTCCTAAGGGAACAGGGATTGAGTCCAGGTCTTCCTAGGATACATGTGGACATCTTTTCAGGGAATTAAAAAATGCTCTGCAGATGCTTAGACATCTGAAGAACAGTATCAGCTGCAGTGAAACCTGGGCTGGCAGGCTGCAATCAACCCTAGTCGAGCCGTGTTCAGGAAAGGTGAATTCAACGAACAGAGAAAGGAGTTTCTTGGGAAGATTAAGGAAATGCTGTCATAGGAGGAGAAACTACAAGACGCTGTCTGCTGAGTCTGTCTCCAGCTAAACACAGCAGGAGGAAAATATCAGTTTGGGACAACAGCTGTTAAAGCTGCAAGATGATGATAAAAAAGCAGCAAATGAGCAAATGCATTTAACCTTAGTGAAACCACCACTGATAGGACTAGTGAGGCAAAAACTAGTGATGCTTTTAAAATGGAGCTAGGACAATTTGTGAACTGGATATTACGATGTGTTTCTCCATGGAGATGGGAATGGAGTTAACTGGCCCTCACAGGCCTTTGTTCCTAAGAAGATGCTGCTGTTCTTCAAAAGATACTTTTCTGGAACAAAAAAATAAACAAAAACCTCTGCTTTCCTCAGAAATCTTTTAAGTCTCTTTCCTATTGCAACATCATGAAATATTTTATAAATCTGGGAATATCTGATGTCTTAGAGACACTCTTGTGACCATTGAGTCACTTAGTCTCCTTTTTGTTTTCAGCTGGACCTTTCACATTTTTAAGAATTATACTTCTAAAACCTGAATCCTGTTGTCCAAAAACCACCAAACTCCCGCCAAAATGCAGGAAACTGAAAGAACAACTATCTTAATCTGAAAAGCAAGCCAGTGAACTGCAGTTATCCTAGAGTTCATAACAGACATAGCGATCATTTGACCCTCTTCAAGATGATTCATTTTTCAAGAAAGTTTGAAGTCTGCCTTTAAAGGATATTTTCACTACCACATACACCCATATCTGTTGCCTCTGGGGAAAAAAATATAACACACTGCGTTGGTATTGATGTATTAATCAGACATATGTCATGATTATTCTGGAGAGTGCAGCATAACAATACAATACAGCATTAAGGTAGAGGTCTGATTACATGTCATTCAGCAAGGGTTGAGCCACTATATTTAGATGCTGACTAATTTGAGAGAGCACTGATCCATATTCCTGAGGGATTTCTGCAGCTCCCCTTCCTGAGGTATCTGAAGACTTCACAGCTACTTGGGTGTTTTGCTCCCAGTGCTCCTGCAAGGTTGGAAAATGCTGCCCCACATCTGCCTCTCAGAGCTCCCTGCCTATGCTTGCCATGGCAGCTTGCAGGTTCTCCTGGTTCTCCCAAGGGTGGCAAAGCCCTGGCTGCTTTACCTTTACTCCTGGTGTCACCTGGACTGGGCTGAACTGGAGGGCACGTCCCAAGAAAACTGCATCTGTAATGATGGAGATTTGATTTCTCTGATACAACATCACCCAGATGTAGAGTTGCACCATAGGTCTGAAAATATTGGTTTAACTGAGTCTTATTCTTAATTAAAACACGAGCACTTTACTTTTTGCCCAGAGTGTATATAGGAGGGGAGGAGCAGAGAGTTCTTGAGTACGTGTAAATACTCCCCTTCAAATTCCCCTTAACAGTGCTCCAAAGCGTATTTCCAGTCCACGGCACCATGTTCACCTACAAGGTAGCTCTAAGGAAGCATCCTTACCTAGGGGACATGGGGTCCCCACGTCCCCACTCCTGCTGAGACACATTTGCTGAGAGCTAGAAAAAAACACTGCTCATATCTGAGGAGCTACAGTTACAAAGCCCTCAGGAACAGCGGAAGTCAACTCAGCAGTGACTTTCTCAGATTGAAAAAGCTCCATGTCTGGGAGCATTTTCAGGAGCCCCTGAACTGACTGTGCAGGCAAATCCGTCAGTGGCAAAAGCTGAAGGCGGCAGCAAAAGCCTGACAGAGAGGTTGGCAAGGAGAGGCTGTGAGAGTGAAACTAGCCCTAGAGAGCCAGGAATTGCCCACCACTCAGCCCAGAGCTATAGCAACACGAAAATACAAGACAATCAATCTTTCTAACTTACTTGGCTACATGATTGAGGAACTTTAAGCACTGCATCATAAGGTTGCTGTACTTAGAAAAGTATTTCGAGTCCACAGTGTACTGAACCGGAGCATACCGAGTAAGTCTGGATGGGAGGTTATTGACTGATTCTTACAGAGACAAGTAACTCCTCGGCATAGCAAGAAAGGACCATACATAAAGATTGTGCACATGAGCTACACAACTCTTACACTCCTTTAATCAGGTCCCAGGATCCAGGCAATAAAGCACATCTGAATGTCTTTGGCAGGAACGCAATCCCACAGAGGACAAAGGCAGTGTGGTGCATGCAGAGTAAGAGGTGGCTGAGCCAAAGGACACGGGAACTCAATCTCGCTTCGGCACAGGGACCCATCTATCCCTGCTTTGTAACAGGTGGACGGCCAAATAACAGGATCATATTTGATCGCCCCCTCAGAAATGTCAGGTCATCATTTGCAAGGGCAGCTAGGTGAAATTAATGGGATTTTAAAATCTCCATATTTTGCTGTGATTAAAGCTAGCAAACAAGAAAATTTACTATTATTATTTGGGGGGGAGGGAGGGGAAGGGGTTGCATTTTTGCTTTTAAACTGCTCCTGTGGGGAAAAAAAAAAAAAAAGCTTTTTTATTTGGCTACTTGACAGTCAGATTTGCAACTAGTTACAACCTGAAGAATAAATAAAGTATTTCTTCTTGCTAATCAAGACAATAATCTATGCATGTTTAAACATGTTAGTATATTCAAACAGTCATTCACAGTTCTCTAAATGGTTACATTATTTTTTTAATTACTAATCTATGTAGAGATCATTTTGGACAAAGATTAGGAAACAGCTGAGAATCAAGAAAGCTAACATTTAAACTGATATTGTTAGCTAAGTCAAATGACATTATATTGCTGGATAAAAGTCACTTATCAAAATATTTTACATTAAGACATATTGTTTGTTCTGCAAAGAAAACATGCTAATAGAAATTATTTTCCTTTTGGCGTTCATCAGGATTGTAGAGCTAGTAGATCTCAGCCTAATTGTTAGTCCTGGCTTCAAAGAGAAAAAAAACCATCCGTTTTCTAACATCTATGGACGGGTTAACAGTTGGACTGATGTAAACTGGGAAGAAAACTAGAAAACTTTATTCAGCTGCAAAAAGGATCTCAGTTGTCAAAGTGATCCACCACTTCAGTAAACTCTCACTCCTGGCAATTAGCCAGTTCAGGCAGTTTTAAAAATTTAAAGCAGTTCATCTCTCCTGACAACTGTTATTTTTAAACCTTGGTCCTTCACCTTTCTATCCCCCAGAGGAAACAGGTCAGACCTTTAAGGCTAACAGCAGCCTCTGCAGCCCATCCCATCCATGTCCCCCCACTCTCCTCCAGCTGTGGAAGCAGCTGGCTAAGGTACAGCCAGGTACAGCTGGCACCTCCTGTATGGGGAGAGGGAAGGGAAAGAGGCAGAAGCTATAGGAGGAGAGGAGATAACTGCCCAGCTGGCCCGCCCTGAGTTACATGCCTAGGCAACTCATTGGGAGAATGAGGGTTTGCAATTGGTTTCCTCCTGGACTAAGACAGAGCCTAAACTGTCCAACACATGCCTGAAAAGACATTTGTGGTTAAATCCCACTCCTCTCAGGTGCTTTGCTAACTGAGTTGCTGGGTAAATACTGCAAAAGATCAAGGTGCTCAAATACCACTGCAAGAAGCAGATAGGGATAGGCTGCATTTTAAAGCATGTACGTAACCATGACTTATTTTTGTTCTGAAAGCAACTTATGTTCTTCACATATGGGTGTTTTTGAATGCAGCCCCAAAATAACAACCTCCAGTTGGCTGGGAGTGAGAGTACAGAAGAATGAGCAAAGCTGTAAACAGCCAAATTCTCCAGGGAAATAAAACGCAGCTAGGAGGTCTTAATCAAAGGCTATTTCACATATTTATAGGATTTATTAGACTTCTAAAGGAGGAAGTTTGACTTGGGAACTCCACATCCCTGTGATTTCCTCTGGCAAGTAAGTCTTACGTGAAAGTTACGTGGTGTTTCACCACCAAGTCTCAGACGCTGGAAGGGCATTGTTGCTGAGGACATAGTCTCAAAAGCAGTTCCCACAGGTTTGGAAGGCACACAACAGTACTGCAGGAGCTGAGGAGAGTGCCCAGGGATCAGCCCAACGCTCACACCAGACCATCAGTGCTCTGGGCCAGATAAAGAGACAGAAAAGGGCCCTTGGCAGAAGATGGCTATGGTTGCACTGTGAAGTTATCCACTCCAGAGAGACCTCTCCATCCCTTGGCCATGCAGTACACTGTTGTATCTGTCCTGCTGAGAGCTACCCACATGAGAGTGTCCAGGCTGTATCTACATTGCATAGTGCTTGGCCTGGAGCACCCTTGGCACTCATGTGCATTAAAGATACATTTATTATTCCTCTTGTGTTTACTCTTCCCCCACACCCCTGAGCTTCAGGTTTTGAAATTATGAGGGCTGCGCCGCAGCCCACCAGAGAGTTTTTTATAGCTCCATGCTGGGTGCATATGTCGCATGCCTTGGAAAGTAGGATAAGGGACGTGTGAACACGCAGTGTCTGGGGGGACAATGGTGGAGGGCTGTATATGGCTGAGGAAGCCAAGTCTGGTGCAGACTCCACCATGCTGCCTGAAAGGCAGAGCTGAATGTCCATAGAAGGACACTCAGATTTTTGCCTCAGAAGCAGCTGGTTTATCCATTCCAAAAGAGGCCAGGAGTGAGCTAACGTACGTGCAGTGTGGATGATCTCACAACAAGGACTCAAGAGAAAAGCTGGGAGCTAAGTTATTGGCAGTATAGACATGCTCTCCAATGTCCTGTCCTGTGGGGTGGAGAGAGCTGACCCAGAATCACACCAGCCCTGTCCTACAGCTGGGATGTAGGACACACTGAGTTCACAGCCAAAGCTGCAGGCTCTTCTCCTCTCTAAGCCTTGGAGTCTCTTGAAATGCCTCTTAATATTAAAAACTGTTGGGTGGGGTTTTTTCCACTCCCCTTTCTCTGATGTTGCCTTGAGTTCTGTTAGTGCAGGGCCTCAGTCTGTTCCCAGCCCAGGGTGGCTATTAGTGCCTATACCAGTGCAGACTGGCTGAGTGAACATCATTCCACCATCCAGGTGGTAACTGCAACATAATGCTGCCCTAATCCATGATTTCCCCTGTGTACTCTTCTCCCAAGTAAGCTGTATGCTAAAGCAGCCCCTGCACAAAGACAACGTGCTGCACAGTGTTTGGGAGATGTCGAGTCTCACCTCCCCCGGCACGCACGCACATCTCTCAGACCTACGCCAGCACTGGAAAGAGTTATTCCATCCATCAGCCCCTGGTATTTATTTTCATCTGTCAAAAGACAACTCCAAGCCTGAAGACTCCCAGGATGATCCTGGAGTCCGGATCTAGGCTTCGAACAGAAGGATTAAAAGTCACAGATATTTATATTAACACGTATAGATTTGCGCATGTGGAAAACATCTTAAGGAAGCCAGAATTATCAAATATACAGCACATTTTAACTGTATCTTTAATGTTTAACTCTACATCCATGTTCATGTTCAGGCTGGCTAATGTGTTTTGCGACCATATGGAGATGCCACATTTTGGTCCTGGAGTGAAAAATATGGCATCGGTAAAATGCCATATTTCAATTTAAAAAGTCTCAAAAGAATAGTCTGATCTACCAGTGATGAATACAGAGCGGGGAAATTACACCTAAGAGGCTTTATCTGTAAGGAAGAGATGGAAATTGGGGAGGACTGCCTGATCTTCATGTCCCATTTAGGACTGGGCTCTTAGTGGCAGGTTTGAGTCACCTCCCTGAGCAAGTGTAAAAGGCACCCTCTGAAAGGTGCTCCAACCGGTGTCTTTGATGATTCTGTATATCCATGATATGTCTCTTCCCACAGGTTTTTTGCTTAAACTCTCCCTTTTAAGAATAAGGAAACGTATCTTTTCTGGACTGCCAACTGTAGCGATGCACAGACCATTCACGAGCCAGGCTGTGACAGTTGTGCCAGACACAAGGCTTAGCCTGTGGACGTAGGTTATCCCAATGAAAACCAGAGCAATCTTTCACCACTGAGCAGCTAATTACCCACGACATGTTGGGATGCTTTACAGGTACAGCTGGGGCAGAACTGGCTTCTAGTAAGTAAACTGTGTTAGTCTGTCTGTAAGTCCTGCATCCCAACTCTAACAACAGAAAGACAACCTCTTAGTCCCTTGCAGTTAAAGCATAGCGTAAACTGTGAATTACAAGATCAAATATCTCTTCCAGGGTGGATTAATAGGCTCTGACTCTATCCTCTTGTTTTAACTCAGATGGGGATTTGCAGCTGCGTAAATGATATGAGAATTGCATCTATATCTGTGCCAAGAAAATGTGCTAAATATACAAAGAGGCTGAATTGAATATGATTTAATCTTCAAAGCAGACGCATTTTGAAGGATTTTATTTCCCTTCCCTTCTAAAAGTCAAGCTCTCGACTCAGAAAGATACCATTTGCAGAGACACACTAACCCCTCCTTTGGCTTAGGGAGTACCACGACCCACACCGGCTTGGGTAAGGAGCAGCCTCTGTCTCAAGGACATAATCGAGAGTGGGGAAAGCTCAGAGAAGTTTGCTGGGCATTTTTATCCCCTGTGTCTCTAGGTATGTACCCAGGCCTAGGAGCAGAGTCATAAACCAGATTCACCTCCAGCTAAGGAAAGACACTTACCAGCAGACTGTGATAAGGTTCCCTCTTGCTGTTCATTATAGCAAAAATCATGGAAGGGGCATGAGCCTACATGGTGTTCATAAGCTGGTGCGTGCTCAGAGGTAAACTGATAGCTGCCTGCTATCAAACATCTCTGTGTGGCTTGCTAGGAAAATGAAAACCCACCTGGGTAGGATGAGAGGAAAAAAATCCTTTCAGTGGGTGGCAGAGTGTGACAGGAAGTTGCCATTTTGGAAGCGGACCCAAAATCAAAAGCTTCGCAAGATGGTATTTCTCAGATGAATCACACAGAGGGAGGCTTAGGACAAGGTGTTACCTGCCCAGCCTGGATCAGCTGTGACAAGGATGCCTGTTTCTCTGCACTGTGGTGCTTTGCTTTCAGGAAGCTGGAGAAGCCATGGCTCGGTCAGCCACGTACTCATGGCCTTTGCAGAGACACATCAGAGCTGGGCTTGGGGCCATTCTGGCAACATTGGTGGCTTCAGTTTAATCCACCTGTTTATTAAGGCGACAGTTGTCCAAACACCCTCCTGAACTCTGCCGTCCCTGTCTACACAGATGGTCTCTCTTAGCCACTGTAGCTCCGACAGACGGCTCTGCTGCTATCCCACTACATAACTTACCACAACAAACCTTCCCTGCTGATGATTCTCTGGTCTTTGTGCTGAGACTCCAGCCAGCATCACAGCTGTCAATCACCTCCATCCCCTCCGAGGTGGAGGTGTTTCCGGCAAGCTTAGAAGGGATTTTGGAGCATAGCACTGCTTTTCAGGGAGTGGCAGGGAGCCAGTGGGGTTCTGGGAAACATTTCTGCATTTTTGTTGTTTAATAAAGATTTTCGTTCAGGAATGTCCCTCATTTGTTTTACCGTTGCTGAAAACGCACAAGGAATTACTGCTGACGAACTCATCTGGGGCCCACCAAAGTTCCTCCCTGTGCTGAGAGTTTCCTGTAAATGTGCAGACAGATGCATATGTAGGTGCAGCACAGTGAGTAAGATTGAGAGGAGGGAAGCAGAGGTTATACCCATATGCAGTAATAACACAGTCTGCAGAGGTGAGATGAGCGGGCAGGAGAGGGGTCTCACCCTCCTACTAAAGTGAATGGGAGCCCCAGCCCACCCTGGACATAGCATTTAGGGAAGTTTCTGTCACGTGTGTTTGCACAGGGACTGTTTCACATCAGATGTGTGGTTTAATGAGAGGGATCTACCTTCCTTTGTCATAGGCTGGGGCACTCAACAACTGAGCTTGGAAGACCGGGCTGCAAAACCATGGGAATTCAGTCATTTATTGTGGGCTGCCCAGGTCCTGGCATGAGCAGGGATTCTGGCTGGAGAGACAAAATATCTATCTCTTATGTTAAAGGAAAACACAAAAGCAAGAAGAAGCTAATGCTTCTTATTCTTAATAAAGCTTTTAGCTGCAAAATGTCACATTCTTCAAAACCCAGTTGGCCAGTCGTGCTCTAGGCTTTACCAGTTGTAACTCTAATTGGACCAAGAAAATCAGTTGATTTGCAGCATGAAAACACAAAACACAGCAAAAAACCCTAATTGCTAGTTTGTGGGGGAGGAGGGGTGGCTGCACTACATGGGTATTGTCTGCCCCCACTTCATTGCCACTGTGGCCTTTCCAGCCTCCCCCAGATGACAGAGCCCACTCCGAAATCTACCTCCAAAATGCTTGAGCTCCTAAGATGCAGCAACCATACCGAGTTGCCCCATAAAGAAATGTAGTTTTAATTACAGCTGTCAATCAGCCTTCGAGCAGTGGAACAACCAGCTCACCCAGATGATTGCTGGAGGAGGGTGAGGCCAGCCTTGCCAAGGGAGGAAAATGTTGATTGACACCTTCTGACCCTCACCACACTGCTGTCTCCTTCCCTGGGAGAAGGGCATGCTCCCCTTTGTCTGTGTCTGACAGCATCACACACTACCTCTCAGCCTCCTGCAATATTCATCCAGTCACACAACAAGAATAGCTCCAGACCTCAGGGTGGCAAGAGACTGCACGGGGTCAGGTTTTTGAAGCAAAGAAAATTCTTCCAAGAGACAGTCAGATGGGCAGCTTCCCATTTTAAGCTGTGCATGACTTATTTATTTATCCACACTGCCTCCCAACCACCTTTGTAATGGCAGAATAGACCTGGATTTCTGCTTGTGAGAGATCCCTGCAGTGCTATGTCTGTAGGCTGAGATGTGCTGCAGTCTGCCCTAGGAGGACTCTTGGGACTCTTGTCACAGAGTTCTTCACGAAAGCCAGGGCTGTGAATGCTGTTTTATTTTTCTAGGGGTCAGAAAGTCTGGTGTTCATTGCAATGGTGTGTTCTTACAGAGTCCTAGAGATAGAAGAGGATCTGAGATGGTAGCTCCTTGCCAGAAGAGGCCTGCTCCCTACAGGGCACTTCCCAGAGCCTGAATGAGTCGAGTTGTACAAGTGACAAAAAGCAACATGGCTTTAACATGGAACCAGACGAAATGTTCTGCTCTTCAACTCATGCTAAACAGTTCTCTCTTTTCCTTCATGTCTGCATCCTTGTGGTGTTTGTGGACTATGGTTATATCCTCTGTTAATCTCCTTGTTTAACGCATCTGCCATGTGCAATGGTCTTACCACTTAGGGAAGGGTAAATATACAGCTGCTATCTCTTTCAGCTAAAAGGTAGTTTCTATCAGGCAAATAAATTGTTAACACAGTTGGGGATTTTTGAGATGGTTCTGTATATTTACCGAGGCAGACTGAAATCCTGCTTATGTGCACAGAGCAGACATCAAATGGGTATAGAGAGCTTCCCTCTTGGGTCCAAAAATCTTTTAAAGAGCATATAGCACAGAGGCCTCCTTCTCCGGGCTCTCTCCAGGGCCATTCTCCCGTGCATTTCTTTTCCACATGTTGCTGTCTGTTTTTCACAGGCACCCAGACCTCTATGGAACAGTAAGAGGCACAAGCCTTCCGTCTGTCTTTAATTTGGGCAGAAAAATCTATGTATATTTGAGGCAGCAGACGATCTTGTTTTAGTTACTCACGTCACAAAGGAGCTTATCTACTATCTTATAGGAAAGGCTTTATGGATATCTCATACATAAGGCTGCATAATTCCTAAATTTGCTGGGGTATCACAAAGATTGTCAGTGGATCAACATGAGCAACTCAAGAGGCCAGAGAGAAGTGAAAGGCATTGTTCCAGGGTTCATGGGATAGCGTCATGGCCATCCCTTCTTTCAGTAGTACCATTTTTTTTTCAAAGAGGAGTAGCCCCAGCAGAACTTGGGGTCCTTAACTCTTGAATCATCAGGGATATGATGGTCAGGTCACACTTCCAGAGGGTGGGGTTTAGTCTCTGCCCTAAATAAGGCAAAACGGAAATGTCAAAAGCAGATTTCTCCCTTCACAGATTTCTGTGGTGGATTCTGGCAGGCTGTGACTGAGAGGAGAGGGAGATGTGGCCCTCTGGGAGAAAAGGGTGATCTCAGCTGGACTCCAGGCAAGGAGTCACAGTCCACTCCACCATTCCCCAGGATCTTTATAGTAAAGAACGACACTTGGGCTCAGTATTCCAAGAGACGGCTGGCCAGAATCACATAAATAGTAGCTATTGCCTTTCAAGACTGTGACAGAAACCAATGCAGGCCAAACTGTTTGTGTTTAGTTTTCTGGCTGACATACATGGCCTGCCAAAATCAGTTTGCTGCCCACTATTTCTCTCATGTGTCTCTTTAGCCACTGTTTCTTTGCATTTCTCCCTTCCAGGGACCATCTGTGTTTTTTGCTGTTTTCAACAGCCAGCATTTTACATGACTTGATCTTACTGTCTTCTCTACCTGCACCTTCTCTCATTAAGCTGCTGATGCAACCACGATTTATGCCTTTCAACCTGGATTGGTGTGCATATCTCAGGGTTACTTGTGACTGCAGGCTGGGCTTCAGAAATTAAGTGCTTTGCTGAGGTCTTTTCTGAGAACTGGAGAAGGGCCAAGTGTGTCCATTTCACTATGCAGCCATCCATTTCCCCAGAGTTTCATAATAATATCCATCTGGTTTTTAGCTTGCTTATGAGAAAGGATCGTGGGGTTACAATTAGCACGTCTTGTTGAGGCTGCGTTTAAAAATATTCACTACCCATCTGTGTGGAGAGAAAAATCCATTTCTGTTAACGAGGTTGTTTTCCTTCTGACACTTGCTGTCTGCAGTACCCAGCTTGGTGCAATGAGTGTTGGGAGAAGGGGAGAGCTTTGCAGCAAGTGGATCAGTGCCTAACTTTGAATGGGACTGGCCAGAGTCAACTCTGGAGAGTGAGAGGAAAGTTTGGGGTGCAGAAAAGTGGCAGAAGAACATGAAGCAGGGGAAGTATTTGTAATGTTTCCCCTCCACACCCCCAAATCCCACTGGAGACAAAGCCTACAATGGTATGGTGCTGCACCCTGTGCAGGACTCTGTTAAGTGCACACTCACTTGCATCTTGCTGGCCAAAGAAAGACCATGAAGGGTGGTTTTGCACAAGCACTGCACTGACCAGAGGTTGGGATTTGCTTGTCTTACAGAGATCCTTAAAGGTCTGACAGCAAAAGTCCCAGCCATTCCCTACAGCCACTTGCTCCAACTCCATCATGCTTGAGCACTGTATCCACGATCATCTTTCACTCTCCCTGACAATGGCAGATGACAGAAAGCAGTAGAGATCTGAAAGAACTTGGCTGTCTTCTCATTTGAGGGTGGCTTTGTTAATCAGGCCAAATTCAGGAAAATGGCTGGCATGGAGTTCTTGTAAATCCCTGTGTGAGCAGAGAGATTGAGGGGGCTGACTGCTGGGGAGAAGAACAATGAGCAGCTCTCCACCACCCCTCTGCCATCCCCAGCAAAGCACCCCCTCCAAGAGCCACTTGGCCCATTTTTAAATTTATCCCGTCACGTTCCTTCTCAGAGCTGGCACTTTACTCCAGCAGCAATGTAGTGCTGTGAAAGGCACTTACCGTGTCTCCCACAACTCCCTCGAACACCTGGGATTTGGCTTCCTAACCGTGTCTGTCACACTGGGTTAGGCTTGCTGCTGGTACGTCAGGGAGAAACACAAAGCAACCACAGCTACGGAGACACTTGAGAGAAACAGCAGGCAGCAAATCATGGTTGACTGTGCATGTCCTTGTATGCTGGCCAGAAAACTAAACGTAAGCTTGGCCTATGCTGTACAGTGGCCTCTGTCACAGCCTAGAGAGGCAATACCTCCTCTTTATAACTCTGGCCTCCTGTGTCAGACTGTTTCTCAGGACAGACAGTGGTCAGTGAGGAAGGGGGCAGCTGTCTGGATGTGGTAGCAATGTCTGACGGTTTGAATAAAGCTGAGGGATGTCTCTGTCACCACATGCAGATGCAAATGATATTCCAGAACCTCTCTGCACTACAGCTACAGGACAGTTAGAGAGTGCAAAACCTGTAGCTTAAAGCAAGAGAGAAAAACTGAATTGTAACATATTTCTTGGCTGGTTTTGTCTTTG
This sequence comes from Caloenas nicobarica, assembly GCF_036013445.1. Classification (NCBI taxonomy): domain Eukaryota; kingdom Metazoa; phylum Chordata; class Aves; order Columbiformes; family Columbidae; genus Caloenas; species Caloenas nicobarica. The sequence continues at coordinate 38,741,183 of NC_088245.1, forward strand.
TGTGATCTCAATGGAGTTGGAGGCAACATGCTGCAGTCTTAGGTCTGCTCAGCTTCCTTCAACAATAACCAAAGGGGAGGTGATAGTACCTGACATTTCATTATTATGGCTACCCCCAATTTTCCTCTTAGTGCCATAACATGGGGCTGATCAAAAAGGTAGATTGAAGGGAGCTTATACACCCAAGCAACTAAAGCTGAGGACCTTTCAGCACAGGCTGGCCTGCATGCAAGTTTTAGCTCACCCAGGTGCTGGTGAACAGACCATAACTTTCTTCCTAATTGTGAGCACAGTGAGTCTGGGCTTGCTCTGGGCAAACTCTAGCAGGAACAGCATTCCCCTCCGGAGGTGATGGCACAAGGTGTGACCATCTCCCCTTGCCTTTGTAGATCCATTTCATGAGTCCTGTGGGTCACACACAGGACAGCTGTGAGACAGGAGCTGGGGCAAGGGACTGGAAAAGCTGTTAAAGGATGTTCAAGGCAACTTGTGTAACTGCTCCCATTCCATGTAGATTTATACCTTCAGAAGAGCCAGGATGAGGTTGCCAACTCCCTCCATCAGCTTCCCCTGATCTCTCTTCTCCAGAGGATGAGAAATTCCTGGAAGTAGCCCAAAAGAATTTCTAAGTGATCATTTTTCTCCAACAACCCATATAATAAATGCCCTGAACCTCAGTGTCTGGAGTGCTGGAAAACCACACCCTGGCTAGAAGTGATTTCTGTAAGGAAAAAGCTGTCCAGCCACAGAGCAGGTAGTGAACTGGCTAAGCTTTGCCCAGCCAAACGCTCCTCACCCCCTCTGATGATCCATGCTTAATGAAGCTTGGCCAGGTTCACTGAGAAACAGAGCAGGACATTTTGGCAGGCCAAAGTACTGAGAGATATCAGAACATTAATATGTGGGCAGCCGAGGTTTTTTGCTTATGTGGCGGCTATGTAGGAAGTCCTAGCACCTCCGACTAGGTGCTAATGGGACACTGAAGGTGTTCGTAGCAAAGTCAATACTGCCTTGCCAAGCATTTTGAAAGCATGAGTCACCTCTTCCTGAATCATGAGACTGGATTGCAAGTTATTAATATTTATTTTATGAATGAAAATAGGAATAACCTGACTCTACTTCCAAACCTTTCAACACTTTGAGTTGTTGCCTTTGTGCTGCTTTCCCTGCTTTAAAGTAAAGATAAAACTGATATTTTTTTTTCTCTCATCACACAGACCCAAATCTGGGAGGACTTGAATCTTATCAGCTGTTAGGAGATTTACTGTAAAACCACAAAGATTTGCACTGGTTATTGAGCAGCCATATGCTCAGCTCCGTGCAGTGCCCTTTTGCACTTCTGACCAAGCTGCCTATGTGTCCACTTTAAAGCTCTTCCTGCTGGCAAGAGTTTACATTAGCTCAGATACAGTGAGGACATCAGATTTATTCTCTATTTGCCCCTTTCATTATTCTCAAATAAAATTTGTGTAGCATGATATATGCAGTTGCTAGTGGTGTCTAAAAAACTCATAACTGAGGATGCAATGAGCCAAGATGAAAACAGATCTCCAATAACCCCATGAATTGCTATATGCTGGAAGACCCTCTTGGAGATTCATTCGGCAAACCCAACCCCTGGCTTCTCTTCATCTTTCCCCTTTGCTTATAGGAGGAGGACAGAAGAGCTGTTCACCTGAAAATGTTTAATGCCTAAAACCTCCATGGTTTCTACTGGGATTGAAAGCAAAAAGCTGTCATACACCCTCTTTATCTTGCCCTTGTAGCTGCAGGATTACGTTTCTGTGGTGCAGGCCTGGAGCACAGAGTTTTGTAAGGGTGGGTGTGCTGATGCCCACCAAGAGCTACAGCATAGCCGTCAGGGGGCCATAAGTCCTCTTTTCAGTGGTGCACTATGTACCTGAAGCACCCATGGTTGGATGTTCATGGTGGGCAAAAACACCAAGCCAGTAACCTTTCTTAGGACATGTTCTGATGGATGATGAATGGGGTGAAGGATGCTTTGGAGGTTACCACTGTTGCCCAAAAGCTTGTGAAGCCTCCAGAAAGAAATGCAAAGCAAGAGGGAGGCTTTGTAGGAAGCACAAAGTTCTGGCAGATCACTGATCTCTGCTTAACTACCAAGGATGCAAAGCATTGATTGACAAGACTTTGCATATGCAAGTGGAGGGAAGTGTCCTTTTGCACCTTCCCAATCTGCTTGTGGTTGCATAAGCCTGCAAGCACAGACTCTGAGGTTGCTAGGCCAGCTTGCGTCCCTAATTCCTCCCGTTCATCTCCCCGTCCAAATGACAATGTGTCTGTAGGAGCTGGAACCCATCCTGGTGGCAAAGGCTTTTCTCTGTCAGTGTAGCAGGCTGAAAGACTCCAGGAGGTGTGTGTACCCATGGCCCTCATGCCACTGACAAGAAACTGCACTGCAGTGACTGGTTTGCAGCACTTCTGCTTCATTATCCCAAGTGTTTTACCTTTGCTGCTGAATTTGGTTTCCAGTCTTCACTAGCAGCACTGAGCTTACGCTGTCATCCATCAAAGGAATCGCAAGTGTGGCATGAATCTGTGTGCCTGGTTTCCTTTCTGTAGCATTTAAATAGCGTAAAGTGTCTTTCAAAGAGACTGAGAAGGAGGAATCGCTATTTCCGGGTGCTTACATAAACTCTCTTCAAGTGCAAAGTGAAAAACATTGAGCTCCTTATGTTCTTCCCCATCCCCCTCCCATAAGAAGGGCGCTACATAGAATTATACTGTATGGTAAAAGGGTCAGATCCTTGAGAGAGAACAAAAATGCAAGGTGGCTTAGGTCTATACTGCATGGAAGAGGCTGGCAGACAAAGTAGCTATGAGTTTTTGCATCCTATCCTAATTAGCAGTAATTTCCAGCAATGAATGTATTCTTATGGTTATCCTCTTCCCTTTCTTTGTTCAACCTGCCACATAAATCACAGATCTTTTTCTCTACATGCCAGCACTATCAGGAATGGGAATCCTGATGGGTTAGTTTGCCAGTAATTAAATGCATCCTTTCTGTTCATTTCACAAATTCAGTCGCCCTCTGCTTCGAAGCAAAGTACAGGTCAGAGCCAATGGGAGCCTTTAATAATCTGGTAGTCTTATCCAGAGCTGAAGATGGAAAATGTTCTTGCTAATTGGGCTGTTGTGAGATAATCTGAAAAGTAACAAGCTCCTCTGGACAGAGGAAGGCTGGGAGCATACACAGTCATGGAGAAGGTAATGGGTAAATTTCTACTCCTGTGCATGTTCTCCAAGCCTTCGGCCAGAACAAACACATAGAAAACATCTTAGATCTGATTTCCTTTGACTCAGCAGCTTGCTTAGTCATTTACACCAGAGTAAAAGCCACTTTGATAGGCTTTCATGTCAGAACAATAGCTTTTTACGTTGCTAAAACTGGGGTGCCAGGCTAGCACTGCCTGCAGCCCAAGCGGAGGAAACAGGCTTGCGGCAAGAAAAGGCTGCTGTTGTCCTATGGCTTCCGCTGGGCAGGGCATTGGGGTGCAGGTTCAGGGTGGATCACCCCAGCCTTGAAATTTTGCCCCTGAGAGGGCAGGCACCAGAGCTGCTGGCCCCATGCAAGCAAGAACTGCTTGTAGCTGTCACCAAAAAATCTGAATTTTCCCAAATCCAGATCATCAAACAGATTTGCATGCAGAGGAACCAGGCTGGTTCAGGAAAATTCTCCAATTGCACTTTAGCTACAGGGACCCACTCAAGTTTGGGCCCTGTCAGTAAACACGTGCAAATACAGAAGCTTTAGTCAGAGCTCTGATTTTTTGGTTAAAAAATAAGATGCTTGTCATTGCTGCTGCAGAGAAAAACCTGACCCTGCAGCACCCTGAGGGCTTCTTATTTAGTTTGTTTTCATCTTTCAGTTTTTAAGTCTGTTTCATGATTTTGAGGACCTGACATATATTTGTGGAGAAATGGTAGCAGGCAATACTGCCTTTTAAAAACTGGGCCGAAGCTGGTTTGTGCTCTGGTTCCTTTCAAGGATGCAGATGAGATTATCGACATGTCCATTAACTATACTTCCCTGGAAGGTTTTGGTACTCTGCAGCGAGTGGTTGTTATACACACAGCTCTGCGTGCTCTGTCACCTCCTGGCCATACAGCTGATGCCCAGGACTGTGGACGAGGAGATGAGGACTCTTATTTCCAGTCCTGCAGCCTGCAGGCTGTTATTTGTGTGGCCCTTTGCAGATAGATACAACTCATTCTGCTCTGAACTGCCCAAAAGCTATATGTTCTCGCAACAGCGTCATTTAACTCACGCTCAACACCTCATTAGCAATGGCTGCTCACTTTCCATTTAGTTTGGAGGGTGAGCAGAGGGAGCTCACGTCTGGAGATGTTCACTCTGAATCACCTGGGACTAACTGCTTAAAACCTGTATGCACATTCAGTTTTTCCATTTGTGAGCTGTGAAAATATTTATGTTCCTGATCCATAAGAGGGACTGAGCCTGGCTTCCTCGATATTTGCAGAACATATGGAGATATTAGCAAAAATGTTACACTAAGAGTACATACTATTACTATTATTACTATAATGGATTTCACTTTGCATGTTGAGTACACGATTGCAGTCCTCTGAGAGGAGGAAATAGAACAAGAACAAAAAGAAATATAAAAGAACGATCTGTCATTCTCACCTGTTCTTCCCTTTGAAACTATTCTCATTCACTGGCTTCCTTTGATTATAAATAAAGGTATATAATATCTCTCAAATCAAAGGAATGAGGTATCTTTCAGTCCCTGAAACTTCCTTATTTTCTTAATGAAAGGAGCAGTAAAATAAATCCAAAAACAAGTGCTGTAATTCCTCAGGCACTAGTATAGGACTGGTCCTGTAGGTACAGGAGAGCCAGAAACAATTAACCCAGTATGAGGACATAGAGCCCTAATTCACACAGATCATTGCCATGTTGCTGTTGTTCTCCCTGTAAGCAACCACGACGAAACCAAGTGCCAAATAAAATCTGTGCAGTATCATACAGAGGTAGAGCTGGAGCCACCATGAAGCTTCAGAGTGGCAACCCAAGAAGATCACTTAGCAGCAGACAGCTTCGGTGCTCAGACTCTGGCTCCAGGAAGACAACCAAGGGATCATCTGAGCCATCAGCTCAAGGTTGCACAGTCCACCCACATGGCTTCAAGCCTGACAATATTCAAGAAGCAATTGGACAACGCCCTCAAACACATGGTGTGAATTTTGGCATTGTCCTATGCAGGGACATGAGTTGGACTCGATGATCCTTGTGAGTCCCTTCCAACTCAGGACGTTGTATGATTCTATGATTTAGAGAAGCCTGTCTCCCAGGCATAAAAAGACAACAGTGTTGGCAGAGTTGTCCTAGAAGGATGTACCTGTAGAGATCGTTAGGTTTTACAGGTGAATTAACAGGTGTTTCCTGGAGGCACAGGTGTAGGTGGAAGATGTTGGTGAAGTATGAATGAATGTGAGAAACCAGATCCTTAGCGAAGCAATTTTTTGCACTCGCCAGCTTACGAGGTGAGGAGGGCTTCTGAATGGGAGTGTTTATATGGATCCAGCTGATCCCAGATATAGTGGCCAGACCCAGACTTGTAACAGCCACCTCTTAATGGAGACCAAAAGAGTATAGCTGGTCAACACGCAGCATCATGTGTGCTGCGGGGGCTCTGGCTTATCAGTCTCTGTTTCATGTGGTTTTCATGCATCTCCTCTTGTTCCTATGCCATTTGTTTTGTCTTTGTTTTCAGCTGTATCTGATAAGCCTTCATTGTGCTTTTGATTAGAGATTTTTCTGTGAAGACTTACAGGGCTCTCCTCCCCAGTCCTCTTCAATCTTCTGCCAACTTCTCCTTCTCCTCTGCTCTCCTTAGTTATTCATAATCTCATCACAGGCAAAAATCTTCCAGGGACAATTATCAGCCCTGGTAAGAGGGTCAGAATGCGTGGTAGAAGAGGACAAGTAAGAGCATATCTTGAGGAGCCAAGTAACAGCAGTGGGGACACAGCTATGGCCCCAACGGGATAATTTCCCTCTCTGTCTTTTGGAAGCACAGGGATGGTGTCAGCCAGATGAGAGCTTTGGGAACCTTTTGAATGAACCCCTTCACAACAGGATCATTCAACAGGAGCGATGTGCATTGGCTCCCTCCCAGGTGTGCAGTTACCTGTCTGGACACAGGGCCCAGGAGCAGCTAAAAGAAATGCGATGCTGAGCAGAGACTGAAAGTCATGATGGTACCTACGTCCCCTCGTCCCTGAAAGACTGACACAGCACTCGGTGTCCCTGTCATGTGAGTGCATGACTTCTCCTTCCCCAACAGCAGGATCATAGGCTACACGGATGGATGTAGTGAGAGCTGCTTTTCTTCTGTTAGGGTGTGAGAGACTATAATAACCCCCGTTGGTATTCACTGAGGGTAAAGAAATTAATTGTACACTTTGGGGCTATTTTCCTTCCATGTTCTACCCTGAAGCTTTTTTGAATAATGGGGTTTTTCTAAGCTTCAATTTTAATTCTAGTGATTTTTCAAAGATGGGGAAAGTTTTAAAAAGTTTCAACAGTGGAACGAAAATGAAAGAGTGCGTGCATGTCTGGTGAAGAAATCTGGACCTGCTGAGTCAGTGGTGAAAGGAAAGGAGGGGGACTAGAAATGCAGTCTTTTCTCAAAAAATGTTTCATGATAACTTAATTAAAAATGATTCACAGCAAATGCAGCAAATAAGAGGTGGCTTGGACATTTTTCACAGCAAAGCAATGCTTTTCCATTTTGCAGGGATCTCAGTAAATAGTATTAACCCATTTTACACCCTGGGATGCTTAGAAATTACAGTCATACACAAATTCTGTGACAGGACCAGGAATGTGTCATACCAGCACTTTCTCAAATGTATGCCTTCTCCTGCTGTATTCTCCCAAGTATTACTGTTCTTACTCATAACTGATGATCATTATTTATTTTTCCAGTCATTTTAAGACCTCTGGAGATCCCTTCACTGTGTTTAGATGCCCAGGGGGTGCAGATAATGCAGGGTCAGTAATACTTGTGGCTGCTCCTCTACTTGCTGTTCAGAATATGGCTTGGTACCTGCAGTTTACTGACTCCTGAACACTAACTTTTCAGCATTGCTTGAAGGGAGGGGCACCAAGCAGGAGAAATGAATGTGGGAGGCAGGGAGGGAAGGTGAGGGGGTGGAATGAGCCTGCTTTACTGAATAATGAAGGGAGTGAAAATGAAGGGGGAAAGAGAAAGAAAAGCTGGTTTAAATATTTAATCTCTATTGCATTTGCTTTTGAAGAGGAGACAAAAGCCTTGGAACATCTTTTGTCTTGAACTAATTCTGACCAGAGTGGCATGATTGTCACTTCTGTCATTTGCCTTAAGGTGGAGAGAAACAGACTGGTCCTGCTGCATCAGCCCCCCACACCAGCCTCTATCTCCAGCCACAACTGGTATGTGGAGCTGCAGAAGGTACAAGTTACTCATGACAGTGACACTTCTTCCCCGTGAGCCCACACTGCCCCAGATCCTGGTGCAGGGGCAGTCAGTGTGTGTGCTGCCTGGGAGCTGCACCTTCTTCAGAGAAGATGCTGTTCTGAGGGGTCTGAGGAGCAGTTACCTTGCTTGTGTGTCCCACCACAGAACAAGTCACTTCACTTTTATGTCTTCACCACCATTTGGAGCCAGGTGGTCAGCGCAACACACGGCAGCGGTATTTTTGCCTTGTCTGTTGCCATTCTTCTGTCCTTCTTTTTACCCAGCCTTTCCCTACAACATTTCTCTTCCCCTTCCCTTGACTTGTCCTCTCAAATCCTCCCTCATAGTCTAAGTAGAGCCAAAATCAGCACAGCTGTCTTGTCCACCAGCCACAGCTGCACCATCTGCAGCACCTTCCACAGCTGAGGCAGCCCCGTGGATAAGCTGGCAGGACCAAGATCATTTGTTTTCAGTCAGTCCTATATAAACCATGTTGTTCAGCTGATGTAACTCATCCGCCACGTGGTCTGTTTCTCTTGTCTCTCACACCGGACACCCAGACTGCGCCACAAGCCATGGCCAGTGTCACCCGGCGAGGCAGGCACAGCCCCTTATAATGGTGGCTCTCTGCAGTCACAGCCCATCATCCTCTGAGACAGCCTTAACCAGATAAAAACCTCTTTTAGTCTTTCTTTCTAGACTGGAGAAGCAGGAGGGAGAAATGCCTCCAGAGAGTAATTCATTGTAAGCCTGGCTTTTAAATTGGTAAATATCTGTAAGCTCTAAGAAAGGCTGATGGTCTCTGACTAACCGGAGGAAACCGCTGAGACTGGGAACTTTTTATCTTGTTTTGGCAGTGGCTTTGTCTCTCTGATCCGCTTATTGTCTTTATAACCCTAAAAGCAGAGGTGCTGCCATCTCTGCTTCTCAGATGGGGCCAGATATAACTTCTGCACCAGAACCTCAGGATGTCTTTGGAAAAGCAGGGATTTCTTGAGCTCTGGTCTCCTGAGCCCTGAGGGAAGGCAAGAAAGCCTAGCTTTTTGCGACTTCTAGAGCTGGGAGCAGATCAGAAAAAAATGATGCAAAAAACCCCAACCTAAAAATCTACAGCAACATCTCTTGAGCCTCTGAAGGCTCATAGTTAGCAATTATCTTTCAAAGGCTTACTTCAAAAGTAATTTATTCTGTTTGCTAAGTGATCAAGTAAAGCCAAGGTGCCTAGTCAAGTATGTTCCTATTTTGATGTAATTTGAGCAAGTCAACTGGCTACTTTAAATGCTGGAGAAGACAGCTGAGTGGGAGTTTGGGCTGAGTGAAGCCAGCTAGGCAGGAGTTTTGCATTTGGTTTACAAAAGAGCTTGAGTAGGCTGAGGTTCCAGGCTGATGAGATGGCCTCCACGATGACTATACTTCTCTCTTTTTTGGCAGAAAACCCATACACTCAACATGTGAGCTATAGGGATGGAACAGGAGTTTGTCCTTGGTAGCGCTACAGGACTTGACTTTGTTGATTTTTGCAGCAATTCCTCCCATGGCAATGATACCAGGATACTGATCACTCTGATTGGATATACGCTACACAAATAGTTGACCAGACACCAAAGATGGCAGCTTTTGGTCCAAGTTTGATCTCAACCAATGACTTAGGAATGGAAAGCATCGTATCTTCTTTCAAAAATTTGTCTGAGCCATAAAAATACTCCCCTACTTTTTGTCAAAGAGAAAAATCTCAGGAGCTGACAAAGGAGTCCCGGTGTTGTGATCTGAGAAGAGCTGAGTTTATGTCATGGCCCATTACCAGTTCACTACCCCTTGGAAGACGCCAGTGGTGTTCCAATGGTGCTGTGCCAAGCACTCTTCGTTCCCAAATCTGAAGTTGTCTGCATTTGGAGGAAGCCAGGAGCTGCTGCTTCCCAAATGCGATCAGTGGTGATTTGCCTTTGTGTTAGCCTGGGGGCCCCAAAACCAGCTCCTGCTCAGGGCTGACCTTACTGGGAGCTGCTGCTTCTCACAGATGGCTACAGCAGGACCCATCTCATAGCCTGTGTTGTGTCCGTCAAAGTCCATTGGCACAGAGAGACGTACAGATGTATCAGACCATGTGGCTGCAACATCCACGGCAACCTCCTCAAGGGCTGCTGGTGGCTGCTGATGGAGGGAAGCGTTACTCTGAGGGTGGCAACAGAAACCTCCTTCTACTCAGAGGAGAAGGAGGAGAAAAAGCAAAGTGTGTCTAAGGACTTCCTCAAAAGCTGCTGGAACTGTTGCGGGGGGGTCTGGAGATGAAATAGACAACACAGTTGGAGGAATCTGTGTGTTCAGTGAAGAGTAAATTTGCTCAAAGAAAAAGAGAGAGAACTGTGGAAGACCAGAAACTATATTTGTATTTGGGAGATCGTGCCTCCCTTCCATTTTCTTGTTGTCAAAATATCTTGAAAATCTCAAAGTATTTTTCTTCCTTTTGTTTTGTTTTGGTTTTGTTTTCCTCTGATTAGGAGTTTTAAGTGGAAAATGCTGAAATATTTCATTTAAAATATTTCAAAATCAATCTTTTTGACACCTTTTAAAACAGACTTGTAGATCTAAACTATGGCTTCACCTCAAAAAGGAGAAAAAATTACAGTCAATAAACAGTGAAATAAACTGCAAACATGATTTTTCACTTGGGGTTTAACAAAGTCCTTCATTTTCACCTTAATTTTTCTTTGTTTCTCTTCTTTTTCTGACCCTCGTTCCCCCACACTTTTCATTTGTTTGACTTTTTAAAAACATTTTTATTACTCAGCTGCAGTTTAGTTTTTAATTTATTTAAATATAAGAACAGCAGTTATACGTTATTGTTATTTCTTAATCAAACCAACCAGCAATCGTAATGTCTTTGAGGCTGAGGGAACAGGAGAATGGATTCCATACGGCAAAAGAATTAGAGGAATTATGGACAGAAAGCCTCTACTTGGGAAATGAGTCAGTCCACTTCTGGCTAGCAGAAAAGATCAGCACGGAGTATAGAGCCTTTAGAAACAGCTTATGAATTTACAGCTTGCAAAGTAAGTGATGTCTCTGTGTATATCTCTTACACATATGCCAACTCGTTTCCCACACATGCATCCATACAGGTCTCTGGTGGAAAGACAGGAATGTACAGTCTGCAATGCATGTGAACTTTCTGTTTAGGGGAAAAAAATAAAAGATTTTTTTTCAATAGGCACAAAATCCCACCCCCTCAGCACCCCTCCTTCCCCTGTGTCTGACACTGACTTCAAGGGAGGAGTTGAGCCAATTATCTGTGAGTCCTACAGAAGGAAAATCTGCAATTTGCCGGTAGTTGTGAGAGCGAGAGGGAGAAAAGCAGGGAGGGAAGAAGAAAGATTTAATTGGCGAATGTAAAGAAAAGCCCCTTCTGTCCTAGAAAGAGAATATTTTAAAGCAAATCTCAGACCAGAAGAAAAGAAGCTCGTGGAGGAGGGTTGTTCTGGGCAAGACCTGGGGAAGCGTAGGTTCACCATAGACAACTTCCATGCCCCCACTGATTTTTCCCCACCGGGTCTGAGGCGGTGTAGAGGCAGGGTCGGCCAGTGAATGACCCTGCATGACCAGGTGTCACTCCAGAGACCCTTCATCCCCTGCAGAACCCACAAAGCACAACTTGCAAGAAATCCAGTGAGAGTGGGAGAGACTCTGCCTCTCCTTCTCTCAAACTGAGGCTGTGAGGAGGAGCTCATCTCACCAAAGGAAAAAGCTGTCACTGCTTCTGAGACCCTTCTTCAGCCCATGTTGGTCGCCTGATCCAGTACTTGCCATCCATGGGGGAATGCCCTCTGGAGCCCTGCGATCCTTCCCAGTCCTGCTAAGTTCCTGGGAAATACTGGTGAAGAACTGAGCCCAGAGCAAGCAACGCAGGGTCCACGGAACGACAGCCTTTTACAGCAGCAGCCGCCTCTGATTAAAATTGTCAGCTTCATCAGACTGCACCAAGACCCAGGACTGCTCCTCCAAGGAGAGGTAAGAAAGTAGCATGGAGTTTGGGATGAAAGTAGGATATAACATCCCATGGGAGTGATTGTGAGGCGTATGAAAATTATGGGGATATTAGCAGTGATTATCAAGTGACAGGTCTGTTGTGCATGGAACAGTTTGCATCTGCCTATGTCCTTCTTAGCTGGATGCAGTGAATTACATTGGGATGCAAACAGAGACACAAACAGTAGCTGAAGACTGTGGAGTGCAAGAGAGGTAGTTCAAAAGTCTGTTCATGGATAAGGAGTGGTAGGGAGCATACCCCCTGATGGAAACTGAGGTGTAAAAGCTCTAGGCAGTTAGAATGGAGAATGTCTTCCTTAGATATCTCTCTCCAGATGCTCAGGATCAAATTTGTCAGTACCTCGCTGGATTCAGACAAGTGGTCTTCAGAGCATGCAAAAGCAGGTGCATTGTCAGTCACTCTGATGTCTGCCTATGAAACAAGCAGTGGTGGTTAGCATGTAGAAAATGACACAGGGAGTCAAAAGAAACGGGTTTAATGTTTAATTTGGACATCTATTTCAGCTCTCTCTGGGCATATGAGCCTTTCCCTTTATTAAGTGGAGGTAATGCTCATTACCCACATTTCTATGACATTTTTAAATCCCTGTGCTGTACCGATGTAAAAATACTAATGTAAAGTTTATAGCATCAAGCCAGTGCACATAGCAGAAAGTACCACCGGGAATTAATCTATGCTTAAGCATTTAATAAACTGGAAGGAAAAGATGTAGATTAAAGCCAGCTGGAGGCTGTTTGTCTCCTCATTCCCTTCTGATTGATTTTGCTTTATTTAGTACATGAACATGTGGTCTCTTTCTGTTCCCTTTCTTCTGGCTCTAATCTTTTTTCAATGTATGGGTTCTTGTGCTCCCCCCACCCTGCCCCTGGGTGCGAAGGCTGAAGTTTCATTCCTTTCTGAGGAGGAAATAGGACAGATTGTATTGAACTGGAGAAAAACTGCAGTGGGGGGATAGGAAGAGAGAGCACAAAACATAAATATAAGCTCCCAGCTCAACGGCACGCTCTGAGTCAGATTTACAGCAAAGGTGATGAGATGAGTAGCAACCCCATGAATCAAAGTGCTGAAAAGCATCTTTTGACTTCGTGTGAAATGAAATGCAGTCAGGAAAGCACAAGAGTTCTCTTGACTGAATGCCTTGGTAGGTAGAACAAGGACATCATAAAGTGACTATTTAATACATTAAAACCTCCGTGTTCTCAAACCCCTTCTTCCCTTCCAGCACATCTACATCCCTGAGGCAAAGCATCCTGAAATGAGCACATGTCTGCACACAGGATTTTGCCTTTGAGGATTTTGCCTTTGCTGAGGGTGAGAGGCAGTGTCATTTAATGACCAGAAATGCAAGGGTGAGGAAAGGTGGGAAGGAGAAAGAGTCTGAAAGGTAGGAGTCCTGAAGTCCACTCATGATTCCTATTTGTTTGACCTTGGGTTGTCACTCAGCTTCCCTGTGCCTTATTCTCCCCACCTGTGCGCAGCTGTGGTGACAATTCCTTCTCCAAGCTGTTCAGTGTATAGTGACATTAACTGAGGTCCAAAGCCATCAAATTCATTTCGAGGTGGAGGACAGAAGTGCCTCTTGCACTAAAGATGCAAAAAATAACCCTCCAAGCAACTGCAGTGACACAGACCACCTCCATTGCTGTGTGGTGGGAATTTCTCTTATCACCAGCAGCTCAGTGGTTACCTGTCAGTCAGCAGTATAACTTGTAGGATTTTGGCTTGTAAAGATTCTGGCCAGGATCCGGTCTCCCAGTGTGCACATTCTGTACAGGACATATAAGGCATTTGCTTAAAAAGCGTAACTGTGCACATTCCCAGATGCGGCTGCACCAAGTTGTACAAAACCAATCTTCAGCAGGTGAGAATCAACACCGTCCACTTGCCCTTGTTCAGCTACATTGGTACATCCCAGTCTGAAGAACCGACTCATTTCTAAATACTGAACCTGGGCTGTAGAGAAGTTTGCAGTTTTTCTCACAAAATCTATCTCGCTGCTTAACCGTCAGCTAAAAATAAAAAGCCCAAGAGGGTGAAAGGAAGCTTCCCAAAGCAGCTCTGTCACCATTTGTCTGCCCAAGGATGCAAGACAGCATTGACTGGTTATGTAGGAAAGGGCTGACCCAGCATACGTGGCAGTGTTGTTTCAGAGATTTCATCTGGTGTTTCTGCACTGTTGGAGATGGGTCCTGTTCTAAACAAAACACAGAGTCCAGTCCGAATATCAGGCGTGATCCTTGCTGTCACTCTCACCACAGCAATCCCAGCCATACCATAACTCCGCATGTGTGTGTCCATCCAAAGTTACGTTCTGACATTACTGCCTGGCTCTAATATTAGGCTGTCTTGCCCACTGAATATAATTCAGAGTGTAAGCTACTCTGAGGAAAGCATTGCATTTTCTTCTGTGTGTCAGATAGGGCTAAATGTGCTGTTGGTGTGCAGCAAATTACAGCAATAATAATAAATAGTAGTGTTTTGCTGTTGCCTTGGGCTGTAGCACAGCGCTTGTAATGATGATGGATCAGGATTCCAGAGACTTCTTTATTTAGCAGTGACTGTATCTTCACTGCTGCTTTGGTGCTTAGCACATGTTAAACAAAGTAAAAGATTTTAAGCTTTTGACTGAGATAAGTGTCAGCTACATAAAAGCTTGGGAGATAAAATTCACTCACAAAGACAGGAATCCAGATCTGGACCCAGAAATGAACTTTCAGTGTACATAAAGTACCCACATTGTACTATTAAATAAACAACACCTAAGTTAAATAAATGGCACAGTGGGAACTTGATTATTCTTTAATGAGATCCTAGTAACCAAAATAAACTCTTTCAGAAATGCACCTTCTTTGCTTTAACAGTTAGCTTTCCCCACACAGGGGTTATATTTTTCCTTTCAGCACACAATTATTTGAACTGGTACATGAAAAATGTCTCTTTTTTTTTTTTTTTTCCTATCAAAGTTTTCTGCATCCAAGTGCTATGTTAACATGTCAAAAAGGTCTCGAGACTCATTTTAGTTGCCAGGGGTTGGAAATCTTGTCTAATAGATATTTAAGATGGCTGTCCTTCATCTTTTCTCCCACTTGTACTTAGCACCAGTGAAGACTGTGACAGCCACAACAGCTGTGTATGTATAAAGACTGAAACTCCTGTGAAATCTACACTTCTGCAGCTCCACCCATTGCCACCCATCCTGCTGCAATGCTGACAGTTTGTTGATAGGTAGTTCCCAGACTACCAGCCCAAATAGCACGATTAAAATCTGGTTTCTAAAAGTTCACTGAAGGCACAGATCTTAGAATTTGTCATTGGCCAGTGTTATTTTGTGGCTCAGCCTCCCTGCATCAGCAATGGAGGTTGTATGGGACCAACCATTTAAAGTTGCTGACATGTCTAGTTTCCACTGATGTCAAGCATGATTCTTGTTTCTGTCTGACTTTTGGTTGATGTCAAAATGAGTACTGTGCGCAGTTCCTATTTAGGCAACCAAATGAAGCAGTCTAGGTCCTAATGGCAGCTGCAATTGATGTAGAATATTGGGAAATCTGACCTCTTTGTTTATGTACCTAAATGAGAACCAAGCTCTACTGAAAAATCTGGTAATGTCTAAGTGACACAGATGGTGGGAAGGAACCTGCTGTCTAAGTTGAAGCATAGCTGATAAAATTAGTGCTTAATGTTTAAAGGAAATAGCAAATCACAATTCAAAACTGTGCTATTTTCAGTGTAAATGCCTTCATTTTTATGACTTTACAAAAAGAAAGAGAGAGAGAGAAAGAAAGAAAGAAAGAAAGAAAGAAAGACAGACAGACAGACAGACAGACACAGTCACTGGAAATAGTAATGAAAAAATTCAGTAGTTCCTGTGAAAAGATTTCTGTACAAACCATTGATCAACTAACTGGACTGTTCTCCAGAGCACTCTTTGGCAAGCTTGTTGTAAGGAGCTGCCCTACTCCATCCACCATATAGTTTCTAGTCTTTCTTCCAACATTGCCATTTTGTCTTTCAGGACCAAGCAATGATGAAGACCATGTCTGGTGGAAACTGCACCCTGAATGTGCCAGCCAAGAACTCGTACCGCATGGTAGTGCTGGGAGCCTCCAGGGTGGGGAAAAGCTCCATTGTCTCACGGTTTCTCAATGGACGCTTTGAGGACCAGTATACTCCCACCATTGAGGATTTTCACCGCAAAGTCTACAACATCCGGGGAGACATGTATCAGCTGGACATTCTGGACACCTCTGGGAATCACCCTTTCCCTGCTATGAGGAGGCTTTCCATCCTGACAGGTGAGAAAGTGGGGAAAGTTTGCAGATGGAGAACAGTGGGTAAAATATTATAATGATAGACAGTAGCTTGAAATCTGCAGCCTGGAGATGACTTTGACTTTCTTAGAAGGCAGCTAAAGGGACTGCTTGATTTTGTTGCAAGATGCACTTCTCTAGAGAGATATTTCCTGAACAGGATGCACCAGGCACGACAGGGAGTGCATTAGCCACAGAGGAGAAATCCACTGGTTACAGGTCCCAAACTGAGATTTCCCCCTAGTTTATTTCCCTCCTCAGCTACTTTCCCCTCCTGCTCCATATTTTTATTGCAGTCGCAAATGAATGGCTGACTAAATTCTCATGGGCATAAAGAGCAGCAAGGGACAAAATAAGCATGTCATTACCAGACACAAGCAGTGAAAAACAAATGTAAAATGCACAGGAAGGGAATGCGAATGAAGAAAATCTCAAATATTTTTTTCCTAAAAGTTCCAGCATGATTACCTTGATTTGATATTCCAATAAAAGGATAGGTCTACTTTTACCCTTTCTCCTTAGTCTATGGTTTATCAAATTAATTAAAGAAGAAAAAGGGAAAATGGTGGACGCATTTTGTATGTTCTCATTGTCAACCAGATTCTGTTGTGAGCTAACGTATTCTCTAACTGTGAGAGTGACAGTGGCAACATATTCAGCTACAGCTCACAAGAAACCTACTTGCTGAATTTGCTATCTACCCTTTCAGCTAGCCAGTGAAATATGATTTTCACAGCTGACTAGGCTAGCATCCACATTCGCCCAGGTCCTAGGGCCAATTTCTGGGATGTGGATGTGAGCTTTTGTCCCTGAAAGCTCTCTTAGCATGTTCAACATGAATGCCATTCAACAGGCAACGATTTGCGTTACTTTATATTTGCAAAAGGAATTGTAAGTCTGGAAATGTCAAAAGGAAATGCCAGGGGATCTGTGTCGTTTATGTATTTCTTTTTTTCCATGGTCCGTTTCTCTTGAGCAAATGAAATTACAACAGAGCACTGCACATTGGGAAATCTCTAATTCCTGGCTTAAGTCTTCGGGACTGACTAGCTGTAAATCTTCAGTTCAGGTGCTGCTTTGTGTATTGTGTAATCAAAAGGCTAAGGCTGAGTGGCTGCTAGCTCTCTACTCTTCCTGGTGCCAGAACAGGCTGTGTTTCACACATAGATACAAATGAAAGGAAGGGAAAAAGAAAAGCAACGCAGCAGACCTGAGACAGAAACATGAGAGAGAAAAGAGAGTAAAATGAGCAATAACTTGCAAGTCCAGTGCAACCTGGGAACACACAATCAGATATAGCTGAAGTAACATTATAGCCGAAAGGTTTTTCTGTTGCACTACAGAAAGGTGTGGGGAGCTGAATTAGAAGAATTGGAACTAAAGTACGGCTGAGTGAACGGATTCAAAAGGACCCAACAAAAATATGGGGAGGAGATGGCAAATAAGCCTATTGCATTTTTTTTTTTTTTATTAACTCTTCTGACACAGGCTGCGGCCAACAAGCCTTTAATTCTTTTTTAATTGCAGGAGATGTTTTCATCCTGGTATTCAGCTTGGACAACAGAGAATCCTTTGATGAGGTCAAAAGGCTCCAGAAACAGATCCTCGAGGTCAAATCCTGCCTGAAGAACAAGACTAAGGAATCAGCTGACCTCCCCATGGTGATTTGTGGCAACAAAAATGACCACAGTGAAGTCTTCCGCAAGGTGCGCTCAGATGAAGGTGAGGACCTTGTCTCCAGTGACGAAAACTGTGCTTACTTTGAAGTTTCAGCCAAGAAGAACACCAATGTGGATGAGATGTTCTATGTCCTCTTCAGCATGGCCAAACTACCTCATGAGATGAGCCCTGCCCTCCACAGGAAAATCTCCATCCAGTATGGTGACACCTTCCAACAGAAATCCTTCCGGATGCGCCGAGTCAAGGACATGGATGCCTACGGCATGATCTCTCCCTTTGCTCGCCGGCCAAGTGTCAACAGTGACCTGAAGTATATAAAATCAAAAGTTCTCAGGGAAGGTCAGTCAAGGGAGAGGGAGAAATGCACAATCCAGTGAAGGAGGCTTGCATTTCTGTCTGAAGTCATCATCCACATGCAGTGCCTTAAAGAAAAACGGTCCGTGAAAGCACAGAATGGGCTCACAGGGTCCATCAAGAAGAGCCAACATGGAGAGAGGATAACTCTTCCTGCGGATTCTGCTGAGTCACGAATGTAAATAACATTGTCCTGTAAATGACTGGGAAAAATCATAATGCCTGAGATACAAGTGCATTTCTCTGTCTTTGTAATGTAGTTCCTCTTCATTTCTCTTTTTGTTTGAAGAATACAGACCTGAGAACTGAAGACATTTCAACCCTGTCTTTACAAAGAAAGTAGGTCAAAAATGCACAGAAGGCATTACCAGTCACCCAGCATGCAGCTTTTGCTAAGACAGAGAAGGTTATGTGTGTGTGCGTGTGTGTATCTCTGCCTGTCTGTGTGTCCATGTGCATGCATGTGTGGAGCACTCCTTTAAAAAAAATGAGACTTGCATTTCCAAGGGCAGCAGTCTTAACTGAGATTTCCCAGACTGGGAGTGGACTCTATATACAGATGCATGACTAACTCACTTCTGAGGGGACTTGCATTAAGAAGATCTTGATTTTATGTTTGCTGGGACAGTTATCATTTGACATTGACATGAATGTTTTTTGTATTATATATTTTATTTGGGATTCATTTTTTTTATTGTCTGGGGTTGAGTTCTTAGCAAAAATAGATGGCAAGTGCATTTGATATCAAAACAGTGTATACTGTCTAATAGTGAAAGGTGTTTTTCATCTGTAAAACTATAAAATATGTACATTGATTGAAAGTGAAATTGTTCTGCAAAAAGCCAATACATTTGACTAGTTCACAAGCCTGGTGTGATATTGTTTCTCAAAGTAGTCACATTGACTCCAAATACCATGGTACGAATGCCACCCTTTGCCTTGCTGGCCCCCAGAGCAATGGATCCTTCCTTTGCCTGTATCAGACAACACTGACCAGATTCATACATAGGCTTAGATCACTTCAGAGGCAGGATTAGGTTTTCCTTCTAAATTAAGAACCGAATGGTTGGAGGGCGAGCTCCATCATATTTCTTCTGTTAACATGCCTCTAGCCATTTTGTTCATTTCTTTCCATGTTGTCTGATAAAGGTTCCCTTGATGGAAACCTTTGCACTGTGGAAGTCCTTCAGACCAGAAGCTTTGTACTGGCTGCCCAAACAGGGCTGAACTGGCTGGTTGGATAAGTCTGGGGCTGTCTATTCACTTCTTCCCTTTCTCAGCTCAGTCCAGGCTTCCTTGTCTTCAACTCTCTCCCTGTTCCGCTTCTGGCTTTGTTGTTTCATGTGCTCCTGTATGCCCTCAAAAGCCAAATATATTCTTTCAGATGTGAGCCTGCTACACTCACTGACTGGAATGAGATGTGTGAACACAAAACTGTGGGCAAAGCATGGCCCCAAGACTGTACGAAACAGTAGAGTATATACACTATATATACCTCAGAGTGACTTTCAGGTATCTTGTCCCTCCCTCATACTCAAATTCTGTTCTTGGCTGTATCTGCCTTGTTGTGTCCTGGGTAGAGCTGTGAGCTAGTTCATGATATAATTTGACAGGAAACCAAGAATAATGGTCGTCTGTAAAAATTAACCTCTGGGACTCAAAGTCCCATGTTCATTTATCAGCTCCACCTTTGATTGGTACTGTATATTGACTGGTGAAGTACACTGTACTTTTATTGCTGTTGCCAGGGCAGCACCTTTCAGACCATTCCCCCCTCCCTATCTATAAGTATGTACATTTTTTATGATTAAATGTGTTTTATTTATTAGCTATGTCCAGGTCCTTTTTTACTTTCTCCAAGAAAAATGAAGAAGGTCCTATTTTTTTGTTGTACAGGTGCAGCTGAGCAAGTGAGTTGTGGGTTAAGGGTGCTGATGAGATCTCCAGTAAGTTCTGGAAGAGCATTTTGTGTCCTCCAGACAACAGGGATGACACATTTGTCTGGAACAGAACCATGTCTATACCTGCATATTTGTATCTTTTTTTCTATCTATCTATCTATCTATCTATCTATCTATCTATCTATCTATCTATCTGAACATCAACTTACATATACAGATATCCTCTGAAGCAGAAGCAGACAGTTACTCCTCCTCATGTTGCCTCCAACACAAGAAAATGACCCCTCCCTCCTGGGGTGCTGGCGTGCTCATCCCTGGTGCAATTTCATGGGGTCTCTGCAGAGACATCCTTTGTTCTCAGCAGTCTCTCCATCTCACCATCTCTACCTCTCAACCTCATGAGTCTTGGTCCCCCTGAGCAAATGCCGACCCCCACTACAGGCTCTCCACCCAAGTGCAGGACTATTGAATGTGCCAGGGATCAAGCTCTGGGACTCATGTGCCACAGTGACATGGAGGGTTGAAGATGGAGTGAGAAGGGCAAGTTCACTGGCCATTGCCTGGATTAAGGGGCTCTGGCAAGCCAGAGGAGAACTCTTTGCACTATAGCCCATGTGTTGCATTATGGAGCCTATGTCCACTCTCCCTCACCTGCTGGATAAAGCTGAAGTTTATAAAAGCCTCCATAATCATCAAGTCTCTGCCTTTGTCTTCCAACATTGATCTTACAATTATTTTCCCTACTGTCCTTCCATCTCCACAAAGACCCCGGCTTTTCCTCACTCTCCCATGTCCTCCTCTTTGTGTCTTTTCTGCCATGGATATGAAGCCACAGGGCACTGAAAAATTATGTTGCAGTGACGCATGGGTGCAAAAGTGGAAGTGACTGAAGACCAAGGAGCAGGTGCTCACAAAGATATGCTGGATCCCATAGGAAGGCCATTGAGCCCCAGCTTCAGTGTCCAGCCTGGCCTGCCAGTGCTCAGGGTGAGAAGCATCTGACAAACTGGCTGGGAGTGAAAGTGAAGCAGCATTACAGTCACCCGCAGAAACAAATGGTAATAAGCAGGTAATCTTATTAAAGTAATCCTAGGCTTCTCTCTGCATTTTGTTACTGATGATAATTGCTTTTGAAGTTAGATTATCATGCTCCCGAGGACATTTATTTTTTTGGTTTTATTATATCATTACAGTCATTCTATTAATATTCATATATTGAAGTGCTTACAGCCCCTAAAACAGACTGTATGTGTCTCAGTTGTTTATTCACAGTTAGCAGCCATTATGGTCTGTGGAAAGCGCTTGGACTAGAAAACAGAGAGCAAGGCTACCTGTCTGCACAGGAGGCATAAGGTAAGGCAGGAAGAGGAAAGGGGAATCATTTCTTCCCTGGTAGCTGCTGAATGTGTCTGGCTGCAAGACAGCAGGGAAGGGCTTTATGGGAAAATCTTATGTGTGTTAAGAACCAGTGAGACCCTGAAAGGAGCACAGAGCAGACCTACAGGCAGGCCTTGGAGACAATGGAAAGAGAAACTACATGGTTTTGTTTGTTTTTCCCTTGGGATTCAAGGGACCTGCACGGAACTTACTTGAAGTTATGACTTACAAGAGGTAATGAAAATGCACAGCACTAAGGGCAACTCTGGAGGAAGGGTAAAGTTCCAGTAAAGCATCCAGTAAAGATGCTGCGAGCAGGCATACCCTTACTTGGTCTTACATAGCATAATTAAGTTGCTTTATTCTAATAGCTATCTTGTCCTATACTGCAGTATCTAAAGCCTAGCATTAGCGATACAAAGCCTCCTTGATGTTTTTCGTGTACTTACTTTCAGGACAAAGAGCAGGGACATATACATCACTGAGGATCAGTCAAAGCCCTGGAACAAGACAGGGCTGAGATTTGTTTTGTGCATGGCTCTACACAGCAAGAAAATTCTCATCCTGAAGAAAATACGAGTCAACACATTATAGAAGCTACTATAAATAATGCCAAAAATCCAATTAAGCCATGGGGTCAGTACAAATCTAGAAGGAAATAGTGGTCATGCTGAATAAACTAAAAAATAACTTTAGGGTGGGAAGAGCATAGCAGAAGCCTGTTTTGATATCCAGAGGACTAAATTAGGCTTCTGTTCTGAAGAATCCCCAGGAGGACTGCTGCCACCAGGCCAGCCTGATGCTAGAGAGAGGATGTCATGGTGCAGCCTCACAAAGAGCATTGTCTCCTTGAGACCCCAGGGTGCAATAGGTCTGGTTCTCTGGGAGGCTGAAGGGCTTGTTATTATCACAAAGGCAAGTAGGAAATAATGGGATAAGTTTTAAAAGGGCAGCAGAAGAGAAAAGAGCTTCAGAAAGGGGCTCACAAAGGTAGGATGGCAAAGGGAGGTTGGTTGGATAAAGAAAAGATACGCTAGATTGTATGCTACAAAATGTACCTTTCACCCTTCTCTACACACAAGTCAAATCTGAAGACATTTTATTTAGTTTTTTTGTCCTTCCTCAAATGTTAGTGGCCACTTACTGCTGTGTAGGACCCAACCCCCACCTCTCATCACAACTTTTGCTGCCTCATATTTACCCTCCTGTCATGTACCATATTGTGGGCTGCCTTGCTAGCCCCAGCCCAGTGTCTTGGCTGGGTAGAAGGTTACAGGCAGAGGTGTTTTTGAAGTAAGTGATGATTATTTGATTTTATTTGAAATCACTATTACTCTTAGGGGTTTTATTAGCATTATTGTTTCTGTAAAAATACACAGTGGCAGGCTCAGATTAAAGGGTGTCCTTGAAAAATATATAAAATGTGATATAATGTACATTTTCCCCACTGGTTTCTATAGCAACAGGCTTTTCTCTGCACTCAGAAAAAGCAGAGCATTTGAAGGGAGGAGATGAGTAGCGGTGGCTCTGCTCTACCTCTTTTCTGAATCCTCATGGGAAGTTTTCCTCCATTCGGTTTCTGTTAGGTGGAGAAACAAAGACCATCAGCCAGACTCACCTCATAGACCACTAAATGTCTGGTAAAGCTGTGGGATGGATATGTTATTGTAGATATGGAAGTAATTTCCATTATGTGATTCTAAACCAAGCACTCCTGGCACAGTATGTGACATGGAAAATACGCATAACAAACTGCTATAAACTTAACTTTTCTATTCAGGCTTTGTTATAGCTAGGTATGAGCCTTGCCCAATTTTTCCCTTCCCTGTGTCTTTACAGCCCATCATCTGCTATGGTCAGAGCCTGAGGTTTCCCAGAGAAATATTTCCTTTTGGTCTTATGACATAAGCCAATGACCTTTCCTTGCCCCCACCATCATTGGCCAACCATAGCATGCAGAACCACCCTGAGTCCCAGGCATCATGTTCCTAGAAAGTTATTGACAGTTTGGAAGGAGGCCAAGGACTAGCAAGAAAAACACATTTTATAAGCCTAGAGGGATTGATTTGAGTAAGCCTTAAGAAAACTCTGAAAGGGATAATTCTGTTCCATGTAGGTAAACAAAGTCTGAGAGAGGCTGGCTAAAAACTCCTAGATGTGTTTGAAAGGTGGACATGACAACTGAGACAGCACTTTATTTAGAGTTGGGCAGTGGGATATCTCAGTGGGAACAAGAATATTAAGCAGGGAATCATAGGCAAAAGAGCAGGGCAGATTTTAGGGCAGTGGAATCTACTGGAAAAATTTCTAAGAGATGACATGTAAGTCCCATTAGGAAAACACTGTGAAAAACGTGGAAATCCATATAGCCAACAGGCCAACTTGGTGTTGGCAATGGGCTAGACTGACTGAGCCAGTAGGTTATTTTGATCCCCCACACTTGCTTCTGTGACAGAGCCTGATCCTAAGCCTGCTTCAAAGAAACTTCCCCAGACTGCCTGTCCTCTCTGTATGCTCCCAGTCCCCAAGTGGGAGGGTTGGTCGTTCACTGGTCCCCTCCAGCCAGACCACTAACAATAGAGACAGCACTCTCTACGTCAGACCTCACTTTTTAGACCATTTCCACAAAGAACCCTGGCCTGTTTGCAGCAAACAGCTCCTTTGGGGAATTGTCTGTGAACAGTTTCTTGCACATTTGTTTATTGTTCAGAAGTATTTGATGAATGATTTATGCAAATGAGTCTTGTGCTTTGGCTGAGATAGATAACTAAGATTAGTTCAGATTAAACATGAAGACAAGGAGAGATGAAGTCACTGTGTTTCAGGACATCATGTAGCAAAGTAAAAGAATATAAATGAAAAAAAAAAAAATCAACTTGAATGTGTCCTCACATCACTCTGATCCAGACAGAAGAAAACTCCCTCTTTCCAACCCATTATTTCCCTCCAGGCTCTTGAAGGAAGGATTTCATATGGACCGTATTTATGCAAGTGTCCTCTCACAAGCATTCGGCTTTTAGCAGTTAGTACAGAACACCAACTCACACATGAGAGCACTGAATATTTTAGATTGGTTTTAGCAATATGTCTTAAGTCCATATTTTGAAGTTAAAAAAAAAAATAAAAAAGGAAAAAAGGAAAATAACCTCTACAGTTGTGATGATGAAACACGGCGGGGAGAAATGTCTGGCTCCAAGAAACAATTCCTTCACACACTGAGACCTTATCTGGAAAACTGCACAATTCTATTAAACTGGGACTTGTGATCTTCCTGTGTTAAACTGGGAACCAAAGCAAGAGAGAAACACAAGAGACAGCAGTGGAGCTGTATCTTACATTTCGGACTCCACTAACACCAGTGCTATGATGGATCCCACCTGGTTCCTCAAGGTCTTTGCAAAGCTCCCAGGAGCTTCAGAGTTAAAATAAGTTAAAGTTGCTAAAATAGTTGGATATTAGGTAACATGTGTTTCTGTCTTGCTCTTCTGGTTTGAGCTCTAATAGCCCATAGGAACAGCCCTACCAGTTTCCAGACTCTTCACATAAATCTGCATCTTGATTTCCCATCCCTGATGGAGGGCCAATAGCAGTCATGAGGGAGCTGAGAGAGGATAAACATCTCCTAGATTGCAAGGCACTTGGGTACTGCAATGATGGATAAACACGTTAAAAGGTGAAGAGGCAGACCGGAAACAAATATCTCCTCAATCAGGAGCTGAGCTGCTGCAGTGCCAGCTACACAGGAGAGCAATTATGTTTTGCATAATCCTGATTTCTGCACTACCTATAGGATTGTTCTCAGCATCCACTGAGCTGACAAATCCCAAGAGTCTGAGGATTAAAATCACACACTGGCTACTCCCAGCTCTTCAGTCACTACGTCTGTGTGCTAAATGGTGGCATACTGCAGAAAGGTTTTCATTCAGGGACCCTTGGAGAGATGCACAGCATAACCTCTGCTTTCCCCTGCTCTCTGCTGGAGAAATGAGTGCCTCAGGGAAACACAGTCTTGTTAAACACAACCCGAGGGGTTAGAGGACAGCATAGGGAAGATCAGTGGCATTGCTTTTGGCTGGTCCAGGGAAGAATGTCTCATCTTTTCTGTCACAAAACAGTTTGTTCCTTGCTGGGTGGCTCATTGCCAAGGTAATAAATATAAGTTTCTAAGAAGAAATACAATAAAAAGGAAAAATAAACACAGAGCAATGACTTGTTCTGCAAATTGACAGGAGACTTGCCTGAGGCAATGGATAACGGGTGACAGGGATGAACAGCTCTCTCATGAAGCCTTATTAAAGAGTGGACCAGAGCTCTTCTCAGATACTCTTTATGAGATGTTGCCATCTGGGAGAAATCCAGATTGGCAATTATTGGAGAGAACAATTCCAGCTGGCCACAACACTACCAAAGCAGAAATTATCCCCTTACACAATGGCACTGACTCAGACTGCTTGCAACTTTTGTCAGGTTTCAGGCGGTTACACAAGAAGTGTCATTAGTCATGGTGGTATTTATTTGCATTACAGAGCCCTACCCACAGACCAGGGCCCAGTTATACCAGATAATATACAAATGCATAACAAATAAAAAGTCCCAATGTACACAGAGGCTAGAGCAGAATCTTTAGTCATTAACTACCTCTGCCACTTCCACCCTGTGCCTCACAGCATCTGTCTTCTCCTACAATGGCCATCTACCTGTTTCCTACCAGTGTCCTGCCTGTAAGCTGAAGTGAGAAAAAGCTGCTGTGTGCAATATCAATCCACCACTTTCCTGATTAACATCGGAGAGCTAATTATTTCTGTAGAGACCTGTAACTACTACACTGTGGTAGTAGCAGCACCAAGACCTAGTATAATTTAGTAGTGCTTTTCCTTCATCTGGATTTACTGAAACAGAGAAAGCAGATGTAAGGATTATGCACCATTTCCAAACTACTCCTGAGATGGGTAAATTCTTTATTGTTCTTGCACTGGTTCCTTGCACTGGTTCCTAGCAGTCTTGACAAGGAGAGATCTCTTAGGTTGGCAGAGCATCTTTGTGTTGTGCTCCTGGTCCTGTGATTGTGCAAACCCCGAGCCAGCTGTGGCTCATGGTAGTTCAGACCTAACTCAGAGCTGTCTCTTGTGACAGACAGTGGAGCTGTCTTACGTATGGGTGTTGCAGAACCTGGATCTGGGCAGGGTGAGGAAGCAAGACAGCCATGCTGCCATTGCCAAGTCATAGCAAAGGCCCGCTGACTGCCCTGTCCTCTAGTGACCAGGTGATGCCTCAAGGGATGTCTGCTCCTCTCCTGAGCCACGCCAGGATCTCCCATAGCTCTCAGGGGAAAGAAATGGGTCACATACTTCTAGGAGGAATGTGTCTACCCATCTCTGAAATATAAACTGATGGAACAGAAGACATTTTTAGCCACTCACGGAATTTCAAGTTGAAAGCAGTGAAAAAGCATGAAGAGGATTGAGATTCTCCTCAGTGTGCCCTTGGTCCTGCTAATATCTGCCCTTGATCTCCCACAGAGGAATACCTGTGGCACAGGCTTTGACAAAACAGTTCACGGTATCCTCAAACTTTGTTTCCTCCCTCCACAGCATGACCATTGGAGAAAGTTCTTCCCTCAGATGGGTAGTAAAACCCTCCTAGAAAATAAAAACCCCAACTGATGGAGAGCACTCGAGCTGCAGCAGGACACCCTGCTGTGCTAGACAGCGAGTAGCTGCATAAGAAGGGAATGCCCTTGGTGGAAAGGAGAGCCTTAGGGGTGTTTTCTATCCCTTCTTCTTGGGACTTGACACCTCTCCCCCAATGCATTTTCTCTTGTCAGACAAGAATTCTGCCAAAGAGGAAAATGTTTGAAAACATCTCATAATTAAGGAGTCTAGAGTTTGGTGGATTTTCCATGAGACTTCAGAGTCTGAATTGACTTTTGAAAATGAGATGAGCTCAGGCTCACTTAAGCACTTTCTCAACTTTATCAAAATTGGCTGCCTGAAGAGGGATTTAAGGACTGAGATTTATCAGAAGGAAACTTTCTGAACCACATTTCCACTGAAAGAGGAAACTGAAAATATAAGTGATTTTGCATGAGAGGTGCTTGAGTAGTGAAGGTTTTCTTAGGAAAACAAGAACTGTCTGAGAGGCGCTTCTGCTTTCCCACTCATTTACATTAGAAAAAAAAAAAACAATGAAGCTTGCTGTTTCCTAAAAGAACTGACAAAAGGAATGTATTCCAGAGTGAAATGTTTGGTTTGCATCTTTTTCCCATGGTATCTTTTTGTCAACCAGGAATTAAAGCAAAAGAGACACTGGAGGCCCAAACATAACCTGTCATCTGTGCCCCTACCTGGGTTTGGCTGGGTCTGTGTTCTCTACCTCTATCTTTTCCCTCACTGGTGAAGGGAGAATTTGAAGCACGTACTGATAAAAAAGACAGGTTGGTTCTGACTAGAGACATGTGTGGTCCTCTGAGACTTTGAGGCAGTAGGAAGAACAGCATTAGCAGGTGAGTGGGAAAATTATATCTAAATGAGCTCTAAGTCTTGCATCAGCCACTGTTCTTCTCTAGAATGGTCCTGTCCTCTTCTGTTTCCCTCCAGCTTTTCAAGTGTCCAGACAGGGAAAGATAGCACCTGCTATTTCTAACCCTCCTAAACTTCAGGTGAAAGCTTCCTCTTTTCTGTGCTTAGCCAGAATCTAAAGGAAACCAAATGGCTCTGCTGAGCTGTGTCTATACTGCGAGGAATTCCCCGTTCTGCAGGTCAGCCCTTGTGCTCTGATTTTCTTCAGCACCTGCATGTCGGTATGTGCTGCAGTGCCATGTTGGTGCCTGCTTGATGGCCCATGATGTTGCACATACGCTCAAGGCTGCTACCAGAGTCTCCACAGATGTAGTTTCCAAAGCCTATTCCCTTCTGGCACTTCTAAGGAAATGGCTGAGGAGACAAGGGCTTTTCATTGACATGGCACAGTGACTCTTCTCTGCATCATGTTGTGTCCCATCTCACAAAGCCATCAGGTGTCATTTCATGTCATGGCAACAATGCAGAGTAACAAATTACTACCAGAACTGAGACTCTTCCCCTGGTTTCTCTTTCATCCAAGTAAGTATCAGTGCCAGGCAAAGCATTAGCAGCTGTATTGTAAAGAGCAAGCCTAGATCACAGAAGTCTTTCTGAATTTCCATGCTGCAGTGCTTACCGTATCTGTGTCCTATATCAGGCACATGCTTGTCATGTGCTTTGGTCTGCAAGGAAAGGAAACCTGGGTGAATACCTTAAAAGAGACTTATGGTATGCTCCGACAGATGCATGGCCTGCTCCAACAAGTCCATTGTGGAGCATAGCCACAGACCAGCCCAGAAATAAGTATGCAGCCAGCCAAAATTAGTTTAACTTCGGAAATGAGAAGTCAAAAAGAGACCACTGTGGAAGGTTTGCAGTGCTACACAGGGCCAGTTATGCAAAGATCACCGAATAAACTGTGCCACGTTTGAACAGTTGATCTTGGGGTGCTTACAGAAAAGCACAGCTGAGTCCAGAGCTTGGGGTCAGCAGCCTCAGAGGGACCAGAGTATGTTGGCACCACACTAACAAGCTAGCAGAGTAACTTTAAGGACACACTGGTCTTTGACATCATGCCAGCAAGGCCACAACCTCACAAAGGCCTGACGCAAGAGCACTGGTCCAACAGTTGTCTGCTGTGACAGGAAACGTCAAAGTGGCTCATGCCTTGACATGACTCCAGCTGAGTATGGGCATTGAGCCAGAAACAGATCTGTGGTGGGATGTACTGCTTGCCTGTTTGTCAGGTAGGGCAGAGAGGAAGCAGCTGAGTATATGGAAAAAGCTCAGGCCAAGAGGTGGCAAAAGTGGATCTCCAGGTTCTCCCATAACAGCTACAGTCAATTTACTTTCTGGAGCCTGGAAGGGACAGAGAAGAGAACTCAAAAAAAATGTTTGGAAACTGGGAAAAATGAAGCAGACAGAGCCACCACCGGGTGAAGTCTGTCCTGTGGACAGGAAATGTTTCTTTGGGATAGTTCTAAAACTTTCATTTTCTGCCTCTGCTCCAGAGGCCAGAGACAAGAAGCCTGACTATTTTTAAAGATAAGTTTGACGCATTATGAAGCAGTTTTTGTGACATGATAGGCTGTTGCAGTCAGGAAATGGACACCCTGACCCAGGAGAGGCATTCCAGTGCTGCACTCCTGAGCTTGGGCTCTGGCTGTCTGCAGGCTTCACTTTCTTTCTCAGGAAGAGATAGGGAAAAAAAAAAAGCCTTTAGTTTCAACTCAAGCAGAAATAATTCTGAGGAAAACAGGAGACTTTGGGAAGCAAACTCAGATGAACAGAAAAATGTCGAAGGAGATGAGTACATCAGACATCCCCTTCAACTAACTGACAGGTAATGCTGTTCCTGGGGTCTGGGGTTTGACATCAGGCCAGCAATTGTAGTTGGGCACCAATGGCCTGTGACTTGTTGGGTTGACATGAAGGCACCAGTCCATGTGAGGTATCACAGACGGCTGTGCCTATCGTGACAGGAGCCAAAACGTCAGGTTCAGCCTCAGCCCACTTCAGAGACAAACACTGGATTCTCAGTGAAAGAAACCAAGTCAGCAGAGGGATAGCATCGAGGGTGAAAGCTGATTCTATTAAGGAGCAGCTGAGGGACCTGGGGGCACTCAGCCTAGAGAAAAGGAGGCTGAGGGAAGAGCTTCTCACTCTCTGCAACTGCCTGAGAGGAGGTTGGAGTGAGGGGGGTTTGGTCTCGTCTCCCAACTAACAAGCAACAGGATGAGAGGAAACAGCCTTAAGTTGTGCCAGGGAAGGTTTAGGTTGATCTTGGTAAAAATTTCTTCCCAGAAAGGGTTGTTGGGCATTGGAACAGGCTGCCCAGGGAAGTGGTAGAGTCACCATCCCTGGAGGGTTTAACAGACACGGAGATGAGGTTCTTAGGGACACGGGTTAGTGCCAGTGTTGGGTTAACAGTTGGAGTCAATGATCTCAAGGGTCTCTTCCAACCAAGATGGAACGATTCTGTGATTCTGTGATTCCGAATTAGCTGTGAGAATATGTCACCGGGTTCAGCCCATAGTAACATGTAATCTGATGCAAGCTCAAAAAGCTGGCAGTGTTGATCTTGAGTGTTAACCGAAGACACAGAAAACTAACACCCGAGGGACTTGTTCTTCTATATCTTACAAGAAAACCTGAGAAACTGAACAGTGGTTAAAGTGTCAGCTTATCTCTTGGAAGCACAGGTCTCCTCCTTGGCTAGAAGTCTTGATTTCTTCCCCAAGCCTGAGGAGTGCAGCTGCCCAGCTCCTGCCTTCTCACAGAAACAGCAAACACACATTCAGGGAGGGGGAGACTAAGAAAGGGAAGCCACCAAGAAAGCTGGGAGGGTTTCCCACTTGGGCAATGAGAGTTTCTGGTGTTGTCCTGCTAGGAGGCAGAGCAACATGAGCCTCTGTCCTGCAGAGGGGGAGATGTTTTTCACTTCACTCCACTCCAGCATGACTTATGATGCCTCCATCTTCCCCTCTTCTCTGGTCCATTGTCACCTCTCACCTCGGCAAAGAAAGAGCTTTGAGGTGGCAGTTGTGTTACAGGGTTTACAAAATCCAATGCTCAAAGGCAAGAGGAATCTTGACCACAACTATATTCATAAAATAAATGGTGTCGGGGCATGTTCCTGGACTCCAGAACTGAACTACTCAATCTGTTAAACTGATTGTACGTTCCCTGTCACAGTTTTCACCAGGACCAAGGAGGGCCCTCCCAGACAATCCCTTTAAGCAGACTGTAATTTAGCCCAGGCCAGGAACAATTCTTCATAAGGACTTGGCAGGCAGCTGCCCAACTCTGGAGAGTAACACAGTTTAATGGAGTGAATGCAGACCTTCCCACTCGAGTTGGTTTCAGTGCCAGCGAAAGATCCTACATTTAATTTTCTAGTACAAGCATAGCCTACAGTACCATTCAAGAGGCAGGGCAGGAAAGGTTATGGAGTTTGGAAATATCTGTGATGTAACCTGCTCATAGTGTGAAACAACATCATTCTTCACATCTCTTTGATAAACAGAGCTGTGGCTGCTTCCTTCAGCTCTCTCCCTGTTTGCAAAATGGCCTGCTGGCAAACTCATAGAAACAAACTAGAGCGGGCATGAAATTCACCCTTTTGGAAAGAACTGCAGAGAAACAGCAGTACATTTCTACATCTAGTCTCTGGAGTGGCAAAAAGAAGTATGTGGTGGGGAGGAGGGAAGGAAGACTGCTCAAAAAGAAAATGAGATGTGAGGGTGGGTCATACAGGACTAAGTTGCTGAATCTAACCATGCTTGAAAGGTCTCATGCCAATTTACATCTCCCTGCTGATGCTATGCAAAAAGCCTAAATGTAGTTGTAAGTCAAGCTACAAACCTTCAGTTCCATTCATCGTTTGCATCAGAAGTACTCGGAGCACAACAGCAGTAAATTAGTGCCAGCTCTCCTGCTGAGATAATTCAAAGTATTTTTCCCTGCCCAGCAGGGCCTGATTTTTCATGTCGATTACATATTGTGATTAATATGGAGGCATTTGCTCATTTAACAGGAAGAAAAAAAAAAAAAGGGGAAAAAAAACCCTAAACCCTTCACCAAATAGGGCTTTTGAGCAGAAAATTTGTTTTGTTTATTCTTCTCCACTCAGTGAACTATTAATTTCAAGGAAGATCTCTGCCAGGGATGGGCAATGATAAAAAGAGATTGATAGATCTACTCTGTTTCACCCTTGTATACCTATTGGGGTATATGTACATTCTGAATGAGGCTTGTCAATCATCTCAGTGCTTGATATTGTCCCTACCTCCCACAACACTGATTAGTGTCACTCACCAAATGAGCAGAGGGGGCATGGAGGCAGATCCTGCCAGCAGTGATAAACTTACTTTAAATCAAACCCGTGAAATACAGCCTAAGATTCATGCCATGTAGGTGGAGGGAGGAAGGAGAAGAAAACATCTTTCCCTTGAAAGACTCATGGCTGCTTTTATTTCTTGTAAAAAAGAAATGGTCTAGTTTACTAGAGGGGAAGAGAGAAGGTAGTTTGATTTTAGGAGAACTGTGTGATGTCTTGGCAATGAACTGGTTCAGGGTAAGGGGGTGGGGGAATATATCAGGAAATCATGCAACTTGCAGAAGGTCCCTGTGAAGGCAGGTGATCAATATCCATCTGCCAGAGATAGCTATATTGTCTTTATGGGATTAGCTGCACCTGGTAGGAGCTCAAGAGACTCTGCAGTACAATACAGAGGTAGGGAAGGAAGAGAGAAGGAGGTAGGAGGCTGTTTTTCATGTCTGGTTGTTGACAGCCAACATCTTGGAAGCTCGATGCAGAAGGCTTTTGCTGAAGGTGGGTCTAAGGAGAGGTGACACGTGGTAGCTAGAAATCGTGCTGAGCTGCAAAGATCCGAACTGGAATCTCTTCAAAGCTTGAGCATGCCTGGGAATTGGAGCTGTGGTCACCATCCTATGAAGGGTTGATTTGGATGTTATGGAGTTGGGGGGGTGACTGGAGGGTCCCAAATTAAATCTGGTTGAAGATGAAGAACAGGAATTTATGCCTTACACTGGGGTGTGACAGAAATGTCTGTGTTGCTATAGTGGTTTTTCAGTGCATTTGGAATTGGGCTTTTTGGAGCAAAAGGAGGGAAAGTGCTTTCTGCAGTGGGACAGAAATTTAACTGTATAGTAAGAGTTCTACATTCTGCAAAACTAGGCTGTTAATATTACTGAGATAGACACTGTGAAGCTTAGTTTGTAAAAGGATACAGGGGAGCCCAAATACCCAACCTAAGTGATACCCAGAGGACAAAGCATGGGCATGCCTGATGTTGAGCATCCACCGCTTCCACTAATGGCAGGGAGTCCACCCCTCCTTGCGGCTCTAACTACAACCCATAAAGCCATCGCTACCATTAAAAGGCAATTATATGATGACATACAATTGGGAATTACAACACAGCTTGATTCTGCACCCTCTGGCATTGCTGACAAAGGCCTGCTAGGGCAGGAGTCCTTTTTAAGGCAGTGATGGGGTTTTCCACGTGATGTTCACACGTTGAGGAACGGATCATTTCACTGTCAAACAAAAGCCATGCGGCTGGATTTCATATACAAATGACTCCATCTAGAAATAGATGTCCAATTAAGGGAAAATATGTTTCCAAAAATCATTTTGCTCCCTGCAGTTTATAAACTTGCCTTTTTTGTTTGTTTGTTTCTTAACTGACTTTTTATGCCAGTCAGTTTGGGGTTGGTTTATTTTTAACCGAGTTAGTAAACTCCTATATTCCAGTCCCTCTATGTAGAAAGAACAGGCTTTGCTGTTTGGTTTTAGTTTTTTTAATCATAGAATAGCTGTCACATTTTCCACTCCATCTTTTGTCCTAAAGCCTTTTGTGCCATTGTAATTCAATGGATCTAAGATCTGTTCCTAGGGAAGCTGCAGAGGCTCAAAGACCCAAAACCACTCCCTATGAACTTTTAAGTGCTCTTAAGGATGATAAAGAGAAGAAAAAAGTTTTAAGATGAGAAGACATTAGTGCAATGATCTAGTTTACACACACGACAAAGTACATCCAACAGTGCTAGCATCAAATGAATGACCTCTAATAAGGAAAAAAGGCTGCAAGTTCACAAAGCAGATCCTTCTTTCCAGCAGAGACCCCTGCACCCCTCACATGTAATCAGTCCTTGCAGGTGGTGAAGACAACAGGACACATGGAGGGATGAAGGGGAAACTGCTTGGAGCAGGTGCATGCTAGGCAGGCCTGGTTGCTTGGGGTTTTTGGGTGCCATATCTTTATTCTGGGCTTGTTCACCCTTGGTGGCTCAGGATTACCATTCTTCAGCGAGTGCTGGGGTCAGATGGAGGTGAGGGTCCCCATCCTTCCCAGGTCTCCAGAGAGAAGTTAAATACCTCTTGGAGAAGTGTGCTTTACAGGCATGTCAGACAGGAGATGTCCAGCTCTTTCGGCACCAGGTTTGACCAGGATTTTCACCCTTTCATGTTTCTTTGTTCTTCATCCCTCAATGTGTGATCCTGTGGTACAGGGCAAACGCAAACACAGCAAAGACCAGTGGTGCAGGCAGACGTGCCAGTGGGTGGGGGCGGTGCAGGATGGGAAGGAGGAAAGTGGAGATTCAGTTTGCCTTCACCACGCTTAATATGGATTTGAGCCACTCTGGATATCAGCGACTGGGGCCTGCTAATCCTCACTGTGGGTGCTCTCCCCCAGCTGTCCGGGAGCCACCTTGTGATTATTGCAAGGGAGGGAAAAGTGCACTAACAGTAACCTCAGAAATATTTAGGAGCCTGCAAACCGTTGGGAGAACATTAAAGTCAACCAGTCTCCTAAAATCCTTGCTGGGCTTCTGTTTTGCTAGAGCCACTCTTCAGGGGTTGGTGTGCGGGAGAGGGTCCCCAGCCATGCCCTGCAGCTGGCGGGGCTGTGTGGGCAGCAGAGGGATGGCACCGCAGCGCTGCACAGCCCGCTCCTCCCTTGCCCAGACACCACTGCATAGCTCGTCAGACGCCTCTGGGAGAGGCTGGGAAAACAAAACAAAAGAAAAGAAAACAAAACGGAACAAACAAGCAAACAAACAACAACAACCAAAACCCACCGAAGCGCAAAGACCTGTGGTGGCAGCCGGGCCTGGTACCCAAGGCCGCCGTGGCTTCTGGCCAGGCCAGCTGTGATGGGGGGGACAAGGTGACCAGACGCCATCTCGTGGCACCTCCCCACCAGTGACAGTCCACCCAGGACAAGGACTGCTCTCCGCCCTGCGGTCTTCCAGCTCCCAAGCAGGCCCCACCACCATCCTCCCCCCAGGGTGCAACCAACATGCAAATTTCTGCACTGAGGGACTGGATTATTTGTGGGGGGAGTCGAAATGCTAGGGAAAGACTTCTCATCTTCATAGCGACAGCACGAAAAGTTGTCGTGACCCCAGTGCAGCCGGGTTGAAAGTGGCCTCCTGAAATAAAGCACCTCAAGACTGCATGTAACACGGGCACAGAGGTGCCTTCCTCCCATCCTTCGCACACCCGGCTCCAGGCGAGCGCAGCTGTGCAGACATGGCGGCTCCTGGGGCAGCCCCTCTGCCGGCTCCGCTCGCCTGGGCATGTTTCTCCCCACTAGGCCGAGCCTGGCTCCTAGCAGTGCAGCTTTCCCAGTGGACCAGAAAGGAATTTTCTGACAAAAACGGTTCAAATTAGCAAATGTCAGTTTGTCAAACCTCATGCTTTTCAAGAAAAAATGTACTAATCACTGTGAAGCCCGGTGGTGTGCTAGTAACTAAAAGCCTGAGTAAGTGCTCCTTTGCTGCGTATGCCAGGTAGGCAAATTATCAACTGGGAAATTAGATAGCAGTAAAGTCTTAATCTATGGGCAGCTTGCCTTGGCAGTTTTACAAGAAGGTTTCCATTGTCCAGCATGGAAATTCTGGTCAAAGCAAGACAAAAGTCCCTGTGAGCAGCCATCAGACAGATATTGCCCTCTGTGATCACCTCAGAGTGCTCAGCCAACATTTGGAGAAACAATGATGATCCCAAGGCCCAGGAAGAGATTATGGTGCAAATGAGTTCTCAAGATTTGTTCAAAGCATAGTCCTGAAGTGCAGCAGCAGAACTGAAAGAAGAGTCTGGTTCCTTCAGTTCTGAATTAATTGTTCTTGATCTTCTTAGTCATTGGACTCAACACAATGAGTAAAGGCTGAAAGAGTAAGAGCACCTGTATTTGAAGGTTTTTCTTCCCAGAGAATGGTTTGGTGCTGTTTGGCTGGACTACAAATGTGGCAATCCAGCACATCATAACTACTAAGTGGAGGGAAATCTGTTGTGACAGTGTTGCCCACAACAGCATATGTACAACTCATCACCCCTCACACAAAATTTATGTTTGCCCCAGCATCTTTGGTATACCTTGCAAGTGCAGTTATCTTCTTTGCATTTCTTCTTTCTGGTTCTTTTCTTCAAATGTGACAATGTAGCTAAGTGAGATTTGGCAAAGGAATTGCATGTGTACTCTGAAATAAACATGAGAAGGGGCAAGACCTATGGAAAATAAGCTCTTGCAGCTTCTCTCATCTGATGTCCTCAGAAGTTTGTTTGAAATTCTTTAGGGAAGGCAAATTCCCTCCTGCCTATAGGTTTCCCAGGTGATGCTGCTGTTTCTGGCAATGAAAAGGCTACTTTAGACAAGAGAGAAGCCTCCTATCAAACCAGGATCCAAGTCTGGGTTTGAGCTCCTCTGAGAGGATGCAGTTCTCCTAGCCCAGTACTAATATAGGCTGCCATATGGCAGCACATCAGGTGTGGTATTCTCTAGAGAAAATGTCTGTCCTTCTGTTATTTCTCATTTCCCATCAAAAAGTCACATAAACACCTTTCCTTAAAATCTGAGAGAACAAAAGGAATTGCAACATTTACTCCAAAACTCCCCCTAAAAGAAGCCTTTGAACTTTCTATTTCTGTTCTTTACGACATCAGTGCAAATGTGCCCTGGACAACTCCTAGTAACATCCTTTATAGGAACACTTGTACTCTGGGTGCTGCGTAGTATACACAGATGTACACATGCACTCTGGTAAAGCTAGGTATGAACCTCATGTCTTGCAATATCATATCTCTCTGTTTCCCGTTTACCTTGAAATCATGACATCCCATGCTTTGTCTGCATTCGGTGCTCTGTCCTCTCTGGGTTAACTCTAGCAGCAATCACCAGAAATGCTATAGTGGCCCTTGTGATCTGAAACTGGAAAAACAGGTTTGTTTCTTTCTTCAGAAAGTAGTAGAGATCTTCTGTAACATCTGAGGTCATTTTGTCTGTCCTTCAATACAGCATGGCTAAAGAATTCCCCTCCATAAACTTCGAGTTGAGCTCGATTATAATTAAATTAATGTTCAGTGTGTTGTACCCTTTTTTTATCTGCAGCTGAATTAAGTTTTGTTGCAATCTTCTTCTCCTTTCCCTGGCTGCTCTGTAACCAAGCCAAGCTGCCTCATATCCTGACACCTTCTACCTGCTCAAATCACTCTTTGAAGTCCTTTGTCCACTTTTGCTCTTTTCTCCATTTGCTTCAGTGTCACCCCAATGAGAACAGCCTAACAAGGAACATCTCTGATGAAGATGAGCCTTGCATTACATAGGAATTTGTAGCCAAACCTTTACTATCCAGAATTCTTAGTAGCTCTCCATGGTAACCCACCAGGCTATTGACCAAGAAGAGAAACCCTGTACTTGGCCGCTCTGACACCAATCAGTCTAGTGAAGAGGATGAGACAAATAAAAGGATTAGTAAAGAAAAAAATGTTATCAGTTTCTCCTACAAATGGATGTGGCTGAGTCCCTCTGGTTTCCTGCAACACTTACCTATCTATGCAGCTTTAAAGGTCATGTTTAAGGATCATCTGCTGAGTTGAAAATGAGTTTGCCACTGGTAACATAAGACTGGGGCTGGCAGCCATGCCATTTAGCCATGATGTCTTAGAGGATGCAGAGCTAGGCCATGACAACAGTAATTTCTCCTTCTCCTTGAATGCCTTCTAAGGGGGAGAAACGGAAGAGAGTGAATTTGAAGCAGTGAATATGAATTGCAGCATGACTTCCCTAGGACACCTAGCTTTCCTCCAAGCCCCAAACCAGCAAAGAAGAAGCCCACCAGAGCCCATCTTCATGTGGCAGGAACTGGGTAACTGTTGCTGATTAAAATGGAGTCCAGCCCTCGAGCAGCAACACAACGAGTTCATTTTGACTCACTTGCGTGGATATTTGCTTCTACTACATCTGCTGCAGGGAGCTGCAGTTTGAAGGCTTAGCACTTTCAATAGATCACAGCTATTGCCACAAAAGACACTAATAAAAGGGGCTCATACTGCAGATGATGAATAGGTGCAGAGCTGGTTTCCAAGTTTCTACTTCCTCATGAGCAGAATGAAATGAGTGGTCCCAAGCCCGTGGAGAAAAATTTGCTGTATGAATCCAGGTCTTTGAAAGGTCTCACACCCACTGAAATTAATGAGTGTTGAGAGGCTGTGTACCTTTGGGGCTCCAGAACAAAACATTTAGTTCTGTGTACTAACTATAGGCTTTGTGCTATACATACATACGCACACCCACACACACACTCTCTCATTGCAGACTTAATTGTAAGCTAAGCACTCCCAACAAGAGTGAAATTAAATGCCCGAAGAAAGATTGTTCTGTAAATTTATTTCTAAGATGCTCTGCCCTCAAGATAAAAATGATGTTATGTTCAATCTCTCTCTCTCTCTTTCTCTCAATACAAACTCTCTAGTATGTATTATCTCTTATCTCACCAACACCAGTACTTGAAAGGATGATGTACTCTGCAGCACTTACTTGTTCTGTTTTGGTCTATTTCTAATGTTGAGAGGCTCTAACACACTTTTCTTCACAGATATAATTAACCCCTTTACTGACATGGATGCAGTGTTGTCCATCTCCAACCTGACTGTAGATGGACAGAAAAAGCTTTGCTTCCATTTCTATATATTTTTCCCCACTGTTTGTTGCCAGGTTTGGAACCAAAGACTTCCCAATTATGAGTCACTATGTGTATGAACACAGACATGATGGAGTTAGGGGAGGGAATGTTTCTCAAACATCATACATGAGACCTATAAACTCCTCCAAGTCAGGAACAGCTGCAAGCTATCCTCAAAACAGGGCTACGAGAGAAAAAAACCTTCTTTCTCCTATAGCACTATCTCTCTTCCATAGAGAATTGTGAGTGTGGGTAAACCCAGATGTTACTGTCAATGAGGTCAGAGGGGAAGTTGCACACACAGCTTACAGGAAAAGAAAAGAAAAAAATCACCACCTTATCTGAACACCATGTAGATTGCTCTCATCCTGTTCTTCCCAGACACATCCTTCATGCTTTGCAGTATGCTATTTAATGCTAGGCACTGAAATATTTTCTCCCTACTCTCTCCATTTTATGTTGCAAAGAGACTCCCTTTGGGAAGGAGTGGTCCCATCAAGATAGTAACCGCCTCAAAGGTGTATGAAGGCTAGTAGATAGCCCTGGTTTTTGGAGTAGAACATGAAGGCTAAGCTGCTTGCCCAGGACTCTGGTACATTGCTAGAGAGTTTGGTGGTTCAAAAATGATTCTGACATCCATCTGTTGAGTGGGGAAGACTATCTAAGTACAGCCGGTATGAAATCTAGCTCTGGTTTGTGTGTTGTTTTTTTTTTTTTTTTCTTTTTTTTAAAGCCTACTACTCCTTTAGAGCCTAGGCACCCAAGTCAGGCATGGATTCATCACCCATTCCAAAATGGACTGCAAGGCACACCTTATTTTTAAAAGACCAGAGGAGTATGAGCTGAGTGATCTACATGAAAACAGGCATGTACCTGAACCTTGTTCACTAACCACACTGTTGGATGGAAGTGGCTGGAACTGCATTTTTTTGAAGGTCAGACATAGGCAAAGTATGACTGGTTTCTTCCACATTAGGCAGAGGAAGGTCACTTCTGAGGGTTATAAATGAATTTAGGCAGATGAACACTGGCTGGCTTATACCCACGCAAGCTGGTGGAAGATCACAGTGTAGCAGAGGCAGAACATTAGAAATCAAGGAGGGGGTTACAGATGAAAATGTAAGCATGTAAAGAATTGCACAAGAGGATGTGAGGTTCACACACATGGATTTAGGGACCTCATTTGTGCCAGTAA
This sequence comes from Caloenas nicobarica, assembly GCF_036013445.1. Taxonomy (NCBI): domain Eukaryota; kingdom Metazoa; phylum Chordata; class Aves; order Columbiformes; family Columbidae; genus Caloenas; species Caloenas nicobarica. Next base: position 38,781,084 of record NC_088245.1, read on the forward strand.
CCTGTTTCAGATATTTACGTCCTTTATTATCTCGGTCCAGGGCCTTTTTCTTTGGAAGTGAGAAGATTAGCAGTGTCCCAAGTGATACCATAGTTCATTAATCTCCAGAGCACTTCATTCCAAGTTCAGCCCAAAGGTCTTTACACTGCCTAGCTTTGTGTGCAGCATCTGTAATCTATCTGGCTATTTACACCACACCACTCTTTAATCGAACCTCTACATACAGGACGTCTTTAGACAACTGCTGAAATGCAACCACATCAAAGGAAGAATGGCTTACTGGCAGATGGCACAACTTCACACATCTTCCTACACAAGAAGCTCAGAAACCTCCTCTGTCATGCAGTTGGCAGCCTGACTAGTGGACAGTTGAATGACCCAAGCATGAAAACAATGGGTGTGCTGGTGCCTCACTCTGCCTCAGTTTACCCTCTGTAAAGTGGGGCTAAAGGCACAGTACTGTAGATGGGAGGTACAGATACATCTCTGACTAAGGTCTAGGATAAAAACAGTGTAGCAGAGAATTCTAGGCATATTGTAAGAAGGGTGCGGTTTCAGATAGTGCATTTTGTAGACTGAGGGTTTTAAACTGGATGAAACAGAGTTCTTAATTACCATTAAACATCAGAACAGAGCTTGTCCCAGATGACACTTGGCAGTCAACAAGTTTCTGATCTGAAACAGACAAGGAAGCAACAACACAGCTGAACTAGAAAAACCATGGTAGGAAATATGTTAAAGATTATTTTCTAATCATTCTTCTTGTTATGAGCCACCGACTTGTGACTGCTACAAATAACTCAATTTCAGGACAGAACATTTTGACTAGAAAAAAAAAAATGATGACTTTATGCACTGAGGGATCATTTCAGCTGTAGAGGGAACATGGCAAAAGACATGGGGACAGCAGCTTAAACGTGACGTGCTGAAATTAGCTGGGAAATTAGCTGGGTTAACAATATGTGTTATTATCAAGGCAAAACCAAAATGCACAAAAAGTTTCTTTCTCGTGATTTATGGGCCAACTTTGTGAAAGCATCACATCCATAGTGCTAGCACCATGAGAATAACTCCAAGTCCATCTGTCTTCCCATACAAAAACACACAGATTACCAGTTTGTGTTAGGAAACTCCCTCCATCGCGTTACAGCAGAGTGACTGTCAGAATGATGCTGTTGCTCTTCAGAAGGCACTGATATCAGTAAATAGCCTTTGGTGCCTCTATTTCCCACCTGCGTTTCATTTTTCATTCTTCCTTACCCCACAGATCCATCTGCCCCCAGAGGGGGGTAACTGCAAGAGTGGCATGTGGCATGCCCTGCCTGCTTTTTCTCCAGCTCTGTACAACGTCTCTGAGCACGTCTGGCACAAACCCTTTGCTCTACCACAGTCTCTGCAGGGACACAGTACGGCTGGTTTCAGCAAAGCTTTGTTGTTTTTTTTTTCTTCTTTCTTCCCAACCAACTCACAGTTAATCCATGACATACTACATCTCTCAAAGGGCACCAGATTGTTCGTGCAGCTGAGAGGTGAGTGAAAAAATGCAGACCCACTTTGACACCATATCAGCTAACTCTCCAGATAACCCAGAAGCTCACCAAGAGCCAAGAGGACACGCTTGCTGTCATGCAAGCTCTGGGCAGAGCAATCCCAGATCTTAGTGAGGGTATCAGCTCCAGGAATTTTCCACCCCTTCGGTGAGAGCTTGGATGCTGGAAATTAGCTTGAAGAAGGAAACAGACATATTGGGGGAGGACAGAAGATAGGAAAAACTTCAACGAATAAAAGCACCATTACTTATACATACTGGGAAGCAACAGAAGATCTACCAGTTAACATGGAGACAGAGAATTACGTGCCAGTAATCCAGAAGGTCTTCCACCCAAGGCTATTCTGTCACTGCAACACTTGAACCTGCTTTAAGTATGATCTAAAATAAGATCAGGCACCTAGCAGCTGCATTCATACCAAGTTTTCCTTGAAAGAGGGAAACAGGAAACGGGCATAATTTTCTTTAAGCTCTACTCCTGACATAAGGCTGCAGCTAAGATATACATGCCAATATTAACTTTAAAGGAGCTTTCTGGGATGCCAATAACAGCATAACTACAGCACGCTTCTCAGCCCTGCAGCCTGGGGAAATCCACAAATTCTTAGACCAGGGTGTCTGTATTGTGCTCATTTTTAATACCTGAGGTATTTAACTGGAAAACTGTTTTGGAGTCAGGTCTACTCTGGATTGCATGGCAACCATACCAGCAACAGCCTCCTCTCAGCAGCTCTGGGCAAATCCAGTAAACCGGCCCCACAGCCCCATGACATGTGTCCAAGCCAGTGCCCTAAATGAAATGGAATCGCCTCACATCCAGGCTGTCCCCACTGACCTCATAGCGCTTGCACTTACACTTGCATGGGCATAAGCAAAATGACCCTTCGGCCAGCTCACAGCCACTGAACTGCTGTCCCACTCCACATGAGATGCTTTTCTTGAGACATGGGGGAAGTGACAGAGACTCCAATACTCTTCCCATCCCAAATACACACTGCCTTGTCCACCCAGCTACCAGCTATGCTGGTGTGTCCTGTGCCAAGGCTTGCCCTGCCCAGCAGAGCCCCAGACTTTCCTCTGACATAGCTTGCCATGGGTGGTCTCCACAGGACTGCAGGGTAAGGTGGAGGCAGCCTGTTCTGTTTGTATGTTTACAGGGAATGAAAGCCAAATTGGGAAAGGACTTGGGTACAGTGCAGCCAAATGACTATGAAGTACTGCTTTTAAAAGACACAAGGTCACCTTTACTGACATTTGGATAAGGATTTTATAGAGGTCACAGGACTGGGAGATTGGCTTGTTGTGCCTATGGTCACAGGGGAGGGAGAGATTTGCTGGTCAAGAAGTCTGCATTGTCGTGACTCTTTCATGTTCATAAATGCTTGTCTATGCCTGTTGGATAAATGAGAGTGATTGGGATTTCTCTTCTCACTGTAGTTGTGTAGGTGTCTTCCTTGGCTCTGCTAGCACACCTTCATGAAATTCAACACCTGCCCTACTTACCAGCAATCTCCAGGTACCATGTCCTTCCACAGTCTGTTTTCTCGCTTGGTTAGATCTTAGCAAAACTTGGTTTCACGGCCATACTTCATTTAAGCACAATGTGAGAATATATATATCATCTTATCAAATGAAGAACCAGCACACAAGTGCACCAGAATCTGAAGGATTTGAACACAGGGGCTTTGCTAATGCTGTGTGTTGTGAACCTGGTGCTTGTGTATAGATATTCATATATGTGTGTGTGTGCCCAGTTTGAGAAGCAGCACAGACTCTGATTGTTAAACCCCATGCAGCCTGAACAAGCAAGGATGCCTTGAGCAAACCTGAGAGGAATTAATCCAGGAAGGAGGAGGACATGCTCTGATGCCATGAACCTTCTGGAAAAAACATTATGGGCAAGCAAGTCTACATCAAAGAAACACCTGGCTCCACCACTGGTTTATTTTCCTCAGTGGCATAATATATGGGATGGGTTTTGGCCAGGTGGCAGAAAATGTAGGGTTCATGACAAAAATAATCCTTGTCTGAGAATATGTGGTATAGGTGAGCGTTTGAATCTCCTTATTAAACTACAGTGTCATATAGACAATACATCGTTTCAGCACTGTCCGTGCTTCAATACCCAGAAACCAGGCGTGTCTGTTCAGTAACTATGATGTGGGCTGGAAACTTCCCTGCCCTTTCCTCACGTTAGCCCTGCAGGGAGATGCAAACATGAAGAATGCTGCAAGACTCATTCTAATGTGCTAAAAATTTAACATAATTAGTCAATGGAACCCCATCCCTTTATCCCAGTGAGGTGACCGAGATACACATCACAGGATTAATAGTACGGTCCCCATTACTTGCTCCTTAATGCTGCTCGATATTGGCAGGTGTATTGGAGCCATGCAGGATCAGCAGGCAGAAGTAAAGACAAGGGGGATAGGCACTGCAGGCTGCAGAGTTGTTGCATCCCGGCTGGAGCTGACTAGCTCATTTGCACAGCGCCTGGGAAGCCAGGTCATGCTCCCTGCGTCTGAGATCCTGATGAGTCGCTGGCGTTTGACACCAAAGCCCGAGAGAACACAGACAGGTCACTGGCTCGGTGCCACAGGGAGCTCTGCCATGCAACAGAGACTGCGGCAGTGGGAGAAGAATAGTATGCCAAGCACAAAGCAGCAAGAATGTTTTTCAGCCTAAGGGTGGATGCAGGTGCATAGCCCATTTGCTGCCAGAAACAGCCTTATTAACATCAAAGAAATTGCAGGAGTGTATGGAAAGCATAGGACAGCCATAATCCTGACCTAGCTGTAGTTGACGTGCATGTGCTGGAGCAAGGAGGCTGGCGGCCACACAATCCATATCTAATGGTGTGGCCAGGAATGTGCATGTGACACCAAACAGTGCTAACAGGGAGCGGGGCTGGGCACAAGCCCCTGGGACCCATACTCCTTATGTAAAGCTGTTCCTGGAAAGGAGGCAGGAGAATTTCTGGGCTTACACTGATATGGTTTATCTCCACTAAGGGACTGTTTCCCATACATGAACCAGAAAAGCTACATGTGTTAGCAGCACAGTGGAAAGGGTGACTCCAACAAGGATGCTGAGCCAATATAGCATGGAGATGAAAAATCCTTTCACCACCACCCCCTTTCTTTGGGGAAAATTGCCCTGTTCCTAAAGTAGGGGCTGTTGCAGGAGCTTTATAGACTCACTGTGTGGGAATTACATATATCGCAACCCTATGTCAGGACTGCAGCCCAGGGCATACCCAGTACCCAGAGTAGTGAAGATCCAGACACATGGATTTCACCACAAGCATCCCAACCCACAGAGCCTGCTGGGATAACTCCGCTGTTATTGATGTGTGAACTTGCTGGTTCGTCTCAGCTTGCACATCTTCACTGGGCTACAGGCGCAGCCAGAAAACCTACATCAGGACGCACATCTGACCAGCATAGATTCAAGGATGGTCCCTTGTGCACTGACACAGTGGGGTAAGGCAGGCAAAGGGGAGAGTCGGTGCTCCCAATGGACCAACTTTTATTCCAGGTACCTCATAACCAGTACCTAGGCACAACATATATGCAAACCCTCCCTCCTCCACCACATTGCCCTACGTGAAAATATCTAGAGATTACTCCAGTCCCACGCAGACTGACAAAGGCAGCTGCTATAGCAGAGCTTTTAATCCTACAGCAGAGCCTGTTGTCACTGGCAGGAAATTTTATTGTGTTGGACTGGCAATCCTAGACCTTAATTAAATAGGTTGCCCTGCCCGCAAAGCCAGACAGCCTAGACTGGAGTCAGACGAAGCCAGTTGCTTAAGCCAGGGACCACCTGGCTGTAACTTCATCTAGGTGACAGCATATGCTTTTGTGACCCTCTCTGAAAGGTTGAAGCCACAAGCAAGCTCCCAGAGGTGAAATGAGGATTTATAAAGAGCAAGAAATCAGAGATGCTCTGTTCTGGGAAGGAATTCATTCCTTCTCCTTTCAGAGACTGAAATTTTGTGGCCTTTGCCCTGACCAAAGACACAGCAGATCACGCTGGTTCAAGATTGATTTTTAAGGGAACTGGTGACTCCTCTTCTGTCTCCATTGCACACAGTGTAGCAGGGAGTACTTTGAACTAGACCCTGCTAGTAGCACCTGATACCAAGCATCTCATTTTTGTTTCTCATGCTTGCTCTCACACTATTTGTGTCTGTGAGACAAGGTGCATGACTTTCTCCATACCAGAAAAGAGCAGCCATGTGGACTCCACACATATCCCCCAGCCAGGACCCGGATGCTTGCCTCTGTAGCATCCCGTTGCTGTCCTAAGATGTGACACTGCTATGAATGCTCTTGACTCTGTGCAAATATACAGAAAGCCAGCACACTGCTCATCCACTTTGCTTTCTGCCTGGAGACAGCTTGAGTGCATATGCCAGAAGACACTGCAGCAGCTTACTGCTGAGGCCCTCAGCTGGATGATAGGGATGAAGAAGAGGAGGGAATGAGGACCTCAGTGCTCACCATGGGGTATAACTGCCCCTCCGACTAGGTCCAGCCAGAGAAACAGCACAATTCCCAAAGACTCTGCTAGTCCACTGTGAACCTGGGTGTCAGGACAAGACTTTGCTCTTAAAAAATCTTTTCAGGCTCCAGCCATTTCTGGCTAACTCTTGGGCAGCCTTAGGCGCAATGTGACCCTCAGTCTCTCCCCCACTCCAGTAAAATCAGGTCACTTGTACCTCACTGTGGTGCCAGGATGGGGAGTGGACAACAGGCTGATGTAGGTGCCTTGTCGCTGTGTCTGTCCCTTAAATTCCCCCATAGGCCATGGGTATACATTTGTAATTACAGTGCACCATGCACTGCAGAGACACCTCAGCAAAAAATGTAAAATGTTACAGAGACCAAAGCTTGGGTCTTAAGTGCATACACTGCCATTGCAACTTTCTTCCTGGGCTAATCAGCCCTGCTTTTCATTCTCTGGAAGGAGTAACGCATGGTGCTGCTGCTGGGACCCAAGGCTTCTTGCACGTGCTGCCTCCTCATAAATAAGCAAAGGGCCTTCCCTCCCCATGTTCCCCCTAGCACAGCAGCGGCTGTGGCCTGTAGTCATGGAGCATTTCTCTCAGCTGTGAGGTGCTGAGTCTAGGGTGCCGTTTTGTGTTGGGAAGTCCAGTAACCAGGTCCTGACCCTATGGTGACATCTGAATGCCCCAAGTGCCCTGGCTGAGGCAGATGCCATGTGCCACTCACGTCACGGACTGGCACTGCAGGTTGTGGTGCAGTCAGACAAGCATGCAAAACACCTTTCCACATTTCCCATCTTCCCCACGTGTCACTGAAATCCCTGTAAAGCCAGGAACAAACACATAACACTGGTGCAGGAAATTTTATTTTCTGGGAAACGCATACTTTACTTCCCAGTGCAATAGAACTTCAGTCGCATAGCAGCGGCTACCAGAAGCCTACAGATCGCAGGGAGTACTGCTCTTTATAGTTCTGCTAACGTGAGTTTAGCAACTAATGCAAGGTTCCGAGCTGGCAGACCCTGGAGACTGACTGGCTGCATTCACCCCCACAAAGCAAGGTAATGCTTTGCTGGAAGCCATCCACAGTAACCTGCTAACGGTCTCACCTGTGGGAGGAATGGGACAGTGTGCCTCTCCTTCCCATCCTGACATCCTTCTTGTACCATTTGAGTCATCCCTTCGCCCTCTCATTCACCACACTCCTCAACACTCCCCTTGTTCCTCCACATCCCTTCATCTCTGGCCATGCCATTCCCCTCTTGGATGAAACTGGATTTTGTGGAGGGGGAAAGAAAAAGGGGATAGGATAGGCAGAAGCTTACAGATAACCCCTTATATTATTTTTCCTAAGAAAGCAGATTATTTCTCTTGTATACATGAAGCCAGGAAACAACAGTTTATCATGAATATCACTTTGAGTGTCTCTACGCTGCCTGGAGTGACTCTTGGCCTCTCATCAAAGCTTTCCCACACGTCTTGGATGGCCAATTGTGAGATGTTCAAAACAGTGCTGGGGAAGCTACTCTAAGATGTATGTCCAGGCCTCCATCGTGATGTCCCTCTGCGCATATGTGCTAACCCTGGAAACCGAACTCCTTGTACTTGCTGGCCATATCATTTCGGAACAGCTCCAGGGCCTTCTTCATCGCATCCTGGGAATCAGCCCCAAAGTCTGCAGCGTGTTTTTCAGCGAGGACTTTAATAATGACTTCAGAAATGAACTGTGAGGAAGGAAAGAGAGAGAGGGGGATTAAAGAGAGAGAGGGGAAAACAGAAGGGACATTCAAGGTTTATTTTCAGAAAAGCCAGACTAAGAAATAGGTTGCAGAGCCTGGAAATATCTCTGAGCTAATTCAGTAGCCCTTCCTGCAGTCTCTGGAGAGACAGTGAGATCTAGCATGCAAGGAGCCTGGGCTGGGCAGAAGAACTGGGCTCTGTTCCTAGTTCTGACACTGAACTTCTTCATGACTTTGAGCAGACCATGGCCCTTCCCGCTCTTTGTCTGCCTCATCCATTAAGGCTGAAAATTCATGGCCTGTGTTTGTACAACACATAGTTTTGTGGGTCTTGGTCTCAAATGGATCTACCAGGGCTTACTCTAAATGCATGACCCTTCTGTTCAGCCACTGACAGTTCTTATGTAATGCAGTTTTCCAGGCATGCAAAGGCTGCATGGGCTGGTTTATTATTGTCAAGGGTTGCTCAGACTGTATTTGGTGTTTGGAACAGGAAATCTAAACTTGGAGGTTTTCATAGCATTTGCATACCATGAGCCCTTTCTGTGCCTACTCCTGCCTGTACACAGAGACCTCAGAGTTGAGGGAGAGCTCACTGAAGTCCACCTACCCATAAGTAAATAAAAGTGCAACTCTCAATAGCTGTCTTGCACACGTGTACTGCACATTAGACACCAAGACTCCCTGCCCTTTTCCGTACCTCCAGATATTTGACAGGGATTTTGTGCTTGGTCGCATGGGTTTGAGCCAGGGGCTTCAACTCAGACTCATGATTACCCTTCTGCTTCAGGATTTTGCCCAGCTGGGTAAGGACAGTAACTCCATGTTTCTTCAGATCTTCAGAGCCCTTCATCTGATCAGGAGTCTTCAGGCCTTTGAACCTTTCAAACTTATCCAGGGTCTCAGGGTGGTCCTTAAAGAGTCTGTGGACAAAAGTAGAGGGACTTGTGAGGCTTGAGAGAGAGGACAAAGAGAGAGAGAGAGAGAAAAGAGCTGAAGCCCAGCTGCTCCATGTATTTCAGAGTATATGGACAGGCAAAGGTGTGATAACCCACTTATCTCCCTAAAGAAACCTATTAGTTGGTCCCCCTAGTAGAGGCTACTTTAACCTGGGAACTCTGAGTCTGTAGATCCTTTACAAATTACCACCATTCGCAGTCACTCCTTTTAGCATGTATATAAGCCAGAGAAGTATCTGATCCTACTCTGAATCTGGTTTAAGTTGTTTTCATCCTTCCTCTGGTAGGTTGTTCCACAACCTAATGTCACTCTGTGTGCAGAAGTTTTCTTTTCCATTTATTTTGTACAGGCTGCTTTTCATCATTAGCAAATGATAAAAAGCCTCTTGTCTTTGGAGAGCAGAAGCTGCTGACATACCTCCCTTTGAGTATTGTATCTACTGTAATCCCATCGTCTTACACATGTCCTAATATGATCACCCCTGTCTTTTTCCATTCCCTCTGGCTATGACAGAAACCCTGCTCTAAACATGTCCAACTAGAGTGGCAGAGCAAGTGTCCTTATTTATTTTATATAGCTCTGCTAATGCTCTGGCACCAGTCCCCTGGGTTATGTCAGCTGTATTCGAATACAGACCAGAGTCAAGGTTGGTCATGGTACTGAAAGGTGAGTTCTTGCATTCATTTGAAAGAAAAACAAAACCAAACCAAACTACCTGTCTTCATTGACTTACTATTGCTGAGAAGCCGACATGTAGACCCCTGGCTCTCACCAGAACCCTCTTCTGAGCCCATCTCTAAATTGATCAGGAAAGGAGGGTTTTAGAGGCTTCTTACACACACACAAAAAGGGGGAAGCAGCCCCCAGCCTCAGGTCCCTCACATCTAGGGCTCAGGTGCTCTTGAACATGAGCTTGATGGGAGAGCTTACTGTGCCCCCACCCTATGAATGCAGCCACAGAGAAATTTTGTTCCTGTCCTTCTCTGACACACCCCAGCTCAGCCCAGTGTGGTTCCTCCGTCAGGAACCACAGTACGTCTGAGAGTCCTTGGGAGCAAGTGGGTAACAAAAGCATGGAGCCTTCAGGCATGCTGGTGCCATGCCATGCGGTGCTATACATAGGCACCCTGATCCCAAAATGGAAATGAAATCAAGAAGATGGATGGGTGGCTAAAAGCCTTGCTAGTGTTGTCCTCCCCACTTCCTCCCTGCTGCATTTCCTAGGAGACAGGATACAGACACCACTGGCAACCAAACTTGTAGGGAAATTCACTCTTTTCCATGACAGAGTCCTACAGTCAGGGTCAAAAGAGGACACTGTTTGTCCAGATTATTAGGAGCAGTCTAATAATAAGGTGTTGAGAGATATCAGGTCCCTTGCAGAAGTTTATTTTCAAGTATTATACCCTTTGATTGGCACAATCCAACTAGTTGAAGCACCAGCAAAAACAATGTTTGTCTTAACAGCCAGGGCGCTACAGCTCACACCATAAAATGGCTCGCCCAAGTCACCTGCAGCAGCATCTAGAGCTCCAGCCCAGGACCTCAGCCATGACACCAGCCTCCCTCTCATGGCAGTGGTCGCACACTTGCCCTGCTGCTGGGAGGGTGCTGGTGCTGGGACTACCTGGGGGTTGTGTCCCATCTAGAACTGGACATTCCTCCTAAGTATGTTGCCATAAGGGCTGGGCTTTCCACTATATGGTGTCAGTATAGGTTAAACTACACTTATAAATACCTCAAACACATGGAAAACTCAAAGCTGTTCTGCAGCAAAAACATTCTGTAAATGAGTGGCCAATCTTCATTGGTGTTTCGTTTCAAAGGTTTCCAAAGGATTTCTGCACTCTACCAGGTGCTGAGCACACCACTATCAGCCTTTTCTTTTTTCCTCTATCTTTCTACGACAGAAGTTGTGCCCTACCCAGAAAGATGACAAAACCTTGTGCTCTGAAATGGGATGGAGTTATTTCTAAAAATCTCCATCATTTCTAGCTATGGCTGAATCATGTCTGCCAAAGACGATATACTCCTGAGACTCTTAAAAATTCTTCCGATTAGTACTTTTTTGTTTCCTTTGGAAAATACCCAGTTGGATCAGTATTTTCTAAACATATTCCCAGGATATGACATCTACCTAAGAAGTCTTTAACTGCACATGAGGACACATTTCAAAGCTACAAGCTGCTGGGCTTCCCCTGCCTCTCTTCTCCCTCGGAAGGTCCTTGAAGGAACAAGAAATGACCTGGGTTGGCTGGGGAGCACAAAGTCACAGGGGAGAGGGGTGTCACCTATTTATTTAATGCCATGCTTTGCTTTGCAATATCTGAAAGAAAAATGGTATTACCTTTTCAGTTGGAAACTGCTTTCAGTGTCTTGTGGCATGTCCAGAGCCAAAGCAGCCACCTCACACAGATAGACTGGTGGGGAGGGCTGGGGTTCCTGCTACTCCTCCAGCACGCCTGCTCTGGGCCACATAAGGGGAAAGCCATCACGTTGCCACTCAGCTGCCCCATCCCTCCCTCCCCTTCAAATGGGAGATGAATTGGGCCATGATAAAGGAAGTAAGTAAAACAGCTCTCTGCTTTGGCACATCTTCGTAAAAGCTTTGGACAGTGCATTTGCCCAGTGGTGTGGGCTCCTTCCTTTAACCATGCTTAAGATAGTAACCACCTCCGGAGCAAGTGCCGCAACCCCACTGCTCTCCTCAGTGTCCGTACCCTTCCAGCACACCGTACTGAGCACAGGCTGAGTGAGGGGGAGATCTGAAGGTTCTCCTCAAAGTCTCCAGCCCTGCTGCTCTTTAAGGACAAGCTAGGATCCAAAGCCCACCAATGTTGTTTCCCACTCTGCAGCCCTAAGGTCCCTTCCAGACTGCAGTTCTGTGACTTGCTGCTGGCGCCTGGTGTGTTCCCCTCTTGGGGGGCCAGGACCACAAGGATAGTATGGGGTTGGGGGTCGTCTCAGATGGAGACCTTGTGAGAACTCCCACTCTGACACCAGAATCATGGAGGAGAAAGGAAGCAGGGGGAAGGAAGCGCCTTGTTTCACACCCAGACCTCAAATCCATCATCAGGAAGTGGAGAAGTGTCACCACCAGATTTCTGGCCAAAAAGCAAGATGGGCAAGTCTCTGCCAGGTGAGGCTAAGGTGAGGAGAGAGAAATACTCAGGTACTTCACAATTAATTTTACTGAAATCATAGATTCCAAGAAAATTGCCACAGAGTTGAATTTCCTCTCCTCTCCTTCCCTGCCTCCCCACATCCTTGCTGCAGAGCATCCAAAGGCCCAGGACACACTATTTCCTCAACATTTGTTGCTGAAGTGCTTGGTCAATGAGGATCTGAAGCAGAGCTTTGCCAACAGAAGCAGAGGGAGTGACAAAGCCCCACCATCTTTTAGCAGCACTGGCCTGCTCCTGTGCCCATAGATGGAGAAGCACAACTGCTTTACATGGTGAGTAATTTTTAACCCAGAAACCATAGCAATGGAAAAACCACCACCCTTCAACAAAGAAAACAGCCTGTTGAAGTAAACACTGCCAGACACAAGACCCCATACCAAATATACGCCTTCCTTAGTCTCTCATTAAAAGCTCTCAGCTTTACTCTTACAATGGAAGCTTCTTGCCTACCTCATTAAAACTTCATGCCCATGGCCAGGGAGGTCGGACTCCACCTTTCCCCAGATGGTCAGGACCTTCTGCCATTCCTGGTCACTGAGCCCCATGGTTCACTGAAGGCAGGTCCTGAGTGCTCCCTGCAGCCGTTTATCTTCCCCAAAGGATGGCTGGAGAGCTCACCCGTGCAATTTATAGCCCCTGCTCACAGACCTACACCTGTTAATCGTCAGCTGGACATCTTGCTTTCTTTCAGGCTTGTTTAACCTAATCAGCCTTCCTATTTTTTTTCTAGGAAGCTATTTTGGGTCAGGTGCTATTGTGGGTGCCACTGAAGGCATCGTTTCTGCTTTTCGTATTGGACTGGCACATGTCCCGCTCCAGACAGAAAGGGCACTGCCGAAACACAGTGCCAGGAGCCTGTCCTGGGTTCCCAAGGACCCAGAGACAGTGTCAAGCTGTATGGCAGGAGATTCCTGAAGAGTACTGTCATCTGCAAGTCCACCCCGCCTCCCTCTCCCCTGGCCTGCCAAGGACAGGCAGGAGAGAAGGCCAGGACAACCAGTAGCATCAGCTCCATCGCTTTCCCATGCTGATCATCTCACCCTCCTTTGCCTCTGGGGTAACACACACCAGTTACTAATAGAGAAGAGCACAGTGTTAGAAGAGACGTGTCCATAAGAGCTAGCCATATTCAAAGCAGCCCAGTCATCTCCCCAGCCTCTGCAGGAGGGAGGAAGGGGGTAGAAGCTACATGGGAGTCAGTTACCCCGCGCCTGCCTTCCAGGGTCCTTCTTCTTGCCTCTCCCAGGAATGCCCAAGATTAGCCACTGGCTGAGCCTTGACGTCGGAGCCAACAAACATACAGCTGAGCCAGGAGGGTAGTTTGCAGTAGGCCATAGACACAAGGACACAGCAAGGTTTCACTCAACATGCACCCAGCCATGGGTTAAGGTCTCTGGCTACCTCTGTCAAGCCACATGTCAGTGTTGGGAGGAAAAGTCACTGGGCTGACAAATAACATGGGTATGCTTCGGGACACCTCCCAGCCTTTCTTCTCCATCCCTGTCAGGACTGATAATGGCCTGGCACACCAGCGGGGTGATTAGTCCCTTCCAGGGAGAGATTGCAGTCAGAACACAGCCTGATAACAAACCCAGCTAGCACTGCTGCCCTGAAGCATGCACCTACCTCTGGACATTTCCAAAGTGGCACGCACCACAGGCCTTGGCAGGCAAGAAATGTCAGCCAAGGGCTGAAGACGCCTGCCTTAGGGCTCAGGAGAAGAGCATGCAACCCCACGGTCCCTATCACAGTGCTGAAGGACCTGAGGTGCATCCCTGCCTCTGCACACATCCATCCACTCTCTGCAAAGCGAGAACAGTCCCCCTGTCCCGGCCTTGCGAGGGGAGAGAAGTGTCCACGTAAAAGGGTGATCAGGCAACGAGGAAGATGAGGCACAGAAACTCACATCCCTCAGAAAAACACGGGTTTAGAGGGAATAGTTTGGGTAAGAAGGGTGGCAAAAGCCAAATGGAGGTGTGAACTGGTATCCAAGCCTAAAGGTAAGGGAATTTCAGACGTTAAACATTGCAAGCCTCTGCCTGTCAACCTGTGACCCTGCAATCCTCCCCTTCTCTCTCCTCTATGCACCAGTTTGCTTTACATCCAACAATTCACATCCTAAACACTTCAAGGGTAAGATTTCATCTTGATTTACCCATGCATATACCAGGGCACTAGCAATTACCCAAACTAAGCTGAACTGATGGAAGAGAGCTTGGGACCCCTCTGAATAACTCCTTGTGCTGTTCTCCACAGCACAGGGCAGAGACGGGAGAGAGCACATATCTGCAGCCGCGCTCCCCAAGTACTTACAGCAGTAAACAAGCATTCGTACCATCCCAGGCTCAGCCTTGGGTAGGATCCTGAATACTGACCTTACTATTTTACACGCGTTTCAGACACGAAAGTAATGTGCTCCCAGTACATGAGAGGCTGCTGCTTATGCACCAAGCTCTGTCATATTCCCCAAACAGGAACTACTCAGTTACCATAATAACTTCATTTGAAGTTGGTCGACTCTCTGCTCTCTGTAGCTTTCCCCAAGGTGATGAAGCCAACAGTCCTGGCATGGTCATTAATGTTAAATGGTCAGTAGGCTTAAAAAGAGTACAGGATTCCATATTGCTTTTTTTACAAGTGAAATAGTAATAAAATGAAATCATAAACTCTTCTCCCTAGGGCTTAAATAAATATTCTAAAGAAATACTAAGAGCTTTATAGCGCACCAGACCGCACCTCAACCCTGTAGCTGTGAAGGGGACAGGCCTCTACTCTCCCTCTTGGGGCACAGTCTATCACTTGCATAATCACCTCAATAAACGCAAACTACAGAGAGCCAACGTATCTGCCGCCTCCTTTAAAAAGCGCCGGGCCATTGAATAACCCATTTCAAGCACAGCCGTGATGTCGAGCGCGGCCGTCCGTCTGCAGCCACACACAAGGCGCTCACGCTAAATGAGCATAAAACGTATCGTTCATATTTTTGGCCACCTTTTGGGGTGATGCGTGTGCTGTCGCCTCGTTGCAGAGCCCCCCGGCTGGACGGCGACCAGCTGGCGCGGGTGCCCGCCCTGGGGCCCCCCCTGCGCGGGCCGGAGGCGCCGCAGCAGCCCGGCTCCCTCGGCCAGCGCTTGCTACCATCTAGTGGCCACGGGCGACAGAGACGCGGGGACTGGAGGCCACGTCCAAGCCCCCGCCCCGGGATTTGGAGGCTCGGGGAGGTGGCCAGCACATATCCCTTACATTTGGGAGGCGGGAGAGCAGTGTCCCAGTGCTGCTGGCAGAACTTTTGTAAGGGGCTCCTTTTCAGCGCAGGACACAGAGATGCTCTGTTTTCGTCAGAAAGGGCCCGTGTCAGGGCAGCAGGGCCCTGGGCTGGCCGGGTGGCTTTGCCCCCAGCCTTGCGGGAGGAACGCTGCTCCTTCCCCCAGCCTTGAAAACTGGAGAGAGATGAGGTGGTAGGATTCGGGCAGAGGAAGGTCCCATGAAACAGCAGCAGAGCCACAGCTGAGCCTCAGGATCCTGCTGTCCTAGAGGCTGTGCGGGGCTGGTTTCTACAAAAAAATGTCACCAAAAGGTGCTTAGGAAAGGTCATCTCCCATCTGATAAGCACAACAGGCAGGGGAAGAGCCATTTCTGGCAAAACAGTAGATGTTCCCTCACCTCTGCATTGCCCCTCCCTCAATGGATAGCAAATGTTTCTATGGGCACTAATGAATGTAGATCATACCACATTCCTGCAAATGGAAAAGCTGTTTGTTTTCCCCGTTTAAGAGGGAACAAAGAAGTTCTAACGACTTGCTTGCGCCCAGAGACAGCACCAGTGAAAGAGCAAGGCCTGGCTCTTGGATATGGTTTTAGAAACACCAGCTGTTTGGTAGTTATTAATATGGGGCGCAGGAGTCCAGACGAAGCTGGGAGGCACGGTAGGAATCACACACCAGCCACAGGGAGGGACCAGCTCCAAGTCTTTTTGGCTACATTCGATTTTCTTCTTGGAGTATCGCTGTTGTAAAAGAGAAATCCTGGCTTGCGAAGTGAACACCAGAGAGCCCATCAGTCTCCCACATTGCCTTGGCAGTTAATACAGCAAATTGCCAATGATTTCTAGTCCTGTCTTCTCTGCAGCCAGACCTGCTGCAAGTAGGGAAAAGTGTACTCAAGTGAGAGGCGCTAGCAGAAGTCATAGACCTTTTTTCATTTGAAGTAAGTTCATAAAATAAACTTTCAGGCAAGGAGGAGCAAGGGATGCTCCAAAAGCTGGTCCATTTTCCTCAAACAATAACCCAAACCATCTCGTGTGCTTACACAGCAAAACAGCTCAGAGGGCCAAACAGATTTTTTTTACCAAATGAGTATTTTCCCCACAACACAATTAAAGAATCTCTGAGAGCAGCCGAGGGTCCTGTGGCTGGGAGCAGCGGCGGCTCCAGCTCTGCCGTGCCCCCAGGTCGTGTAAAGCTTGGTGTGACATAAGCGTGGTACACACTGCTCTGCTGGGGGAGCAGCTGGGGGAGTGGAGCGGGGGGGGATGGTGCTCCGAAAAAGCCAGGAATATTATATAACGCCAACTTACATAATTACCTATTGCATAATGCCAGGGACGAGGCCCTGCATAACGCAGCTGCTGTTTCTATGGCATTTTGCGGATACCCGGCTGCCTCTAAGAGACTCATTTGCGCTTTGCTTTAGGAGCCTGCAGCTCAGTCCGCGCAGACAAACAGGTGAGACCCCGTGCTTGTTCTCCCAGCAGCATTAGCCAGAGAGGTAAGGGTTAGCTGGAGAGGTAAGGAAGGGCAGTAGCAACTGGATCTCATAGCTATAGTGGGGCAAGAGTGTTGGGTTTTCTGCAACTGTGCCATTTACTTCAGTATTCAGAGGATCAGAAGACTGTCAGAGAAGAGCACCGTATGAAGCTGCATGCATTGCACAGCTTCCAGAGCTTGTAGGAAACAAGGTGGTGTCTAACTGGTGGTGGCAGTGGCCAAATCCCTTCCAGGCTCACACCTCTCTTCCCCTTGCTCTTAAACACTATTTTTAGCAGTGCCTCAAGGCAGGGCTCCCACACACTGGGGGTTTCAGCAGCTGAGATGTGACCCCGGCTGCTTGCTTAAAAGGAAGAGGAAGGATTAGAAGGAAGAGATTTCAGCATCTGGACAAGATTTGGGCTCTGAGGTTGCAGAGCTGTGCTATGTACTTATGAGTATCTCAGCATGGGTTCTTTCAGGTGTCAGGCCCTGTGTCATAAAGTTAGAAGCAGCTTTACCTTTGCTTCAGTGCTCACAGGATCCAGCCTTTGATGACTATCAGACAGGCAACTGTATGATTCAGTCATTTTCTTTTTCCAGAAGGTGCACAGGATAACACAGGCATCACCTATAGCTCTTATGCAATCATCTATGGTACATGTGACACTGCAGAGCACCTGGACAAAATATTTATCTGGGCTGAGTGGGACACATTGCAAGCTAGTGCTTGGATTCAGTTGGAAAACAAGCAGGAAAGCTGCAGGGCAGTCCAGGACCAGAATATTTAGGTTCCAATGTAGAAGAGCTGAGGTTGTCTCCAAGGCTGCATGTGGTCTCCCTGGGGATGCAAACCTCCTCTGGAGGGCTGGGAAACTAGAGCGCAAAGGGACTGTGGATTTTTGTGGGAAACCGTGAGTGCGGTTAAAGGAATGACAAGTTTGATTAGAAAACAACAGGCAGATTTTAAAGCCTTGTCCATCCCAGGAGCAAAGGGAGGAAATTATTTTTTTGAGGTAAGAACACAGATTATATTGGCGAGACCCTGGAGATCTCTAGAAGTCAGTGAGAAGACATCAAGGAACTGTGGCATCCAGCGGTCCTGTCAGGTGGATTAAACTTCATAACATCATAATGGCACACAGGGATCTGTGTATTACTTAAACAATAAAGCAAGAAGGGAATTCCTCCCTCATCCCTCACCAACAAAATACTGTAGCTAGAATCTCCAAAGGAATAACTGGAAAAGGGAAGGCCCACAAAAACACATAGGGGCAAAAACATCAAGCAATCAGTATGCATGCAGTATTGTGTGTCTGCCTGACACCCTGAACTCTGTAGCTCAGGAAGCTGTAACAGAGATGCTAGCAGCGTGGCTGAGACTGGGATTTCATGCTCAGGTTAGACTGAAATCCAGGCAGCTGGTGGCTGTTCCCACATCATGTCTTATGCCAGAGAGGGTCCTCATCCTCCTCCTCCCAGGGCCTTGGGAATATGGGCACAA
The DNA here is from genome assembly GCF_036013445.1 of Caloenas nicobarica. Taxonomy (NCBI): domain Eukaryota; kingdom Metazoa; phylum Chordata; class Aves; order Columbiformes; family Columbidae; genus Caloenas; species Caloenas nicobarica. Next base: position 38,799,276 of record NC_088245.1, read on the forward strand.
GGGGCACCCTGCAAAGTGCCTTGCCCTGCAATAGTGTGGGGTGCGCTTTGGGCACGGCTGAGTGCTGCTGGAGAGGCGTTCACAGGCCTGCAGAGGCAGCAGCAACTGCAGCATGGCCAAGAGCGGAGCAAGAGCAGCATCAGAGGAGATAAAGCTGAGCTCCTGCGCAAACAAGCACCCTTTCTGCAGCCCACCCTTCCTTGGGACACACACGCCTAGAGTCTGCAGGGAGGTGGCAGTGCCTGGCTGCTGGTTAATCCCTCTTAACAATGAAAACTTCTTCATGTCTGAGCTGCTCCTTGATGAAGAGGAATTAACCAGAATACAACACACAGTGCACAGCTCTGCTGTGGGCTCTTGGGCTCCCAAAAAGGGACAGGAGAGCCCATTGCTATGTGGCAAAATCAGGAGATACAGCTGCAAATTGTCTTGCCCAGGCCCAGCGGGCAGGCAAGTAGCCCTCAAGGTACCAGCACTTAATAGGAGCCTGTGCGCAGTTTTAAGTTGGATTTGGAGGCAATTCCAGCACAGCCTCTCCCACTCCATGATGCTTGCGCAGCTCTTTATGAGAGCTTGAAATGAACTGGATCAAGGAACCGGTCTGGGTTTAAAGTAACCATGTTTATCTCTTGGCAAGTTTATTTCAAAGCCAGATCAGTTCTGTGGCCCGGTTTGTCACACAGATGGACCAGCACATGCTGGCGGTGGGAAAAGGGGAGGCAGAGCTACTTACATGGGCATTGCTTGTGAAGGAGACACCCATCAAGCCCTCCTCCAAAACCCTGAGCACTGTGTAACCAGTGGCACAGCACACACAAATTAGGTTTCCCTTTGCCTGTGTTTCATGGGGTGAAAGGCAAGGAAGAAGACACACTTTTTTATTCCTTTTGTCGGAAAAACAGCTTCTCATCCACAAAGCATGAAGCTTCTGCAAGATAAGAGCCTGTGGGGAAACCGAGATCTACTCCTCATTTGTATTGATGTTTACACTTGCCTTTTAATGAGCTCCAACAGGTTCTCGCTTCCAGCTGCAGTTGGCCCTTTTCAAAGTTCACGGTCTCGTTTTGCATTATCGTTCCAACGCCAAGTGCTCCCTTAGGGAAGAGAGTGACAACCAGGTCGTTTTCTCTTCTGAGAAGCAGCACCAATTTAAGCAGTCCCTAATCCAGTAGTGCTCTCTGCGCTCTGCTGGTCTTCTGGGGAACGCCTGTAGGGAAAAGGATCCCTCTGCAAAAATGACTCGGCAAAAAGTGTTTTCTTCAAGCAGATCAACAGTGGGTGGCAGTGAGCACCCTAGACGCAGTGCTGGTGGCCTGGCTGCCCCAGCAGGGCATTTACAGCTGAGTTTGGGATGGCGTCTCTGTTCTGCATCTTTTCTCTGTTACTGTCATACTTGCGATTTCATCTCATTTACATTGCCGTGCTTGCAATCAGATCTTTTGACTTGTCCACTTTTGGGTCCTGCTGGCAAGACACATACAGTGATGGGGCTTGATACTGGCTGCAAGATACTGGCCCAACGAATTAAGTACTGGAAGATCTCACCTACACTGAGCATCCTGTGGTTGCTTTGGTAGTGGTACAAGCACAACACAGCGTCCCTGCCAAATGCTCAGCACAGCTTGCCCTCTTGGCTATTTGGGATCTAGGATTGCATGTGTGGATGTCCCAGGCTGGGCACCTTTGGAAAACTTGCGTGTAAGCACCTTGTGTGCACAGGATCCATGGACAGCTAGAAGTTCATCTAGCCTCTTCCCCAACAGCATCCAGAGGCAGATGCCCAGGAAAAGTTTAAGAAGCAGGAACAGTCATACTCCATCAGAGCAACTTGAGGCTAAAGAACTTCCCAAGGTTAGATGTGCACGCTTGTGTTTAACAGCCTTAGGCAGAATTCTGCATGAGTTTACAATTTTTTAATCCTCTTATACATGCTCCCGAAACCATATTTTAGACATGGCAGCAGCCCTACTGGGACAAGCTGTTAAAAACAACCTGCTGACTTGGTGACTCCGCAGCAGATTAACCAACATGCAAAGACAAAAATTTGCTGATCACTTTGTAACCATTCACAAATGGCTTCAAGGCATGCCCATTCAAAAAAAAAAAAAAAATCAGTAAAACCAGAGCTGCATTACCATCAAAGATCTCTGTACTACACAGGGCTCCCATCTCTGGCACCTTTTTAATTGCAAATTCCCCAGACACCATGTTTTTGTTTTTTTGGTCTTCTGCCTTCCGCTAAGTGCTCCAGTGCTAGTGGCTCAGCTGGTTGGATACAGCTGGTCTGTGGCAGCATCTGCCTGGAAATTGCTGGTCTTAGCCTGCGGTCCTTTTATTCCCTTCCCCGTCAGCTGCAGCAGAGATCTCGCCACACATGGTGGCTCCCTGCCCTAAGCGAATCCATGCTCCTTCTCTGGGTTTCAGTGTTAATTTTCTGTCTGTGATTTTACAGCAAGGGGCAAATTACACTGGATTTATTACCATCCTGAGCAAAAAGGCCAGTGTTTATCTGCTGCTCTTGCAGAGCTACAGCTCGTAGAGTTGAAAGCGGTACATTCACCCCCTCAGCAGGACACACCTGCCCCATCATTGGGGCAGAGAGAGTCCAAATCATAAAAAGTCAGGCAAGGGACAATGCTGGGACCACAGATCAAACAGTCAGAAGAAGAAACGGATCTGCAGATAGACCAGAAAAAGCAGGTAGGTCTTTTGCAGGAAGAAAATGGGTATTTCAAAAGGCTCCCACACTGAGCAGAACCTGGGCTAAAAGGGGATCTTTGGGGTCAGGAGGAGAGTTCAAATGGAAATTTGGGTGGAAACATGGGCAAGTGATTTTGTCAGCTTTTTTTGTTGTGTTCTTTTTTAGTGTTTGTTTCGGGGTTTTGTGGGTTTTGGGTTTTTGTGTGTTTGTTTCTTTAAAAAAGGACTGACGTGAGCAACATCAGAAGTCAGCAGGAAAGTGAAGTCCCAGTCATTCTGACTGTGAGGAATGAGTATGGGAAGCCATTGATTCAACAGCTGCTCTCTTTTCAGGATTATGGGTCCTGCTTTCTGGTGTTTCACTGTATGGACAGAGATGTGCCCCTCACCTGTTGAGCAATGAGCCCAATGTGAGGTTGCTCCAGGTGCCGGCTCTGCAGATCAGCCCGTTCTCTTGGCCTAATTCACAGGGTTATTTAATAGAGGAGTTATTATGAACCTTCACATCCAACCATCTCATTACAGGTTGTGATAAAACCATTATAAGTTCAAGGCTGCTAGCAGCACAGGCAGCTACCAGGCACTACACAAAATATAGGGAAATGTCCACAAGAGGGAGAGTTGGTGCCGGTCTTGACAATGATTTTGTGCAAACGGCACTTTGCTGCCTGGCAATTGTAAGAGAGCCATTCCTCTCGCTTCAGCTCCCCCAGCAGAAATGTTTCCTTCTCCTGTTGATTCCCTTTTCCACATTATTTTCCCAACTCCTCTGGAGGTCTGGAGCACAAGTCTGATGAGGAGCAGTTGAGGGAAATGAGGGAAATGTTTAGCCTGGAGAAAAGGAGGTTGAGGGGAGACCTTCTCGTTGTCTACAACAACCTGAAAGGAGGTCATAGCATGGAGAGTGTTGGTCTCTTCTCTCAAGTAACAAGTGATAGGACAAAAGGAAATGGCCTCAAGTTGCACCAGGGGAGGTTTAGATCAAATATTGGGAAAAAATTGTTCACAGGAAGGGTTGTCAGGCGTTGGAACAGGTTGCCCAGGGAAGTGGTGGAGTCACCATCCATGGAGGTCTTTGAAAGATGAATAGATGAGGGACATGGTTTGGTGACAGTGGTAGGTTAACGGTTGGACTTGACAATCTTAAAAGTCTTTTCCAACCATAATGATTCTATGATTCCTTCTCCAGTCAAACAGTATTTCATCTTCTTTGCATGGGGTATGCTGACAGGCCACACCGTAGAGGCACTAGACATGGTGCTATCAGAAAGATGCTGTGATTAAGATGGTTTCTCTGCTCTCACTGCTGCTATGATCCCTTTTCCTCTTACATTTGTTTTGCTGTATTGGAAGGGCACCCTATGCCAGCTCCAGCACAGGCATCCCCTCCTCTCGCCCAACCCATCACTCAGACACCCCATATTGGCTGCTCTGGGGAGCCCAGTTAGCCTCCATGGGCATGTATATAAAATACCGGCCATTCTTGCTGGGTTCTGTGCTTGACCTCAACACTCCAGGCCTAAAACTAACTCCACATGGGATTTGCAAACCATTTTCCAAAAATAGTTGATGACTACCAGCAACAAGAACCTAGAGGTCTTTGAGCTTCTGCAGGACCAAGCTAACTGTGAGGAAGCACCAGAAGACATCAGTGATGTGGAGATGATGCAGGCTGGGATGGACTGGGAGAGGTGAAACCAAGAGACCCAATGGCCAAAAGAAGTTCCTGCATATGCACAGATTTTTCTTTATGGTTCAAGGCTTGTGTATGCAGCCACATCCAAAGAAGGAGGGAGCAAGCCCCCAGATCATGAGATGACTAATGTAAAGTTTTTTGCATCACAGATGATTTTCCAGGGGGGAAAAAAAAAAAAAAAAAAAAAGAAGCAGCAGCAGTGGGTGTCCTGGAAGCTGCCTGTGTGGTTTAGGGTTGGTGGAATTTTTATCAGGTTCACATGTGGTTCATGAACAATTGAGAGAGCATCGTCAGCTATATGCAAAGGAAAGCACAACGGTAAGTGTGATCTCCTTCCAGAGCTGTCCCTCCCCAGCCAGAGCTGTATTTCCTACAACCTTCTTTATATCAGATTTTTTTGAAATACTGCCCTGGTTAAATATCTGTGTTTAGGAACATTTTTGAGTTTCAGATCTTGCAGAATTAGAAGGACAGGTCATTTTCCCTCTTCCTTTATTTTTCCTCTCCGTTCCTTTTTCTCCTGTTTTCTTTGCCTTGCCCTTTTTGTCTCTTTGCTCAATCTCTGGTAATGTCTGGAGCTGTGAGTAAATTAGAGTCCGAGAACAAGGGGAAGCACCAGCTCCCCAAACCAATGACCTTCCTCCAGCCCACCCTGCCCCAGAGAGACGTCCAGCCTTGGCTTAGTTTCCACTAGTCAGTGGGGGCTGGAGGCACCATAACACACTCTGGCAGCAGCTGATCTCTTCCCTACCTCCTTCCAGCTGTCCTCACATCCACACAGGGAGGAGGCACAGATCAGTGGCCAACCACGTGCAATAGCGGTGACCACCTGCCAACCGCAGGTCCCCACCACCCGTCTCTCCCTTCCCGCTGTCCCCCACACCCTCCACTATGCGGCTTTTCCCAGGGTCGGTCCTCCACCCTGAACAGTCAGGGCTCTTACCTTTAACTTCTCTCTAGCTTATTATTCACACAGCCATGATTTTTGTAATTCTCTGCTCTTGTTAATCTGCGAACAACCCCCAGTCTGTGTTACACTATTCTTCACTGGGCAGCATTTGAAATCCAGAGGCCAGTCCCTGTGTGCATCGCCGAGAGCCCCGCTTCGTGGGGCAGGTTCCTACACTGCTCCCCAGGCAGGGCGAGGAACCCCCGGGCTGTGCAGCATCGGGCTGCGGGGAGGCAGCTGCGCTCCGGGCTGGTGGTTCCCTCCCTGCCCTGGTGCAGGACCCGAGGGTCCACGTTCTGGAGTGTATTAAGGGGTAGAAGGAGATCTGCCTCAGGACCGGCACCGAGAACAAGGTCTCTTATGAAATAGTTTCATCTGAAAGCTAAACGAAACCATGTAGACCCCATGATGCAACTTGGTGCCAGGATCTCAGGAGGCTTTTGGCTTTCCAAGAACCTAAAATAAATATTTTCAGCCTGAGTGAGGTTAACATCAACATTTTATTTCTTTCCTCCGTCTCCATGAATTCACAGGCAAACCAGAAGACACAGTTTGGGCCATCTCAGGGGTGAAATCACAACACCAGCGAACGCTTCTCAAGTGCCCCAGTGAAGTATGAAACTTGTTCCTTTCTTTCTGTCTTTGCCCACGAGTTCTTGCATGATCAGCCTCCCTCCCTCCCTGCAAGAGCATGACTTTCAGTACTCTTGCAGCAGAAAAACATTAAACTACATTTGCCCCAGACCTCCACCATTTTTCACACGCACAGGCCATGCCATGGACCAGGGTGCCGCGTTGCAGAGATGCCTCCAGCACTGCCACGGCACACAGGGGCTGCATCCCACCCACAGCGGGGGGACCCAGGCAGCGTCCTCGGGCAGGGGCATGCTTTCCCTCACCTCCACACACACAGCTGCAAAATCTCCACCATATCCTGGCTTAGAAACTAGCAGAGCAGATTTTTCACAGTGATGAACCCAGGGGAAAAAAGAAAAGGGGGGATATTTTGTGAAGGTTAAACACTCATACCAGCTTTACAGAATCATAGAATCGTTTGGGTTGGAAGAGATCCTCGAGATCATTGAATCCAACTATTAACCTAACTCTGGCACTAAACCGTGTCTCTAAGGACCTCATCTACACGTCTTTCAAACACCTCCAGGGATGGTGACTCAACCACTTCCCTGGGCAGCCTGTTCCAATGCCTGACAACCCTTTCCGTGAAGAAATCGTTCCTTATATGCAACCTAAACCTCCCCTGAAAGTGGAAGTGTTTTGCACTCTCGCCATATATTCCCATCATGCTTAGGCAGATTAGTACTGACTTTTCATTCTTTTTTTTTTTTCTTTTTAAAGCATTTGAAACAAAATAATCTAATTAGAGAATAAATATTTAGCTTGAAATGAGCAGACAGACATTCAAAACCATTTTCTGACATGACAGATGATCTGAAAGGACCTGTGCTGCAGGCATTGTGTGCCATTCAAACCCAATTTAAAAATACATGGCATAGTAGCAAAAATAGACATGACCCTAAGCACAAACATCGCCACGCAGACAAATGTCGCCTGTAAAATGCCATCGGCAATTTGCATGGCAGTCAAACCCGGAGGCAATGGAACAGCATCGCCCACCTCCGTGGGTGCTGTTGTGACAAACCCATGCGAACACCATCGCAGCAACACAGGTGTGTTCCCATGGCAGGGCTTGCCTGGCTGCGCTGGTTTTGGGACCCCAAAGTGGGTTCCAGCCTTTCCTGAAAACCTAAGGGAAATTCCTGTCCCCTTATGCATATGACCTGACCTCCAACTCTTGGCAGGCTCAGAGACACCCAAAACGACTCTTGCTAGCTTTGCCACATCTAAATTATTGTGACATCCAAATGACAGGTGAGAGCCAGGTAATGTGGGAAAATAACCTCTTCACCTTTGCACGCTGAGGAGCTCACGTCGAAACGTTCACACCTCAGAGATGCTGAGGAGCAGGGAGACACAGGAGCTGCATCTCCCCTTTAGCAGCTCTATCTCCAAGCCCACAGGGCACACCTGGAGATGGGCCCACTCCAGAAAGCTTTGGCTCAAACCCTGGTGCTCCTGAAGCAGCCCTGAGATCGCAGCAGAAGGGGATAGAGCCGTGAGCCCAGTGTTGGTGAGAGGGGTTGGGAAACAAGAGCTCAAGGGCTGCACACCACCCATGCAGGGGAAAGCCGCCTCTGAGTGGCCAGAGGAACCTGTACTGGGTCTCCATGGGAGTGAAGGGGTATGAACAGACATATGGATGGCTCCACATGGGAAACACAGCTACAGGCATGACCTGGTGCAGTCAAGAGATAAGAGAGGTGTGCGAGACCTCTGCAGACCCACCTCACTACCCACATTCCGCATGTGGGAGACCAGCAGGGAATTTATGAGGTTAGATACAGAAGGAAAACCCTAAGGGCAGTAGCTCGGGGATGGGAAAATGTGAGTGAGCGAATCACACAGTACCACTGAGCTGCTGTGTCCACATCCCAGGAAAGACATTAACTGAGCATCACAGTGTCTCCACAAGGTCATCCTGATGTCTAACGACCTATGTTTTGATATCAGAAATATTTAAAATCACAATGATGGCAATGAATCCATTTCATGAACATCAATGGCTCCTTGCAGAAATGTTCTCTAGACCACAAATATTAAGGAAGACAACTTCAAGCATGGAGTGCTAGCCCCATTTTTCAAATAGAGGTGATGAGCAGGAATCACCAAGAGGTCATGTGGGCAGAAGGAGGCGATGCCCCCACCCAAAGGACACCAGTCCTTCCACCCCAGCCTGCAGCCTTGGCTGTTAGTGAAGCTAATGGGGCCATCCCTGCTCACGTTTGGAATGAAACTTCACAGATCCCCTTTCTCCTGATCCCTCCTGAAGGCCCCAGTGCCAGAATGCCTCCTCAAGGCTACCTTGCCATGCTCAGTAGGCTATGCCGTCCCTGCAACTTTTGGTCACCCCTTTGACCTAATTTTTAGCATTAGGACTATGCTGGCAGTCCTTTGGTCCTCCAGACCTTCCACCCAGGGGCTTGTTCTCTTTACATGAAGCAGCTGTAATCAGACCAACAGTGGGCCAGGTCTGAGACTGGGTCCTGGGTTTGCTGCTCTTCCCTTGTCAGTGGCTCTCGCAAGACCAGGGAAGGAGACAAGCCAGTCCTGTTCCTGGTGTGACCGCAGACCCTTGGCAATGCAGCAGAGCTCTGGCCTTCCTGCAGACAGAGAGCTGGGAGATCCCCAAGGTATCGCAGACCCAGGTGCCTTACCATGATTTTGTGAGGTGAGGAAAGATAACTCCAAGTTCTGGGGCGTCTCCAGACTGTTTGCAGAAACACTAGTGAAGTAGAAGAGGTGTTAAAAAAATAAATTGTAAAACGAAGGGGAACAATAACTGTTCTGGGTAGAGGAATCCCAGAAACACCAGCGCCGTGACTGTTCTGGTGGGTAACGCAGAGCTCCGGGTGCCCAGGGCGCTGCTGAGTCCTGCAGTCATGTCCAGGGAACCTGCACGCAGAGTAAGTCAACAGGGGATGGTCGGTGCCCTGGGAGGCAGATTAGATTCAGCTTTATTGGTCCTGAGTTCTCCATTTTATCCACATGGGCAGACTGTTGAAATACCACTCAAAATCTGCCTTTCTTCTTTCACTGCCTTGGACAGTCTTATCTGCTCAAGCCCTGTCGTGGGTTATTCCTCTGGGCACGCCCATGGCACATGGTTTCTCTTGACTTAGATGATGAAATGGCACTATTTAAAAGCAATCCTGTTTTCCCCAAAGCCTGGAATCGAGTCCAGAAGCATTTCTGAGCATGAAATTTGGCTCTGGGCACATTAGGACTTTGTCCTGAAGGTATAGCTTGGCTGACAGCAGGCAGAAGTGAAGGGTTTGGAAAGGATAAGTCCCACTCCACAGAGTCCCCAAGCAGCCACCTACCAAAGAGCCAAGGAGTTGGGGCAGCATAGCAGAGGTCAAAGCACAGGACCTGATCATTTGCAATGCAAAGAGAGGAGATTCACCCATCACCTCTTCTCTCCTCCTGGCAACTCTCATTCTATTTTGGGCACAAAATGCTCAGACTCACTGCTGGTAACTGATCTAGAAAAGTGTGGCCCCAGGAGATTGCAGTCGCAGGGATGGAATCTGGTGGACGCATGTGATGAGCAAAATCTCCAGGTTTGCTCCAGGAAGGTACAGAACAAGGATCTGGCTGGTTTTCAAGATATGCTTTCCACCAGCCCAAGGCACATGGGGAGACAGTCCCTCTGCCAGGATCACAGCCTTGGCAGTGCCCGTAAGGGTGCCGGCTCCCTGCCTCCTCCGTACCTTTGGGATCCCTCAGCTGTGAGGGTCCCCACTAAAGGCTCAAGGGAACACAGAGCCACAAAAGGGCAGCGGAAAAATCGAGTATCTCGCATCTTCCCAGGAGGACCCAAGTATAAACCCTCTGTGCATCTGCCCAGTTCCACGCAGGGCTGGGCACTGCTGCCCTGCAGGGACAACTGGGCTCTTGGCTCTTCACCACGGCCGCTCAGGACTTGTCCCCAGTGCCATCAGCCACTGGCAGGGAGAAGGATGCTCAGCCAAGGTGTTTCTCACAGGACCCCATTGTTTTTGTCAAGGTGTTTCATTTCTAGTGGAGAGGCGTGGGGAAAACACAGCTGCCAGGGACTTGCAAGTATGATGAGAGCATGCCAAAGATGGGCAAGACTCCAGAGCACTAATTTATTTTTCTATTGCCCACCTGGTGGGGAAGGGGTCAGTTTCCTTTTTGCAATAAGAGAAACCAGGGGAGGCTTGCTTTTCACCCCCAACCACAACTCAAACACTCACAATGCTTTTTCTGCTCTCAGAATAAGAAACATTTAAATGCATGAGCAAAGGATGAAAAATGGCAAACAAAGGTCCTGGGTCGCCAAGCGGTGATTCACCACCGCCGAGAGAAAATCTCCCCTGTTCCCTGCCACGCCAGGTCACGCCTGGCCTGCAAGTCACAGCGAGTTTTCTGAAGGTGCCAGGATGTGCCCCCCTGAGGCATCCGCTTGGGAGGGCTGGTGTGGCCCTGACCACCCCAGGACATCAATGGGAGCCATGGAGTGGTCACTGCTCCCGTGACCTGAGCAGCTCCAGCAAGGTGCAAATGCGAACGTTCCCTGGGGAGAACTTTGGCCTCAGCTTCCTCTTGTTTTTTTGTATTGAGGGCACCCTTCCTCAAAGAAATGTGATGTGCTTGAGAGCTTGAAGGCTCCAGGTTTGAACAGAGCAAACCCAGGATGCCTGGCATCCCATCCCTGGGGTTATTTATGATCCCTTACAGCTGCCACCCGCACACTGCTCCCTGGGGAGATAACCAGAGCAAGGTCCCTTAGCTCCACCTGTGGGGTTTCTTCCCAGTTTTGGCATGAGGACACTGACTGATGGCGAGGAAGGGTTTCACTGTGCCCCACAGCTCTCCAGTAATGGTGGGGACCAGTGACTTGCCAAAATTCATGCCGCTTAGCAGAAAGGCCCATGGTACTTACTCGTGCTGGTGTTGACTGGTCCTGATTCCATATTGCAAGGGGCATTAAGTGCCACCAAGAAGCCCATGGGAATGGCACATTTCACTCAACCTTGCAGTTATTCTGGGTATCTGCTCCTTTCAAGTCAAAGCTATTTGAGAGCTCAGGGCTGAAGAGATTTTTTACACAGCCACCCAGTGACCTGAATTGCCGAGCGGGGCCCTGCCTGGCCTCCCCTCAGAGCTAACAACCCTCTCAACCACAGCGGAACCCGGATCTTAACCAGGGATGAGTTGGCTTCACAACTAGCTGTAATCTACATTGCTTCAAGGCTGAGTCTCACCCAGCTTGACCCTGAGGAGTGTTTTGAACTCATCTCTTCAGACCTCTGGCTGTATAGGCTCTCGGCTTGGTGCCAGTTGTGCCATGGCATTAATGGTGAGTGAGGGCGATCCCACACCATGAACCCCATCACCAGTCCATGAAGGAGAAATAAGAGTGTTATCACTGGGTCAGAGCCCTGCAGCCAGCTCAACCCTCACCCACCAAGGCAAGCATGCAAGCTCAGCAGCCACCAGCTTTCCCTCAACACCGAATCCTCCATTTACCCCAAATTTTTTGTTCAGTGCCCCCCCAACATAGGCATGGAGTATCCTACCACCTGCAAACATTTTGCATGAGATGATGCTGGTTTTCTCTTTTCCTTTCTCACTCCCCAAAGCCCCACAGCTGAGCAGTTCGGCAGAGCAGGCAGTTCACCCCGATGCCTGCACACGTTTGCACGGGGGCGAGCAGAAATCCCCCCCCAGCGTCCCACTCTCAGGGCTCTGGCGTCTGCCCTTTGCCAGGGTAGACCTGCCTCTGTGCACAGCGAAAGCACAGGGACAGCCAGCGGCATCTCGCCTACACGAGCTGTGCTCGGCCAAAAGCGGGAGCTATTTCTGGAGAGCAGCTTCTCTTGGAGCAGCAGAACCAGGGTGCAGTGACCGAAAAAGAAAAGCCCCAGTATTTCAAACGCAAAGCGAGGTTTCCCACTCTCCCCCTAGGGAGGATGGATGACATCCTTGCAAAAATAAGAAAGGACTGCAGCGCTCTGCAGCAGGAGGGCTCCAGACGAGCGCTAAGGCTATTTCAATAAAAGCGTAAACACGCCAGATTTGCTGTTGTTGCAGAGCTCTGTGAAATCGGTGATTTCTGAGCGGAGTTCAGCTGGAGAGCGTTGGTGCTATAAAAAGCAAAGTGACTTTGGGCTTTGATGCTTCCTCCTGACACACAAAAAGGTGATTTGTGATTCAAAAGATGAGGAATTTATCATCAAAAGGAGCTGGGACAGAACTCAATGTTTACCCGTGGAAGAACTAGACAGGCACTGAAAGCAGATATATTTATACCCATCCATTAATAAAAGAAGCCAAGTCAACCATACCTTTGTGCTAAAGTTAGAGCACAGCACTCAGCATGCCCTTAAAAAGGCAAGAAAGTTTCCGCAAACTGGGACAGCTGGTCCCGGTGCCGGTTCTGCGCATCCCCTGGGTGCCGGCGCTGCGCAGGGGCTCCCGGCACTGTGCGCTGCAGCGGGAAAGGAGCCCAGCACTGCGAGGCTTCTCCGAGCCAGAAGGCTGAGTCCCAGAATCTGGTCACGGGCTGGTGGCCACAGCACCTCAGGAGCCAAACAGTCCCTGCTACACCTTCGGAGACCTGCAGGAGCAGTGTGACTCTTCCACAGAAACAAAAAACCTTCCAGTTTTAACTCCAGTACCCTGTCTGCTTCCCCGGTCATGGGGCTCACACAAGCCAGGAGCCTTCACCTCTGCTGCAGGAGAAGAGATGATGGCATGCTGGTGGCAGCACACTTGGGCTGGCCCTGGGGATGAGGACTCAGTTCGTGGGGCTGTCTCCATCAGTTAGCAGAGGGAAGAGGAGCAGCACCCGAGGGTTACAGGTTTGGGCTGTTCCTGAAGAGTCAGTGCGAGTCAGGGAGAACAGAGCACGCAGGACGGTAGACAGTTCATCCTCAATGAGATGAGCAATAGGGCTGGCCAGCGAGAGTCACTGGAAGCTCCTGGGTTAGGATTTGATATTTAGAAATGCTTGAGAAATAAGTGCGTGCAGCAAGTCCCTTAACCCACAGATAAGGCTGAAGTTGTCTGGCTTCACCTCCCAAGCGCTGGGGTATGTTACAACACTGCCGGGTAGGAAAGCCCTAGAAAAGTCACACCTTCGTTCCTTTCAAGGTGCTTCTAGAAAGCAATGAATTGTCCGTCTTGACAAATAAACAGATGAGCTCTTGCAGTCGTTTCCCTGCTTTCCCTCTTTCCAGCCCTTGAACCACACTGGAAGCTCTTTGCTGAACCTCTCTCCCAGTTCATCTTGAGCTGCAGGAGCCGGTGCTGGACATGCTATGCCAGAAATGATCATGCTTTAAACCAAGAACGACAACAAAAAATACATCTTGTCTGAGTCAAAGTTAAGCGCACTGCGGTTTTTCTTCTCCACACCTCAGTGAAACAGCCACAAGTGACAAGCAACCCTGGTCTGTGCAGTGAAGAAAACAGGGCTGCGGGCAAGCACCGGCGGCCATGGGCCACCTCCCACCTTCCAGAACGTGACCAAGTTGTTGGCACGTCAGAATGCATTTCGCTTCCTGGCTCATGCTGAAGATGCTACAGTTACATGAACCTGACTGACCTTTGAACAAGACATGGGACTGGATGACCTCCACGGGTCTCTCCCAACCCGAATTATTGCACAATTTCTATAAAGACAGAAAGGAAGGATGCAAATAACTCTCCCTCCCACACCAGCCGCTAAGCTTTCCCATCAGCAGGATGCTTAGGCTGCTGTCCCTGTGTCAGCACAGTCAATAGCAGGCCAGCAGCAAAACCCCGAGCACGGGTCAGCCCCACCTCAGAGATCGGGGCTTCTTCCTGAGCTTTCAGGCTCAAACCTTCTGACACAGCTTGTCAGTGCCAGACTAAGACACCGCCTTAGCAGTCACGCTAGCCTCACCCTTGAGCTCTTCTCCAAATTCAATTTGAACTTATAAATCAGTTCAGTACAATCCAAACAATGCTTCCCAGCAAACGTTATCATTTGTTGACTACATCCTCACCACGCAGCTGCCAAATGTAGCCGTGCAGCACAGGAATTCACATTCGGCAACCACGTTGCTGGACCTCGGGCTGGCATCAAGCCCTGTGGCCTGGAGCCCATGTCCAGGTTGTTACCAAACCCTCTTCAGATGTACTTCCAACGTGACAGTGGTGCCCTCACTCAGTGGATGCTGCCTTCACACACTGAAATGTGCACGGTGGCTTGCAGTCAGCTGTGACTGACTCGTGTGGTTTGTCTGTTTTATTATAATTTTTTATAGCTTATAGAAGGACAACGTATGGAATCAGCAGCATCTGTTTCCTCAGCCAACTTGCAGTCCATTCCAAGAACCCGTGTCAGCTTCATCTGATGAGCTCTTGGTAAACCCTTGTTGAGCAATGCAATATTTTTACACCACTTTTAACGACTTATTAGTGAATTCCAGGGATCAGCCATTTTCTGGTTTTGCCTGGAAATGACGGGTGGCTGGAAGACCTAGTGTCCCCGCTTCTCTTTTGAAGCGTACCTCTGCGCTGCCTTCCTCCCCGCGCAGCCAAGCTTTGTTTCCAGACCTCTCCCAGCCTCAGCGATCCAGAGCCCTTTAACCAGCTCTTCCAGAATTTTATTCAGCCCTGGTTTCCAGGCATCTAATTTTAGCAGTTACTGTTCAACATCCTCTCAAGTTACTGTTAGAATGAAATGAGGGTCATCTGACAGGAACACATTGCAGCTCCTTGGTAAATACTGGGGAGGAATGCTTAAAGAGCTCGCGCGCCTTCCTGCATTGTTATCAACAATCCTGCCAACCTGGGACACACCTGATCCCAAACCTTTTGTTCCTGGTACCTGCATTTCCAAAAGCAATATGAAAATCCTGGCTGGCCTCAGTTGTACTAGGCATATTTCACCGTATCATTTTGCTCAGTTCTGATTTTCCATAATTACTTGCAAATTGACCACAGGGATTTATTATTTGTTATTTTTAGGATCATTTCAGCAGAAAAGGCATCTGATGATACGGATATATATTTGCAGGACAAATTTCACTAGAGGATCTCTAAGCACATTGTAGAATGTGCATGGATTTCTGCTTGTCTGCAGTGACACTCCTTTTACAGGCAGCAGGACAACAGGAGTAGTGATTACAAGAAATGTCTAAACTCCCAGAGGAAATTTATTCCAAGCACAGGAACACCGGCTTCCAGTTGCGCGTGTTAACTATTAAACCTGTGCTAACACAGACAGCGGGGAGTTAGCTACACAGGCATTAAAGAAAATGCTGATGCTGTAATTTGAAATGGTTGTCTCTCCTTCCACACTAACAGGTTCAAACACAGACTAGGCTTAGAGAGGAAAAAAAAAAAGGGGAAGGGGGGGCATCTTATCAAATACCAAACAAATGGCCCTCTTCTGCTAATAAGCAGCAATGGGAAAGGATGGCAGGGAAAGGCGTGGGGTTACAGAGAGCTCAGTGTGTGGACAGACAGGGCTGGGATTTTTTTGCCAGCCCCACCAAGGCTTCGCCCTTGGTCTCCCAGCTCCTTCTTCACACCAGCATCCATCCCCTCTGTATGTTTCACCTGCCAGGGACATGGCAACAGTGAAATTCATCCAGATGTGCTGAAAAACAATGACACACAGGAGCCAGCAGACTGGTGTTTCTCTCTTTTATTTAAAAACAGTGCTTCATTACCATTTGCAAAGGGTTAGGAAGGGTTTCCCCCCTTGCTTAGAGTTTATAAAAGCCAGCAACATGATCAATAATTTATACACATGGATAGTAATACAAAAAAAAGGAATAAAAGCTAAAGATCTAACTACTCCGACCTTCACAATTCCAGCTACTTGATAATAATAGGAATAACCCAATGAATACTGTATGGTCTGAAAGCTACTATACAATATGATACTTAACGAGGGAGGGCGGGAAGTTAGAGGCTGTCACAAAGCCCTGGGATGCAGATACTGCTTCTCCAGAGTCAGCAGGGAAATGGGACCCTGGGCAAGCGGCTCGGGCGTCCTAGGAAATGATCCAGGGGAAGGGAACGCATCCCACTCGGGGCACGTCCTGTTCCCCGGCGGTACCTGGCAATGGGAGGTGCTGGGGAGACCGCGTGAAGGGGCAAGTCCATCGCTGCTAGTGGAGGTGCTGCGGCATCTCAGCCTTGCACTGAAAATCTCCAAGTCTCAAGTAGATCAGCCTGTGAGGTCAGTAAAATACTCCGCCAGCTCCGTATCGCTCTACAGCCCAGGTTCTCATTTGCTATCAGCCCCACATTTTAGCTCCGGCTATTTACAAGCAGGATTTATCATATTAAAATTTTAAAAAGAAAAAAAAAAAGAAAAAACTCAAAACCAAATCATATCCCCTGGGGTAAAAGAGGATTATTTCGTCACTTGATAATGCAGCCAAACCAAGCTGCCAAAACTACAACACGCGCACACACACAAAATACTGTGAACAGAAAAAAATAGAAAAACATGACCAAAACTGAGGCTATTAATGTGGGAGGCCCAATTTCTGTAAGGAATTCACTCCTCAGGGACGCAACAAGCCCCTCCACCAGCAGAGAACTGGGAATCTGGCAAGAGATTTATTGACTCACTTCAGAGAAAAAAAAAAGAAAAAAGAAAAAAGAAAAAACATTCCTAAGATGAACCAGCATTTTGCTGACTGTCAGCTAAATGAATATTCAGGTGGACGGCTTTAAACACCAGCAATCTCCTGGTGAAATCACGCAAGATTTTTGGCTGATGAGTTCTTGCTCTACCACAATTCAGGAGGCAGTGGGGGAAGCCTGTCTCCCGCACAAGCCTGGACCAGCTGCAGGCTGCCACCCAGAGAGGACAACCGCCGGCAAGAAGTTGCCTTCCAAGGTTAACAGCAGCAACAGAGACGGAACTTGGACATCCCAAGTCCCCTTGAGGCTGCCATCAAAGCAGGTGCTGCAGCGGGATGGGGGCTTATCCTGCCAACTCCTGGCTAGAGGGAAAAGTACCGGGGAGAAACCCCAGAGCCTGCTTGATAAGGGCCCCATTTTGTGCTCTGGCTATCAGACTCCTGCTTGCCTTGTTGACTGGAGTTTTCATTGTAGAAGAGAAGTTTACCGGGGTTGGAGGGCGGAGAGGGCAATCAGTAAGGTGGGGGTGGAGGGAAGGGGCTTTTTAGACATTAACATCACCAAAAATAGTGTTTTATGCAACCAAGAATCAAGTCTCACTGGTGTATACTACAAAATGTTTGACATTTTCCAAGAGCATGACAAAAGAAAAACACAAGTAAGTTTACATTGGATGTTCATCTTGTTCGCTAAGTTGGGTGGGCTTTTTTTTCCCCCTCCTATTGTAAAACAGTGCAAACAGGTAACAGACTCTAAAAATTGCCCCTCTGCACCAAGGGCAGCATTCCCTGACCCTGCCAGGCTGGAGGGCCGCAAGCTGCCTGCCACGCCACCCACGGGCTTTCCCTTTGGAGCCAGACTCAGCAAAAGCACTCCCCAGAGCTGTTTTTTGGTTTTCCCTTTATTGAATTCCTAAGCGCTCCCCCAATCTGTTCTTCAGTTGCCTCCTTCTCTGGGGCCAGGATGGGAAGATACAGATAGAGGTGAGTAGGGGACTAATGAGGCTCTGGTTTTTTTTATTCCTCTGCTTTGTATTCCTCGCTGCCGAAGCTCTGGGTGCTGGAATTGAAATCCCAGCAGCCAGGTCTCTTTTTGGGCAAGGAAATGGTTTAATTAACCGTTTCACAACTAGCACTCGAGCCAGCGATTCAGATAATCCTCCTCAGCTCTTGCTGTGTGCTTCACATCCACAGATCTCGCAACGGGTGAGAACAGGGGATAAACTTTCACTTCACTTTAGGGATGGGGAAGCAAAGTCTAGAGCAGCAACAACTGCTCCATGATGACCCTTGAGGGTCACTGACAGAGCCCTGACCAAAACACAGGTCTCCGACTCCTGAGCTCACGTACTCCCGGGCACTGGAACAGCCCAGTCACAGCTCGTTTAAAACATGGCTCTGTCTGAACTCATGACACAGGATCCATGTAACTGCTTAACCTGGGAATAGCTGGCTATAGTAGGTTCATACTGACCTCTGTGGTGGCTCCAGGTCCTGTCATGGCTTTTCTTAGAAAAGGTAACCCACCTCCAACAGTGCAGCCTCCCTAGTGTGGGGACAGTTACAACAGTTTGCTAACATGCTGGGCATCAATGTAGCTTATTCCCGGTAGGGAACATGCTATACCAGTAGAAGTCATCTATGTACCAGCACGACTGTACCCACAAGGAAAGACAGACCAGCACATTAAATAAATCAATTCTTCAATCCCAAAATTTTATCAGTGTAATATCACGTGCTGGCCAGACCTATTGCAAGACAGTACAAACAGCAACACTTAATGAAATGTACCTTCCTCTACTTGAAGAGGAATCCCAGATGCCACCAGACTAGAAGGTGACAAACAGCAAACTATTTGCCAGGCTGCCTGTGCGGTTTCCCTCGGAAAGCCAAGGCCCGCTTTGCGAGGGACCTGTGACTGCAGACCCATCTCAGGGACAAGCACTAGCTGCCATCGGTCAAACAAGTCAGGGCCCAGTTTAATTCATTAAGTGTAATTCATTTTGCATAGGGAGATATAGGCTTTGTCCTCACTTCTTCAGAAGATTGATATAGCCACGGCTTGGCTGCTCTAATGCATCTCAAGCCAGTTCACAACATATCTGAGTGAAACCAGAGCTGTTGTTTGCCAAGAGGGAAGAAAGGCTGAAGGGCTCTCCTGCCACAGCACAACGCTCACTGGAGAAACCTCGCCGTGAAATTCCAGCTAGTGTGCAAGTTTTTGGGAGGTGTGGTGCTCCTGAGACCTGGAACCAGCAAGCTACCTCTGTCCCCTTGCCATGCACATGTCCTGGTGTCCCCTCTGCAGCTCACTGCTGCGAGCAGGCAGCCGGGCTATCGGCAACCTGACTCGGCGGGGATCTTACAGCATTAACTATGGAGCTGGGGAGACACCGGCTGGTTAACGCACCGCAAGAGCCTGGCAGGGAGCAACCAGAGCAGGTCGGGCTCAGATACAAGAGGAATCAGGTTGGATGGTCTGAAGCGGGTATTACTCGGAGATCGTATCTCAGGAGACCACAGCCCCGCAAAGGTTGGGCGCTTCTGCACTAAACCCCTCGTGCTTCTAATATACTTGGGTGGGCTGAAGCTGCCATGCATAGACTCTGCTCAGACGCAGAAATGGGGCTGGA
Organism: Caloenas nicobarica; assembly: GCF_036013445.1. Classification (NCBI taxonomy): domain Eukaryota; kingdom Metazoa; phylum Chordata; class Aves; order Columbiformes; family Columbidae; genus Caloenas; species Caloenas nicobarica. The sequence continues at coordinate 38,818,491 of NC_088245.1, forward strand.
CCCCACACTCCCAGAGAGGCCAAGTGGCAGGGGGGGGATTGCAGGCAGCACTGCCAGGGCACGGGAAGGTACTCGGGGAGGGAGAATCTGGATTTCGGGAGCTGCAGTCAGAACCAGCTGAACTGAAAGGCAAGAAAGGGGCAGAGGGGCCGGCAGCCGCCCCTGCCGGGCTCTGCCAGCTGCGCTCCCCTCGCTCGCAGCCTGCAGACCTGCTGCACGAGGAACCGCCTGCGGGGACAGGACGGGAAGGGGTGGCCTCACTCAGCCTCTCTGCCCCACAGGTGGGTAGAAACAAGTCCAGTAGAGGCTTTTGCTGCATCTCAGCTCCAGAAGTCCCCTGGCTCCCCTGCGGTGGAAATGGCTCCCCTTGGATATGACTATTTCTACCACAAGTCCTCCCTCCCCTGCCCCAATAAAACAGCAAAAGCCCCCAAACGCCCCGAGTCCCCCTCAGTTCCTAGATTTTGTGAAAGCCCCAATGCCTTGTTCCCCCCTCCCCATTTTCAAGCTAACTAAAATATTTATATACAAACAACAAAAAAATTGTCATAACAGCAACAAACCAAACTTTGGCTTGGAAAAGAAAAGTTAAAAACCAACAACAAAACCAACAAAGAAAATAAAAGGTGGCCAACAGGCTGGCAGTTTGGTGTCCCCTTTATCTAGCTATTCCTCCAGAAAATCAATAGCTTCAGGGTCTCTAGCTTAACTAATGGCTTCCCCATCCTTTCCATTTGAGGTGCCTCCTCTCTGCTGCGCAGAGAGGCCACGTGTATCACTGGGGAAGACCAAAACCAAAAATATGTGGTTGTGCGTGGCTAGGCCAGGACACCTCCCCGGGAGCTCTGCTTGTCGACATCACTTAGTGTTAAATGCGGGAGGTTTCCTATTCTGGTATCAGCAGTAGATGGAGAAGCAGGTGTAGTGCTGGAGTTGGAGAGGCTCCACCAACAAACCCACACTCCAAACAGCCCTCTGTGGGGTGAGCTCACCCCAGTACCAATAGATGGAGTCGAAGCAGCTTAATAAAACTGCGCTTCTGCATTTCTCTAACCTGTGGTTAGAGACCCTGCCTCTGAGCACTGGGGCTTACTGGGAGCATTCTAGGAGCCAGCAGCTGAGCGGGGAGGTCTGGAGAGCAGCAGCTCTCCCTCAACGTGGCTCACACAGTCATCTAAAAACGCTGACTTTGAAACACTCCAATCACTGTATGTGAGAGCAGAAGGGAGATGGTCTTGGGAGTCATGGAGTCCTCCCTTCAATAGTCTCTCTGCTTCCAAATCTTCTAATATGTAGTGTCTATATGGACTCAGCAGACCAGGTGCACAACATTCTATGAGAGGCTGGGCAAAACAGACCCCAGGGCTCCAACGCAACTATGTAAGGGCCTGAAATAGCTTGTGGTGGGAAGTTCCTATGAATTCAGAGCTTGCAAAAACTGCTTCTGCCTCCCCTTAAACTCCTGACCAAACCAAAACTATTTCAGGATCACGTTTAAAGACTCTTCCCCCACTCAAACCCACGTTTGCCCCTCGCCTCAGCAGCTTATAGATGACTTGTTTTTCCTCACTCATTTTAAACAGATTACTTGCAAAAGTGCCGGAGCAGCTCAGGATGAACAGGAGGAGAGACCTTGCAGGCTGGACCTCGGAAGACCCGAGCATGGTGCTGATGCAGGGTTCTTCAGCTAGATTTCTTCCTCTATAAGGCTGCACACGTTTCACTTCTGCAAGTTTAACCTCTTGCTGTCTGCAACAGAGGTGCTCTGTGTGATGCTGCATTGCATCTGCCACTCCTTGAGGAAAGAAGGGGAGGGAAGGGACAGCGAGGGACAAAGATCTTGAAAAGGAGGAAGAAAAACTAAGATAATTACAGCCACCAGCAATGGACAACAATCATCTAGAATAAGTCACGTGTGTGTGGGAAAGATCATCCTCATCAAAAACTCCTTTTGAAGTTCTTGTCCCCTGTACAGCAGAGAACAGCCGAAGTCTTTGGGCAGGTTGAGGAAATCTTCTCTTGATAAGTCTTAAATTCTGACACTGCTGAAACTGTCCCAAACCTGTGCACGTCAGATGGTGATAAAAATGAGGAAAGTCTCTGCATTTCCCCCATTTCCAAATGTAAATGACTATTTCCCACCAGCATTTAGGTCTCAGCCACAGCATGCTTCCTTCTGCAGACCAGAAACATGGCAGGTGGAGACTTCTCCCTCACGTATTCCTGTCTCACAGGCACCAAGCACCAGACCCAGGGAAGTAACTCTGTCTGCGTGTTCCTGATTAATTGTATGATATCAGTTTCTAACAGCTTTCCTTAGCACTAATCACCTTTTCCGTGATTGGTAGGATAAGCTATGCACCAACATACAGACACGGAAATGCATTCTTTTTACCACAGTTAAAAAAACCCCAAAAATTAAAACAACAACAAAAAAAAGCACAATCTTTGGAACAAAAGAATTAAAGGCAGAAATTTAAAGGAAAAAAAAATACATATTCAAAGAACATAGTGAGGTATAAAAAAGTATTTTCTCTTTTTTTTTTGTTTATGTTTTTCCTCCTTGTCTTGCTATAGAGTTCCTCTACTAGTAAATATTGCAATAGCCAGGCCTCATGAACTGGGGGGGCTGTCCCACTTGCAGGGGGCTCACGTCACTTCAGTAGGGGGCAAATCGGCTGTAGCCACCTCGGTATAAACTCGCCTGTAGAAATTAAATGAGAAAAGAAGAGATCGTTAGGAGACGCACTGTGAAGAAACACTCAGGACAGCATCTGAATGCTCTCAGAAGGACTAACAGACATGCCCCGGCACTGACCTGTCACCATCAGCACCTCTAAGAAGCAAGAGAGGAGAACCTTGCCTGTGAAACCAGAGACATGGCTCAGAAGGACATGTTCATGACCAGCCAGCTGGAGGTAAATTTGCCAAGTCTTGGTCAAAGGGAGTTCAGTACCAGAGATGGGACTCATGAGTCCTAGTCTCTGAGCCAGTTGTCTAGGCTGTCTTTACAGACAGCAGAGACCAGGACTTCTAAGATACTCTTCACCTCACCTTAAGGTAAAGGTCTAAAATAGACACGATGACCTGGTATCCTAGAAGTACCTGCTTTTCCTTCATTGACCCCAAAGAGAATCCACATGATGAGCTGAGGCTCAAACGGAGGTGCTACACTGCAGATATCTATATTTAGGTGTCTTTTTCTCTGAACACATTTGTATTCCAGCCTTTGCAACAACACAGATACTGCACTAGCTAACAGCAGATGGGCAAGCATGTGTTTTCAGCAATCTGCTGCACTTCCCTCTTATGCCAGAACCACCTCATTCCTGCCCTTGCATAACTACTGCTGGCAGGCAGGACACCGCATCCTTCCATTAGCGGAAGAGGGAAGCAAGTGGAGCAGCTTTGCTGCAAGATGCTACAAGAAAAACTTAGTCCCTTGCTTCCTTGAACTGATTTCTCAACATGCAACATGAACCATAAAGTTAAAGAAAATGGCAAGACAGGGTGTCTTTACATCTCTACCTACTGCTGATTTTTGTTCTATGTATCACCTTGATACAGCTCTACTGAATTCACCACTGAATGACACTTTGGGTCATTCTTCTACCACCTCCTTTGTACTAGGTGATGTGCAAGACCAAGTAATAACTGGTCCCCTACAACCTGGCTCCTTTCCTAGTGCACACACACACATGAATGCAGAACAACTAGGAACTCAAGCACTGCAGCTAAGGGCTTTCTCCCTCAACAAAAAAAAAAAAGCTTTTCTGGATGAAGTTTCATTACTTGATAAGCAGTAAACGGCTGTTCCCCATACTGGAAATGAGAAATAGCACAAGAAAGAAAATCCCACTTACCACAGCGCCAACTCCGTAGCTAGCGGCAGGGGCAAGGGCATGGTAAGGATCTGCTGTGTACACCCTGCCATAACTGAAGAGAGGGAAAACAAAACATAAAGAGAAAAAAAGAGTCACCTCAAGGACAGAGAAACAGCTGTCTCACCACAGGCAATGGAAGAAGCAGCATGCCCTTCTACACACATGTATGCATACATGCACACACATGCACGCAGGCAGCCCCTCTTCGAAGAGATCCTACGGGCATGTTGCCATGCATCATATGAGATGGGCAAGAGAACGGCCTGCAAGGAGGAATGTGGCAGAAACCATGAGTTCGACCTGTAGGAAAGAGGTGAGCACCTTTGAAATGACAGCTAATGCATCCCTTACCTCGCGTGATGCAATTTGGGAGGAGAGTGACTGCTGGCACTAGCGCTACTGGCACAGTAACAGCTGCTAAATGGAAAGCAGTGAGGGATTCTCCAGAATGAGAAGGGAGTATAAATTTTCATGGTCTCGCATGTGCTAGGATTAAAATATGGCCTTGCTGCATAGGAGATGAAAAACCTTAAGGCAAGCACCATGATGATGATAATCCTTTGTATCTATACAGAGCTGCATGTTAAAGCATTCTTGAGTACGGTATTAGCTGAGCAATTTTTACTTTATGGATGGCGAGAGAAAAGCACCCGGTGATTAACCGGCCTGCTCAGAGTCGCAGAGCAAGGAGCTGGCAAGGCGCACCAGGTCTTTGGACTCCGAGGCCATAACCACACTGGCTCCTTTGTGCAGAGAATCACAAGGATAGGGAAGAGGCCAGGGTTTGTGCCAGCTCACATACACCGGAGGGCAATACTGCCCGGGAACAGAGAGACAAACCGTGCATTCACGTCTTTCACGTCGCGTTGTGCATGCATGTGTGCGTATGCGAGTACGACAAAGAAACAGGAAAAGAAGTATTGTGATGGACCAATGCTCCTTGAATCCCTGAGCACAGCAAGCTAGCCCCTGGGGATGCCTCCCCCTTACATACCCATCGCTGTAAGCTGCTGCAGCGGCTGCAGCGGCCGTGGCTGCTGTTGCAGTAGCAGGCTGTGCATATCTGTAGGCTGCGTATCCACCCTGCAGGAGAGAAGAGACCTGACTTTACAGATACCTGTCCACCCACGCAGAGCATAAAAAAATAGAAATTAAAAAAGTCACACACATCACAAGGAGAGGAAGTGTTTCAAACTGCATCAGCTCCCATGTCATGTCTATCGCAAGCATCACCCATTTACTTATGTATATTCCTTTCCTCAGAAGGACCACGAAGACTCTTCTATTACCCCATTTAGCAGAAGGAATAAAGTAAAGCAAGCCTGAGCATGGTTATATTCCTGCAGGAAATTAAATTTGGCGTGGAGAAACTGAAAACCAGAAAAGAGCTGAAACCTTGCATGCAATGTGATTTTTATATCCCCTTTCTCTTACGCTGAGGAAATCAGAGGTAGGTACTTTCCATGAAATGTGTCTTTTAGAAAGGAGACCATTCGCAGAAATTTCTGCTTTTTCCCCCCCTCTCTTTTTTAAGCCTGGGAAACCCCAAAGGCTAGAATTTAATTTGGTCCAGATGTATACAAGTATCAACAGCCAGAGAAGCCAAAAAGCAATCAGGAAGAGATGGTCAGAGAAGACAGTCCCTGGTGGTCTCAGGGCTGGTAACAAGCAAAGTGACATCGATATCAACCAGACCATTCTCCCCTCTCTGCACGTAAGAAAGAAACAAGTCAGGGGAAATCATGCCAGAACAGTCTGTATTGCTGCTGCATTTCTGCCCATGCTACACACCTGTAGTTAAGGTCTTTAAAGTGCTTACACTGATAAGAGGTAGTTACTAAAAACATATTTACAGCTGGGTTGGCAAAATGTGAATCCAGAGCCAGAGGAAGAGCGGCGAGTCTCCTCCTGGAACTTCCACAAGGAGCTCTGGGGGCAGAGGAAGAGCTGGCTGGGGCAGGCGGCTCTGCATGCCAGGCAGCAATGCAGGAGAGAGGCCAGCCACATTGCGGACTTTGAGGGGCAAAGGCTGCACGGCAGGCAGAAAAGAGGTCTCTGAAGCCCAGGTTAGCGCTTTCTTTATTGTACAGTTCTGCACACGTTTTCATTAACTCGGAATGGGGCAATGGTAAATGAACTGGGGCTTTGATTTGCTAGAAATACAATGAGCCACAAATAACATCAGAAAACTCCAGATTGCTTCTGGCTTTTTTTTCTTTTAAATTACCAGAAGGGCAGACTTATGCTCTTCACCTCCATCATCAGCTCAACATAGGTCTATCACTTATTCCCTACAGATCTTTTCCCTATATGTAACTAAGAGTACAAGATCAGCTCTACTACAGGACTGTGTGTTTGCTCAGCAATGCTCATTTTTGGGCTAGGTAGCTTTTAAATTAGAAGTAATGATTTTAAATTAATTTTGGTTGCTTTTGTGGGGCCTGCGTTAGCCCCACGAAGGCTAACATGCTATCTAAAACATGCCTGGGGACCATTCCCTGCTCCAGAGGAGGGGGATTTACAGCCTCTTCAATCTTCTAGTTAACAGAAGAAAGAGTAACACAAATCTACACCTCTGAAACATCACCACATTGCTTGAAAATAGATGCCATGTCACAGCTTTGCCTTTGTAATCTCATCTATCTGTTCCAACCCTTGAATTCTGGATTTATAGTTTGGTGAGGTTAGGCTTGGTTTTGCCATGCTATCACTGCACCACCATTACTCCCACCTCCAAAACATGATGAAGACGAGATGAACGAGGTGCAGCCTTAATCCAAATCACATCTTCACCGACCTCACTAAATTAAGACAAAATTTGATACCAGTGTCATTGTGGTATTCCCTAAAGTTTAGGAGCTTCCTGAACTCTTGATGGGGTCTGACACTTGGGCATAAGGCATTTTTGCCTGGCACAACCCTCCTTCTCAGGGTAGCCGGCTTCAGTGCGCACTCCGATTCCCACTCTGTCCCACACTTGCCAGCCACATTTCAGATCAGGAGCCACTTCAAATGCGCCTGGCACATATTCTGAACATGACAGCGAGATGCAGTTTGAAACCAAAAAGGGTTATCATGTAATTCTCTTTTAACTCATGTCTCTCAAAGGAAAATGAAACCAAACCAAAACAATAAAAAAGAAGAAGAAAATAAAAGAAGGGTTGGAATCAGGTGTGGGAAGGGGAATGGCGTAACATTTATTAATCAAAATTAAAAACTAAGCATGCTGACATCTGGAGCTAGAACAACCAGCAAAGTCACCACGTTCAGACTCATATTGGCTAGTTCTATCCATCCCAGCATTCTCTTGGGACAGCAGTTCGCCCTAGGCTCTACCACAAGCTCAGTGAAGTACACAGCCTCAAGTACTAGAGCGTGCAGCCACAACAACCTGCTATTACGGAGACAGTCAGTCACCACTGGAGTTAACATTCCAACCTTAACGACTCCCGCAGCCTCCCGCCCTCGCCCCCCGAAATGGCTCCCACCCTAGCCCTGTCCCACACCACAATGTTAATAATTATAACAAGCAATAACCCATCTGTTATATCAGAGAAGGGAACAGAGACTCCACTGAGAGATTTAGAGCGGGATGTTAACATTTCTTCAGTCAACTGCACAACAAACAAACAAAAAAAAAAAACACAGGAGAAATAATTCATTGGAGAAATGAAGTTAAGAAATAGCTGACATGTGTATTGCTTTTTAACCATGCACTGATGCAAAATTGAAGCTACTGTTAATTTAAAAAAAAAAAAAACCACCAAAAAAATCACAGTATAGGGGTACACACGCACAGGCAGACCCGCTCATTTCAAAGCAGTCTGCGAATTCTACTTGTGTGTACTTCAAATAAAACCAAAAATGGGGATTATAATGGCCATGGTACTTTCCTGTCATAGGAGCAATGAGTGTGGACAGCTGGGGGATTTCTGGCACAGGGATGTATTTAGCATGACCAGCAGGTCCAAATACACCAAAACAGGGTGAAGGAAAGAGGAGGAAAGCTGCGACTATTACTCGTTATTTCGTAAATGCTTTCACCAAGCTCTGGGACCAGTCCAGAGCAAAGCAGACACCGTGCAGGCTGCCTTACCCAGCTGATGCTCCTGTTCTCCATAACCCAGGACCCACCTATAATTCCATCAGTGCATCTAAAGCCTTGCTCAGCTTGTCCAATGTACTAGTTATTTTCTCCTGCTATTCCTGTTCACACACAAGTTTAACTGGTATGCAGAGCTCATCCGTAACCTTACCTACACGGTCCTACCACCCCTAGTGATTTTTGATGCCACTCACTTTGCGTACTCTAGTAAATATAAACTATAACAGAGTAGAGCATCTTCAACAAACATGAACAATCGTGTTCTCCAATAAATGAAACAATAATTTAAAAAAAGGCCCTTGCAGCTGCACCACACTCCTCCAGTGCCACAGCCAAATTGCAGCAGAAGACACCATTCAGTGGCACAGTCCCCAAAACCCAGGACAGCCATGCAAACTCCCACTCCACCTGTTTAAGTAATTTCACAGGGACGGGTCTACCCATCTAGGTTCAGTTTTTAGAATCTTTAGCCTCATCTCAAAAAAATGAGTGCGGCTGAGCTTCTGGCGAAGATGTTGAGTCAGAGACGTTTCTATCAAAGGGACAGTTTAAACACTGCCTTGACAAGGAAAGAGGGCAACTAAGGAAAAGGCTTATGCATTTTTACTGGGCAGTAATTAGCAACCAAAATAACCGTATAAATCAAGGTTAGTCCTTTCTGGTACAGTCTTTTGGATTGTGCGGGGAGCATGTGAGAGAGATGAACACAACCCTAAATGTTGCTTGTCTTAATTCAAGTTCTCCTTCTCTGGGTATCTTGGCAGTATTGCTGGGGCTGTGTTAAACCCTCTTCCCCATGTGAATGTGCAGTGCTTCAGCCTGTAGATCTTAACTGCCAAACTACTGTATTTGCCCAGGTATTCACAAAATCGCAGATTAAAAATTACTCTTCTGTGATGTTACCGTCCTTGGCTCATCAGTGAAGCAAGAACATATTTTTTAAAAATTCCTCCTTCAGCATTAGATGACAGCTTTTCAATGTTGTCATATATTCTCTGAAGTAACACAAACATAGCAAAACAATATATACAGGAAGCTGCAGTCCCAGCTAAAGCAGCATTCCAATTACTGAGCATGCTAATGTAGATAAATGAGTGCTTTTAGACTACACAGTTCAGCTCAAACTAAGTCCAGCTTCTCTTCCACTCTTCAGGTGCATATTAGGTGATCAATCCAACGAGAACATGAGGAAATCCAAAACTACAGCTTGCTATGTCAGTGTATCCTATGGTATAAGCTTCCCATTTCTTTTTCCCTTGCTGCCTTAGACAGGCGCACGTGTGCTGCTGGCACTTTTTACTCAGAAGTCTTTATGCCACTAAGACACAACATTCCCAAACCCCTGGAGAAGTGTGTAACTCATGGTACCAGTTAGATACATTTGACCACATGGCAGGTTTAGTCAGCGAGCCCAGTTTTAGGATCTGTTAGTTATCGTATCTCGAATGTGTCTTCTCCACCTCCAAACTGCCCTATAATGTAAGTTAAGAAGCAGAAAGGGCTAGAACTGTTTCCAGTATTTCTGTATTAGAAGGGTGGCATAAGTGCACCAGGAATGAGCATGAATGAATTAAAAGAGGTGACAGGACAACAGTGTCCATTGCAGCAGGTGCTTCTACATGGTAATGGGACAAGCATGACCTTGTTAACCCTTCCATTTAATTTATATTATTATTTTGTTTTGAATGAAATGCCACTCGGTGTGAAATCTGGACACATGCCGCCCTGCTACAGCAGGGGCTCGGATCACACATGAGTCTGCGCTGCCCTAAAAAAGCCTCTGTTCCCATCTCTAATGTGGTGCTGGAATGGTTAGTATAATTCAGTTTTTTCCACTGCAATCCACAATCTGATCGGTTGGCAGGTCACACTGGCACTCCTACCTGAGGTATTTTAGCGCTAATGATTGGTTCCTGTAAGACTATTCTATAACAGAACACAGGAAGAGCAGTTCAAAAAAACACAGCTGTGGAAAGAAACAATCATACAAACAGCCCACGGCGGGGCTCACCAGCCTTTTCTTTCCAGTGGATGCAAGCACGCTTTTCACAGGCAGCAGCAGTCTTCGCATGAGTGGGTTTGTTTGGGTTTCCCCCCCGCCACCCAGATTGACCCCGTTGTAGAAGAAAGATAATCTTTCTTATGAGCCGAAATCAAGCCCTCTGCATCCTGGGGCAGGTTGTTTATGAATTCAGGTGTCTTGCCAGAGTGGGCTGCATCCAACAAGAGATGGAATGCCTTCTTCACAGAAGAAATGCTAGCAGGATGGTTGCCCCAGGAAAGAAAAAAGGAGTGAGGAAGAGGAAGAGGAGGAAAATGAGAAAATTGGTGCACAGCACATAGGTGGAAAAAACAGCCCAAACTTGGGACGCTTCCCCTTCATCTGGCGTACCACTAACCACTCCTGCAAGCTCAGCTCCTTTCCACCCTTCCTTGACACAACCCTACAGACTCAGAAGACCAAAAGGGAACCTCAACTTAACTCTTGCCCTAGTCCTAACTGAAGTATCCTCTGTCATCCCTTCCACCATCAGGACAAGCCTTTCACAGCAACCAGAGGGAGCTACGGACTGCAGTGAAAAGCACAACAGATCAGTGGGGCACAGGGACACTGCAGTGACACTGTGCCAAGCAAATTCAAAAGGTAACTTCATGTTTGGATTACGGTAACTTTTTCCTGATGTCCACCTGGGCAGCAATAACATAGGAAAAAGCACCACCATCTACCTTGATAAGTCTCCTCTTCGATCATCCTGCTTTCTGACAGTGAGACCAGAGCCACCAACAGCGAAGTCATCAGAAGTCCACCGAACAGCTCTAGCCTAACTTGGGGCTTGGTTTTGTGTTACGTGATGCTACTGCACTGCAGCACCACGTGGTTATGGGGATTCTTCATTACTGAAATCTCTGTCCATAAAACATGTTAAATAAGCCTCTCCTCCTCACCTCCAATGGAAGCTCTGAAGGAGCTTTCTCAAAAGAAATAGGGAGTAAGCCTGGTCAGGCTTCCCTTTCAACATGACGGCAACTTAAATGCCATACCGTCAGGCAAGAGGGACTAAGTATTGCTCGTTTGCTTGCTTACTAGCTGTAGAAAAGTCAGTAGTTGGTAGAGCTGGTGTTTTAGGAGAGAGGCAGGAAAACCCAGAACCCTTTATAATCCTTGACACAGTTTTACAAAGGAACACTTGAATAGGCAGATAAATTTTTAAAGGACTGTGCAGTGCAGATGATTGTATATGTAAGAATGAAGAAATGCACCCCATCTCTGTATGCTTGGACAGCGTGTCTTTCAACTGCTGTAAGCGTGTTGGGAAAAGTGCCTTTGCAAGACTTGACCCTCCGTATAAACCAACAAAATCCAAAAGTTAACTCCATCTTGAGTCTAACCCCAGGGTTGTCTACATAAATGTCAGAAGCGGCACCTTCAAAGGAGCGGGGATGTGAAATCTATGCCAACTGTGCCACTACCCAATATGAAACCTCCCCAGCTCCAAAGAGCTGGTACCTACAATACCACAAATGGAAACTCTGCTAGAGCCAGGCAAGCCACAAGTTGCGATGGCAGTAGCGAACCTGGACATTTTGGCTTTGAAAGGCATATTCCTACCACAGCTGCTCTGCAACAGCTCTCCATCAGAGAGGAAACTGCCTTTCTCACCAGCCAGCCAGAATCCCTCCATCCACAACCCACCTACGTATACAGATGCCCTGGAGATTTGCAATACGGACTAGCTGGGTAGGACAAAGACAATGACAGGACAAAGCCTCCCATGGTATCAGAACTAATTCCCAGGCAGGAGGAGGCTGCTGACTCTTCTAACCGAACATCTCCACATATTTGTACTTTACAATTCCCCAAAGAGGCGAGCGAACCTAGCCTATTTAGGTGCCATTTCTAACAGCAAAATGAGATGTCAGTTTTCACTCTAGCATCTCAGTCTCCATTTTTAATCAGGCCCGGTGTCTTCCCCAAAGGGATAATCTCCACATCCCAGTGGCACATGAACATTTTTAAACATACAGCTCGCTCAGTTTAGTGTGGGCTGCACAAATCAAACCTGAAAGGGCCCCATGAGGGGAGAGAAAAGGGAGGGTGGAAGGGGAGAAGGAAAGGGAAAGTCTGAGGCTAAACCAGTCCTGTTATTTTCATATCCAAATTATGTACACGAGAGAAGTGTTGAGAGAAATTTCAATTTGCTAATCGTCTCTCAGGTTGATTAGTAGCAGTGTGCATGTGGGGGACAGGACACCCAGTAAACTGACCCTGGCAATGATCAGGAAACCCAAAGGCTTAGGTCTTGCACCCAGGGGCAAGCGCAGTGACAGAGAAGCATGCTTGCATTCCTAAATATATAAATATATATATATCCACAAGGAAGAAGAAAATTAAAGTAAATGATATTTTAAAAAAAACAAACCAAACCAAACCAAACAAACCAAAAGAAAAAAAAAAAAAAAAAAGGCTGGCTTGTCAGGGGTTGGGGACGAGAAGGCTCCGGTGTGTGTACTTACATAGAGGTCAGCACCGTAAAATCCGTCCTGGTAAACCACACTGCAGAAAATCCACACAAAAACAAAAAACAAAACAAAAAAACAAAAAACAAAAGAACAGAAAACACATTCCGGTTATTGAGGACGGCAGCATGCACATGCGTTTTACACAGGCAGGTGATGTATGAATCCACAACCTGGGCTTTTGGCAGGAGCAAATCAGCAAGAGAATGTGTGTGCGCACGCACGCTAGACGGCTCCAAGTCATCTTCCATGGCATGCAAAGGGGCAAGGGGTGGGCAGAGGGGGAGACAGTATGCAAAGGAGAGAGGGAGGGGAACCACCATCTTGTACAATAAAAAAAGACTCAAAAAGATCTGATGTCCTGAAGAAGAGAAACAAGGGTTTAGAAACCTCCACTCTGGTTATTCTCCTGGAATGATTTTAGTTACCCCCTGAACACATGGACACATTGGCTTCAAGAAGTGGGCTTGTGAAATCAAAGAGCCCCTCAGAAGGCATCCCACAGGGGCTGTAGTCACCTAAGTCAAAAGCACGTTTCAGAGAGTTGTGTATGATTACGTATTTTGAGCTTCACGGGGCTGCATGACTTTGTTTCTGACATCCATACATCACCTGCTTTTACCCTGCACATTAGACATGCGATAAGATTTGGCTGATCACACAAGCATGCAAAGTATTATTATTCAGCATCATAAAGAACCGATGCAACACCTCAGGAAAACAAGTCAATCAATTCTGATCAAAGTAAACACAGAGAAATGTAATTAAAAAGAAAAAACCAAAAATACCCACAATGCATTGCTTTCACAAGCAGAGATAATGAGCTAAAAAGGTTAGGTGACTGGTCCAAGGTTTGAGAATTGAAAGGTGCAGTGGGAGTCCCTGGTAGGAACAACCTATTCCGTAGCAGAGAGGAGCACCTGGAAGCGTTTCCATGAGATGGTGCTTCTTCTGCTTTAAGACATAGTTTTCTTTCTCTCAGAACTTCAAGCAGGAAAACTGTTAAACCAGAGCCTGGGGTTCCCAAAGAGCCACTCTTACCAGAGCATTCGTTAGGTAAGACTACACAGCTCTCTTTGGGGACAGGGGTCAGGGAAGGATGAGGAAGGAAGAGAGAGGATGTTCCCACCCATTTGAGTTCAGGTGTGCTTCACAATGAGGGATTTCCTCCTGCTTTGTCTTCTGAATAGCTCTGCACAAACTCACTCAAGGCTTTAAAAAAGCATTAGCCCCCACCATCTGTGATGTTCATGGACCTGATGTGCATGACTTACCAATAGCATTAAGGAAAAAGAAGGTATGGAAGCTTTCCTTTTGATTATCGTTTTTTTACTTATCAGATGGAATGTGAAATGCTGCCAAGAGCCTGCCACCCTCAGACACCCATCTATTGTAAGGCACGCACACACAAAAGAAGCCCAGCAGATCTTGCCAAAATTCTGCATGCTATTACTAAAAACTAAAATAAAATTAAAAAAAAAAAAAATCTGTTGCAGTGTTAGCTACTGCTTGAATAATTTAGTCTTGCTGCCTTCCCCAGGAAAAGTACACTCCATTCCCAATGGACAGAGTTACTATGGTCTCCAAGAGCGCTGGGAGCAGATGTGAAGATAGAGACCCTTGTTAGAGGAAGAGGGGAGCCACTTCAGCAGGGAGAAGCAGGCCATAAGATCATGTTTGTTGAAGCTAAATTTTGACAATCACATAACAAAGAATTTGGTTCCTGGGGCAGTGACTTACATTGCTGGGTTCTCTATCTAGGACCAGGAGTGTTTTAGCAGTGATACTCCACCTGCTCCTGCAGGAAAGGCAAACGCATGACAGAAGAAGTGACTGTTGGTTTATGAACAGGTTAGCAGTTTTAACAGTTATCCTGAACACAATCAGTTGGATGAATATAAGCATTACCACATTGGATCAGGCCACTATTTCTGTAACTTAGAATCCTGTCAGCACGAGATGCTGGCATCAGCTCTCCAGAGAAAACTGCAAGGAACACTAATAACAGGTAAGAGTGAGACTTCTTGAGTCCAACCAAGCAAGCACACATGCATCCTCGTCTCTCCTTCAGTTAGGACTTGATTGACACCAACTGCCAGGGCTGAAATTTAGCAAGATTTATATGCTAGAATATCCATATTTGTGATTCTCAGTGCTAGCAAAAACTGAGAGAATTCCTTCATTTAAAAACCACAGAGACCATTCTGGTTACATAGACTGACCAGAAGCATAAAGCAGCCCGGCAGTCTATCGAATCTCAGAGGCATCTGCAAAAAGCCCACTAGCTGAGCTAAAACACATCCATGAGAAAAAGAAATATGCTGGTTTTGTAAAGCAGCCATCATATCATTTAGGTGTACCAACGGTTGACTGTGTTCTAAAAGGAACCAAAAAAACACTCCAAACCCCTAAAGCTCCCTACGGCCTCATATCTACTCTGACTTTTATCTACTTTTGGCTTCAGGTCAGTGAATCCTCTATATATTTACACTCCTAAAACTAAATTATTCTTTACTATAGCACTTCAGTTGGAGAAATAAAATTGATCAAGCTTATTTAGTTTTGAGAGTTCTATAGTAGGTGAGTTTTTTTCAGGCTTTGACTTAATTCTTACAGCTTTTGGTCTGAAGTGTAATTTGTCAACATTCTTGTTTAGAAAGCATGGCCGCTACAAATCGGGGCAATATTCCAGCACAGGTTTTACTCACGCTATATATCAGAGGTTGCAATGTCTCCGTACTCCTATTGAATGCTGCCTCAGTTCTAAATTGAAGGTTGCATTTGTATTCTGGGGTCAGGCTTAGGTGACTGACTAACATCCTCTCCAATGGTCTGAGCAATTGCTTTCTAAGGTATGACTAACCTTCCCTGGATAAACATCCATGTCTGTATGTAAGTATGTACATTCTACATATGCATTAGTGAATCCCAGTTTGAGTTCTTAAAATAATTGTTAAAACTATTAGGAATGGTATGATTTCTTGCACCTTCCTCTGGAGTGTCTGGCACCAGACACCGTGAAAAATTACTCTAACCTAAATGGCCTTCAGGTCTGATCCAGTATGGCAATTCCAACAAGCTTTTATTAATCTACATTCTGTGTTTTTTGAATTCTGCTAAGCTCTCAAATGCAGTGATACCATTAAGTTTTGTAACTTAAAACTTAAACACCACTGAGGTTTGTGAAAACCAATTCCTCCTACCAGGTTTCAGTTAACCTGCAGCTTACTTTACTGTGTTCTTCCACATTACTCACTATGACTTGATCACTCATGTGTTGCTGACTGATCTTACGGTGTTATCTGTTCGCTGGCCAGGAAGAAAGCAATTGATGCAGGATAAGGTGTCAGGAATATGTGCCTGCTCCTGACTCCATGGAGGTCACAGTGCCCACGTGGAGCGGTGCCTGTCCTACAGGTTACTGCAACATGGAACTGAATAGCACATTTTGTATTATTCCACAAAGAATTGAATTCCTCTACCAAATGTCTTGTAGAGATTCAGACTATGATGACAATAAACACCAGAATTAGTTCATTACATCCTAGTGCTTAGGACTAGGGACAGCTCTGGGCCATTTGTGACCACGCCTTGTTTACTGCTGCCCTGCAAATGTTTACTGGATAGCAGGTTACCCACCAAGGCATGGAATCAGTCAGCAGGGTCAGACAAACACAATGTAAGTAAACAGAGTCATGAGACAGTATTTGGAAGGGATAATCATTGGACCCTGGCCCATATTCCAAATGGAAATATACCCTTTACATGAGACTCAGGCTGGATTTATATCCAAGGCAAAGCCCAGAGTCCCTCCCAGCGCACCACTTGTGACAGCCTCTTGCTGGGAATGCTCCAGGCGTTACTCCCAGGGATGAAGAGCACATTCTCCTTGCCTGGTGCAAGTATTCAGTGTTCTGCTAGACGGCAGCACTCAGCTGGGCTTTGCTTCTCTGTTTCACTGTGGAGCATTTCCTAATGAAACCGGACTGGGTCACTGTCAGAGCCACAGATGGAGAGAGGAGTTGCAGGTCAGAGGCTGTGGTTAGAGAATATAGAATATGAACTAGGAGCGATGGCAAGAAGTGGTGACTCTGAAAACCTGGAAGAAACACTCTGCTTGGAAGGCCAATGTGTTCAGGCAAGAGGTTTCATTTAAAGGCTTCCAGTGAATTAAATACAAATATTGATGGATTTGCTGGTGAGCAAAGCTACGTAGATATATGACAACTGAAGCTTACTTCCTTGAGCTCCACTTTAAACATCAGACTGGACTCTAAAAAGAAAGGGTCGCAGTAGCCCTCCCCACTTAACCTGCTACAGAAGGTAACTGCAAGCTTATTCAGCATATATCAGGCCAGCTCCTTGCACTGATGCGTGTGGCTTCCACCTCCCTTTTTAATAAAAGATTTGTAATCTATTTTCTTCCCTTTTGGGTCTAGTCTAAAGGAAAAAAGGATCAAGTCCACTTCTCTGTGTTAGAAGATTAATTCCTACTCCTATTCTTTCTGAGAATGTCGCCTGGAAAATATGGCAAGTAAAATTCCAGATACAGGCAATATGAATAAAGCATCCTCAAAATCAGAAACAAAAAAAGACAGTTTGGAAGGGATTTGCTGAATTATCTGTTGTTCCATCACATATAAGCAAACAAAAACCCAAAACTAAACTCACGTGCAAACATAGTTCCCTGTACTCTTCAACAGCAGAATACTTTTCTGTAACAGCATCTATTCCACTGCATTACTAGTGAAAACTCAGAGGGCAAAGAATGCTAAGGCCACGCACTCACCATTGCCACCATTGCTTCATAGAACAGTTAGAAGAACACTGCACTTCTGTTCTCCCTATAGTCCAAACACTCCCAACTTTAATTTAATGGACTTGATTAATCTTTGGTTTAAACCTTTTTAAACCGTCTCCAACAAAGAAAGCAAATCCATTGTGGGTAACTGGCTCTTCTGTGTCCTACTGCCAGATGGTGAGGCATGAAGGTAATGGATAATACTCCTCATTCCTGGATATGAAAACACAAATGAAGTGCAAAGAGCAGAACCTTTTTGGAAATTTTAGACCTTCTCTCTTTGCATCCTTCTCAGCAGCGCTATAACGTATTAGGTGAATGGATGACAAATACCACATAGACAAATTGGAAATTATGAGAAGGAATCCATCAGCGCTTTAAGCTGCTGCAAGTATTGAGAATTGTTTCAGTCAATAACTTAACATGAAAAAAATTTAGATTTGCCCCCACTGGATGCCATCGTGTGCAGAATGCTCTGGCACTAGCAATATCCTGACTCTCACCATCCAGACAAGTTTAGCTATTTTTTGATTAACCAATCAGCTATTCGACATGTTTGTGCAGAGCACTCTGCTCTCATGACCAGTGCTTACCCTGGGTAGGCAGGGATGGCTGTGGGAGGTACCGCCCGGACTGCCCCGTACACTGTCCTTCCTCGGCCCCTCAGGTGGGCTCCCCGAAATGCGGCTGCTGTGGTGGCTGCAGTTGGATAGGGGAAGCCTGGAACTGTAAAGACAGACAAGGTGGAGGGTGAAAAGGATCTGAGCTCCTGCCCAGAGAAGAACCCTCTGCTTCCAACAAAGTGAGACAGTAGCTTCACAGCGGTGGAACATTTTGCATCAGTCCTGCAGAGGGGCATGCTTATAACCCAGCAAGCATCCCATATGTACTTCCTGCTACACCAGGGCCTTTGGGGGAAGAGGGGTTGCAGAGAGGTTTGGCATGCAAGAGGTTAATGCTTGGGCATGCCTCACCCACCACAAACAGGGTACAAATCCCCCCGCCTTTTGACATCACCATGCAGTCTGGTTAAAGTCTGAGAAGCGCAGAGAGTTACTATCAATATAGCAGGCGGCTCTTCCAAAACTGCAGAGGCTCTTTAAAATAATTTGTCAAGAGGCCCTTAAAGTCAACCAACTTACATCAGTCTCTTCCCTCCTTTCCCCTCCCACTCTTTGCCACCCAATCCTCTGTATGTTCATTTTAAAGCCTGAAAGACAAGATAGCCCATATAACAGCAGCAGAAATTTCCCATAAATTGCCAGTTTACTGAGAGCCCACCTTCATTTAACAAGTGTGACCAATAACTGGCTCCATGTATATTGGGGCCTGCTTTTCTATGCTTTACGCTGGAGTAAACTGGCTCATGATGAAGTGATGTAAAAACCTCAGAGGCATCTGCAAACACGTAATAAACAGATACCAAGAGGGAAGGAGTCCCACGGTGCAAACCCAACCCAACGTGCATCCAGGTGCATGCCACTGGGAGCCCTGCAGACTCGCGGTTTAGCAGCTTGTATAATATGTACTTTAGGGATTTGTCTGTTTGGTTTCTCTGTTTTCAAAAGGGGGAGGGGAGGAAGGGAATGGCCTATTCCTCACACGCACCCTCCCCTTGTTCTGCAGCCTCCTCATCTCAGAAAGACCCATTCGCTAGTACAGAAACACACTGCAGATGAATAAGTTACAGCCACTGCACAGTACGCTTTGGCTCATTCCCAGCTAGACCCATCCTTTCAAGTATATATTATACAGACTGAAGAGAAGAAGGGTAACAAGTCATCGTTAACTCAAGCACATTAACAATACAGGGGCCAACGGGGGCTACTTACTGATTAAAGGAATGTAAGTGTTAATACCCCCCCTTCCTGACAGGGGCACTGCGGCGTCATTGCCCAGCGAGACATCTGCTTGAAAGCTGGACGCTAATTTAATTTTAAAAAGAATAGAAAAAAAACAAGAAAACAAAACAAAACAAAAAAAGTAAAAAGGTTATAAAGAAACAGCAGATTGAGAACATAAACAAACACCACTGCAGTTAAATGGCAGAAGTGGAAGTGTCTACTTAAGCTCTACCTGCATATAACTCAGGGCCGTACACCGCTCCAACCACAGGACTCAACTTCCAACCTGAAACAACAAAGACCGCAGTGAATGCCAAAATCTACACCAAGAGAAGGAGCGGGCAGTGCGGGGCAGGGGAACAGTCTCTTGCGTGTGCCCCAGCTTCACATGCACAGCTCTTTCCAATTTCTGCTTCGCCTCAAATCCCCCTTGGTGTAGATGGAGGCCAACTGCCTTTTTCTTCTAATGTCAAGTTCTAGGAACAGGTCGCTGTACTGGAGGGAACAGCAAAACATCAGCTGATCCGCAGCAGGGCAGAGGCACCGCTGAGGGAATGCCAACTACCTTATATGCATATTTGCCACCAGCGCCCTGCGACCCTGCATTCTCTGCGTGAACCTTGCTGCCAGCTCCTCCTTGCTTTCATTGGGAACGCTGCGGATCGAAAAGCTCTCTAAAGCCACCAGCCCAGACTGTCACTCCAGGCAAATCAATTTATAGCTTTAAAATCTCCAAACAGCCTTCTGTCTTATTTGCTAGAGACCTGCTAAAAAGCAACGGTGTCTGAACTCCCTCACTAACTGAATCACATGACTATGGTGCAGAAAAGCAGTTCGGTCTATTAATCTCACATTTTCTTCTGTGTTATTTTAGTATTTCCTCTCATCTTTATGCTGCTTTTCAGGTGAAAGCCTTCCCAGATAATTGATTTTAATATAATCTGGGTAACTGGCAGAAACTGCAAATCATCAACATAAAACCTACAAGAGAATAGTGCTTAAAGCAGTCACGGGGGTATGCGGAGGAACACACTTCCCAGTCAGATCTAGAAACATATCTGTCTTCCTCCCCACCTTTCTATATGGGGAGCAAAGCAAGGGGTGTAAAGCTAACATCACAATTTGGGCTGGTTTCCACAAAGCACTCTGTTCAAGAATGATCTCAGCTGCTCAGCTAGCAAATCATACAGGTATTTTTATCTAAACAAATCTGTACCCTTCCTCTGTCTTACAGTCCTGATGTACTTACTGTGTTTTAACACCTCTAACCAGCCTAGAAATCATATGAACATCTTTGTGAACTGCAGCCCACCAACACCACCCCTTCATCTGCTGGCAGAGAATCAACAGGAGCTGCAACGCTCGCTCCCTCCGCAAGACTGGGCATGCTGCCGCTGTACTGCCCACCTCGATGGCAAAATACCCCAGTGAGTGGTGGCAGCAAGGGGACTGGGACCAACCCTCAAATTTGGAAACAGTCATAAAACCACTCATCGGTATGCCTTAGGTCTGGCCTAATACTAAATACCTTTGTGTAGCTTTAAAGCTGGCTTTAAATTGCAGGCTGTGAAAGCAAAATACTCCTGCTCGTTATCAGGATTTCACAAGTCATTGCTATGTAAGCCAAGTTCTGTTACTAAACAGTCATACGCATTTTCTGCCCTTGTTTTCAGGACAACAGAGCATTGCTGCTGCATTGCGTTTTACTACAAAATCTCCTGGTTCTTTTCAGACATTGAGACTCAGAATCCCAGCCTTTCTGCCTGCCTCTGTTTCCCCAGTTCTGCAACCAAAAACAAACCAGTTTGCCAAGAGCCTCACAATCAGTCAGTAGCAGAGCTACAAACAAAATTTGTATCTTCTGACTTCTGAACCTCAACATTGTAATCAAAATGTATTCTCACATTAGCAACTACCTATATGCAGCTTCCTGCCTTGCTGAAGCTATTTGGGAACATTTTCAGACCAAAAATAACTTTTCTGCCTGTTTCAGGACAAAAACCCAGATTCAAAAATCTGTATCAAAGCAGCATTCAGTTCTGTCAGAACAACTTTTTATGCTATATATGCCTATGCAATAAAATTACTCCAGAGACAGAAGAACCAAGATATCCCAATGAAACAGGATTCTTCATTACCCAAACAACTTGGTCTTTCTCTATTCAGGTTCACTGGAAAATGACTGAACACAGGCACGGTCTGTAACAAAAAGTGAGCCAACAAGTGGTGCAATGCCTCTGTTTTCCCAACTGCCTGGGGACAGCTGTACTTCTACAGTTAGAACCTGAACTGAGATATATCCAATTATGTATCCTAAGTTATGCTTCTGCATACATATTTAGTTATCTACGTGTTGGCAGTAAGGATCAGGAGCGCTGCATATCCCACTGTACAGCATCAGGTGCAGTAGTGACAGGAAACCCATCAGTCCTTGGCTTCTTTACCAGCTTGGCCACTATTCCTGTCTCCATTTCTCCATCTATAAAATGGCATTCCTCCATAAATGTTTAACCATTATAGTGAAGAAAACCACTACAAATTAGGTTTTTTAGTCCTGAGGAGAGGTCATGACTTTTCCATTTTGTCTTTCTTCAAACCTTTCAGCTCATCATTAGTACAAACAGCCTCTCTTACCATTTGCATAAGGCGTGACCATCTTCTTATTGGTCATCACTCGTGCAGTGGCATTGTTAACCTGAAAGTAAGAAAGGGGAGGTGGGGGGAGAGGGAAGGAAGTGCAAGACGTTAGGGAAAACAGTGGAAAACTCTCAGATACCACACACACACACACTATACTTCTCTTAACAACAAAAAAAATTAACAAATTTTACAAGAATGCAATCTTTAAATTACTTTTAATAGTTGCCATTTAATTATAAAAGTTAAAGCTAAACATGGCACTTTAAAATTATGCATTAAACAAAAGGCCAACGAGAGTAAAGTGCAGATTCTCTGCCGCCCTGTCACCCCTTGGCGTATGCTTATTTTCAGCTCATTGATTGAAAGGGCAAAACTTTGGAGGTTTTGTCCAGGTTCTGTTCAAGAGACAACGATAATTTCTGCAGCCCAGAGCAGGGGAACTGAACCAGGTGATGCACAAGCTGACTTGTTTCTCAAGCTCACCATTAGGACTGAGGCCCAGCAGGCCACTGGCAGGCACACTTTTAGATAGAAAAAGGTAGCCTGGAGTCCAGCAACTTTAGATTTGAACTCCCAAGGCCTGAAGAAATTTCTGGAATGCCACCAATGGTTTGGATGGTCTACATTCATCAATTTCCTCCCCATCATTTCTAAATCTTTTTCCAGATTATGCTTTTCCTTGTCACAAATCTCATGGAGCAAAAAGAAGAAATACATAGCAGCACACCTGGGTCTTTTTTCAGTTTTATTGTGCCCTCCACCCTCTTTACAGAGCTCTGCATAGTTCCAAGCAGTTTGATTGCTCAAGCAAGTGGGGGTGTTACCACAGAGATGGTGCTGATAAAGAAAAGATGGACCAGTTTGGAAGCCAAGTTACTGCAGCCCCATGTCAGACAGCCTCAAAGTTCTTGCAAGGAGGGTGAGGTCTTTATACAACATCAATAATTTCTCAAAACCCATGCCAAATGGGAATTGAGGCCAAGGTGGAGAAGGAAAAGAAAATGGATATAAAAATAAAAGCTGCCTCAGGCCCTTGAGCCTTATGGATGGGGAGAGTACGTGGGGTGGGGAGTCTGGAGCTACATTTACTCTCGTTTCAGCCCCAGAACAATAGAAACATTACACATTTAAAAAGAAAGAATGGGAAACAACAATGATGAGACTGAGAGCATGCAGTTAAACACACACAGATAAAAGAGGGAAAAAAAAATCAAAACAAAACAACAACCACAATTGATTCAAGGGTGGGGAGGGGAGGAGGGAAGAGATAGGGTCTCACAGACAATCATTAAGATGGAGCGAGTGCCTGAAATCAGCTGCTACAGCAAAGTGCAACACAAGCACTTAAAGGAAAAATTGCCAGAACCGATCAGAAACCACCAGTCAGCAAAGAGACCAACAGCTGCATTTAACTGAGTAAAGAAATAAACCGGGGAGGGGGGAGAGAAAGAAAAAGAGAGAAAACAAACAGTAACAGCTACAAACAGGTCTCAGAAAGAGAGAGCAGCAGAAAGAAGGGGCAGGAGAGAGGAAATGGGTGCATTAATAAAAACCAGCCAAACTGGAGTTCAGTAACTCTGAGTAAGATGTGCAAGGGGAAATCACCATGAAGTCAGTAATCAAACAGCTCAGACTGCTACAAAACGATATGTACATCCAAAGTCCAGGCGGCATTACTCAACAGCATTGAAAATAAAAGGTGGAGAAGGGGGAAGGAGGTGGGTGGGGACAACAAGTCAAATCACATTTTGTAGTGTTAATGTGAGATGGCAGATGGATTTTTTCTTTCTTATTTTTGTGTTGGTTTTTTTTGTAATTTTAAGAAAAATTAAAAAAAAAAAATATTCTTCTCTAGCGCTTTTGTTTCACTTACCGCCAACTTGTACCATCGCCAGCATTGTGTATAGTTACCATGGAAAGAGTGAGTCAAGTGAAGGGCCCTAAACGCTAAACCATCGAAAAGGGAAATAAAAAAAAACAAAAACAAAACAAAAAAAAGCAAAATATGCAGACATCTTACTCAAAAACGGTGGCTTTTTTGTTTTAATATTTGTACTTTTTTTTTTTTTTTAAAAGAAAGAGGGAGAGAGGGAAGACGCCAGTTCACCTCCAACACAGTGGAACACCAAACTGGTCAACATCAGGTATGCCTGATATATGGCCATGTCAGCCAGTGTTAACCCTTCATTCCCCTGTGATGAGAGCTACAAACTTCAAGGATGAGCTTTCACCGAGGCAACTCTGGATGGTGGGCAGGTCAAGAAACCAGCAGTGTGTACAGCACAGCCCGCTCGGGGCTTCTGCCCCATGTCTCCCCTTCCCTCCCACCACAGGCATCATCTCACACTTGTGTGGAGGAGAACTGGCCTCAGAGGAAAGAGAGGATACTGGTTGGCCCCCTGCTTTCTTTTTTGGACACAGAGTTAGAAGTTGGACAGTACTCTTTCAGTTAGTTTTGTTCAGGCCTGGTAACAGGAAATCGGAGCCTCGCAAACTGAAGCACAGGAAAAATCAAGACAGCAGAAGGGCAAAAATTTGGAGTGGGTGGGAAAAAAACTTAATAAAAGAAGAAAGAAAATTTTTTAAAAATACCCAAAACAACAATAAAAATATTCCATAAGGAGTGTAAACTTTTATACATTTCAGTGCAGGGAGGTGAAGGACACAGACACAAACACACACGCACACACAAGACTGGGATCCAAATGTGAAATAAGTGAGGCAAGACACAAAAAGAAATCAAAAGAATAAATATAAAGAAGAAATTGAATTACTGAAGACATGCACCTCGATTTTACGGCCCTCTACCACGGTGCCGTGTAATTTCTCCCTGGCCCTGTCTGCATCAGCACTATTCTCGAAAGTTACGAACCCGAATCCCTGCATGCAGCGGGAGAAGGGGGGAAAACATGCACATCGTTATATATTGAAATACTGATCTCTAGGTAAATAGAGAAAAAATATCATAGTATGAAATCGACATCAGCACAACTCAGCAATAACCTCCTAGAATCACATTGTTGGTTCATGCATGTTTCATAAATGAAGGAAATTAAATTCGATAAAATAAAGTAACTGTAATCATAATAAGAAGAGTAATTTAAAAAAAAAAAACAAAACAAAACAAAACATAAAAGCAATTGAGGCCAGACCAAAAAAGAAGTACAAAGTTACTCGAGACAATTTGTTTTGTTTGTTTTAAAACACTAAACCCTGCTCAACATAGGCAAGCCGGTCAAGCCCAAGTGGGGCTTCTCTCCTCTCTGCTAATTAACACAAAGGCTTTGCGGGACCCACCGCCCGCCCCAGACACAATACAGGACATGGACACTGAGCAGCACTTCATTCTCTTGAGAAACTGCTACGAGAGTGAGCAGCAATCTGAGTTCATGCCTGGCACCAGGAATTCTGCGAAGCTTTGGGCAAACCAAACACTGAACCTTGCTTTTCCCACCTGTAAAATGGAGACAATAATAATTACCTACCTTAGGCAACTGTTGAGAGGAAGGGCTGTTTGTAAAGCATCCCTTGTAAGCTCTTCGGGGCACAGCTGATGTCTGCTCCTATGTCTGTAACTTCCCTAATAACGCATGGGGCCCTGAAAGTAAGCAGGGCTTCTAGGTGGCACCATCAAATAAACATTACTTTACATGAAGATTTAAAGTACTGCACATTCTGGGCTTAAAATTTTCCTATTTGTGAGTACTATGTTGGACTTGGGTATAAATCTAAACACCTAAATGCCAATTAATCTGTAAAGGCAGGTTTTGCCTGACACTGCTGACCTACTGCTACCCCCCTCCCACCCTGCACCCATCTTACTTGGCTTTGTTCTGAGATGGCAACCTCTGCGCCGTGGATAGTGACAAAGCTCTGCCTGGTCAGACCATGAAGTTTGAGAAAAATTCACGTGCCCTGCTTGGAGCGACAACAAAGGCTCGAGGACTACTGAAACGTCCCTTTAGTTAGACAAATTCAGGTATACCGCATCTGTGAAGGCACATGCAACGCGTCTGCCCTACATGCTCATGCTGCTGCCAACTCATGCAGTGGTGTAACAGGGCAGGTAAGAGATCGCGCTTCCCTGCAGGGAGATAGGTGCACCGGCATTAACACAGAGCCAACGTGACTAAGGGAATTAGGATTTTAACTAATTATAAATGGTATCTTAGGGCAGACAACTGTGATGAGATATTCTTCATGCCATTACAGAGAGCAGGGCCAAACAAAAACCTTTGTTGCATTCTGGTTTCAGGGTATCTTCAGAACAGGAGTAAATGGCTCCTGTGGCTTGGTATAAAGCAAATACCAGTTTAATGTACAGAGAGTAATCTTTGCTGGCTCTAATGCCCTCAGGAGCAGGAAGAACAAAGCTTGCACTGGATGCAGTGGAAACTCCTGATGTGAATGGGAGAGTGAGGGGATGCGAGTGATTTAGAGCTGTGCCCTGTCCCCTCCAGGCAGCTCGGTGAGATAGGTATGGACTGGGCCCCTCAAAGTAGCATCTTGATTTCTAAGCACTGTTAGCAACAAGCCACAAGCAAGCCATCACCCTTCAAGTGCTTTTTAAAGGTCTTTACAATACTCATCTTTAAAGGCCCAAGACGTTTGTGCATGCTGGCCTTTAGCATTCACAGCTAGGTTTCCAGCACAAAACTGTTGCACATTTGTAAAATGTAGGGCTTGCTTTCTTTTTTTTTTCCCCCCCCTGAATAACAATAATAAAAGAACTTAGCCAAGTACTGCAATGTTGAGATCAACGAGAGTGCTCCAACCCAATAATCTAAAGCTTCGGATAATTTCATTTCTCCAGCTATAAATAAAAAGCTATATAAGTAACAAACTGATGCCTTTTTCAGAACAGCATAGAAGTTTTCTGTTTAAATGAATTAAAATTAAAGCTACAAGAGACTGGGGCTAATAAAACAGCCCAACCGCATATAACTCTCGAGTATGTTGCAGGGAAGCAGGGGGGCTGCAGGGGGTGTAATAGCAAAGCTGATTATGAAGGGACAGGGTATTGTGTCTGCTTCAAAGAACCCCCACAGAGAAAGGCAAGATTGAGAAACGGAGCAGCACCTTTCCCTCTGGTTCTATATAATGGGGAAAAAAGCATCTTTAAAAGGCTGGGGGAGGAGGAGAGGTAAAGACTGCAACAGGAATCCCTATTTCCCTCTTCTCTTTTTACATTAAAATTTCTGTTTGTTCTAGACAAGCCTGTGGAGACTGAATGAAATTTATGTCTTCAGTGATGATGTGAACTGAAAGCTGGAGAGCAGAGGGAAGGTAATTTTTTTAGACATTAATCTGCGCAGGCTAGAACCAAACTAAGACTATTTTAATTCACATTTGTTTGCAATTAGTGACGCCTGTATGGGACTTTAAAAACCACATTGTCATTAAATATGTTTAAACTGATTAGGAATTTTCTCTAATTTTAGTAAGCTAACTCAAAGTATGGTACAATCCACATGCAGACTATATGAAAATAATTAACAATGTGAATTAAAACAGAATTAATCTGATTCTGAACAACATAACTAATTAACCACAATTTTTGTTTTATTGACAGATCAGTCCTTAGCTTGTGCCAGCTCTCTGTTGAGAACCATTTAATGTCAATGCTGAATTAACGCTTTATATGGTTGACTATGGCAAAGTCAGTATTTGTGCCCCTTTTGTTTGTCTTCTTAATGCATCTTAGACATTCAAATTTTCATAACAAAAAACAACTGAGCAACACTTGACATTTTTGTTATTTCTAAGTTTAAAAACTAGCAATTATATATACATATTTTTATGTGGGAGAGAAAAAAAGCACATACATATAATTTTTAATTCCTTCTCACAGATGACCTGTAAAGAATAGGGATTAATTTGTACCTAAATACATATACAACAAACAATTCGCGGTTTTCCCTCCCAAGGTTGTCTTGCCCTTGAAAAAAGAAAAATGAAAGAAAAAGGAGGTGGCAGATGCCCGATATTTACTAGCTTAACTTTATGGTAGGTACCAGTTTGCTCCATAGTAGTAGCTATGGAGCTAGAGGAAGGGAAGATACAATCCTGGGTAAAAGACGACTTAAGGTTTCTAAAATCCAGGTTATACAAATAGTTTGGCTTTAATAAGGCTGTTATGATAACAAGGGTGAAATTTTCAACAATTCCTCTCCATCAGCAACTGCCAGGAACTTCTTCCAAGCAGAAAACAAGTTTAAACCTCAGTGTACCCAGCTAACACTAAATAACCCCAGCAAACATTTTTAGGATTGGTGAGTAATTTGCAGTGCCTGACTAACCCCTTTTTACCCAAAGGTTTATTCAAAGGGCCTGAAGAGACCGAGTAACTGCCACCCTTTTAGTCTGGCCTCAGACTCTGCAATAAATAACAAGCAACATGATGAGCAGTGAAAAAAAAATAATAAATGTATATATAGTATTTGAATGTTTCCATCTCTGAAGAATGAGAAAGAAAATTTACCATGTAACCGTAAAGGGAGAAATCAAAAGCAGACGGTTCTCCTGGGTGTGGCCAGAACACAGAAATTAAACAAAAAAAAACAACAAAAAAATAAAGTAAAATAAAAAAAAGAAAATAAAACCAAAGGAAACTAAACAGAGCCCCTTGAAATCCATGCATTGTTAACCCTGCGTTTGTAACAGAGTTTAGACCAGTCACCTCAGCAGCAGCATCTTTGCCTTGTACCACTGGAGCATGCAGCCAGCAACCGGCCTTGCCGTCACCTGCTGCTGTGCTCGTTTTTAACCAAGTTTTTGTTGTTGTTTTGGTTTGGTTTTCCCTTATTTCCATAATAAACAAACTTTTAGGAGCCTGAAAATATGGCCGAGGAGACAGCAGCTTAGGCTACCTGTTTCCAAGGCATTTGGATAGAGTAGGAGGGTTTCAGCTATAATCCACCTGAGATGAGCAGGACTGAATGCACTGACAGAAACACAGCATGAAATTCAGAAACACATTACTGAAGTTACACACACAAACGCACACTTTAAGCTGGAGAGGGAATTGGTGTAAACCACACTGACAACATTTTGGCAGCTCTTCCAGCTCCTCCCTGTCCCCACACCGCACTTTGAGTGCATTAAGGCACATTCACATAAGCACCTGTCCGTACACCTGTGCAACCTGGTGAACTGGATGCAGGAATTAATTTGGCTAAACAAAACATAAACATATCTTAAAAAAACAAAACAAAACAACCACCTGCACAGTTATTTTCTAGCCGCATTGTTTCTGTGGTCCAGCACCCTGGATTCCAGTCCCTGTGGAGGGAATCAAGCACCACCGGGAAGGTGCTCCCACAGGAGCAGTAGATCAGCTTATACTATCAAGCCATCAAATGCAGCCCTAAGTAAACTAGTTCAGTGTATGGACTAATTTAACTCATTAGTTTCGTTTTGCAGAGTTGAAGGCATAAAACCGTACTTGACTGAACTAGGATAAAGGGACACAGGTCATGTCTCCTTCACAACATTGGCATTATAAAGGGATTTGGTGACCCGAGAAGGCCACACTGGTCACTGGTACTTAATTTGTTATTAAGCCTGTTTGTGTTAATAACCCTATTTGTATTTCTGGTTCAACTGATGACATCCGAACAGAAATTATAAAAATAGAATTAAAATTAAAACAAGACTTGTAATTTATTTTAGGTAACAAGGGATTGTATGTATTTCACTGAGTGGAAACTAAGTCCAGAACAAGAGTGGCTCAAGTCCAAGCACCCAATCCATTCAAAGAAGAAATAAACACACACGCAAACACACAGTCTTTTAGGCACAGTTATCAAAACCTGAATTAACAGTCTTATCTCAACCTACAGTTAACTGCAAATAAAAAAATCTCCTTTTTCCACACACCTTTCTGCACAAGTTTACAGTTTACTTACAGCACTCCACTCACCAAGAGATGCAATTTCTTTGTGAAGAGAAAAGCCACTATACAGCCAAGACACTTGCACACAAGTACTTGGAGATTTGGGTCTCCCAAGCAGAAGGCAGTGAGGGACATAAACTTAGAATAACCTGAAACCACAAGCTTGTCATCTGCACTAATATGAACTCTCACCATTAAAAAAAAAAAGAAAAAAAACCCTAAAAAATAAAGAAAAAAAAAAGCTCCCTCTTCAGCCAAGATTTTGCTGTCTGCTTACGCACTCTTGGTCTCTGAATGTCATCAAGGGCACATCTTGGAATGACACACAGTACACAGCTGATGAGCAAAGAGCTTGGATTCCCTTCCCCTGCAGCTTCACGAATGCCACAGGGTACTCATCATGCAGGCAGACTGCATTAATTCTGCAAATATATCCACTTGTTTGGTTCAGCACAACAGTGCCAAAGTATGCATCTAGAGGATGCATCTCCACTAACAAAAGGAGCAGGAATCCTCGCTCTCTCAAATTCCTCTAGAGGTGCTTTACTCATGGTTCAGTGAAGTGCACGGTAAACTGCAACCATGAGCAGAATGCTATTTAAAGGCACTTATAGAGGTCAGAACTAGAAATGTGATGGTAAACAGGACAAAAATGAAACAAACAGCTAGTTTCCTGGAAGCAAGCAAAAAACTAAACACATCAAGGGAAGATTGATGTCATTCTATTAAACAAGAATGAAACAAAATGAAATTGAAGGGATGGTTAAAGTTTGTATCTTGTTTCTCATACGCAGCAAAACAATATCAGTGTAAAGTCTACCAGGGCTCATATAATCCTACTAAACAGATTGAATCTGGGCAGAAATTGAGTTAGGAAACAGGAATTCACATTCCTTTGAAAGAAGAATCAACAAAACTAATTATAAGCTGCCTCCTACTCCGCTGTGATACAGAGTCAACAAGTAGCACTTCCGAGGCCAAATGGAAGAACCTGAGGTGTGAGGTGGCTGCAATGGAGACACGCTGCTCTCTTTGACCACCAAACTTCCTAAATACACAGAGATCTTGAAGGTGCAGCCAGTTTGATCTGGTTCCCCCAGGCTGTCAAAGCAAACTGCCTGGTCATCTCAGGTGGATTCAAAAGGAAGAATGCAACCCACACTCTTCCTCCCATCCCTCCTACCAACCAGCCCTGGAGCCATCCCAGCAGAGATCTCCTGCCACAGCTCAGCAGGGACAAAGCGCTGCTCAACCCCATCGTACACTGGGTGGGGGCAAACCCAGGGCAGTTTGGGATTTAACGCCATACCTTTTAAATATTTATAAAACATATACACAAAACTCTACAACCCTTAGGAACCCGGGGAAGGGAAGGGAGCATTGAGAACACAGCACAAGGCAGGCAGCAGGAGCATCTGCTTTCGGATTCCCAAGAGAGAGGAGGAGGAGAAGAAGAGAGAGAGGTTTCATATCGTTAGATTAGAATGGAAACCACAGGGCAGGAAAATGCATTCAGATTTATTTTTTTTCCTAAGGTGGAGGAAGAACCCAAGAGTGAGTGAGTGGCCTCCAGAAAGATCCGTTTCCTTTGCTTCACCATCAGATCACCAAACTGTTGTTTTTCCATTATTATGTGAATACCAGGTGCTTCGTGCAGCTACAGCCCACTCAAACACTGGGGCCTCCCATTTTCATGCTAAGCAGGAATAATCTTGCATTCTTTTAAAAACAGGAATTATTTTGGGTAGAGAAGGATGCAAAGATACCACAAAATTACTCTTCGGTTGTTTTCTCATTCTGTTCAGATTCTGCCCCATCCCTCACACAGGCTCTCAGTTTTGCAACTGCTTTTTGTTGTAAGATGACAAAAAAGCAGTAGAAAACTGCATGGTCAAGGACTGGAAGAACATCTCTTTGGATTGTTTTCTTTTTTCATATATTTATTAAGGGTTTGGGATAAAACTCTTCAGCAATAATTTTGTTTTAACTGAAAACCAGAAGTCTTGGGCTTTAACAAGTGCACAAGAAGGTACTTTTCATGGTCATAAATCAAGTCTTCACAGAAAGCCTTCAACATTAGCGTTGCCTAGAAGGGCAAGGGCAGCCGTGGGTGTATAATACAGGGCTGTATAGATGGAAGAGAGAGCGAAGTTCACATGTGGAGGGGAAAACACTGCTCTGGAAAGCACAGGCAGTGAGGGATGAAGGCTACAGCTCCCCACTTTGCCAGGCCAGTTATTTTTGTTCTTTCTTTTGCAATTACATCCAAACAAGTAGGGATTTGATAGAGGCCAGAGGTTATTCCCAAAGCCAAATAGAAATTACTAAAATCAAGAGTAATTCACAGACAGCTCTGGCCTATAAATATCAGAAGAAAAGCAGAGAGCAGAATCACTATTTACAAACTCAGTAGAGGTGATTGTTTTGGTAAAGGGTATAGATTTTTATCCACAAATGGAAGTAAAACTCTCTAACTAAGCTATATAGACATTTACTTGTTCAGTCTGTTTTATTGAAAAACAAAAACATGGTATTAAGCACAAACGAAGGATGTGGAAAGGGCCGATACTCATTTATTTTGTATACAGATCAACCCCTTTCTGGTTTCCAGCTAATACAGAGACTGAAGAATTTCAGAATGCATCTTGGGCAGCATAGGTTGAAATTTGCAGAGGGCTCTGAACAGGAACATACCCCAGAATACATGTTGAAGCAAAGAGGCCACCTTAAGACTGTGAACCTCAAATCCAAGCGAAAGGCATAGACTCTAAACCGAAACTGCTTAGCTGAATTGCAACTTCAAAATCTCTTGTGTGCATGCACACATGTGCGCACACGTGTGTGGGGGGAGGAGGGGAATTTTGTTTTAATTGAAAATGGGAATCTTAGCATTGATTAAGTCAAGCAGAGTATAGACATGCACTGTGCAAGCTTCCCCCATAGAGCTTTGGCAATGCACCTCGCTCCTGACCTGCAAAACTCCCTGCTATTCCAGTGCTGAACCTCCTGGGCAGAGAGAGAATCACATCAATTTGTCATTGTGGTGATACTGGTTATGTGATGAGAACCAATTGCCAATTAGGACAAAGATCACTGAATCTCTCTGCAGCTGACCTGAGCAACATTTGAAATCTCATCTCCAGAGAAATAAATTACCATTAACTCTCAACAAAACTTCCCTCTTAATATATCTGTAAGATGAAAATAGGTGTGCGAATGCAAATTCAGCGGGGAGAGGTCCACATGGGACAGGGCAAGGGGAATGAGGATTCTTATATTAAGGATCAAATATCTCAAACATGAAAGGCTGGTATCTCAGAAGTGCCAAGAAAGTCTGCAAAATTCAGTAAATAAAATCCTTTCACATATGAGATATGATAGTTTTTCTGTAGAAGTATTTTAATGCAACAAAAAGGCGGTTGGGGGATGGGTGGGTTAAGCTTTGTTCTTACACTTTCCCATCACCCAAAGCTGTTATACCTTATTCTGCCTTCCCCAGAGGGCACGCATTGCTGTGCAATGGGAACAGATTGGCATGAGGGCTCAAGTGACCGACTCCCTGTTTGTTCAGAAGGTTGGGGAAACTGATACCACATTACAGACAGGAGTCCCTAGGAGCATTTGTACATGCTGCCCAGAAATGACCATGCTTAGAGTCTGGAGTCAGAGGGAACAGGAGATATCCCCCAAAATAGCTTTTCCCTTCCTCCATCATGCTAATTCCTGCTGATCTCTACAGAGTATATTCTCTAGGCAATGAACTGCCTTTTACTCTGCAATCAAAACAAGAGAAGCGGGTACAGAAACAGGACTTACCTTGGAGCCACGCTCATTAAAGATTATCTCTACATCAAGGATTTTGCCGAATTGCTGCAGAGAGACAAGGGGAAAAAATAAAAATATTTATTTTTGGCATTTTTCCTACCTTTTGGGGGCTTGCTTAGTGCAAGAAAGGAGGTGAGAATATCTCCATTTCTAGCATACAGGCAAAGGCATAAAATTTCAGTGATGTGACCCGATTCTCTCAGGTTAGGACATGCAGATCCTCTTGGTCACAGACCCCAGGTTTTCTCACAAAAGTCTAAAGGAAGAAAAACAATCTCCAGAAGAGTTTTAGGGATCTGAGGTGTCTTTTATTTTCCCCCTTTTAATCTAAACGATTTTTTCTTCCCTCATTCTACTATTTCATCTAAGACATGGTTATATGATTTCATCTCAGAAATCTAACAACATTCCTCAAATGTAATTCAGCATTTCATCTTCCTCCTGAAGCGGCTATCACAAAGAGAAACTTAACAGTGATGTTGTTTCTCTGGAGAGGATGGTCACATCAGACTCTCAACCTTTTAGATTCCAAACCCTAAATATCCTTTCCACCCCCTCACCCCACTTTACTTTCCAAGACTCCAAGCCTTTGGAAGAATTGGTGGCAGATTCAGAAACCACGAAAATGGCCAACCCCCAACAGTTTGTTTTTCAGAAAAATATAATTCAACTTCATCCTGTCACATACAGGAGGCTGTCAAAAACCCATGCAAGTTTATCACGTATGATACAATTCTGACCTCAGCGTGGAGACCCCGAGGAGAGCAAGGCCCCACTGCTCTGCGCAGTTTCAACAACTGGTTTCAAAGAGCTCCCCACTTAGCACAAAGCAAAAGTGGGTAACGAGAGCTACAAGCTAGAAAGAAGATTTACCACACTCTGTGAAACCATGTACAGATCACATCCTTCACCTTAAAACATATTAAAATATTTTAATTGAACTGGTCAGATTCAAAGCAGTAACCTACAGGTAAAAGCATCACCACTTCGACGGAGTCCTGCAACGCTCTGTCCCCTCAATGTTGTATTTCCAAACTGGAGGTCTGCTCTCCAGAAAGAAAGGCCTAAGATCTCATTTTCAGGAGCATATATACAGTGTAGTCTTCATTCTAGAGACACCTTTGTGCTCAGACAAATGCTCTGAGCATTTTTCCTACCCCATTATTTATGAAAGCTTCCATCAACATGGTTTTGATCTCACTGCTTGCAGAATATTTAAAGGTGGTAGCAAGTGAGGGAAGGGTCAACAAGGAAAGGACAGTTTCAGTTAGGAAAGATGATGAACACAGCCTCCAGGAGACTCTTCACTTTGCCACAGTGCTCTTAATATAATATTTGCCACGTTTTTTAAAACTAACATTTCCATTTGGAAGCAAATGGGTGTAATGTTCATTCTGTGGGTACCCTGCTTGAAAGAGTTGTGGCCAGATTTGCAAACATGAACATTTACAACAGTGAGCCATGATGACTGAGGAGAAGTAGTTCTGAATATGTAAAGCAATAAAAAGCTATTAAGTCCCTTGAACAAGTATTTCACAACTGTCTTTAAGCAAACATAATGCTTCCAACAATTTTAGCTATAGTTTCTGTCTGCTTCCATTCTCCATTCTTAAAAAGGAGATAGTTGTATTCTTTTACAAATGTTGGTTCACAGATGTTGTTTTTACTGTTCTATTGTTTAAGGACAATACTTGATCTTCTATTCATCCCAAGAACAATGGAATTCACAATATTCCACGTTACATGAAGTTTGAATAATGCTAATGTAAACATGCATCTTCCTTAAAACCTCAACAGCAACAGCTTAGGCTTGATCCATGCTGGATTCTCTTTTGACCACTGCTGTGCCAATCACAGCTAAAATATATTTTCTATTTCTATCCCATGCTTGGTGTGGGCTTGTCTACAAAGGAGATTATCCATTGATTGCTTTTTGTTGTCTTTGTTGCATATGGCTTGGGCACTGCCATGAAAGAAATCAGGAATGATTGCTTTCTTGGTAGACTATTTCAGTGTCATTACACAACAGGGACTGAACCAATGTAACAGTTCACGGCTGCCAATGGGCTCCCCCTGCTCCCTTAGAATCACAGAACAGTTCATGTGGGAAGGGATTCTCAAAGGTCATCTAGTTCAACCCCCCTGCAATGAGCAGGGACATCTGCAACTAGATCAGGTTGCTCAGAGCCCCGTCCAGCCTGGCCTTGAACGTTTCAGGGATGGGGCATCTACCATCTCTCTGGGCAACCTGTTCCGTTGTCCTTCTGTGTCTGGTCTTAACAGCTTCTTAAAGCTGGCTCCAGTTTTCATTCTCACCTGTAGATAAACTGATACAGCTCACCAATCCTGTGAAAAACTAGCCCAACAAAAGAAATTAATACAAAGTTTTTGACGGTTTACTAATCTGAAGAGGCTCAAAAGGTCAGGTGAGTGTTAGAGCTCCAAGCAGCAAATAGGAGTGGAAAGCAGCACATCCTGACCAGGAGCAGGATCTGTCCCTGCCAGATCAGCTCAGCTGCCTGGCCTTGCCACACACGCTGAAACAGCCCAGTTCTCGATAAATGCAAATGCCAAGATTATTTTCAGAATCTTCAAAGCCATAAAAAAAAAAAAAAAAAAATCACCATTTTCTACCTCATTAGAATCATCCTGAAAGAGAACAAACTGTGCAGCTTCTGCTGCACAATTACACTGTGCCATCCTCCCCTTTCTCCACACCCAGCTGGGCCCAGATCCTCGGGTATCGCTGCCAGCACAGCCACCAGCCCCGTTCGGCCCAGCTCACCGCGCAGGGTTTCCACACCAGCAGGAAATCCTGTCTTGTGTGTTTAATTCCTCGTGGCTGACAAAAAGCTGGCAGTGACACCAGATGCAAGTGGCCTGACCTAACTCCATGAGGGGCCGCAGGGCTGCCTCCCTGCCCTGCAGATCATAGAGGTGCATCATTTCCTAGGTGACAGAATTAAGATCACCAAATCTTGTGGCTGCAGCAAGCACAGACTTGGTGTCTTACTGCAATGGGCTACATCCACCCATGCAAACTGGCCCCAGTCTCTTTTCTACCTAGGAGCTGTGAGTGTTTGAAGAGGCAGGAAGGAAGGACCTGCTTGGGGGAGAAGGAGCAGTGACAACAGGGGCCAACTGATGAGCTGGGGTTTGCTGGGGAGGGGTTTCCTGTTCCATGAACCTCCCTGGAAGAAAGCAGCATAGCTGTGAGGCAAGAGGACACGTGCTGGGTTCTTCCAGACTCTGCTGCAGCCATTGCCACAACTGCTCTGACAGCTCCTAACATCATGGCTCTTGTCCTCACTGCTGCAGTGGTTACAGCAGGTCCAGCACTGGAGGCACTTTTTTTTTTGGTAGTGTGCCAGAATTCTTCCTGAAGAATGAAAGCAGGAAAAAAAGAACTAGTTCATTTTAACGGTTTATATCTCCTTCAAAGCTGAATCTATTTAGTGGAACATAAAAAGGCACTTTGTTCTCTGATGGTGCTTCCCCTATCAAATGTCAACAGCCTACCGCAAACAATGGAAGTTTTAAGAGCTCCTTAACGAAAGGTCGTAATTTTTGTATGGAAAATGCTAGGCCATCTAAACACAAGGGTCAACACCAAATGCCCCCATAGTAATTTTTTAAAATCATATATACAGGCATGTTTGTATTTTCCAGCAGACAGAGGGTCTGGCCAAATAAAACAAGATCCATACTTAGGTCACCCATGAGGACTAAGCCTCTAATCTCTAACCTTGAAGACATGAATCACTGCTTGCAGACCCGATTTGTACACTTAATGACTACCAAGAACTTCTACTTACAACCCTGCACAGCAGCAGGGGAAAAGAATCCTCAGCAGAGTTCACAGGCTCTGAAGAAGGCGTTGCAGGACTACACATCCCAAATGCTCCCCTCCGTGACCAAAAAGCCAGCATCCCTCATCACATGTCAGGTTACGCAATAAGGCTTCTCCATGAACCACTCGTGCACATGCCATATGATGGATAGAAATACACACACACTTCAGTCATGCCATGGCATAGGAGCTACAGCATCTTTTTTTATCTTTGTGCTCCATTCCATGAAGCGACCTTGTACAAGCTTTTAGCTATTTTTCTGTAAAGCAGGTAAATGAGAATCATCTCTGCTACAGTGGTAGCAGGGTCTGTTGGAAATAACAGCTTTAAGAGGCATAAAGATATTAACAGACATCAGCTATGACCAGAACCCAATTTTCTTGCTTGAACATGATGTACCTTACCATAGATGCAAGGGCATTGTGCAAGGAAGGGTACATCATGCTGTGTGTTTCTTTCTACCCAGACGACATGAAGGCAGCAGATTTTTCCAGCAGAGGCCATAACTACATTACATATAATAAATTTGAGAGATCTGGCACCAGAGAGCTTTTGCCTTCCAAGGCACTGACAGTTTGGTAGGGCCCCTCCTGCAGGCTCTGTTCCAGCTGGCCCTGCCGCCTCTCCCTGTCTAGAGCTTTCAAAATTGGTTCCAAAACATGCCAGACAACTTAACCCTAAAGATGCAAACAACCGGGAGTACAAGGCGAAATCTCTAGAAATCAAGGAACAACAAAAGGTAACATAAGCCACCATTCAACAACCTCACATCCCTACAGGAGAACTCTATATGCCCAAGCAGCTTTGTACTGGCCCTACAAAATTGACTGAGACATGAGTGCAGTGACCCAGCTAAACCTCAAGGGTGCCAAACAGTCTATTCTCAAAGTTCATCGAAATTCAAAATAGCCAGGAAACCACCCTCCTATGCAGGAAACCATTTCAGGGCCTTAGGCTTAAGGTGCATGAGCAAGAGCATTTCATATGCAGAGAGCATCCTTACCCCAGCTCCCAGCTCCACAGGATGTACTTTCAGCTGAGAACAGCTGGCTCCATCGTAGCGTGTATTAGTCAGTGCTTAGTTACAGCAGCATGGGGTCTGCCAGAGCTATGCTATCACTATGTTGAACTTCCCCACCTAAAGCTGGATTACATCTCTTCAAAATAGTGGGGCCAACCCTACTACAGCCAACCCTGCTCAGCCAAGCTACACCAGCATACTTTGCTAACAGAAAGATGGAAGCATCAAGGATTTATAAACCAAAGCACTTCCACAGTTTACCAACTGAACAGACAGTAAACAAGCACCAACAAGCCCTTGTTAGGGTTGACCTGTTGCCCAACACAACACAGATGTTTTCTAAGAAACCAGACTTTAAAAGGAAGCCAGACAAAGAGCATGGGTTTACAGATTGCAGCCATCCCAGCAAACAAAGTGACGAGGAACATAGTTTCTCAGTCATTTGTTATCCTCTGACTCACAAATAAAAGATTCTCACACAGAACAGCAAGATGGAGGTGAACAGTTCTGCAGGGTACAGTTCCAGAGGTCTTAACATCAGGCCAGCTTCCAGGTCTACACTTCCACCTCCTTGTTCCTGCCTTGTGCCATCCCCAGGTGTGACTGAACTGTAACCTGGTACCGCTGCCACAGAAAAGGTACTTGGACTCACACCCACAAAAGCAGCATACATTCAAAACTCAATTTGAGAGGACTCAGACATGTAGACTGGATACACATAAAACTTGGCTATAGAAGACAACTCCATGTAATTTTACCCAGGCCTTTCATGCAAGTAAATCCAGCTACAGCACAGGACTGTTTCCTAAATGACATTCAGCCCAGTCTCAGTGCAGACTTTTCTAGTAACTCACACGAAAACCTAAACAAATCTTAGATAAATGTATGATCCAGTCACTGCTGCCTTCCACCAGATGGTCACTACAGAAGTTTCTATGTCCTCTGGCAT
Source organism: Caloenas nicobarica (assembly GCF_036013445.1). Classification (NCBI taxonomy): domain Eukaryota; kingdom Metazoa; phylum Chordata; class Aves; order Columbiformes; family Columbidae; genus Caloenas; species Caloenas nicobarica. The sequence goes on from NC_088245.1 coordinate 38,857,823, forward strand.
CCGCACACAGCTTTTGCAGAGCAAGACAGACAGAGCAATAGCTGCTGACAGCTGAAGCAGCACCAGCACCCTTGTGCAGAAGCACTGTGGTCCCCAGCGCAGCCCTTCAGACAAGACAGGATGCTCAAGGAACACCAAGTACACAAGTCCTTTGCAAAAGGTGACTCCAGAAACTGCCCTAGTGAAACACATCAGTGTGAACAGCAGCGCCTCTTCTAGCTCTAAGCAACATCAGCAGGAACAAAGTCCTGCCCTGTGACAAGGCTGGAGCTCTCATCGCAGGAAGAGTCACAAAGAGGCCACCTTGTGTCAGAACGTTTGTCCACCAATACTGGCACATCAGACTTGCTATGTGGGATCAGTGGTCAGTATTAGTCAGAGATTAAAAAATCTAAAATACGTCTTGATATCCAGAAGGCAGGATTTCATCCTTTAGATGCCCAATCCACTCAGAAAGCAGAGTCCCTTTCAGCAACTGCTGTATTCAGGCCTCGCTGCATCAACACCTGCAGGTCAGAGCTTCTTAGACTATCATATTACTCACTTACTTACCTTAACATCTAATGAGCAGTTTTCTGCTGTTGCCAATACTCGTGTATCATTAATTACTTGTGGATTTAAATTTATTTGCTGGCCAATACAGACTTAAAATTCTACCAAATTCTTGATGAGAAAGAGTTTGTAGTCTAGCTTGTTATTGCTTTAACCTCAAACTATAGGCTCGTGGAGGTGTTTTGCACTCTCAACATCAGAATGAAATTGGATGAGAAATTATATCCACTGAGATATTTTAGGAAGTGCAAAGTGCCAAAATGTTTCCCCAGAGGCCGAGATCTGAAGGCTACAAGAGCTTCCGAAAATATCTCAGCTCCCAGAGCTGTGTTGCTTGGGTCACACAAAGCAGTGGTCTACAGCTAACATACACTATAAAGAACCCCACAGTAGCGATACAATAACAACATTACCTGCCTTAAAATCCAATGTTAAAAAAAGTACCTGCCGTTCTGTCACGTTTAATAAATTATTAATAATGTCATTGACTGAAGTTATTAAATGTGACAGAATGGTCACCTTTATATAAAACGGCTATGCATTATTACTGTTGTAGCTGATAACACACAAACCCCCTTCATTGATTGGGCTGACGATGTTCCCCACCAGAAGCAGTTACCAGCCTACAAGCAGCCATGGAGTGAATATGTTGTAAAGAAGGCAACATCTCCACCTGAAGCCAGAGCCTGAGAGAATTCACACCCTGTACTGTGCTATCCCACCTTCATCTGCAATCGTCATCAACATAGTCCTTATTTTTATCTTACACCATCTCCTTTTTTAAAAATAGTCGAAGTTTCTTGAGCAAAGAGCATTTCACCACAGTAAATTCTGAGAAACATCAAGTCTGACTCCTTGTATTGTTGCTCTCATAACAGATAAGAAGGATTTAGTGCACAGAAACGTATAGGAACTACCAAAACAATCCACTTGGCTTGTTTTTGTGGAGGCAGTTCATGGCTCAGCTTGAGAACAGATGGATTTTCCTCTTGCATGCAGTCCAACTTGGCCTCTATCTTCCCCAGGAGACTCTGAAGTCCATCTGACTCTCAAGTCCAGAACTGCCCAAAGTATCTCAACCAGTTCTATACCGGGAGAAAAACTGTTTCTTGAAGCCTAAGAGGGAAGGACTAAAGCTATCAACCATGAGATACAAGCACAGACACAATCAAAGCACAGAGTTGAAAGGACTGGAAACATGTTGAGTGAAATATGAGCTTTTCTTCTGCATACATAGTCCAGTAAGGAAGGGGACAGCCTACCAGCAGTTATGGAGAAGACCACTACCATCATGTCAGAGTCCTTACACACACTAGACAAAGAATGTCGCTCAGAAACTGCATAGTAAGATTTTGAAAAGAGTTTCTAACTTGTTTTTAGCACTGACGGTAACTCTTCTGCTCCCTCGTAAGCTGTTCCATTGTTTAAATTAGCTAAAATTATTATGAATTTTTCTTTTATTTCAAAGTTAACTGTGTTTAATCTCAGCTTCCAATTGGAAAATCTTGTGATTGTAAACAAGACCTAAACCCCCTATTAGTAGGTATCATCCATGCATAAGCACCTGTAAACAACAGACATGTCATCCACCAATGTCACTTTAATAAGCTGAGCAATCATGTACCCAACACATTACACAGTTTAAAAGCCACTCATCTTCCAAACCCTAGATTATTTTTTTGTCTTAAGCTGATCTTGGAAGTAAACAAAACTATGCAGTTACAGTCTTCTCAAATTTGAACATGAACAAGATCACAACCCTCCTTCAACCTGATATCTGCCTTTGTATTATTGAAGCAACGATCTTCAACAATCACTAGTACTCTCCAAAACAATGCTTTCCAAAGAAAGCTTTCCATCCTACAAGCACAGCCTGGTTTCCACATATGCAGTACTCTGCGCTGAGCTGCATCAAACCTGTTTTTGTCAGATTTATCATATGTTAACCAGGTTTCTCAAGTCATTCTCTAACAGTAACCTTATCTTTCTCTTTCCTCCTCCTCAAATAGTTTTTTAACGGCAAATCTTACCAGCAAGGTTTTAATAGCACTGTCTCCATGGGTTGATACAGATACTGAACAAACAGTGATTGAAACAGATCCCTGGGGAACTGACAGGAGAAACAGTCTTGATCACTGATATCTCCCCAATAACTACTACTTTTTATTATCTATCATTAAAGAGGTTTTTGATTCCTCTGATGTTGTGCTGTGTTTGAGAGAAGTATTCTTTTTCTTAAAAATCAACATTGGTCACTTGGATGAATTAAATTGCCTGAGCAATGTTCAACTATATCAGTATTGCTTTGTACAATCTTGTCAAAATAGACAAGACAGTATTTGTCTGCAAAGATGTATATTACTTTACACAAAGTCACGCCGAATAGATATTTAACCATTCTGTCAGATTCTAATGTCTTTTAAAACTTTCCCAAAATTATTTGTATCTTAAATCAACACATGGATAGTTTGCAGCTCTTTGGGTCACCCTTTTCAATTATTTTCAACAATAAATCTTGATGGGCACCATTCCAGCCTCCTGCAACTCCCCTAGCTTACAAAGTATTGGCTAAAAATTAACATTAATGAAAAAAAGAGCTCCTTGCTTTGGCTGTCATCTTTGGACGTACCTTATCTACATCTGCTGGGTTTTAAATATTAGCAAGTACTGTCTCATCCTCTTTTGTTATAAAGTATTTACAGAACCAGATGTGGTACAAATACGTCTTAAATCATAAACACAGAAAGTTTGGTTTGGTTGGTTTTTTGTTTGGTTTGGTTTTTTGTTTGGTTTTGTTTGTTTGTTGTTTTGTTTTGGTGTTGTGTTGTTGGGTTTTTTGGTTTTTGGTTTTTTTTTGGGGGGAGGGTTAATAGTTTTTCTGTTCTTGGTTTGGTTTTTCCTCCCCAAAAACCACACAACTATTTCCTAATTTTATATTGTACCTACACCGAGAGCTTTTCTCTGCACATAAAAAATTGACGTCTTTTCTTCTGAATCACTGATATCTCCATGATTAGCACATTTCCTTTTTCATCTGTTTCTTTAAGTTTGCAATTCTATTCACTGCCATTTACTTCCTCCTCCTACCTAACATGCAGAATGCTTTGTGTCTTATTAACACAGCTTCAGTGACTGTGGAATCATGCCTTCTTGGCCATCAGTATCATTTTGTTTAATACTTTATAGTTTCCATTAACACTTCCCTTTTAAAGGCACCTTCCCGGGCGGTTATCCTGCCAATTGTTTAAATGCGAAGAAACAGACTTTTCTAAAGCTCCTTACATTACTGCCTGATGCCATATTCTGTTTGCACAAAGTAAATACAAATAACAATCACTGGTACCTAGGCAACCATAGGGTTTCAGGTCAGCTATTAACTCTTCCTTATCTGGTAGAACAAGGTCAGCTATTGATTTATTCCACAGAGGGCACAGAACTACGTGCATTAAAAAAAATGACTTATTCCTTCTAGAAGTTTTCTGGAAGTCTTTTTATTGGCATCATGAAATGTCAAGTAAATATTACCTGTTTTAAGCAGCCTATTGTATTTGCCTCCCTATAAAAAGCATATACATAAGGAAATGTTTGTTCCATTCCTGAGGATATCTCAAGGACCTACTAGAAACACATAATAGGTAAGAGATGGTTTGAAACAATGGAACCTCTTGTGTTCCAGCTTGAACCCATTACCCCTTGTCTTACTGTTGGTTGTCACCAAGAAGAGCCTGGCTCCATCCTCGTGACACTCACCCTTTACATATTTATAAACATTAATGAGGTCACCCCTCAGTCTCCTCTTATCCAAGCTAAAGAGACCCAGCTCCCTCAGCCTTTCCTCATAAGGGAGATGCTCCACTCCCTTCATCATCTTTGTGGCCCTGCACTGGACTCTCTCCAGAAGTTCCCTGTCCTTCTTGAACTGAGGGGCTCAGAACTGGACACAATATTCCAGATGTGATCTCACCAGGGCAGAGTAGAGGGGAAGGAGAACCTCTCTCGACCTACTAACCACCTCCCTTCTAATACACCCCAGGATGCCATTGGCCTTCTTGGCCACAAGGGCACAGCGCTGGCTCATGGTCATCCTGCTGTCCACCAGGACCCCCAGGTCCCTTTCCCCTACACTGCTCTCTAATAGGTCATTCCCCAACCTATACTGGAACCTGGGGTTGTTCCTGCCCAGATGTAAGACTCTACATTTTCACTTGTTATTTTTCATTAAATTTTTCCCTGCCCAACTCTCCAGCCTGTCCAGATCTCGCTGGATGGCAGCACAGCCTTCTGGCATGTCAGCTACTCCTCCCAGCTTGGTGTCATGATCTTTCGAGGTCCCTTCCAATCCCTAACATTCTGTGATTCTGTGAACTTGAATTTGTCAGGAAATCCTTATGTCTGCAGCTCTCACAAACAGTAAAAGTTAGAAAGTGTTACGTAATATCCATTTAATCACACATGGGACAATACATCTGAAGTCCACCTCTACTCAAGCCTGGATGAAAGCATCAGCTAATGTTCTGTGCCCCAGGACTGGGCTGACCTCTCGCATGCTGTTCCATCCTCAGGGGACTTTCTTTACTCCCTCCCTACCATCACATTTATTTCTTCCTCCATGACTTTGCTGTCTACCCAATTCCTCTCCTTGTACAGTAGCTTGGGAAAAATCACTCCAGGCAAGGATTTTGAGTCTCTCAGATATGACGTTGAAGAGATGTGACCTGACACACAGAAGGCAGAAGGAAAAGATGGGGGTTACAGGCCAGCCACAGCTGAAGACTCAGACAACCCCCTGTAGGAGAAAGGGTAGGTTTCAGTGAATCACCCAAGGGAAAGCATCCTGATCCTGAAAAAGAAATAGGAGTGAGGAGGATTCCGAGAGAAACGCTCCCCTGCTTGAGGCTCTGAACATGCTGAGAGAAGCAGCAGTGAGAGAAAAAGGGAGATCTGCAAGAACCATTGATTGTTTCCTTAGCAAAGACGTGAAGTTCTCTATTACAGGAAAATGGCACGTGGGGTTTTTTTATGTCCCAAAAGATAAATGCTCTTCTGGTGGGCATGCCTCTCAGCAAACACAAGGCCAAGTGAACTAACGAAAGGTTTTATAGGGATTATACCACTTATCCCAGTTAAAATCACATCAGTGTGCTGGGACTGGCGATGACGCTTAGGGAAAAAAATAAACCAAAACCAAATGACTTGGGGAACAACAGAAACAAACTCATACTGTGTATTTCCCCACTCCTATGTACCACCATTTGAGCGCCATTTGGGCCAAAAAAAAAGGATAGGAAACCTTAATGCAAACAGTTAGGCTGCATTTTGTACAAGTCACTTCTCAGTACAGCAGTTCATTCACGTTGCCTGGATGTCCTCATCTGCAAAGCAGAGGTAAGAGTCACCAGGACATGGATGTTCTCGTCATTTCTATTTTATCCACAACCCCCACACCAGGAGCACAGGGAGGGACAGCATCAAAGTGAACAAGTGTGAAAGGAGCCAGTCATCAAACCAAGCACTGGTCTCGAGGGAAGGGGCAGCAGCAACGTGGAACAGTTTATGTAAGTGATGCAGCTCCCAAGAGAGGGGAGCAGCAGGAGCATGGAGCAGGACGTGCTAAATACAGATTGTAGCAGGTGGTCCAAGAACTGGCTGTGATTTCAGCAACCGGTTTATCCAAACCGGACGGAACTGTCAACCGCACAGCTCTTCAACAGCATAAAGCAAGCTAAAAAACACAATAGCAGAACCGGCGACTGAGGAGATTCAGCACTCACAGATTGCCAGGAGATGAGTTTCACCCTGAAAACATTCCCACAGATGTCAAGAGTGTGACAATCTAATGTATGAACAACAAGGAAGCAAACCCAGGCCTCTTGCAACAGAACCACAGAATCATAATTTGGTTGGGACCTACCTCCAGAGGTCACTTAGTCCAACCCCTACTCAAAGCAGGTCTAATGAGATCTGGCTGGCCAGGCTGTGTCCAGTCAAGTCAAATACCTTCAAGATGCAATCTCCCTGGGCAACAAGTGCCACTATTTAACCACTCTCACAGTTAAAAAAGAAAAAAATTAAAGAAAGAAAGAAAGAAAAAGAATTCATGATATCTAATTGAAATTTCACAAGTTCTAACTTGTGTTTGTTGTCTCTCATCTCATCATTACACAAAACAAAAAAGAATATGGTTACATCTTTTCTGTATCCTCTGATCAGGTAGTTGCAGACAACAAAAATATTCCCCCTCTGCCTTCTGAAGGCTCAACAGTCCCAGGTCTCAGTCTCTGCCCACATGCCATGTTCTCCAGCCCCCTGACCATCTCAGTGGTACCCACTGGGCTTGCTCCAGTATTTTACTTAGATGAAATGTACTTCTTGTACTGGGGAGCCCAAACTGCACAGAATATTCCAGATGCAGTCCAAGAACTGCTGAAGACAGGGAAAGGATCACTTCCCCGAGCCTACTACTACTGCTACTCACTAACACAGCCCAGGCTGCCTCCGCCGCGATGGCATGCTGCTGCTCGTTTCATTTTTTTGTCCATCGGGACCTCAAAAATATTTCACTGCAGAGCGTCCTCCTAGGTAACCGCTCCCCAGCCTATACTGCTGCAGAGGTTATTCCCTCCTGGATAGAAGGCTTGAAACTCACTCTTTTGAGTATCTTAAGATTCCTGTCAGCCCACTTCTCCATCCTGGCCAGGTCCCTCTGAATAGCAGCCGTGCCCTCCTTCCTCTCCATTTGGTCTCATCCACAAAATAGCTTCTTATGGACACAAAAAGCTTCAAGAACAAGGAGCAAAGATCTCTCACAATACATAGCAATTGGGACTCTCATTGAAGACCATCAGCAAAATTTTTAATGTCTATGCATTTTGTTCAATTTTTACTGTCCAAGCTATGAACAGATAAGCCAAATTCTTCTCTCGTTCACAGCACTCTAAGCTTGAAGTCCCTGAATTCAACACATTTACAACACCATAACATTACTCTGCATGTGAGAGTGTATGTGTATGTGCATTCATACACACACATGGCTTAAGAGATGCAACAACTGAAACAGGAATACCGCAGAATTTGGAGGAGGAGCTGGCTATGCAGTTAGGACCACCGTATACACTCCAAGCCTAAGGTGGCAAGAAGAACCTCAGCTTTGGTCTTTCCTGACTTGAGTCCTCTGCATTGCACCTTACACAGGCAGCAATCATTAATTTTATAAATAATATTTCTGAAGACTTTAAAAACGTGCCATCAACCAAGGATGCTACCATCATATCAACAAGTCAAATATTCCTGATGATGATGATATATAGATAACTTCACCTGAAGGTTAGGTCACAAAGCATCTAGCTCATTTATCTCTGTGTTCATGAGGAACGAGTCACCATCTATACACATGTGAACAAACTCTTCCTCAAAGAGCTTATAAAATGAGAATGATGAATAGCATACGAAGATTAACGAAGACAAACTATTTGGTCAGAAGAAACAGAATGCATATCATACACAATGTAAAATACCATCTGACTTGCACTAGCTTTTCCACATGCAATTACTAGTTGGCCAATTCCTTCCAGCAATTTTTCATCACAGAAACGCATCATGAGGAAAGACGTAAATATTTCAACAAGTTTCTAAGCAACTGAAACACAGTGCTTTGCAAGGGATATATTGAGGCAACGTTTAATGCTAGTCTTTACTAGGAAATAAGGTGAAGTTTCAGGGTCTGTTTGGTTTTTTGTTTGTTTTCTCCCCAAATCAATTGGTAGGTTACACTGAACATTTTGATACAAACAACACAGTTACAGTTTTCATGTGTATTTACCAGCTAAGGTAAGTGCTACCAACTGTCCTAGTCCTGCAAATATTTTACAGCATGCTAACTAAATGGAGGGGGAAGGGCTTTTCATCTGCATGAATACATCAGCACCACATGTCCCACCTGTGGGGAAGGAGAATCTGTCATGCCTTAAAAGGCACTGGTAACTTACCCCAAACATCTGCCGAAGGTCAGGATCTCGAAAGCGGAAGGGAATGTTAGACACATGAAGTCGTTTTGGAGTGGATTTGCTCTCGGTATTCTCACTGCTCTGTGTCTGTGATTGCTGTCCATCTGTCTGTGCCCCTCCTTCCGTCTGCTGAAATCAGAAAGACAAAAGAGTGTGCATGAATACAAACCACACAAATTCCTTTCACGTGCTTTGACTATCTGTTTTTGGGTATTACTACTACACTTGCAGTTCCTATTATCTAGGACTTGACAATTATTTTGACAAAGCCAGTAACGCTTAACAATTGATCTGTTGTTCTTCCCCTCCCTTTCCATAACTAAACAGTAATGAGATCTCAGCCTCCCTCCCCTCATATCACCTTTTAGCTTAGTAAATTTGCCTTTGGTTTTCTTAAATTGCTTCTCTCTTTTCGCCTGTTCTTCCTCACTTCAGCTGCCACCACATGAAAGCCCTAATGAAGAGGCGGATCTTTCATATCCTGAAGCTGGGAGGTGGCACCGCCACTCTAATCTCATGTGGCAGGATGTTCATGCCATCATTAAAACCCCACGGCTGAAGTGGCAGCTCTTCACTGTGCCAATACCAGAAATGCATCTCCAGGCAAAACAGCATCTGCTCTGTCAAGCTCCCTTCAGACAAACATTACCCCAAAAGAAGATCTATAATTAAATGGTAAAATCCATATAGGAACAGCTTAGAGATGTCTTTGCTTAACCTTTCTCACACATTTAAAAGTCAGCCCAGAGACAGCAAACAGTCGTTACCACTGCAAGATTCATAAAAACTCCAAGTGCTACTTTCTGCTACCAATTCCACAGCTAAAACAAGGGAATTTGTTCCAGCATCCCCAAGCACTGAGTGGTACAGCAAAGCCAGTTCAAGGCAGAGGCCAGGGGTACTTGTGCACACAAGAAATACAGCAAGAAGGCAGAGGAATAAGGGAGACCAGCGTGGCAGAGGAGAGACCTAAGGCCTTCACAGAGGTGACTGGCAGGGGAGAAAAGGAAGAGAACATCAGTCACTTGTGATGGGCTTAGACTAAGAAGTGCTCAATTTTGAGCACAGCACTAAATATGAAGGCAAAGCCCCTTTGCAAATTGGCTTGGTGAGAAAATTGTATTTTTCGCACTTTAGTCAGAAAAATTACCTCAAAACCTCAAAGCTACAGACAAAGTAGACTACAAATTGGTCTGGTTTATTGCTCTGTCCCTTTCCAAGAGCATGCATGGACAGGTCAAGGTGTTCAGAAGGCACCCACCTGTGCACTCAACTTCCTGCTGCTCGCCTCAGCCTCCTGGGAATCATGCTTTGACCACCCGTATGATGTACTTTTAGGTGTAATTTCATTTCTTTAGATTCCAACCTGGCTTCTTCCTCAACCCATCAAGTGAAAAGAAGTTCTACCAGAAGGCAAGTACCATGTAATTGCTAGAGTCAGCCTTTTCTAAGCACCTTCAAGAACAGATACAGGCCTTAAAAGTAAAGATTTAAGGGGGAGGAGGGGAAATGTCTTTTTTTTTTTTCCCCTTGCTGTTTTAAATACACAATTTGTGTACCAAAGAAGAAAGACATCTCAGAAGAGTTGCCTACACTGACTCCCCAACCACTGACTGGACTTGCTAGACTGCTCTGCACATCATTTAATATAAAACACTTCATGAATATTTGGAAAGAAACATCTCTCCACAGATAAAATAAGCTGGCAACATTAAGAGAGCTTCTTCTGGCCAGAAATGTCTCTTGCAGACATGACCTTGAACTTCGATATTGGTTATAACACACTGACAAGAGCAAGCGAACAGTGAACATTGGGATCTTGTCATGCTGAGCAAAGCAGTGGCAGCTTTCCATTTTGTTTTAGTAGGGCTGCAGGTGCAGCATAAAACATGTTAGATCAGGTTAATATAAATTAAACTGCGACAGGAAGAATGAAGATACTGCCCTGTGAGTATCTCTACTTCCCAGAGCCGTGCAAGTTTCAGAAGCCTAGCAGGATTAAGCATTTCTATTTGGTTAGACTCATCCATCCCGCAAACATCAAATTTTCGAGAACAACCTCAAAAACTTCCATTTGATCGTATCTAAAAAGCTGCCTCCCCCTCTAAGTTCCCTTTCTTCTCCTACCGTCACCCCTATGACAAAATGCATCTCCAAACATACAGAGCGTGCACCCCAGGGGAAGAATCAATGCAGCTGGCTTGCAATTAAATCACACCATGCTATTTGGTGGTTTTATTTTTATGACTTCATCAGAGTCCTTTGCTCCTCAGGGCAAATCTGTCCAAGAAGGACAAAACACAAGAGTAGCCTATCCATCAGCACTATACACAACACCTGCGAGTCCTCCAAAATAACTCCACAAAATCATCAACACTACTGCTAAAAGGGATCCCTACAACTCATTTTGGAGCCCTGCTAGTGCAATTTGCCAAATCCCATGTTTTCTGTGGCTTTGTGTGGAATTGCAAGTGGGCAAACACCCACGCACAAAGGTGCATCTTCAAACAGACACACTAATGTGTCTTCTGCAGTGTGAATGATGAAAGGCACAGATTCTGAACAGTGACAACAAAAATGTTTTGGTCTTTAAATTCAAATATAGGTTGCACAGGACTGGATCTGACATTTTCACAGGGGAGGTCATTTGCACTCCTCTCCCATCCATTTGTTTGAAGGCAGAGGGTGGAAATCCTTTCTTATCAAGGGTGCAATGTATCATGTACAGTGGCCTGCTCAAAAACACTCACAGCTGTTCCTGCATATGGCAGAGTGCTGCTGCCACACTGGAGTCATTCTGCAGCACGTGACATGTGTACAGTAAGACAAAGGCTTCAAAGAGGAGAAACAATAGAAGAAACAGGGCATCTCGGTCCACTCTTACCTTTTTGACTACACTGGGAGTCCCCAAATGCTTTTCAGGGTTTCACATACCCCGATTTTCCAGCCGTAGTTTAACATTAAACACCTTCTCTCTCTGGATGCTCTAGTTTCCTCATTTCTATCATCTATGGCCCTAAGGTAAGATTTGAACTTTCAGCCACTATAACATTAGCTCAATACATTTGTCTACTGCCACACATTCAGCTACAACATAAAGGAAAAAAAACCCAGTCTCCTCAGATCTTGCCTTTTTTTTTTTTTCCCCTTTTATAATTATTCCTTGTCTTAATTCATTAGGAAGTAGATGAAAGGAAGGGCTTGAAGCATGTTCTCAGGCAGCACATAACAGAGATGAGCAACAGTGTTACCCTGACCAAAGCAGACAATAAAAGCCCACATTTCACCGAGTGTGCACTCCCCACCCTGATTCCTTCCCCACACTGAATTTCAGCTCCTTCCTTCTGGCCTCACACCAACACTTCACAGCAAAGAACTGGCCCTCGCCCTTCCCTACAGACAGCAATTCAGCTCAGAGGGGAGCTAATACACGTTCCCTAGGTCTCAATGCCTGTCATCAGGCAACACAGAGACATGCTGCGGCAAAGATCCTGCTTTTAGAAACAGTATTGGATCCACCTTACGTCCTCAGCATAGTCTAACATATACTTATGCAGGTGATAATGTCATTCATGCCTGTACACGCAAGCTTTGAGCTTTGCTCAAGGTCACTGAGAAGCGCATCAGAGCTCAGGACACATGCGATATGTGCTTCACTTTTAACCACTTGCTGCCTGTGCCCACAGTAAGGAAACCCAAGCAAGAAGTAGCAGCTGCATGGAGAAGCATGGATGTATAAAATGTGCATGTATGCATGTAATAGGGAAGGAGGGTGTTGTGAAAGGTTTGGGGGCCACTCTGCAACCATCTTCCCACCTTTTGACTAGAGTCTTCTGTGCTAAAGCAGCTGGTGAATAAGCAAGTGCTGAGGAGCCCCAGTGGCACCTGAGCTCTGAGCAGATCTCCGCCTGCGTGGCTACCTCCCCAACGAGCCAAACAAACACCAATGTGACGGGCCAGGATAGACACTATTAATACCCAGCACATTCTGTTTCCATCTCCCACTTGCTTCTAGAACTGGAACCACTGCAGGTCCAAGTTATAGAAAAGCAAAAAACCAATCCCCATCCTCTCCCCCAGGAAGCAGGCGGTCCAAAATGTTGTGAATCATAATGAGGAGGTTAAGAGCCATAAATCACTGCAAAGAAAATATTTACAAAATACAAACTGTAACTAATAACTATATTTAAAAGGGGACTTGGGTGGCTTACAAAATCTGGGAAACAGACTGTGCTGCCTCCACTGGTTCTAGACCAGTCTCGGATCCAAGGGAAAAAAACAAAAACAAAACCACAACCTATCTCGTTTGGATCAAGAGCTTGAGGAACTGTGTGGAGACAAGGACTGAAAGCTGTGACTGGCAGAAGGCAATCTTCCCACTGCAAAGGAGAGTGCAGACAACACAATATGGGAAGGTCTCTACAACTTCTAGTGAAGAACCCACGTCAAAACAACCAGTCACCCACCAATGAACTGATACCCACTGAGCAGGTTTGGTGGAAAAACAAGTGAAGAATTAGGCACTAGACACAAGACCCTTCTCCTGCCCCACCACACTCTACGAGAGCAAGACTGAGGTCCTACACATCCAAGAGCAAAGGGCATAGAACTTCTGCTGCTTAAACAACAGCTGCTTAGCAGACAGAAGACTGCTGAGCTAATAATCACCTTTCAACAGCAGTAAATATGACTTTAGAATTATATCCATGTACTTGATTTCTCAGAGATGCTAGCAGTGTTATATTTTAAAAAAGAACTGGGCTACACTACAGGCGCAATTAACAAAGTGCCCAAGTACTTTGTATGCCAAAAACCAGACCAAAAAAAAAACCTGCTAAGAACATACCAAATAACGTCTGCTAGGCTTTTAACTATTTTCAATATCGTCACGTTAATTCAGGGTATGTTTTTTCATATTGTTAGTTACCTGTCTTCGGACATACTGAAGGTTAAGTAATTTTATTCACTTTCCTCATTAAATAAAGATATAACCCATGTGAAGTCAGAACACAAACCTAACACAAAAAAGCACACAGGAAGCTTCGCTACCTGCTCTGCTGGTCATGTCAAACCCTTTGTGAGCAGTTCCTCACAAAACAGGGATGCCCTGAGAGGGTAAAGGAGGCAAGACAACTTCACGAGCTGGTGGTCAGCCCTAGATTGCCCCACTAACAGTGGCAGAACAGCCACACAGTGACAGACTAAGATCCATTCAGCCCATTGTCTCTGACAGCAGCCCAATCTGTGGTATCTGTGGAAGAATGTAGAAGCATGGCAAATGTTTGATGATTTCTCTCCAGCACAGCCTCCAGCAAACTGAGCCAGCTGATGTCTCAACTTCTAAAGCATCCCATGGACAAGACTTCCAATGCTAAACTCTTCATTTTATGGAGGGAAAAAAAAAACCCAAACAACAAAAAAACCAAACCCACAACCAAAAAACCTCACAAAAACCAAAACTGCTTTTTTCCTATGTGGCACCCAATCATTTCCTACGTGCATCCTAGTAAGTGAAAATGAGAAAGTTCCATATTTTATTCCCCATACCATTCAGTATTCTATGTACTTGTCATATGCCTTCATTTCTGTCAGCTCTCTTTGTAACAGATTTCATTTCTTCTCATAAAGAACCTGCTACATCCCTTTCATCATGACTATTATCTTTCCCTGTACTACTTCTAGATCTGCTGTAACCTTTGAGAGATATGCAGAAGTACCACAGCTGTATACTCTAACGTAATGATGTTTGCTGATTTATTTCCTATCTCTCTTTCGAAATCATTTTTAAATCTGCCTCACTAGACACAAGTCTACAAGTGCTGACAATAATCTGCCTCATACTCAATATAATAATCTGCCTCATACTTAAAATAATAAAATAATCTGCCTCATACTCAGAGCAAATTCCTCATGTTAAATGTCAGAGCTCATTACCTCAAGATAGCAATTTCCAAGCTGAGGTGGCCAAACAATCAGCAGCTAGCTGCTTATTTGAAGCTGGTTCTTTCTCATGTCTACCTGCTCAGCAGTATCAAAAGACCAGTGAGAATATTCATTAAACATACTCTTCACCTGAAATACCTCACATGAGCAATTGCTTTAATTACTAAAGTGATGAAAAATAATTACAGAGGAAAATTCTGCAATCTCAGACTAGGCAAGAAATACTCAAGGGATAGTCATCATTATAGCATCATCCATGTGTTACAAAAGTCAGCTGAGGAAGCCTTGGTGCTACTGGCTCCCTTCTTTCCAAACTCTTGCTAGATGTATGGGGCACAGCCAGATGATGAAACAGCTTCCCTGTCTTGCTTCTGAACACGATACATAGGGGTCCCCCACCACAGATGTGTCTCCTTTAAGAAATCTGAAAGTCAATATCCCTTTATGGTACAGCAGATGAGTTAAATATGTTTCAGTATGGCACGTCAAGAAGTAGAGAGACACGATGCTCCGTAATTAAATAATGCTTTATGTTGGTTCATGACAACGTAACACCAAGGCAACAGCACCTGCCATTTTCATGTGAAGTAATTTACATAAACTTATTCCTCTACTTCTATACCTCCAGCTGCATTCTGTAATTTATACAGACGCACAAATTCTTCCCTCTGACATTAACAAGAGAAATGACTTGAATAATCAGCTCACAGTATTAAGTGCATTGCATTTACTATCAAGCAAGCTTTTTTAGTTCAGCGGATGATTAATCTTCGCTCCGTGGGTAGAGCACTGGGAGATGCAGGGAGCTGACAATTGCTCTCGGCTCCTGGCCATGCTCTCCATACGCTCACCTTGCAACAACAGCATTTGCCGGATCCCTCCAAGAGTTGCTCTAATTCATTAACGCAGCAAAAGAATTGGACAGGTTTCTGCCAGGTCAGTGAATTAAAGTGGCTCATGTAAGGAATGCCAGAACCACTAAACAGGAGTGGGAGTTTGCGCCTGGAGCCAGATCTCTCCTTTCTGACAGCAGTGAATCTTTAGATCAGTTCAGCTGTCAGAGGTACTGCAGTCTAATTAGCATCTTCACTTGCAGCTATCTGTGCTGGGTCTCTCCATTAGGGATAAGTGCGCTAACGTAAACTGGGAAGGGGGAAGAAACCAGGCGACCCAGCACCAGAAGTGAAATGCGGAGTGTCAACGGTTTCGGAGACAGGCTGCAACAGGCAGACCGAGCAGCCCAAATATGGTCCCGTACCTCAGTCTATTTTTAATCCAGGTCTTTCAGCTGTGCTTTGGGACAGTATCAAGAGAAAGGACAGATGCTTAGAGATGAAGACCGGGAGACCCACATGCCAGGGAAGAAACAAAGCCCCACAGATGAGGCTTGATCCTAAAATAAAAAAGATTCCAAAATATCAAGCTGTTTGTATTACACCACCTATTGTGCCAATTTCTTTTCCACATCCCTGTTCTGAGAGCTTTGAATGCTTTCCATTACACTCAGACCTCCAGAACCAAGCTCATCCCTAGCTCATGCCACCAACCAGTCATTCCACTTTGCTCAGGGCAACTATGTAGGAAGGTATGGGCTTTGACTCTCAAAGTTTATTTTACTTAAGTTCACTGCTGATGTTTGACCTGAGGCTTCCAGACCACTGTCTATTAACTCAGATACCACCGCTCATCTCAAATCGTCCAGTC
The DNA here is from genome assembly GCF_036013445.1 of Caloenas nicobarica. NCBI lineage: Eukaryota > Metazoa > Chordata > Aves > Columbiformes > Columbidae > Caloenas > Caloenas nicobarica. The sequence goes on from NC_088245.1 coordinate 38,874,025, forward strand.
TGACTTGCTCATCGGAATCTGCCAAGTTTCTATGAAAAGGTGCCTCCATCCAGTGTGTTGTGGACCCCGTTACAGACTCCATTACATTGCTGCATAATATCTTACCAACCAGACGAAACTCCCCCTTTCCATGATGGAATTTTAAGCCACTTCATATTCCCTGTTACTTTTGCGATTATTCTAAAGGGTACCAGCCTGAAAAGCAGGAAAGCCCAGCCATCTGAGCACACTTTTCACTATGTCGCTCTTTCCTGCCAAGTGGACCAAGTACAGGCCTTGTTCTTAAAAGCAAGAAGAGACCTTATCTGCCTGGCTAAGGAATTTCTGAATCATCCCATGGGAGCACAGGCTTCAAGTCAGTAGCTAAAAAATCCTCCGGCTGTTCAGTCTGGGGTATCGTATTCACACACATGACAGCAGCTGCGCTTGTCAGTCGCAATAATGGGAGAGAAGGATCATACATCACCCACGATGACTTTTTGCTCTATTGAAGTTAGTACTGTTGTTTGAGCAAGACAAAATGGTGAAAGGAAAAGATGCCTTAAAGCATAGCATTCTAGCCCACATTGATTGAATATGTATATCAAACCAGTCTTGTCCAGTGTGATGGACAAGATGACTGACTTTAGCTGTAGATGTTCAAGTTGAAACAACCAACTCATTCTGCTGTATTTTAACCGCATGCTTTAGCTTGAATAACTACTGAGCTTTCTTCCTTCACTTAGATCCTACATCATTAATCAGCATACTGAGAAGGAGAGAAGTTACACGCAGCCCACAGAATCAAAATGACTTCACAGAGAAGCAGTCCTAGACAGAAAGACAAAGGGACTCAGAAGATCCAGGACCCCGTCCATGCGAAAGTCTGCCATGTGAAAGGCTCTTGGCTGAGGCGCCTTCCCCCTCCCCCTGGATTTCTTCATGTGCCACCATCTGGGATCCTCTGGGTTTGACCGGTCCCAGCCACAGCAGCAGCAGCAACACACTCATCTGAGCCCCTACCCTTTCCCAGCCGGCTTTGGTCTGCGAGCCCGACTCTGTACGCTCAGCTCACACATCTTTAACCATGTCAAATGGTCAGACCAGACGTGCCCACCTGTTTCCAACAGCCAGTACAAGCATTACGTGTTATTCAGCCTGTTTGTCGGATAACCTCTGCCAGTCAGGCTCCCTCAGCAGCCTCCTGGCAACACGGCTGCCTCCTAGCAGTCTCCCAGCAACACTCCCTCCTGCACAGATGGGCTCCCAGTCCCTCCTCGCAGCCTCGCCAGCCTCCCCGTGCGCTGCGGGCTCCTCGGAGCCGGCATTAGTTGATGAAACACAGAGCTCAGCCCTGCAGCACCACAGAGATGGCTCCTAATATGGAAGAGGAGCAGAAGGGTTGGCTAGAGCTTACATCCAAGGTCAAGGCTTGCATCATTTCTATTAAAAAGAAACTGTCTTAAGCTCTGGGCAAGGAGGGGAACAGCAAAAATACATGGGGAAAGCCACTGCCCTGTTTTACTCCCTGTTTGCAGCCTTCCCATCCAACTGGCAGTGCTCAAGATAGCTGTCTGCTGGAGATGGGCAGCCCGGATCTTATGGGTTGGAACGACATCAGACAATTGGGTACTAAAATGATGACTTGCATTTCTGCACACTGTACTCTGCACCAGCTCCACGTTTTATTTCCAGCCTGATCTCTCCTCATCTACATTTGTATTTGCTGAGGAAGGCACCTGAAGTTCCTTTTACACACCAGCAATCTGCTTTGTAACCTCTTCCTCTATGAGACATTGACGTTGCAGCGTTCCCAAGTTAAACTCTAAGATATCCAAGTCAAAACCAGCAGTGTCAACTGTACAGCCACTGCCCACTGCAGAAACAGTAGAGCTGCCTGCTGGGAACCACACACACTCGAGCTGGCACTATCAGTTCTTCCAATCATTGGCACTGAATTCACTCAGTACTTACTGGGGGAAAAAATAATCTCTGTGAGCCAAACACCCAACTACAAGTAAAACTGAAAGCATTAACAGATTAAATCCGGCCCTGAGCACCAAAGGCTCTCACCATAAGGCTCTTTATTAGGAAGTTAAGTCTTAACAAGTGGCTTAAGGTGTGGATAAAGCTTTTCCTGGGATAATCTGCCAGCATGTTGCCCAGTGCCCATTCCAGGCCATGAGGAGAAAGCAAAAAAATATAAGAAGGTGAAAATCTTTGTTTGGCAAATGGATGCCCAGTAGCTGAGAGGTCCTCTCTGTCATCTTCAAAAAGTCAAAGAAAATTGTTTTTCTACTCTGCTAGCTTCCTGAAAACCAAAACACATTAGGATTACACCTACAATGCATGTGCGCACCCTAATCCTTTGTACTGTCAACCTTCCAGAATTTGCCTCCTTCACATTCATTTGAACTGTTCACCAATTAACTCAAGGTAATTAACACTTTTGTAAAGGACTGTCTTTGGACAATGCCACCATGGTAAAACACTATGATCCCAAGTACTACTGCTCTTTGCAGACATTTATGAGGGGAACATGCACAACACAAAAGACAGGAGCCTAGTAACGGAAGGTCAGAAACTATATTTTCTTTATAATCCTCTCTTTTTCAAGTCTACCTCTGATTTGCTGCATACTTAAGAAACAGACAGCAATCTAAGCAATGCTGCTTTTTCCTATAGCGCTGTGCTCCTGTCCTGCTCTACGTACTCCTGCACTTACTGCAAGAGATCCGTTCTGCGTGCTGGCCGTGTTCGTGCTCTGCTCTCCATGCGGCTGCGTGCTTCCGTAGAGCGTCAGATTGTGCTCGCTGGTCTGGCCTGCATAGTCCTGAGTGTGTGGCACCCCATACTCTGTGGGAATCCCGTTCTGTGGGGGTGGCGGAAATGGGATTGTGGTGAATGGCTGCACCATTGCATCAGGAGTTGCTGCTGGCTCCTGGTTACCCTGAAAAAAGAGACAAGGAGAAAACAGCTTTATTATACTACAGAAGAATCAAAACATCAGCCTGAGAAATCATCTACATGCACACGTGTTCCACAGAGTTCATGTAAACACCCCACCCACAGCCACCATAATATTGCTCAGTCTTCTATTATCTTCTCTATCAAAAAGAGCACGCCTTGCTCCTCTGAGCTGTGACACTGCTTTCTTAATCTCTATCAGGCAGCAGTCTCATTATTGGGTGACATATAGAGAACAAATTATGCGGCTTACAAGTTGAATACCCCTGCAGTCTCACAAAAGGCTTCACACATAGTAAGGCATCATTTTGGAAGGGCAAGAGGCATTGAAACACTGGAAGGGAGAAGGGAACAGGCAGAAGAGGAGGGTTCTTTAATATCCCTAGAAGTACATTGTCAGGGTTTATCTCCTCCAGTCTGACCCTCGTGGCTCTGCTCACAAGCAGGCACATCGTGTGGTTCAGAGCACACTCTTCTCTGTTGTGTTACAGTGAGAGAAAATAAGCACTCATTCTAAAATTGATCAGTGCAGCAGCCCCCTCCTTTGCTCTGGCAGCACTGAGTACTGAGCACAGGTGCTCAGGTACCCATCACTGGAACATCCCATTTGCTTTGTGCTAGCTGTGCAGAAGACATGGAACAGCTGTGGCACACGAGAACACAAGCCTGGAGCACAAATCACTCCCCAGTCCTGAGTATCACCACCATCACACAAGGCATTGACCATCCACTCCTCTTTCAGTTTAGGGTGTCCCATAGAGACCTCTACACTAGGACAGCGGACTTTTTAGCAGCTTTTAGCACAGCCTTAGATGTAGTTGACACCAGCCAGATGACTAAGAAACACAGCTGACCATGCAAAAGATATCCCCAAAAGACAGTCAAAAACCTACCCCCACCATGCCTGAAAACCATCCAAGGCAAACACAAAAGCATGCAACACTGCAGGGATCTCACAGAGCATGGAGCAGGGAGCTGCATTCAGCCACCTGGGGTGAAGGAGAACAGCCTTGACATTGAAACCCAACCCTGGGAAGCCCAGGCAGCTGCACCACTCCTACTGGTTCAACCACGGCAGCAGAAAAAAAATCCACAGAAAAGATTTATGATAGGAAGGCTGTTTGATTTATGTGTGTGTCAACAGACTAATCCTGATTTTAAATTTTGGCTGCCGTTCCAGCCCTGGGTCCTCCCCCACAAAGCCCAGAGGTGCCCAAGCCTATTCTGACACCAGCATGCTTAAATCAATGGAGTAAAAGAGAAGCAGACCTTATTCCGTGGATAGCAAAGGCAGAGTGGGAATTACCGAGCAGCCTTTCAGCAGAGAGCGTGCAGGGGCTGGCGGACCTCCGGTGAAGCCCGACAAACCTTTCAGTCCCTTTATCAGCCTACCTCCAGCTTTCTCTTACAGGCAAAGGAAACAATGATAAATGCAGTGCACCTCCAGCCAGCACTGGGTCATTCAGACACTGGCTGAATCCCAAATTTGCTCTGACATTAGTCTATCTAGTCTGCCTCCCCTGGGGGCCACATGGCCACACGCTCCTGCAGCTGGGGAGAAGGAGAGGGAAGGGCATTCAATACCACTTAGCAGAGCTGAGCTGCAGCCTTGGCCCGCGCGGAACGATGGGCAGTTTCATTAACTAAAGTCCAGCCGCTGCAAAGCCTTGCCCGCAGAAACACAAAACTCCACAGCCTTATCTGAGAAAGGAAAATTCAGGCGTGCACGCCAGCCACGGGCAGCGCTCGGTTCGCCGCACGCACTCCCCCAAGCTGCTGCAGCCCCGTGTCGCGTGCTGGCAGCTCTGCAGAGGTTATTCACACACCGAGAACAATTTCTGGAAGCAGGACAGGGCTTTTTGCCCCAAAAAGGAGGGCAGATCCACCAGCCCTCTGCTTGTGCTCACTCTTTTTTCATTCTCAGCTTCAAAACAGGGACCTAAGCCACCACCAAGATCTGCAGGGCGATTACAAGGGAGAGGGAGGAGAGCCTGAACACGGCTATCCTGCTGCAAATCAGGTACCAGCAACCTCCATCGCTCACCCACCTGCAGAATTCATCCCGTCACGACAGCTCCACTGTCTGCATACTGCCCCCTTTTCAAGCTCATTTGCTTACTGTACTTCATTATATCCAATTGTCTGTGTGCTTGCATATAGCCCACGGTGTCTGCCCATTTCTTGTGTTCAAAATAGGAACCAAATACAAAACCTTTTTTTTTTTTTTTTAATTTAAAAAATTGTTAGAGGAACCCCAGAAAAGATGCAGTAGCAGAAACTATTTCCAGTTTTCTTAGAACAACCTAGATTTACACGCTGGTGATGGCCTGGATAGGAGCACGAGAATGCTAATTAGCCACAAACAAAACCTATTCTGCTGTCCTCTCAACAGGGCAGGGCTGCTCCCCAAAGGACATACTCTAGCGTTTTGTTTAACCTCACTCTTAGACTACTTAAAATGCCAGCCATAAACCTTATATAATCTCATTTTCAATGTTTTTTACCCCTCAGTTAATACCGTTCAAGTTTAAACACATTTCAACCTTTTAAATGTTCTTTCTCCCTTCTTCAATTATCTACAAATGTTTGAAGGACAAAAAAAATTGCTCTCTCTTCTGCTGCTTGTGGTGTTTTGATAAAACATATTTATTTTGAGCTTAATCACACCTCGCAAGCCAAAATATCCTAGTAACTTTATTTATTACTTCTCTCTGACCTTCCTAAGATTTTCAAATAAGGGTTTCTGGTGCAGAATGAAATGTTTTTAATATTATTGTCACTTCCTTCTCCCTCCCCCCACAATCGCACTAACATGCAAAAATCCTGTTTTTTATTACAAAAGTATCCTTAATTTAACGTCTCAGGTTATCTGTAGATCTATCACCATTATGCTTGTCCAGGTTTCATCATCCCAGAGAGTATATCTGTATCTCAAATTATTTTTTCTTGATATGATTATATACACATCTCCCATCTGAATTTTTTTTTGTAATTTTAATTTCCTTTGATACTATAGAATTACTTTTCTTCTGTTTCCACTAGTATCTACAGAAGAGGACTCCCAATGAGATCTCTGCAGGTTTCATGGCATACTGATATCCTGCGAACCGATTCTACCTCTTCTGTTATTCTACAGAATTCCAACATTTACACAACACTTTGTATTTTAAAGAAAACACAGCAAAAAAAAAAATTCCCATTTATCTTCAAACTTAGAACCTGAACTCCCTTCCCTACTTCTTACCCACCAAGGAAAATCCTGCAGTCAGAGGCGCTGCTTTTCGCATTTCTCAGGAGGTACAAAGAACACGGAGAAACCCCCAGGCTTCGTGGTGAAGGTACGTACGTAGGAGGACAGACTCAGCTGAAAGTATTTTGTCTATCCAATCTGGACAACATCCCTCACTGCACTGCCAGTCCTGCCTGTTTTAGCTCACTAAATTCTCTTAAACATTGACTCAAATGCAACAACAGACTGAGATGGGTATGTCCAAGAATAGTCACCATCCCCAAACACAC